>NC_047586.1:8985000-9586428 GCF_011004845.1 Esox lucius | reverse complement strand
AACCCTTGATCTTCCAGAATCTGACTTTATATCGGAAAATTACCGAAAGCTAAGGATGTGTTAGCCTATTCTGTTATTTGTGTTTCATTCATGTATTTTATTGCTTCAAAACATTGTTGAAAACGAAACGTCAATTTCTAAATTGACACTAAATTTGCAGTAGTCTGATGTTTTGTTCCACAACCACCAACACTGTCAAAATCATGAAGAAACCCCAAGCACGTTTGCAATCGTGAACGACCCGCACTCAAATAAGTTTTACCCGTGCGAACATTACCTGTGTTAATTAGGGTCAAAAACGCAAGTTACAGAAATAAACTGAAATTTACACCCACACTCTTACTGTAGCTTAAAATTCAATGCCGTCAGCAGCCAGTGATAGCCAATGATTGTACTTTTCTGAGATCCAGAACAATCTGAATCACATGGCCTACATGTATTGAGTTGAGGTGGTTGCATCAAAGGTAAATCAACATCTTTGGCACAGTGCTTCCCGACACACCTTTTCTCCTCAAATATTGTGATGAAGTCCATATGTTTTATCATGAAGGCAGCGCCAAGTTACGGCTAAAGTATCTGACAATAGTTACCCAATCTCCTATCTGAAAAAGATAAAACGCAATTATTGTTCTGAGAAAGATGTGTCCGTAGTACATTACTAAATCACATTTTATATGGGTCGGCTACTATTATAGTAGGCATACTCTGATTTAACAGAGAATTAAACAAGCGCTTCATCTGTCACGGTTATGCGCAACCAACTTTGCGCACATCATGATCAAACCCAACTGAGGCGTGCAACTCTTGGGTTCAAATAACAATCATGTTTCAAAACATTAAATTAAAAAATCTAACATGCAACGTGTCATAAGTAGTTCGCTTACTTATTATTTTCCAGTTGAAGTAATCCAAGAAGAAATCATAAAAAAAGTATATGCAATCCGATTACAATATTTAACCTGACAACAGTTGTAAAGTATATGTAATCCGATTACAATATTTTACCTGACAACGTAATGGATTAAAGTTAGTGTTTTTGTAATCTGTTACATGCAAAGGATTACTTGTAACCCGTTACTCCCCAACTCTGCACACATGATGACATAGAATAACATTTATAGAAATTTGTTTTGGTTTGACAGCGCTACTTTTACAACCATTGGAAAAAAATCACAGAATGCATTTTTAACCTTTTATTATACTAGCGCAGGCGTCAAGGAGATGTCAAGTGAAACATCTTAGCTAAATGTCCCCAGTTTCTGTTGGTCAAGTGAGAGGGGACGTATCCTTTTGATGAGCATTCTTCCTTTTTACTTCCTGTCTGGTCACAGCCGGCCGGAGAATGTCATATGTGAATAATTTACTCACAAGACTTTGTCCAATCATATCCTAGTGCCCAGAGGTCATGTGTCTATTTCAGGGAGTGTGAATAGTCAGACCCCTGCACCAAAAGAACATATCCGCTCCACACAGAAACCATCCATATTTAATGCGCTTCTACCAGATAACATTTACTCAGTAGCTCGCTCTGTGTAATGGCAAATAGATTATAATTATCTTTTTTTCTTTTTCTCAAAAACACTTTTCAGTCTCATGACTTTTGATGCACTATGAATTTCTACCTACACAAATTTTTGTTTCTTTTAGTTTTTTCTATTGGCTTTTTGTTATTTTAGTGGTCTTACGAGAGCTTGGTCTTATGAGAACTTCTTGTTTATTTTCTCAGAGCAGAGCCAGACAGCCTGAACTGAGAGGAACTGGACTGCATTGGGGCCAGAGGTAACCACCATGTGAGGTCACCGGCCCTGAGAGGTCACCACCCTGAGAGGACACCACTCTGAGAGGTCAACCGAACCCTGAAGGCTATTGCAACATTAAAACAGATACTAGTTGAATCACATGTAATTCAAATAATGTAGGTATACTGACAGACTTCCTGTTCAAACACCCCACAAAATCTCTTATTTTTGCAGCACTTTTAATCAAGGGTACAATGAATCTCTTTTTTCTATTTTTGGACTCCCAGTTGGCAGGTAGCCTATGGGAAAGGTCAGGGAAATGACAAAACTCAGTGACTGTGACAAAACCGCCTAGACACCATGACACAAAAAGAGAAAACCTTTCAGCATCCTCCATGATCTCCGTTACAATTTAGAACCTGGCTCCTTCTGACTACTAATAACACGTTGAGTTCATCTGTTTTATTGACATTGATCCGAAGAAATTGCAGGACCAGGCTATTCTATCAATACTGCCAGATGTCAGGTCAGATTCCAGCCCAGCATCAAGGCAGCATGGGTCAGGTGAAATGGACACCATGGTTTACCACGGCACAATCCCTCAGGAAAGAGCCAAAAGGCCGGAGGGAGATGAAGAGAGAGGTAGATGTAAAAATAAACGGAGAGAGCGACAGAGATGAAGAACAGACAGAGAGAGGAAAAACAAGAGAGAGAGAGAGATCAGGCAGGCCTCCTGCCGGCACCAAAAGGTGAAGTGAGAGGTCTGTAGTCAGGACAGTCAAGCTCACATCACATGAGAACAGAGCCTTAGTGCAGCTGCTGAGTTGGGAGTTAAGGTGAAACAAGAAAAGCTCTCTGTAAGACTGTTAGTACGGTCCATCTGTGAGGCACTCGTTTTCCGAAGGGTTATAGGTTTGAGTCCGGGCTGTGCTTTGATGTGTTAAATAGTGTTCTTCTGCAAGCAAAACCCTCCGACTTGTCGCCATTAAGAGACTGTCAATGTGGTCTTATGCAAGACCCTTAACACTAAATGCTCTGGTAAGACGATTTGGATAAGAACGTTTGCTAAATGACAAAAACGTACATGGAATGTTTCAGAATGCTTTAAGATGGTACTGACAGTCCGGCAAAGACTGTGCTTTATCAAAACCTTCACTGAAACAGTCAGACTATTGAGTTGTTCCATTTCACTTCAATCTCTAGGCATAAGCAATGTAAGCAAAACAGGTAGTGGAGGCAAGGCATGACAGGCCCCCAAAATGAGGCAGAGATGCAGGCTACATCATTTTGATCAAAGTATAGAATAGAATATGTGAAGCATATCAGTAAGAAAAGTGAATACATTATCAGACTAGCATTTCATTAGTCAAAGGACATATTTTAATTAAATGAACATGCACATGAACACAATGATTAGACTTAGTGATGAGTTAAAAAATAATAATTGAGAAGATAAAAAACTGCTGTATGACTACAAGAACGCAATGCCATTACATGTAAAAGGCCCTTCTTTATAAACATGTCTTATTTTACTATTGTACTACAAACATGTCCTCAAACAAATAGGTATGGACAGCCTTTCATGTTTCTGACAAACACAGCGATTTGAAATGATCGCCAAAGCACCCACAGCAATTTATCAAATCATACTCTTAGCATCCTTTCATCAATATTGACTAAGATTAAGTCAGGCTAGAGTTGGTCCCAGCTTTCATTGCTGTTGTGGCAGAATTGAGTATTGATTTTCTCCTCAAAGAATTCTACAGGCTTTTCCCCTCACAAAAGCCATTTGGAAACACAGCTCTCCAGGACAGCATACAGTATATTGACCACAAAATGATGCATTCTCCACCAGTAAAAGTGATGTTTTTCAGTCATAATGGGAAGAAAACACAAACGGAAAATGTGAGTAGTCCCAGTGCCTGTATTCTACTGCTAGTGACCTGCCAAACAGGGTTGTTACAGGAGCTACAGCATCACAGAGGAAGATCGCAGGCCTGAGAAACCATGAATTCCTATTATAGTAGGTTCATCTCCTCACTGATCTTAAGTTCATTACAGACGATATACTGTCTATTCACAAGCATGCCCGCCGGCTAAGAAAGTCCTCCCTCTGATGTTGGTAACCTGAAGCTCTGTGTAAGCTCACATTTCCCTTGTACGGGATACATTTTTCGAAACATACAGAACTTTCATATCAGCAACAAACAATTTTCGAAACAAAAAAAGGTTGGTTTAGAACACAGTACAATGCTTGTTTATGGAAGACAGATATTAAATGTAGCACTAGGAAGTAAGACATCACATTTTTTTTTGAAAAAGGAAGCATCACTAGAAGCAAAACTTTGTTTTTTTTATATCGTCTATCGATATCCGTTTCTTATTGGTGCATCCTTTTCCATTCAAGCAGTGCCATATATTTTAGAATAAAAGTTCACAATAAATTTTTTATTATTATATTTTCTTATTACACAGAGCCAAGACGGATGGCCTCACGTTCTCAGGAGCCGTCACACTGCTTTATATCTATGTGCAGTGCAGTGTATATTTTGCCTCAACTATTGGCTGCAACTCTGTTCAAACCTATTAAAATGGTGCAGTTGATATTGTGCATTAGTGAAATGTTTCTGGTCTAGAAAAGTATTAGGCTTTTATGTTTCTAGAACCCTACAATCATTCATATTTGAATCATATTTAGTATTTGGCTCTTTTGGCAGCCAGCTAGCGAATTTGCCTTTGAACCAAACATGTGAAGTCCTTTGACTAAATGAATGGTACACTCTGGGTCAAATGTTGAGGAGACTTCTGTTTTCATCTGTCACAATGAAATCAGGCTGAGGATCTGTCAGATGTCAGACACCACGGGCCTGACTGTGATGACATTTTGGTGAATTGTCTTGCCATAGAGAGCTGACATTTACAGAATTAGACTAGCCAGATGGTGGTGCTTAAATATACTAATAAAATACACTAATGAAGTCATTTTTATATTGCCTGATCGGTTTGGCTCAGAGTGAATTGTGGCACACATGAATGAGTCTAGTTAACCCATGCGGTATCTCAGACACCACCAGACCAATTCTTCTTTCTTTTTATGTGATGCATCTTTCCATAGATATCTGCCATTTACAATAGCCCCCTTGGTTTTCCAACCACTCAACAGACAATTCACACTATTTAACCATAAACTGACACACCCGAGTCATTTAATCGGTTGACCGTCAAGACTTTGGCTAATTTGTCACTTGTCAAGTCACTTAAATCAATTATTTGTTGGTGTACTGACCAATGCTGCATGGGTGGTTTTCTAAATTATACAGGGCTAGTGCTAAATCCTTCATCCTTTTGGACACTTTTCATTGGCTCAAGTGGGTCATAGGACCCTTTGAGGGGGACATCCTGGGGAACAGTTACAGTGGGAGGAGAGGGGATGAAAGTCAAAGCGGGGGCAGCGGCCATGTTGTTACATTTGGCCAAATCAGCACTCTGACAATCAGTGTCATGGGACCTTCAATGGCCACCAAGTGCCAGTACATCCAACTGACATCCCATCTGAAAGACGGCACCCTACGCAGCGTAATTTCCCCTTTACTGACCTGGGGTACTGGAAATTTATATTTAGTGCCCCCTACTGGCCCTCCGACTCCTCTTCCAGCACCAATTTGACACTTACCTAAATACTGACCAGCACTGACCCTGCTTAGCTTCAGAGACAAACCAGAAGCGGGATACATATTGCTATGCTGCTTTCTCCAGTGATGCAGTCCTCCCCTGACCAATTTAGAGATTACCTGAAACTAACCCATTTCAATTCATCACTGTGTGTAATTTTTCGAAAATCATGTGGCAAGCAGTAGATTTTGCCGTTTCTAAATGTTAAAACGTAGAGTCTAGATCAGAGATCACATGGAGCCAGATACGGGGCAAACTAACCACTGAAAACCCTAGATAAGGCCTTGGGGTTTTGAGGGCAGTCATGTACTGACACAAAGCACCAAACACAGTGACAGGGAATGATTACATTTTAACACATTTCATTCACATTAATGTTAGTGACAGATTAAAAAGGGAAATGGTTTGTAAGTAGATAGCATCAATTTCCTATCAAAACGGAAATCAGCATTTCAAATCAGAGACAAGCTGTGACTTCCCGGCAGATCTATACAATCCATCTAAGCTTAGACATCAAAACACATTTGATGACTCCAACAGATATCTTTGATAGAATCCCCTTCTGTTTTGACACTGTAAATTAATGATGTGGGTACCTTAGTTTGTACCCCATGCAATGGCAGAAGAACAAAGTTGGATGGTTAACTCTTTCTGTTGGTTCACAGCTAACAGCTGCCCAAACATGAAGATTCTTAACTTTTACTCTAAGAAATGTTTTAGAGAAGGCAAAATAGAAAAGACATGATAACTTGCTTCTAGGATAACTAGTTTCCAAAGACTAGAGTAAGCTCTAAATAAAACGAGCATAATAAAAAAAAAAGTATTGGCCAAAACTAAAACTTATTTACAATATTTTACTGTGAGAAAAGATTTTACAGCGATTAATGATCCACTCACCCCTTTGCTGCGCTCGGCTGCATTGCCATAGCAACGCTATGAGAGGAAAAAAAGATAGACCTTTCATTTTCAAATCAGTAATTTCTTCATCAGCGTGCAGTCTGGCGGAGTCGCTTTATGTTCGACGGACTCAGCGCCTGAAATTGAAGGGAATGTCAAAGAGTGACTTCTGCAAGTTCAAGAAACTCTCCCGCTCCCCCCGTGCTCATGGCGAGGGGGCGTAGCTGAACAGAACTGAAGGGGTCATATGGAATGCAATTTTGGAAAAGTCGAAACAATTTGCAAAACTTTGAGAATAATGGTGGGTTTAGAATAAAAGCAACCAAACTTTTCAAACAATTTACGTTAACTATATTTTCTGTTTCGATAAGGTTTAAGACTATGATGCCCATACCCTTGGTCCTCTATTGCTCCCTCTGGTGTGAGGTTAAAAAAACTGCTATTTGATCAAATGACAGCTATTACATTTGCAAGAAATAAAAACGATTTGCAAAAATGCCCTCAACTATTTTCGCAAATCGTTTTTTTTAAAATAGAAATGACAGCTTACTACTTCAATTGGCCTCTATCCGGCCCTCTGCAGAGGCCAAATATTCAATTATATCTGATTATTCTTGCATGGTGATCTTATATTTTACCTCAACAGCTGGAGGCGATTATCCTTTGTCACAGTTGAACAGCCTGTCAGCCGCCCTCATAATCTCACCTGTTAGACGATTTAAATGTCAGTGAGAGCCAATTTTGCCTCTCGGGTCCATGTTGCGTACACTGGCCCCTGCCTAATTGGTATGGGTTTGAGCTCTGAGATGGACAATGTTTGGTGTGGTGAAACAACAGGTAGCCTATCTCTCTCTGACCTGAGTGGCTGTTTACAGTATCATTTTCTGGAGGAAGATTCCTCTAAACCCAGACTATGTTGTCGTTTCTGAGGCTAGACTGGTTGGGGTCGCAAGCAAAGCTGCTGTGGACCTCCAAGTTCCACCATGGGGATGGGGAGAGCCTGGGGTTTGCCCATCGGGATGAGTTGAGCAGGACCTATGGACAGAACCAAGAGCCGAGCAGAGGGTCCCCCTCCACATCCAGCCTTGAGGAGGGGAATGAGGAGACACTGAGTAGCCCCCCCAACAGCACCTATCCCAAAATCACCACCTGGGAAGCAGGATGGAATGTAACCAATGCCATTCAGGTAATCTAGATTTCACCTTAGAAAAGATGACTTATTATGTTAATGTTGTATGTGCATGGCTATCCCCTAAATGTGCAGGGTTACAGATTGTAGCATGCCCAATAATCATTGATAATATTATATTGTTGTCATGCTTGCTACCTAGAGCTGGGGTAGGCATGTAGATTCAGCTGCCAGTCGGAATGGATTGTGAGAAGGCTGAAGCCTACTTATTATGATTATTTTATATCAATTTTACAATGCCAGCTGATCACAGATACAAGTACAAAAAGAGATTGTATGTGAAAATAAGTACTTTCATTCCTTGATTACATTGAGACACAGAGATACAATGCATATTTTCATTGTTCAAATATTTGGGAGAAGATATTCAGAATGATTTAAATCTCTGTGGTTTGATTTCGAATTTAATTTTTATTGAATTTTTTTTTTTTTCAATTCCTCATTGAAATCAACAGTCTCCCAGACTTTTTAAACAATCACTAACTTTTATTTCAAATCTAGAAATGTGTCTCTATGCCAGGGAAAAGAGAAAAGTCAGTGATGGACTGTTCACAACTTCACCTGTTCAGATTTGACCTCGTGATAGCATTGCCACAATCCTCCACATACTTTTCCAACAATACTGACAAATTACCAAGGGTCCTATTTTCTGTCTTGACTTCCCAGGTAGTGTGCATCTACGCACTCCGTATCACATTGAACAGTATCTGTTCACTTTGTTCTGCGTTGTGATTTGACTGGAAGCCAGACTGTGCCCAGACTATCCAATTAGGAATTTGTTGCGAGATTAGATTGTTAATGTTGTGCAGTCTAATGATTAGTCTACAGTACATTAAGAAATCCATTAGCACATTTGTTAAGATTGAAGCAGGATGTTATCTTTAATGATTATGCTTTACACCATCTAATGTATGGCAATTTTCAAACAATCATGTCTCAGGCAAAGACCTGTAATTTACACTGTTGATGTCTCTCTCACTTGAGAGAAATTCAATAGAAAAATCACTGCATGTCACAGTCGCGCTGTCCACTTGCTTTCTCCTTTCTCCTAGGGTATCTTTGTTCTTGGCCTGCCTTATGCTCTGCTTCAGAGTGGCTACCTGGGATTGCTACTGCTCGTTCTCGCTGCGGTCATTTGCAACTACACAGGTAAGACCCTTGTATCCTGTCTGTACGAGGATGACGAGGAGGGGCGCCCCATGCGTGTGCGGAACACCTACGAGGACATTGCCAACGCCTGCTGCAAGCGCCTGTGCCCCCTGCTGGGTGGCCGGGTGGTGAACGCAGCCCAGGTGGTGGAGCTGATGATGACCTGCATCCTCTACCTGGTGGTCAGCACCAACCTGATGGGTCACTGCCTCGCCTTTCTCCCGTTGCCCCCGGCCGCCTGCTCCGTGCTGACCCTCCTAACGCTGGTGCCCTGCATGCTGATCCGGGACATGAGGGTGGTGTCCAGGCTCAGCCTGCTGTGCTCCCTGGCCCAGTTCCTCGTCACCTTTATCGTGATGGCCTACTGCCTGCGCCAAGCCCAGCGCTGGTCCTGGAGGACGACGGTCCTCCCGGTGAACTTCGAGAAGTTCCTGGTGTCTGTCGGGGTCATCATCTTCAGCTACACCTCCCAGATCTTTCTGCCCACCCTGGAGGGGAGCATGGTGGACAAGGGGGACTTCTCCGACATGATGAGCTGGACTCACTGCCTGGCTTGTGTGCTGAAGACCACCTTCTCTGTGCTGGCCTTCCTCACCTGGGGTGAGGACACCAAAGAGGTGATCACTGATAACCTCCCCTCTAGTCTTTGCATGGTGGTCAACCTGTGCCTCTTGGCCAAGGCCCTCCTCTCCTATCCCTTACCCTTCTACGCTGCAGCCGAGGTGCTCCAGAGCTGCGTTCTGAGGCTGGAGGCGGCGCCGGTGGGCGTGGAGACGGGAACCCTGATCCTACGGGCCTGTCTCTTGTTGGTTACCTTCCTCATGGCTCTCTACATGCCCCACTTTTCCCTGCTCATGGGACTGACGGGCAGCGTGACCGGGGCGGCCATGACCTTCATCCTGCCCTCTCTCTTCCACCTGCAGCTCAAGTGGACCACCATGAGTAGTAGGCTCAAGGCCCTGGACCTTGTCATCCTAACCCTGGGCTCTCTATGTAGTTTATCTGGCGTGGTTTGCTCCATCAAGGGATTGGTTCAGGCTGTTAGAGGTTGATCCACTGTACCCAGTCTTTCTATTTACCTGTCAGTGCATAAGGCGTAATGATAGTATAATTGTCTGAAAAACCAAGCCTTTGTGTGTTCGACTATAATTGGTGTATTTGAGTGTTTGACACCAAGGCATCTTGATTGTAAATGGTCGTAAACAATCTAATATGTGCAGATGTTTGCTTTGCTGGTTATCATGACGAAGTCATTATGATTTCTAACTAGTTTGTCTATAGCATGACTCACAGTCTGTTGCTGATTACCATTAAAGTACACTTGAAACTGAAATATATGGCAATTCATATACAATGGATTAAAAGTGTGTTGCATTATGGGATTGTCAGCTTTAGGCCTACATGTTGACTGCATGAAAAAACAGGTAGTCCTGGTTTGCTGTTGTTACTCTTACTACTCATCAGCTTCATCCTGCAGCCAGAATCAGCATTACTGCAAAGCTTTATTGGCATCCAGTCATTAGAATTTTTTTTCTCAACCCCTTGCAAACCTGCCCAAAGATGTGACTGAAACAGCAACTATTTGCCAAGATCCACATACATAGTGTATACTATTTGCAGTGTCATATTTGAAGCTCCCCAGAAAGTACTACAATGTACACACGTTTAGAGGTTGTTCGTTTTTTTTTTGACAAAGTAGAAGGTGTCTAAAAAAGAAACATTTTCAGTGCCAGAGATGGTTTAGGGAAACAAAATACTAAAAAACAATCCTTCCAAACACAACCCCTTTGATTGAGATTCATGATTTAGCCCGACTAATGCTGGCTTAATGTATGATTGGATATTGACACCAAATAAAATAAGCTAAATTAATTGCTATAGATTTCCATATCAGTGCTCATCACTACTAAATAATAGAATTAATCTGTGTTCATAAAATCAAGATCTCAGTGGATGAACAATTGTACGAATGGTTGTTGTTTCATACTTTCACGCTCTATAAATGACATCTGTTGAATCATAATTACATGTATATTCGCTGTTAAACTGTTGTTTGTCTCAGTTTATGGAGGAGAAAATCATCTCTTTTTAGACCAGGTACCGTCGCTGAAATACAAATCTCATCATTGTAATTATCTCATGGGATAATTACATATGAATACCTTTGACCTCTAATGTGTTGTTTTTCTTTTGATTTCAATGACAGACGACTACAGACACTAACAATTCCTCTGTCTTGATTCCTAAAAAAGTGGAACGACTAAAGCAATTAATGTTTCAGACTTAATGTGTGAGTGCTTAGAGGTTAGTGAAGATTAAAATAATAACCTGCCATTCCTTCATTGCCAGACTTGTTTTTGTCTTGGTGAATCTCTCCAAGGACCCTGCTTGGCAGAAACGGGCAATATCAGCCGACTGTTACCCACATAACACATGGTGAGTCAAAGCTTAAAACTCAGGGTGCAATTTATACAAAAGAGTCTCCAGGCTTCTACTAACAATGAATAAAACATACTGTACATACTCACTTTATATTTACATTGAACTGGACACACTGAAGTTAAAAATTGTGATAAATGGGAGGTAGGCAAAGCTTTCAGATTCAGGGTAATACCTTTAATATAAAATGCACTTAACATAATCAGTTACATTTTTGTCAATTATGCTATTGCGAGATCCTTGACCGACACTCAATTAAATTAGGTGGGAGGCAGATTTAAAGTACAGTACTTTAACATTAACTTTTACTCTTTTCAGACATGTGGACTGTGGCACCTTGGATGAACGTCATAGTCATAGTTGTGTGGCTGCTAGGGTGCACTACAGCTTTTCAAATGACGGTAGAAAACCGTCTCTAGTCAGACTAGAACTGTCAATCAAATAACACCGAACTGCGTTAGTACAGCCTACCGGTCTTCTGTCCAGGAGCAGACCTGCCTCTTAAGACAAAAGTAAATTACAGTTTATTTATACCATGACTTAACAAGATATTTAGTAGAAATAAAATGCTTGCTACCCTACCATAACCAAACAAAATAAAAACAACTAATGAATCCTCAATGTTTACAGTTGTCAGGGAAACAATACAAATACATTTTTATGCCTGTGCAGAACTGTGTTGTCTGAAAGAGTGGAGACAAGAAATTGTCTGAATGGTTATCTGTTGCCTATCAACAGGTTACTGTAGCGGTGTTGTAGGTCTGAAAAAGGTATTTGTCTTTGAATACCCAATGATCCCTGTGGATTCTGAGTCTCTGTAAACCATGAAAATGAAAGAAGTACAGATATGTGGATGTCAACTTCTTGCTGTGTTGTTGCTTAGAGCAGTGGAGGTCATTCCAAACTTCCAGTTTCATCCAGTTCATGTCAGTTCCTCTGAATTCTGCAGGTAACCCTTCAAATCATTACATTTAATCCCAGCTTTTTTACATGTACAGTACCTTAGCATGTTTTGTCACTAAATACTTTTTACCCAACTGTGCCAATTACCCAAACAGATCCCCAAGGAATGTGGATCTTCCAAAAAAACATACAGTCGACAACAAAACATTTAGTCAGTGACTTACAATGAATAAATAAGTGAAAAAATAAAATGTCCAACAGACCAGGGACACATTCCAGGAGGTAGCCGTAAAAGTGTCTGACACTACCGCCTGCAGAAGACCAAAACAACAGAGGCTTTACCGGATGGCTTCAATAACAGGATGGTCAGGTAACCGTTTGCTAAAACAAAATTGCTAAAAGAGCTTCCAGAGTTCCGAAAAAGGTCTGGTGGACAGGTGAAACAAATGAATAACCTTCATTCACCCACAATTAAATACATACATTAACTCATACTTAAATTTTGTATGCGGTGTAAGATCCTGCTACATATAGGGACAGAATACAAAGAAATTTACCAAATGGTGACACAGGACATTTACATACAATGGGTGGTGAACATACAGTATGAGCTACTGGGATATGAGTGATGAATATATCCTATACATGAATTTACAGGTGTTGTAGATACAGATTTACAGTCCCAGTATTTGCATGTAGAAGCAGGGATATGAGGGAGATTTTTAATTAACAGTTTGGAGGTTGGCTTGATGTGGTGAACATAGTGTAGTTAGTCTCAGTGGGACAGATGGCCGGTTGTCTTCATTGATGATGTAACTGGTGACGGCTGCAGCAGAATTAATTTAAAGTGTAGAGGAACATCTTGTCTGCCAAAGGACAAGCAAATGTCTCCAAATTGACTGAATGGTGCTTCATCATAAACCAAGACAATAACATAGCAATAGAGTATTTTTCAGGGCCAAAAAGTGGAAAGTTTCTGACTGGCCAAGCCAATGTTTTAAATGTAATTGAACATGCCTTTTATTTCTGAAGATGAGACTTTTTACCTCAAAGCAAACAATTAAATATGGCTGCAGTCCAAAATACAAAATATAGTATTCAACAATATATTTTCCCTTTTAGTCCCCTCCATATTGACTAAATAATATTAACTGTAATTATTTTCCCAACAATAATGTAAATTCAACAGCTTGCAAAGCTGTTTTGTTTTGTGAAGTTTTGTGAATACTAAATTACAGAGGGGGAACTTCTTAAACAATATCAGTCTGGAAAAACTACAGGGCTTGATGTAAAACCATTTGAGTTATGGAACATCTTGCACTCAAATATGCACTCAAAGATTAAATTCTAAAATTTTAATTTAAAACAAGTAGACATTCTGTAAGGAGGTTGGATTTCATTATTCATGAAGCAGCACTCATTATTAATGAAGCAGGACTCATAATTAAGTCCAGTTAATAAAAATGAAATAAAAACTTTTACTAAATTTTTTTTTGGCAAAATGCAAAACGTTTATAATACATTTTCAATGTACTTGGTGGAAACGTCAATGTTGCACCTCTTGTGAAGATGTTACAACAAGGCAACAGCAAAATAGCTAATTGGATGTCTTGAATTTTATGTTGAAGATAATGTATTAGCATAGTCTTTTTTTTCTTAATTCTATAATATCAATCCCTGAACAATGTCATTGATTATTTAAACATTTACTCTAGCCTCACTTGATATTTTTTATTTTTTTTTTAACATTAATGCAACTGTCACTGGATAAGAGCATCTGCTAAAGTTAAACGTTAACGTTTTGACATACCACACCATACTTATTTACTTAAATTGTTGCTTATATTACGTCTCATAAAGATGACATGATTAAAAAATCGCTTCACAGATTGGCCTATGAAATTAAACATGCTTCTGTGAGTAATGAATATACGTTTAATATTCTGCTTTAAACTGCTCACTTGCAGTCATACAAAAGTGATATTTAAACCCAAACTGGTTCTCCAACATACACTGCTCCAAAAAATAAAGGGAACTCTTAAATCGCACATTGAGTATTGATGAATGAACAGAATTATGTTACAGTCAATGGTAACCAAAATGATCAACCGATTGAGGGATGGATTCAAACTCATACCAAAAATCTAAGTAAACAGAATGAAATCACAGGCTGTTGCAACTTGCGCAAATTTCATCACAGCAACTCATAATGTGACACAGTAGTGTGTATGGCCCCCATGTGCCTGTATGCACTCCCGACAACATCGCGGTATGCTCCTGATGAGATGGCTGATGGTGTCCTGGGGAATCTCCACCCAGATCTGGATCAGGGCGTCAGTGAGCTCCTGGACAGTCTTTATAATGTCCCAGAGGTTCTTAATTGTATTCAGGTCTGGGGAACGTGAGGGCCAGTCAATGACAACATGGCTTTGTCATCCAGGAACTGCCTACACACTGTGGCCACCTGAGGCTGGGCACTGTCGTGCATCAGGAGAACCGCGGTCAGGGTACTGTTGGCTAGCACATGGAGGTCTGTGTGACCCTCCAAGGATATGCCTCCCCAGACCATCACTGACCTGCTGCCAAACCGGTCATGCTGGATGATGTTACAGGCAGCATAACGTTCACTATGGCGTCTCCAGACTCCTTCGCGTCTGTCACAAGTGCTCAGTGTGAACCTGCGAAGAGATCAGGGTGCCAATGGCGGACCTGCCAATTCTGATGTTTTCCTGGAGGAGCTGGATTACCTGTGCAACCTGAATGGGCTGCAGGTAACGCTTCATGCTACCAGTAGTGACAAGGACAAAAGCAAAATACAAAACTAGAGAAGCATCTGTCAGGGAGGTTAAAGAGACAGCAATTGTCTGTGACCACCACCTGCAAAAATATTCCCTTCTTGGGGGTTGTCTTGCTGTTGCCGCTCCAGTGCGCCTGTTGTCACTTTTATTTGCACCAAAACAGGTGACATTTATTCAGGTGACACAATTGCTAACTTCCTAACTGGACAGATTGATATTCCAGAAGTAGAACTCACTTGGTGTTATACTATGATGACTATGTGTTCCCATAAGTTTTGTGTATTAGTAAGAATGGCTCACTTTGTGTCATTTTTGTATTAATCCAGATTATAACCACTTATTTCTGGTTACTAAAAAATGAACATTGTTCAAAATCCTTTTTTTTTAAAACAAACATTACAAAGTTCATTACAATGTCTATAAAATCTCCTGAACAGTTGGAAAATATTGCAGCAAATATAATGGCTAAACTCTAAAGTACTAATTGATAACACTGTTCTTTATGGATTTAAAAATATATATTATTATGGAAAATACATATTTATTATATTCAAATGAATAATAATAATAATAATGATGATATATTTTTTTACATTGCAACCTGGGAGATGCACTGCCTCAGGTGCACATGAACCAGTACACCAGGGGTTCAATTCCAACCCACTGCACTTACACTAAAAACCTCCTCCTCTCCTTCCCCATCCTCTCTACCCAAACAAAATATATTAAATAGAAATAAACAACATAATGTTGTTCTACATGCAACCTACAAATAGCATAGAAATCTCAAACGTCGTAGTTAATCTACCAGTAACGTTACTCTTGACAGTACAATCTGCATTTGGAAAGGTTCAGAATTTATGTAACACATTGCAGTGCAGTTGAAAATTCAATGGCACAAGGAAATCAAGAGAGGGCAGCCTATGGAAATATGAGAGATTGGGAAAGAGAAGCGCATTCATTAAAAGTGTGGAGAATTGTGTGCAATGTTACCATGTATGGAAAATATTGATATGTGGCAGAACAGCTGTAAACAACAGCCGAGTAAAGCAGGATAGCGCAGAATAGGGGGTGGTAAATATGTAATCAAAATAATATCTGTTTGGACTGGGGTAGGAGATCTGCCTTGCTGGCAGCTTGGGGTGGAAAAGGTGGACCCTCTTATTATTTTTGTGTTTCTGTGTTTATATTGCTTCTTTATGAATTGTTCATTATGATCTATCTGCTTCTGGCCAGGCCATGAGGAAGAGTGGGTGATATGTTGGGAGTGGGTGGGAATTGATGAGTCTTGCTTAATGAATTTTATTTTGTGTACAACTAAGTTCTGTGTTAGGAAAAACTGTTTATAAAAGAAAACACAAATAATAATAATATTCAAAACCCAATAAAGGGCATGATTTTATGAAAAGTATCCACTCAATCTTGGGCGGAAAATATTTTACAGGGCCATCGGAAAGTATGTGAACCCCTTCACTTTTTCCAGATGATGTTGTTTTATAGACTTAATTTAGAATTGGTTGCATTTATTTATTTGTCCTGATACTCTTAGAGTCCTTCAGTAGGCATGTCATACTCCTTTTACATTGTCTTAAAGGCTGATTGATGGAGTGCTGCAGAGATGGTTGTCCTTTTGGCAGGTTCTTCCATCTCTGCAGAGTAACTCTGAAGCTCTGTTTAGAGTGGACATCAGGTTCTTCAGTCTCTGCAGAGTCACTCTGAAGCTCTGTTTAGAATGGACATCAGGTTCTTCCATCTCTGCAGAGTCACTCTGAAGCTCTGTTTAGAATGGACATCAGGTTCTTCCATCTCTGCAGAGTCACTCTGAAGCTCTGTTTAGAATGGACATCAGGTTCTTCAGTCTCTGCAGAGTCACTCTGATGCTCTGTTTAGAGTGGACATCAGGTTCTTCCATCTCTGCAGAGTCACTCTGAAGCTCTGTTTAGAATGGACATCAGGTTCTTCAGTCTCTGCAGAGTCACTCTGATGCTCTGTTTAGAGTGGACATCAGGTTCTTCCATCTCTGCAGAGTCACTCTGAAGCTCTGTTAGTGGACATCAGGTTCTTCAGTCTCTGTGTTTCCAAACGTCTTCCTTTACACAATGATGGAGCCCACGGTGCTCGTAGGAACATGGCTTTAGGCATTTGTTTCTAACCTTCCCCATGCCTAGACACCGTTCTGATCTCTGAGGTCTATGAAGAATCCTTTGGACTTCATGACTTGGTTTCTGCTTTGCCATGCACTGCAAAGTGTGGGACCTTACATAGACAGGTGTGCGCTGAATCATGTGAAAAATAGACGTGTGAGGTCTGAATCAGGTGAAATCAATTGAATTTGCCACAATGTGGACTCCAATCTGGTTCTACAGTATAGACATCTCAAGGTTTGTGAAAGGACACTGCATCTGATCTCAATTTGGAGTATAAAGGCAAAAGGGTCTGAATGCTTATGAACATACAATGTTTCAAAATTGCACATATTTCTAAAACTGTGTCACAATGGGATGTCATGTGTAGACTGATAAAACATTAAGTCTTTTTCCCGCTATGAATTACGTCCATTGCACAACAACAGAGGTTTAAATACTTTCTGAAGGCACTGCGTGTAAGTACATAATCAGGTTCCATGTTGTTCATGTTTTGTTGCCCACCTCCATCTCTTCCAGCCACCCTCTCACAGATGACAGCTCATCCTCCATTTAGTCTGTCACTTATTCACTTTATTTTCTGTAGAAAGCAGACAGATGTCTTCTGATATGACAAACATGAAAAACCTCATTTCTATCTCAACCAATGAAAATCAGACAGACATTTAACCAATTTGTATAACGCGTACTGTAGGGTTGTGTTGATCGAGTCAAGTTGGCTGAGTGGGTGGTATATGCATGTGTGTTGCGGGTCTCCATAAGGTTTAGGCTCAGTGATGATTGGTCAGTTTTCCTGTAATGATCATCAAACCAGGGCAACTCATCTGGGCGATTGAATGTATATCAGGCTGAGCCAATATGCGCTCAAATGCTCACACAGATGTATCTACGGATTTGCAACATTAGCAGACAGTACCGAGGCTTTTTCTAGAGACAAATCCTCAGAATAAAATGATATGTGATTTGGTTCATATGGCATAGTTCCTCTAGGCCTACCTCCAGTGCATTTGATTTTTGTCCCCCCCTACAGTATTTCAACCTGGCCTGCCCACACGTTGGTACCATTAAATGCCCGACGGGTTACCAAATTATCCCCGCATCCATGTGATGTGGTGTGATTGGGGAGCCACCCGGGACTTGAGCACTCTGCAGAGGGAGATTAGGGGGACCTGTGAAGCAGCAAGAAATGTCAAGAAGAGGCTTGTTGGAGCTGCCACGTCTCGGCTGCGCTCAGGGCTGTGGTTTATCCCTGAAGCCGTGGAAAGGCCCCCTCACGCACCGTAGCAACGCCACCACATGGCCTCCAGGCCCTTCAGCCTGTAGCTCTGGTCTAAATCATACAGCACAGAGTCATAAATTCTCAGGGTAAAAAAAAATGTGCCTGATGTATAATTTTTACTGAAATATGCTATTTGGTCTTATAGACTTATGTCGTATTGTGATGCAATGGCATGTGGGTAATGTGTCGTTTATTCGACGCCCAGGTCAATACATTCAATTCAGTTTGCAGGTTTGTGGTTATTCTGACTAAACTAGGAATTCGTCCACTTGAGAATATAGGCCTACAACGTTATTTACGCATTTCTTTACTGTTATTTATTCACACTTACTATAAAAGCACAATCTTTTCTTTGTCATTATTGAAACATATGCTAGTGAGGATGAATTATTTAGAACACAGTAGATCTACGCTGCTATAGTAACCTTAATATGTAAGTTCTATTTTCAAACACAACGTGTCAAGTACATAAGAGGGTGAATTTGTTTTGGTCGGGGTCAAGGGTTTTGAAAATTTATACAAAGCTTGGGTCAAAGGTCTCGCACAGGTCCGCACCAGCAGCGCCCCCTCCAGGTCTGTGCTAGCAGAGTCAAAAAAGTGTTGACTTATGCGTTCATGTATTGACGAGCAGGTAGTATGCATTTGCGTGCATATGGGACACGGATTTTAAGAGATTTGCACTGGAATATAGGTTTTAATTTCCAAATTAATCTTTTTAATTTTATAAATGTACACAATATTATAATGATAATATCCAACAACTTAAAAAATGCATTTATAATGTATATTATTTATGGGGATTTGCTGACTATTTGGGTATTTATTATGAACTTTTAAATATTTCCTTTTTAAGTAACTCAAATAATCTTCAGTCAGTTTGAAGAAACATTGGTTGTCATAACAATATTGTCTTAACTATATTCACCGTTATCTTGCAGACTTCCTTACTGAAATGCGTATGTTATGACAAACCAAAAAACTAACTTTCTTTAGTTCTATATAAGCTTCTGTATATGTACAGATCGTGTGCATGTGCTTATTCTCTGAACAGGATATGTTGGTAAATAGTGCTTATTTAATAAGGTTTTGGCAAATTACAGTTAGATCTTTGAGAGTTAGATCAAACAAACTCATTGTTGTTTGATCTAACTTTATTAAGTTTTAGTAAGATTCACAAATGAAAAAATGTACAGAACATTATCCAAACATATGCAGAAGATTCGGGAAGCTTCAGATCATTTTGTAAGGTGAAAAAAAGAAAATGCTTTGTAGCCCTGGCCTGATAACAATGACTCACAGACTGGTGATTCAGTGTTTTCCCGAGAAGAAGGGAACAGCAGCTGTGTCCTCTAACATTTTCCTGAACGATATCCAAATAATCAATAGATCTGGTACTTGTTTAAGGAAAACCATTTTATAATAAATGCGTAAAGGAAACATATTATATGTACCTAATAATGGCCTCTCAAACATGACCATGTAGCAGAGCAATTTAGATAATGTAGTAAACAGCAATTTTCCATTAACATTCTGTATGTTGCCTTGAGAAAAGCAGAAGAGCGATCCACACAGATTTAGATTAGGTAGACCTTGGCTTCTGCATAACTTGGAGATGCCTCTGATTCTGCAGAGATCTGGAAATCATGACAGGCTTGTGTGGGCTAGAATTATTTTGTCCTGTTACCCTGTTACACTTTCCCAAAGTGTTTGTACAGCTGCCATAACAGCAACTGGTGAAAGCAGCTCAAAATGTCTTAAAACATTAGATATTACGAAATGCTAATATACTGTTGTCAAGAAGCATAGAGATTGCATTTTGGATTGTTCCAGGGGGTTTGGTCTGTGCTATGAGATTGATTCAACAAGGGGCGCCTGCCCTCATTTTAACTCCAGTCTAGTACTTCTCACCATGCAGACAGTGGGAACCCATTATGTGGATGTGCAGTTTAGAGTGAAGAAATAGAGTTTTAAACAGACTGCATAAACCCAGTCGTACAATATTGATTGGTGTCCCTGACCAAATAAAGGGGAAAACAGGGCAGTGCTTTTTTCAATGCACTTCTTGTCTGAATCTGTTTTCATTCGTCTTCAATATGCAGCCATAACGAGGACATGAAGTGCCTTTTCCCCACAGCCGACATCGGTGTTTTTGTTCTTTTGGTAGACAATGCTTTTCTACCCACTTGGACCCTCAACTTTTAAGAGCTTAATATGTCCTGGACCAAAAATGTTACACTCTTCGAATTGGGGTGATTTGAGGAATGCTTGAGTAAATTTGTTCATATACACAGCTTTGATTAGTTGATGGGTTCCACTGGAGCTTTGGCTGTCAGGTTAGATCTTTTTTGGAAATCTGTTAGAGTAGTTAATCTATTATTATGCATCACCATCATATGCTGTTGAACACTTACACCTTTGTATGCCTCATTGAAGCTATAAAACTGTATCAGTTCCTCAAGAGTGTATGCAAATCCCAAAGTCCTTTAAACCCCAAAAGGTTCGTCGACAATCCTTTACTTGTAAGAGTCTTTGATTTTTATGGAGGCGGTCTAGCATGTCTGAAACCAGCCGGCTGGTTGGTCCCCTGACAACCCAATCCCCGTGGATACACAGGAGATCTACAACAGGAAACCTGCTTGGTGAATGACCTTCATCAATGCCTCGCAAGGCAATTCTAATAAAAGCGAAAATAAGTCAGGAAAAGTGAATTGAGGAAAAGTGAATTAAGAAATAATTACATAATAATAACAATAGCTACATTGTTTAGGCGTTTAGGTGAGACTCTTATAAAAAGTAAATTACGTACATCAGTGATTGCATATATTTTAGTGCCTATAGGACTTAGTTATGGGGAGAGGAAAGGTATAATGATCCAATTTAAAACAGGGCATGACAGGTGGGAACCTGGGAACTGGGGCGTTAGGATTTCATGTTTAGACCAGATGGAAGAGAGACCCCTACTCTCCAACATCACTTCCAGCAGTGCTTGTTCCACCATTCAGGGACCACTCAACCCTGCTTGACTTCAGAGACAAACCAGCAGTGGAATGCTGGGTGCTTTGCTGCTGGCGCAATAGGTTGATGCCATCAAAATTAATCTGACCCATCTCTCCTCTCATGACATCCAAAAAAAAAATAGGACATGTATTTTCCGATTCAGCAATTAGTGATATTGGAGCAGCAGATGTCAAAGGAGGGCTAGAGCATGCTGAAGCCCTATCCCTGGCTTCACAGCAGGACCAGGAAAGACACATGTGGCCGGTCTGCCTGCCTGCCTGCCTGCCTGCCTGCCTGTCTGTCGGTCTGTCTGCCTGTCTGTTTGCCTGTTTGACTGCCTGTCTGCCTGTCTGCCTGTCTGTTTGCCTGTCTGCCTACATTCCTGCCGGGCCCATAGGACTGTGGTCAAAAGCAGTCCACTACAGTAAACAAGGAATGGGTAACACCCCTGGTCTCCACAGCAGCTCAGTCAACGTGAGATGATTACCCTCTCATTTTGCCAGCCAGAGGATGGGCTGGGTGGCTATAGCCCTCCTGGGGTATTTCTACATTGGCACAGTCAGATACCATCTCAGATTACACTCATACCATGCCATCCTAGTAATACTGTTCAATAGTGATGAGGACACTTATGGTGGATTTGAATAAAGTACAGTTATGTCATGTGATTCGTAAGAGGGCTTACACTCATTCTATTTTAATTGTATTTCCAATACGGATGAATGTTGTGCTAATGGCAATACATTCTTCCTTGTTCAGCATTTTCAGTTAATCATAATACTGAAGTAATACTGTTAACTCAGGCATTACTGTACAATGAGAATGAGTTTTTTGGTTAACCTTAAATAATTCGTCTTTACAAAATACCTACACTTAGCCAGGCATTACAGCAAGGCATTATGTACTTTAGCATCGAAACAGGTTCTTTAGTGTTGCAAACACAGAGTTTTCACTAATTAAAAGTAAGTAAAAGCCATTCTGATGAACAGGGGTATCATCCTATGCTTAACAGTGATATTTTCAACCAGTCCCATCCCAATTTTATTGACAGTTCTCATTAACTAGACTAACTTACTAATCCAACAGACTGAATAACAGGGCCTGTAAAACAGGGTCTGCCTTCAGTTCAGTAATGCCCTCCAAAGCACATGACTGCGAGAGCTCTTATTATTATCAAACATAAATGGGCTTACTGGAGGGAACCACAACATAAAGACAAATAATCAGAGGTAGAGAAACATTATTGACACCAGCATTATTGATGCCAATCAGTATAATGTTTGATGAGAACAAAAAACACAATAAAAAAAAAAGGTATATTCAATGGAAACAAAAACAACAGAAATTGGAGTACTGATGTGACAGGATATTTCACACTGTTTGGATGGCTCAGTTATTCCAGCATGTTAAGTGGAACACAGACAATGGATGCATTGTGGTGTCGAAAACAAAAGCTTCCTTAAACCGTCAGTGTAGTTTATTTCACCAGAGCAAATCACTAGGCATAGAGCAGATTCCACTGCTGTGCAGCCTCTTAATATCTGTGCGTACAGTATAATTAAGGCGAAATGACTGATTATAATTAATTCCATTATGAAGGCTGTCTGCTGGCTCTTAGTTTGGAAATACAAATTGGTGGAGTATAGTCATTTTGTTTCCGGTGCGCTCCATATGCAAGGTTTTCCATGTGGCTACTGTGTTGGTAAACTATGCTCCTGTAGCTATTTCCAGTAGCTACACTATGAAGTAGTCTTTGTGTTACAGTTACAGAAAAGTGTACCGAATACCAAGCATTTTGTTTTATAAAGAAGAAAAAAAGACACATTAGCATTACCATTAAATCCATTTAGTATTACCTTTCCATATGTTGAAGTATTGGCTGAAACAATACGATATTATCAAAAGTTTACAAGTGGAAACAATAAACATTTTGTCAGTTTTTCTCTCACTGCTCATTAGGTTCAGTTGAGAGAAAATGTGCTGGAAGTGACACTTTAATTCGTTACCTTAAAGGTCTTTTTTTTATTCCCTTTCATAAGAGACACACTAATTTTGACGTCATTCTAGGTCCTGGTAGGATAATTGTACACCTAGGTAATTATTATAAAATCAAACGTGAATAGGACAGTTGACATTTCAATGATTAAAACAGGAAAACTGCTGCTAGCTGGTTTCAGCCTTGAGATTGCAGATAAGACAAGGGTTATGTAGGCACTGGGTCTATATCCAGTGGCTTGTGCCCTTAAATACATACCATAGCATTTAATGATTTGCCTTGCCACATTTGGAAGTCATTCTCTTGCTTTTATTGAAGTTCAGTTTGATCATATTTGTTATTCCTGTATTCCTGGGTTCAGGAATAACTAGGCACAGTTTTTCATTTGCTGCAGGAGCAATCTGATAAAAGGAGGCACCAGTAATCTGAAATCTTATTAACATAACTGTGTAGCTTTATCGTAATCGAGTTATGAACACAGCCAAACCAATCATACACACAAATGGAATTAGCAGAGGTAAAATGTCTATATAATTGGATTATGATCTCAACTTTCGGGGGCCTAAAGCAGTTGCCAATCTTTTAATCAATAAGCAAACTGACATTTTGTCACAACTCATTAAAATGGGGACCCCATAATAATTAAACTGCTATACAGTAAACAGAGAAGATAAGAATGCATAGATAATGACCTATGAAAAAGCAGGCAGATTTATCCCTGACAACGTTCCAGCCGACATGTAGCTCAGCAAGGGACATGTATTTTCTTCATGTAATACGTTCGTATTCACAAGCACAGGAGGAATAGCTAATATAGATGTATTACTTATTCATATATTATACTGAGGGACAAAGTGTTAACTCAATACAGTATGTGCACTTTTGTGCTTCCTACTTCTTACTTTCCCTAATAATGTAGTTCAAGGAAGATTCATTTTTGTTCTGTACTACCCTTATAGCAGCTTATCCTGAAATCCCGGGGGTCTGTATTCTAATACTGATGGATAGAAATAGAGCTAGCTATTTTATTTTTTTACGGAACATCAATCTCACTGTTATAACTTGATGCGTTGTCCTGTCAGTGTCATTAGTCTCACACTACCAAATTCAAGTGAATGGTCTCATTCCTTTTATGTTGTCCACACAAATGGAAATGTGGCTTTAGGATGTCCCAGGAACGATAGAAGGTTGCTGTGAAGGTCTCCTGTACGTCCTTCAGAACATGCCGTGGTTACCGAGTTCAGTGTGATGAAACTGTAATATAGAAACACCTACAGGATTTTATTGGATTTTAGAATATGGAAGGTGTGAAGAAAAATGAATCAGGTACAGTTTTTGGAAGAGCATGTTCATTTATTTTACCAAGGGGACATTTATTAGGCTCCCTATGATCTTTCAGCATGATATGGGATATATTCTGGAAGGGCACACTCTTTCTGGGTGCTACACTGAACTGGAGGTGCTGGGTGTCGCTGTGACCATAGTCAAGACGCAAGAGCAATTCCAGTGTGACTCCCACACACAGTTTGATTGTCTGATCAGCATTTATATTCCCAGTAAAGTGATGCTGTTTAATCAATTATATATGATGAAAGGTTTGGCCTTGAAGTGTGCTATCCGAGACGCTTTGCACTGTCGCAGAAATCAATAAAGAACGGAGAGCTAGCAACTTATCTCAGCATCCAATTACCTACCAATGATGTGGCTCTCTTGGCCTGTCTTGGGCGATTTCTTCAGTCCTTCGTGCTGAGGATTTTGTGGAGATTACAGGACTCTATATGAGCACAGTTGGAAATTCATTACATCATGGGAACAAAAGCATCAGCGTGTTGTTTTTTCAGGTTATTCGGCTGAGCGTCATCACGGCTGTCCCAGTTACAAGATCATCTTGTCATTGGATTCACCATCAGCTGTTTAAATGGCCAGATATTGGCGCTTGGCTTCCCTGAAACCATCACTCATCAAAGGGACTGGCGCTGCGGAAGGGTGAGGATTATCATGGAAATGTAACTATCAGGACAGGATTACTTTTCCAGCTTTGCAAATCAACATAAATATAAAACCCGTTTATATAGCTAATTCAAAAAGCATGTTACACCCAAAGGTAGATCAAGGGGGCAGAGAAAAGAGTGTTGAGTTAATACATTGCTTACATAAAAAGCAATAGGCCAAATCAGATCAAGCAGTCAAAAGTCAGAAGGACCTTTGACCAGGAAATCCATGGTTACTGTCTTGGAGTCTTGTGCCGCTGCAGGCAAGAGAATTGAAAGTAATTGTGCATATATATGCTGCCACCATCATTTCAGGGACTGTTAGGTTATGCTTTCGAGATGTGATTTCATTTAGGTCTGAGACAGTTTTGCAATCATTTGGTTGCACCGTGGCCCCATGCATTACACCGATAAAGAGAAACAAAAACTGAGGGGCAAAAGAAACATTTGTGTTCTTTTTTTCTCTGACACTGTTTGCCTTTTTAATTAGTCTTTTAATTACATCTTCCATGTCTCTTCTATTGGCTGCTTGGAGACTTGGAACCAGTACAATGAATGATAGCAACAATGGCTTGTTTTTCATTATGAGCCGTAGAGGTGGCCAAAGCCTAGACATTGACAAATATGTTGGCTGAATTAACTATTCATTAATTTTGCATGTTTTCTCACTTACAAAGCATGTAGAAGTCTGTAATTTTTATCATAGGTACACTTCAACTGTGAGTGATGGAATCTAAAACAAAAATCCCCAAAATCCCATGATTTGAAGAATTTTTAAGTAATTAATTTGCATGTTATTGCACGACATAAGTATTTGATACATCAGAAAAGCAGAACTTCATATTTGGTACAGAAACTTTGTTTGCAATTACAGAGATCATACATTTCCTGTAGTTCTTGACCAGGTTTACACACACTGCAGCAGGGATTTTGGCCCACTCCTCCATACAAACCTTCTCCAGATCCTTCAGGTTTCGGGGCTGTCGCTGGGCAATATGGACTTTCAGCTCCCTCCAAAGATTTTCTATTGGGTTCAGGTCTGGAGACTGGCTAGGCCACTCCAGGACCTTGAGATGCTTCTTACGGAGCCCCTCCTTAGTTGCCCTGGCTGTGTGTTTCGGGTTGTTGTCATGCAGGAAGACCCAGCCACGACCCATCTTCAATGCTCTTACTGAGGGAAGGAAGTTGTTGGCGAAGATCTCGCGATACATGGCCCCATCCATCCTCCCCTCAATACGGTGCAGTCGTCCTGTCCCCTGTGCAGAAAAGCATCCCCAAAGAATGATATTTCCACCTTCATGCTTCACGGTTGGGATGGTGTTCTTTGGGTTGTAATCATCCTTCAATCCTGCAGGATTTTAATCCATGACGGTGCAGTGTGTTACTAATGGTTTTCTTTGAGACTGTGGTCCCAGCTCTCTTCAGGTCATATACCAGGCCCTGAAGTGTAGTTCTGGGCTGATCCCTCACCTTCCTCATGATCATTGATGCCCCACGAGGTGATATCTTGCATGGAGCCCCAGACCGAGGGAGATTGACCATCATCTTGAACTTCTTGCATTTTCTAATAATTGCACCAACAGTTGTTGCCTTCTCACCAAGCTGCTTGCCTATTGTCCTGTAGACCATCCCAGCCTTGTGCAGGTCTACAATTTTATCCCTGATGTCCTTACACAGCTCTCTGGTCTTGGCCATTGTGGAGAAGTTGGAGTCTGTTTGATTGACTGTGTGGACAGGTGTCTTTTCCACAGGTAACGAGTGGAGAAGGCTTCTTAAAGAAAAACTAACAGATCTGTGAGAGCCGGAATTCTTACATGTTTATAGGTGATCAAATACTTATGTCATGCAATAAAATGCAAATTAATTATAAAAAAATCATACAATGTGATTTTCTGGATTTTTGTTTTAGATTCCGTCTCTCACAGTTGAAGTGTACCTATGATAAAAATGACAGACCTCTACATGCTTTGTAAGTAGAAAAACCTGCAAAATCGGCAGTGTATCAAATACTTGTTCTCCCCATTTGATAATAACCATGCCAAGATCATTTGTAAAATCAAATCATAATGAATCTCAAAAATTACCTAGCTGAGAGCCGTGAGTGACACTTTTAATCAAATAGAAATACATATAATGAAAACAGTCACCACATACTTACACGTGTGTTGGAACCAGCTACTGTTAGAGATCTGAGTGAGAGTATTTGGTTTTTGGTATACCACCTGGCTACACTCCAGTATAACACATCCCCTCCTCTCACAATCCCACAGCAGTTGATTCCCTGTCTCCGGGCATGTGTTAGTCCCTCCAGGGCATTGTTGTGGGGGTTATATCTCTGATCCTGGTCCAGCTTTGCCCCAAGGCCCCCTGGCTGTGGACACAGCTGTGCAAACCACACAAGCCAACACAAGGTGCCTTCACTCCACCTGAAACATTTGAGCTGGTGTGAAACACAGGAAACTGAGCCGAACTTTGCACGTTCTTCATTCACCTGGGTGATGCCTCAGACATACCTGGTAAAACACTTAAACATGTTGGCTGTTATAGATTATGTTTATTGCCTCAAAACATGACCTTGTATTGTTGTGACAGCGAACGTTATTTCAACCGTGACCAGTTTGTGATGTTTTACGTACAGTACAATATTGTTGCATGGAAATATATCTCCAAACACGATAGGGTAGATATATAATATGTCCGTGGGTAGACATTTGTTTAACAGACACCTCATTTGTCAAATGGGTCATGTTTCATGTGCTTTCATCTCCCACTGTTTGTCTGAACATGCCAGTCCGTCACTGTAGAAAGCCACCAGACTTGTTCTGCTAGTATGTGATCATCACTAGGCTGTTTACATGTATAAACCTGCTCAGACCATTAGTCATTTTAACATGCACAATCATAAAATCCTTGTGAAGTGTGTGTGTGTGTGTGTGTGTATGTGTGTGTGTGTGTTTGTGTTTACATGCATGATCCGGGTCTATGTGAACATGTGAGGACAATATGCCCCCACAAAGAGAGTAAAGTCGATCCACACATGGTTAGTTGGCTGGCCCTCAATGCCATTTTCCATGTAGAAGTTTAGAGTAAATCTTAGGGTATATTTAGGGTAAAACTTAAAATTGGCCACAGTGGTAGTATTGAGGCTCCTTTTAGGTATTAGGTATTTTTTCTCTAACCAACTCCTTGCTGGTTCAGGCGACTCAACATGTTTCTGTTTGCTTGTAAGAATTAGGTGTAGAGTTTGGGTGAAGGTTCTAGGTTTAGTTCTAGGGCAGTGGTATGTAAATGTGCCCAATAAAGCCGGTTCCACTTCATGTTTCCAGTGCAACCCTCTAATCAGGGACTTTTGCCTTCTGTTTTTCCTCATCATTAATTCCACCCACCTGGTGTCCCTGGTCTGAATATGGTCTTTTATTAGAGGGTTGCAATGAAAGAATAAAGTGTAACTGGCTTCAGGGGCCATGTTTGAATACCACGGTTCTAGGGTTAGAGGTTTGGGGAAATTGTTATTTTAATGGGGGGAAAAAAACATTATTGATGAGCATTTATCAAAACACTGCATGCGCGTGCGTGTGCATGTGTGTAGGTGTGCGTGTGTTCTGTCTCACCCTTTACACAGTATCAACCTTAGAATGCACCTGATCATAGGGATTGAGTGTGAGAGCCTCCGAATCTAAACCAAACTGAAATGAAGACCACCAACAGATTATTTCGGAGTTGAAATAAAATGAACAATAAACGCCAAAGTGAAATTTTGAGTGTATTTTTGTGTCTTGTTTTGTGCAGTTGAATCACTTTAGTGCAAATCTGGAGGCTCTGGGGTTCCTGATTGCTTCAGTCGCATTCTTGTTGTATAAGGAGAGTTTTACTCCAAACAATCGTGAATAAAGCATTACATTTAAATATATTAAATGTATTGATGATCCATTGGAATGACTTGTGAGGTTTCAGGGGGAATGCTGGCATTACTGTTTTGTGTATTCTATAATGTGCCATTGGGAAGGGTGTGGTCTGGAAAGTATTTCTCAGCCATTAATGCTTTGTTTGCGTATCATGAATGAAAACAATGCTCCACGTAGACCTCAGCCTGCAGCTTAGTCTTTGAAATGAAGCAGGCCTAATGAAATGCATTTCTTCATATCAAAGTGGTAACCATCCTGAATGGCATAATATCTCCACAGAAATTGAGTAACCTTTCCGATAGCTGTTGGTCATCTGCTAGTTTTGAAGCTGTATCTGACGTACCCGATCAATAAACACTAATTAACTTGCGGTCTTCTTATTACTATAAATGTTATGTTGATATATTAAATAATGTGCTAAGTGTCTGTGAATCAGTCTATGAATGCCCTTTTGAAAATAGCTTTTTTCGCATGGCCTTGCTAGAGCCCTCTGAAACTCGACACCAAGTCCTGGCTATCAGAAGGGATACTTGAGGAGAGTTTGTTTATGGACCTTTGGCATTTATTTAGCAAATACCAAGGTCTGATCCGCAGCCTTGAGCACGGATACACATTTGCTTTGTGGTCAACTTGGCTTTTCCTCTCTTTACCAGTGTCCTCCCAATTTCAAACTCCCTTGAATCTTTTCCTGGATCGCCCTCCGATCATGCTTTCCGTTGTCGTTTAAGCAACACCAAAGCAGGATTGCTGGTAAGCATGGCAAGAGAAGAGGAGAGGCATTTTTGGCACACTAAAAAGGCTATTCTGCCCGTCCTCCCTTTGCAGGGAGATGTACAAGCAGCCTTTGAATTTAGCTGTTTACATGGCAGCCAGGTCTGCTTCTCAAACCCTCACTGAAGTCAGTGGGTCTCATTGGTGCGTAGTTGAGTGCCAAGTATGATAAGTTAACTCTGACATAGGCTGACAGGCTCACTGTCCGTGGTGTATAATTACAAGCCCAGATCAAATCATCATGTTACATTTCCTCTTTCCTTACATCTCTCCATCATGTCATGGATCAAATGGAATTGACAGCTATGCATGCAGCGAACTGATAGCGGTCTCCCTCCAGTCCTCTGAAGGGATCATTAAATAGAGATCAGAACATCTTATGAATTATTGGGAAAGTACAGTAAATGGCTGCGGTTTACTGATTGAAATTGATATGGAAATCGGGGATCAGATAAATCTGCACCTCACAGTTCCACTTCCGTGCCAGATTTGTATAGGTGTCTGCAGTGAGCTTCTGCTGAGTTATTACAAGTAGTCTGCCTTGTTCAATTACCAGGGCATTTCACTTGGCTACTGTAGCCAAATGCATCTCTCCCTTACCTTTTCAAGAAACACATCTATCAAACCCCATCCAGTAATGGGAACTCTGTAGTGGGAAGTAACACTGTTATTGGGCATGGATTATAAAGCCTGTGGAGTTAAACATTTTTTGTAGGCATTAATTTCTTAAATACATTTTCATCTAATTCAATGTAATCATCAATTTTAAAACAAAACAAATTATACTAGACATAAGGGGCCAGGTTGTTTTGCATAGCCTTGTGTGTAAGAAACTCAATTAAAGACAAAAGAAGCGTTCTAAAATGTGCATTCTCCCACCTCCCAAAGCACCTGCCCATGCAGAACAAACCCGCTCTCTTGCTGTTCTGTTTGGACAGAAATCAATCAATCAATCAATCAAATGTATTTATAAAGCCCTTTTTACATCAGCAGTTGTCACAGAGTGCTTTTACAAAACACCCGGACTTAAACCCCAAGGAGCAAACAACAGTAGTATTGAATTTCAGTGGCTAGGAAAAACTCCCTAAGAATGCCAAAATGTAGGAAAAAACCTAGAGAGGACCCAGGCTCAGAGGGGTGACCAGTCATCTTCAGGCTGTGCCGGGTGAACATATTAAGAGTACAAATTGTAACAATTAATAAATGCATGTGGGCTGAGTCCAGAGTCTATTTAAACTTAGTCCAGGTAGGAAGCATGACCAGATGGACAAGGAAAGGGACAACACTGGGGAGGGGGAGGTGTCAGCACAGTGGCAGCTGAAATTGTCAGGAATCGTCTTGATCTGCAACACAACCAAGAGGACTTTGGACAGGGACAGCAACGGGTCTTTCAAGCCAGGTACTCCTCAGGTGTGGGCCAGGACTTCATGTCCTCCTAAGTTTAAAACGGTGGGAGACAGGGAAAATTTAGAAAATGCATTCCTTATATCTACAAGGATTTATAGTGGAGAAGGAGAACTGACCCTACTCCCCCAGCACAATAATATAGCAGCATAAGACATTGGGGCTGAGACGGGGGGGTCCGGTGACACTGTGGCCCTATCTGGGGGAGGCCCCAGACAGGGCCCAACAGGCAGGAAATCAATCCACCCACATTGCCAATCAATCAATCTAATGTATTTATGAAGCCCTTTTTACATCAGCAGATGTCACAAAGTGCTTTTACAAAACACCTGCCCTTAAACCTTAAACCCCAAGGAGCAAAAAACAGTAGTGCTGAATTTCAGTGGCTAGGAAAAACTCCCTAAGAATGCCAATATTTAGGAAGAAACCTAGAGAGGACCCAGGCTCAGAGGGGTGACCTGGCACAGCCAGAGGACCCAGGCTCTTCTGGCTGTGCCAGGTGAACATATTAAGATTAATTGTAATAATTAATAAATGCGTGTGGACTGAGACTAGAGCCTATTTAAACTTGCCAAGCATCAACCAAAGGGACACCCACCAACCGCAACCACCCTGAATGAGGGCCGAGTATTGCCAGCAGAGTACAGCACAATTGCACAAGTGCGCAACAGAGAGAAAACAAGAGCCAGTGACTCCACCCCAGAATGGCATTTGGTGGGAGGGCATCCCAGTGGCGATGAGAAACCAGCTGGCAAGACAGCAAGGGTGGACAGTATTAAGCCTTTCTGGTCACCTTCACGCCCCTGGGCCAGACTACACTTAATCATAAACCATGCTGTAGAGATGAGTCTTTAGTAGACACTCCACTATAGTAGATGTGTTATAGTGGAGCTCTATGAGAGAAGGCCCTGCCTCCGGCTGTTTGTTTAGACATTTTAGGTACAATTAAAAGGCCTGCATCTTGTGATCTAAGGTTACGTGAAGGTATGTATGGCTGGATCAATTCAGCGAGGTAAGTAGGAGCAAGTCCATGTATTCATTTATAGGTGAACAATAAAACCTTAAAATCAGCCCTAACCCTAACAGGCACCCAGTGTAAGGACGCTAGTACTGGAGTAATGTGTTCACATTTTTATGTTCTAGTTAGGATTCTAACAGCCGTGTGCAGCACTAATTGAAGTTTATTTATTGATTTGTCAGGGTAACCGGAATGAAGAGCATTGCAGTAATCTAATCTAGAAGTAACAAAAGCATGGATTCGTTTTTCTGCATCAGTTTTTGATAGAAAGTTTCTGATTTCTGCAATGTTTCGAAGATGAAAATAAGCAACTCTTGAGACATATTTTATATGTCGCTTGTGGAAATCAAGCGGTTGTGACCCTTTACCGACGTTAGGGGGAGCCTGCAGACGCTCTCAGAGCCTTAGTCGAATCTCTGTGCAGAGCCGTTTGAATCGGGGACAATACTGACGTCATGGACTTTCACTCCACTAACCGAGAAACAAAGTATCTGCGAGACTCAAGCCGTGAGAATGGAGCGTGTGAATCCACAGGAATAATACTCGCCTGAAACTGCTTTTAAACTTTATAAAACTCAATAAACAAACATGGATATGTTTAGAATTGTCTGCTTACTACTTTCTTCTTCAATTGTAAGCGTAGGAGCTCAACTCACGACAGGTAAGGATCTTTGAATCTTTCTGTGAGTAATATCCTAGGAGCGGAGGAAAGTTGGTGGTGAACGTTGTAGTTGTAGTTATTTAAATCAAGGTGTGCACTATGAAATTCCGTTGATCCGAAAAAAGTTAATATACAAAATAAACAATGGTTTCTATTAATTCTGAGAGTCTTTGGAATCGTTTATCCTAAATCGATCCTTATTCCTGCCGTTGCCTTATTTCAGGTAGGATATAACGAGCAAGTAAACATTCAAAAATATACAGCTAGACGACTTCCCAAAAAGGTTGCCACCTTGAACGAAGGTAATTTAGTTTTTCCGTTGAGGATCGCATGCATCCGTGTGTACAATCGGGCCTATTGAAAAGTTATCGGTTCCAAGATTTATGTGCGATCGCAACATTTAAATTGTCTGGATAGGCAGGTCTATGATGTCAAGCCAACCTTGGAGTAAATAGCTTGTATTTGTGTTTTATGTTGCATTGCCGACTGTAATTAAGGTTGCGCAAACGCCATTAAATAAACACCCGCTTGACATTTAGGTAGGGTACTTTCGGTCAATAATACGCTGAAAATTGAAAGACTCAAAAGTTGGAACCTGCTGTCTGTAGTTTCGAGATGTATGCCATGGTTGTTAAAAAAGCAACTTTTCAACATGAAAAAGCATGGCCTTTATATACATAGGTTACAGCGACTCATATCCATTTTAGCAAGAAGCAAAGGTAAAAGTGAGTTGGTTGAGAAAGAACATTAATTCGTTTTATTCGATGCCAATTTGAGGTTGTAGATAAAACGTTTTTTGTGTCTGCTGTGAAGATCAAATGCTTCTCCCCTCCGATTGCAACACTTTCATCCAAATGTATACTCTTTATAAGTGACATGGAAAGACCACGCCAGTTGTAATTGCAAAATCGCGAATTAGAAGGATTGCTATTTATTGAAATCTGATTTTGGTCTATAGGTTCACCACCAGACTATTTGGAATGGTAAAAATATTAGTAGCCTTTTTTCTTGTGCAAAGGAAAGCCAGTATCTTACTGTTGACGGTCTCATACCATGTCCCAGGGGACTTGAGAAGCAGCAGGCGGTGGAGTCCTGTTGTCTAAACCATTCAAAATGCAAATGCTAAAGAAACCTGTGAAATAGATGTAAATTCCATTTCCTCACAGTCCCAATCACTTCGGGTTTACTTTTAATTGATCTCTCATTAGCACTTCAATCCACGGGGTCTCTGAAAGAATTGGCAGTTTTTTGGAAAGGAATCTGCGGCGTACTGATATGTAGGCAGATATGTAGCCCATAATCAGTAGCCACTGCCTCTATAACCTTTTGGTCTAATAGACCCCTTTCTGTTGCTGATTATCTGTGGACCTCTTCAAAGTGCATATACGCTTTCCTCACATCTGTCTGAGTGTAACCTACATCATCAGATTAATTCACCGCTGGTGGTGGCGGTGGTGGTGGGGGGGGGGGGGGGTAGAAATAGAAAATACAGCTGTCTGTATAATTGCTGATTAATTAATCAAAGTCTTCACCATGGATTAATTACATTAATGTAATCAAAAACACAGGATGACAAATGGCAAATTACACATTTTGGAGATTTGTTTGGTAAATTAAGTGATTATTCTGGTGGTATAACAAAAATTAACCGCAGGCTCACTTTACATTTTGTTAAGCAATGCTGGTCTGAGATGAAAAGACACCGATCAGGGCGCTAATCCACTTATTCATTTTCTGTTGCTTGCATCTGGCCGCAGCGCAAATGGGACAACCGGTGAAGGGTGAGTTACTGAGCTGTGCTGTGATTGGACATGGGGACCCTGTTAAATGTGACCTGATGACTCTTGGCTGTTGTTTGCCACCTTGGATGCTCAATATGTTGTCTGTGCAGTTTTCTTACTTCAGCCCTTTGTTAATGGCCCTCTCTGCAGAAATGGCTAGCACTGTTCCTATGTGATTTGGGACACAGCATGTAAAAGGTTAACTACATTTCCCCCCTTGTACAACCATTTTCAAACCATGACTGGCTTCAGTTAACATTTGTTGAAATACCAGACGTTCATTTTGTTTGTGTGCATGAAATAACGCTAATAACTGCTGGTGTTACAAATAAGTGACACGATTTTCCGTACATAGAGTACATGAAGTGATTACTATTTAAATTATATTCATCTTCAGTTATCATTTAGTGTTTGTAATAACACTGTGTGGTGACTGAGTAGCATCATTATTTATTTGTTCACCTATAGGGAATATGCATGACTCTGGAGAGAGATGGCCATTAACCTAAAGGTAGATGCTGCAGGAGAGGAACAGCTGTTACTGGGTGACATGTATTCAAAATTGACCCCTAGTGAATAGTACACTATTCTGCCTTTTCATATGGTTCTTTAGCACTAGTAAGAACTAGCTATACCTCAAATAAACTGTTATTGGTTGTTCTGACGAATAATTCCCCATAATTCTTGTTTTCCTAATGCCCATATCTTTGATTACTTTGATATGTTTGGGAAGTGGAGACAGGTCCATGAGTTGCTTCATGACCTATGGAACGGCAGAAAACCTATGGTTGGGGTATTGGGCAAATAACCAGAAGGTCGCTGGTTCGAATCGCTGAGGCCACATGGTGAAAAATGTGTCAGTGTGCCCTTGAGTCCTTGAGCATTTCTCCTGTATGTCGCTCTCAATAAACTCACCTGAGAAACGACTGAAATGGAAGGCAATGGGGTATCCTTCAATACATGTCAGCTTCAGGTTTTTCATTTACACATTTTGTCCCTACTGTGTGTTTGCTACATTGTGTTCCCATTGTCTACGCACAGGTCTTGTTTAACCACCTTTTTTAAAAAGGCTACAACCATGTTCTGTCAATATAACATAGGGCTGATTCAACATTCCAGCAATATGGACATTACATTTGAGTTGGGGAGTAACGGATTACAAGTAATTACAAAAAAAACTGTAACTGTAATCTGTTAAATTACCAACTAAAATATTGTAATCGGATTACAAATACTTGTATTGTTTTGTATTATTACTTTTGGATTACATCAATTGAAAAAGAATAGGTGCGCGAAATAATTATGACAGGCTGCATGCTTGGTTTTTATATTTAATGATTGAAAGACATTGTTATTTTAACCAAAATAACAATTGAGCGCCTCAGTTGTTGTGTGTGTGATCATCATGTGCGGAAACGTGGACGCGCATAAGCAGTTTAGTGACTGATGAAGTGCTTGTTCAATTGGTAAAAACAGTGTGTATCTATATTAGCCGACTCATTTAGAGGTGATTAGTAATACTCGATGCATCTTTCTCAGAACAATGATAGCCGATAGGCCTACCTCGTGTTATATATTAGTTCAAGTGTAATATAATATACGTTTCAAGGTTTGCACCGAACAACACTGCCGAGAAGAGTTGCACTGAGAAACTCAGACAGGAAACGTTTTTGAAGATTAGGCAATTATTTGTTAGATAGCTGTAACATTGGCTGCCTTCAAGAGAAAACATTATATGGAATTAATCATGATATTTAAGGAGAAAAGGTGTGTTGAGAAGCACTCTGCCGAAGGATGATGATATGCATTTGAAGCAACCACCTCAACTCTGTGCATACAGGTTAGGCCATGGGATTCTGCTTGCTTTGCATCTCGGAATATTGCATCTATTGGTTATCATTGGCTGCTGACGACATTTACTTTAAACTAAGAGTGCAGGTGTATAATCACAGTTTATTTCTATAATTTGCATTATGAAAATAAATTGCTGCTGGTCCTAATAATCATGTTACGTTCTCGCGGGTAAAACGTATTTGTGTGCGGATGTTCACGATTGCAAACGTGCGTTCGCGTGCCTGGGGTTTCAACACCGTTTAGATGATGTTGGTGGTTGTGGAGCAAAACATCAGATTACTGTAATAATGTACGCAAAAATCTACAGATATCTTGATTTAAAACGTCAATACCCTTTTTGAGAAATTGCCACTTATTTTTCAACAATGTTTTGAAGCAATTAGAAACATGAATAAAACAAATAGCAGAAAAGGTTAACACATCCTTCGATTTTGGGTTATGTTCAGATAAACAGCCAGATTCTGGAAGATGGAGAGTTAATTGGAAGACTGAATATCTGACAGACATTTAGCATGTAATGTAGAGATGTAGCCCAATCATATTGTAGTAGAAAGCAATGGTTTAGAAACCCTTTACAAAGGCGCTGTACAAAACCCTTAAGTTAAAATGTAAATTAGTTTTTGGCCAGTAATATAAACTCTAACACTGATTGATCCCGCAAAGGGTGTTCAGCTGGTTATAGGCTATTCCTATGCCTCTTTCTAATGCCTCTTAATAGGAAAGTAATCTAAAAGTAATTCAGTAATCAGATTACATTACTGATTTTGAGTAATCTAAAAGTTACTTTGCTGATTGCAAATGTGGACAAGTAACTTGTAACTGTAACTGATTACATTTAAAAAGTAACCTACCCAACCCTGCATTTGCATGAAAAAGTACATCTGTGATGTCTCAGAATGGATAAACAAAATGGGATGTATGAATTTTGATGTGTGAATGTCTTCAGTTCAGCCCTGCCGCATTGTTACAAATTGGTATTGTGATAAATTGCCTGAATTGATAACAATGATGTCTACAATCATTATTTAAATGCAAAACTGTTTAAATTACGACTACTAAATGTTGAAGGCATCTTGTTAATAATAACCCATATCACCAAAACGATTTCACTGTTGTAGTTTACTTATCATTAGGAACAATATTCACCACATTTCTCTGATAAGTCATTGGGATGGTCGGTCTTACTTGATTCGATCTCCAGTCAATGGTACATATTGGGGAGAGTGCCCACCTCACACAGATGCCTTGTTTAAATTTTGAGGAAATTAAGTTAACTAGAAGCGTTATGGATGTAAAATGAAGTAGTTAGATTTTGGAAGACTATTAGGAAGTCTGAATATGTATGTCTTAGGGTTAGTGCTAGGGTTAATTACTTGATTATAACCATTACAAAGAAAATGATTTCATGGAATGTATGTTACAGAGTTGGAAATGGACATTCAACAATCACTCCAGGACTGTTCACATATTGTGTTAATGAACAATCTTCTCATATTATATTCGTAGGACTATTTGCGAATCAATTTCGGATGTGAAACTAATTTTAATGAATTTTATCCTACTATTTAAAAGCAATTGCTTCTACAAATTGCTTATAGTCCCAGTATTTGCCGACCTTTGCTGTAGAGCGTGCAAAAAAAAAAACTCAAAACACTTCAATTTAGTCCTTACTTCTTCCTAACTATCACATCTTCTAACATTGGAGGACAGTTCTGAGTGGAAAAATGCTAATTGACCTCTTTCTTATAGCCATGAAATATTTTTGACTTTACTGCATAGAGTAGGTTTATTAGTAGTTCATAGCAGAACATGGCAGAGCGAGGCATTACCAAATACTTCAAAAAATAATATATGTACATATGCTTGATATACTGTATACATTTAATTCTCATGTGCACTAAATGTTGCATTGGGAGAAATGCAAGTCTGATTAAGATGTTCATGGATGGATTTGATAAATTTTTCACAGTTTAAGCTTCTGGATGTGACATCGTTTAGTGTGTTCTGCCTCTCATTTAGTGAGTTAGTAGAAGGCTGACAGAGGTACTGCAGGCTGCAGTTGGCGACTAACTTATCCTTATAACGTCTTCTGTTTGCATTTTTGTAAATAATCTGTTCAAGGATGTGCATTTGGTGATATAGAAGCAATTATTGGTAGCGTGAGTTTTGTTCTGGGGAAAAATATCCACGAATGGAGGAGCTGGTTTTCTGCAGTCAGTGTGAACTTTCGCCGCTTTAATTAGACGGGGCAGTCGTTCCTCCCTTGGGCAATAGAGCGAGGAAGATCCACCTCTGCTTTTCAATACCAATAAGAGTGGAAGTTGCTGACGACTCAGGGCGGCCCAAGGAGTCTTCTATCTTAGTTTTATTACAGGTTAGGCGACAGTGAGAGCAGTTGCTTATCTCAGCACCTGTGGAAGAAAGGAATGTTTTTCATGTGTAGCCTCAAAGAAAAATCTATTTGCAGCGTGCAGCCAGGTATTGTTCTGTTTTACGGAAGTTTCCGATTATGCATGGTGAATCAATACCTGACAAAATGTGTCAACATTCCGCAGCGGTGTGCATTTTTTGTTTCCCTAAAAATCAGCAGCCTCCGTATAATTTCCCCCATATATTTATTAATTCAGATCTACACCTGGAAAGGTTTTGTCAGCGCGTTAACTGTCAGACAGTTTTTGCCGGGATTACGAATGAATAAGCAAGTTTGTTCTTATGAACCAGACAGATGTGTTAAACACAGGCCTACCACTTTGAATAATGGAACCAATGACCCTTTACCGTGCTGCTTCGCGTCATTGGTGTATCCAATGCCCTGCGCTCTCAGTGGATATTTGGCCACAAGAGGTGTATTCTTTATTGGAGCATTTCATCCCTTTTCAGGCCTGTTGGAACACGCAAGGCATCAAGAGCCTTTATGAATGGGTGCATGGAGCTCTTCATGATGGGGGTGGCGTTGATGTGTCTCTGCTCTCAGCGTGCATGTCTGCCAAGTATTTAGGACTAGGAGAGATGCTCCATGATTGTTTGTGTTCAGGGCTCCGGTGAACGTCTCAGACTTCAGTTATTCCTGGGCTTTGTCATCACAGCATTTTGGAGATTAAAGCCGTAATGGCATTTTTGGTGGTCTTTTCTGATGCCTACCCTTAAGCTTCTTCTGAATGCTGACTGGACTGTTCCTAAGAAGAGACTGGTTGTGAAAAGAAGAAAAAAATGTCTGATGGATTAGATTTTTGTCTTCAGTCTGTTTGGAAGATTTAAGGAGATTTAAGTATTGCTGCATTGTTTCTAATAAGATGATGATTTAAGTGATTATACAATCAACACTCTATTTTGGGAAGTGCTGGTACTGTTTTTAATTAAAAAGAAAAACTCTACTCTTGATTTGGTCTAAATGCTGTCACTCGGGACAAATTTGAAAGGCCCGGCCAAAATCCCCTGCTCAGTTTTTGTGAGGGGAAACTGCTGGCAAATCTATTTTAAATCACTTATCATTGTTTTATTTGGCTCCACTTACTGCTTGGAAGAAGTGTATTCAACTTATGGTCTTGAACTCTCCTGGGTTAAGGCGTTTAATGGCAGGCCTGTGTTTCTCCGACACCATGCCAGGGTGCGTCTGACAGGTTTAACAGGCATGCAGGAGCAAAAAATGTTATACATCCCAGTTCAAAACAGACATTCAGCCACTTTTACTTTAAAAATACAGGCAGCCAACATAGACCCATGGTCTTGAAGTCAGTGTGTAGGAGCAAGCAAAAACTAGTTAATTCAACTGCTTATGGCTAAAGCAGATGGGAACATGCACTTTGCAGTGTGGAAAAGACCACTGAATTACAAATTCTTGAATAAGCATTTCCATAGCTTTTGAATTCATACCGGCATGTTCAATACATACTATGCAGGATTGTGGACATCAGTTGTGGGTGAAGTGTAATGAGTACACACTGCACAGATAATCTATCGAAAATCCAGCGCATACTAACTTGGAAGGCGGGGTCTGGAGCTGTCTATCTGTACGTTTACGTAACAGAATAATCTAACATCTTGAGTCTTCTTCGATATGTCTGGGAAAATGTGACGTATTGTAAACAAGCCCAAAGGGATCTGCCCATCATTGCCACTACTGTGCTCCTGCCCGTCTCCCCGTGGAATGAGTTTCTCCCCATGGTGTGATTGCCTCTTCGTAGTTTTCATGGCGGCCTGAATATCATCTGCTTTTAATGTGTCTGAAAATCTCCCCTGGGCTAATGTCTCAACCTGATATTAAAGTGAAATTCTCGCGCATCCACACCATCTCAGTGCTGAAAATGGATATGAAAAGGAGACTTCTCTTTCTTGGAGTATTTAGTTATTTTTCCTTAAAACATTTGCCTGGCACTTTTTGACACTTTTTTCAGTGATTAGGGGGTGGGACTGTATGCAGATACATATGGGGACATGATTTGATGGTTTTAAATTGTATTGTCTTGACTATTGCACATTGTTTTTGCTGTAGTTGGCTCTACCTGCCACACAATTCCCAGTATAATACCTTCATAGCTTGTTAACTAATTTATTTTCAGTTATGGAGACAATACGTTTTAAGCACAGTTGTTTACCTGACTGATCAAAGTTTTCTCATGATTCTCTGTTGACCCTATGTAACAGATATTGAGAGCTAAATTTAGATGTCTACCCTATTTTTAAACTCTGAAATGTTCTTAGGACTACAGCGAAAACTAGCTACATTGACTCCAGCCATCAACATGGCTTCATTCAAACACCTGGCCTACAGCAATTTGAAAAGATGCCCTGTTCACTCACCCCTGTCTGTATGCTCCTTAACAAGATAAACTTGCCTGACAACTGAATTATTTTGTTTTATCCTTAAAGGAACTAATGTCTTCAAAGAATCAGTATTGAATCGCAAATATATTGTATTGTGTAAAAGGTATTGCATGTTGGTTTGGGCATAGGGTTGGGAATTGCCAATACCTAATTCATTTTTCATCTTAAAAGGAAGCAGTGCAGGCCAATCCTAATTTTTTATGTGTCATTAACTATTTTAAATGTTTGTTTCAAGCAAATAAATGCCATCGCTTGGTTGAAAAGTAGGCAACAAAGCTTAGAATGTACCCTGACACTCATGATAACTTGTTATTTGAATTTTATAACTGGGAGGCATTTCAGAAAATAGTATTTGCTTGTTAAGTCGGCACAAAACAAATGTTAATTATATTTCAATCGTGTCCACCCCCAGACGGTTTTCTGTATTGATATTAGGTACAGTGAAGGAACAAAGAGACAAGTATCTTGGAATTTATTGGCCCTTCATTTACTGATTTAGATTTTTAACAAAGTTTGTGTCAGACAGAAGGGAATTCCTTCCCCGCATGTGCTCCCTGCGTTCACGGAGGTCGAAACATGAATGTGTAACTCGTACATTATAGACACATGAGTGGTGACATTAGATCTCAAAAGACATTTCCTGCTGTTGTAAAGTAGCAGAGATATTCAGTAAAGGGCGGGTTAACTATGTGGGACACACCACTGTAGCTATTGAACAGTAATTCAACATTTTCATTTTTTGGTTTGTGAGCATGACACGTTCTCATTGGAAGTGTAAATCCAAAAGTGTTTTTCTGTCTTGGTTAAATATTACTTAAATAAAAATGTTATCACAGCAGTTGTTGCAGCCTGAATAGGCCCTAACTCAAACAAAGAAGCAATTCCTTTCTCAGAATGCAGCCAGCGTTTCGCTTACCAACACAATTACCCGATCACCAATTCCCCTGCCACACCAGGAAATGCTTGCTACTGTAGTAAACAGAACATGCCTCCGTAGTGTATGGCCTAGATTATCCTCCTCACACACCTGGAGCAGATGTACAACTAGGTAAGTTAAAATGTCTGATCTGTGCAACTGGACCTTGGGCACAGTTAATTCAAATAGGTAAAATGGCTAAAACAACAGTCCGAAGTAACGATCTGGTCACTTTGCAATGTGCTCTCAATACGCATGAAGTTGAGGTAGAGCTGGCATTTGACAGAGGTCGTTTTGGTGAGTCGGAGAGGTATGTGTTTACTGTATGAACAGCAAAGCCTGTTCGCTGTTTATGTGCTAGGCCTTTTGTTTGCCCCTCCCCCCAAGTTGTGGGGTATGCGTGACGAGGCTCAAGAAAAGTATTGCCCCAACACTCCCCTCCCTGTGACTCTCTTAAAAGGCCCCCAACTGACTCCAGAATTTGTGTTCTTAGGACAGAGTTTTCCTGATATTAGTTTGGATTAACCACAGCTTTGTGGGTTTGGGCACATGAACAGGGACATTTCGATAGAGCCAGTCACTTTGAAGGACGGAACAGTGAATATTTCTGGGCTAGAGTTATCCTTGCCTTGAAGTCTTGACAACTTGATTGTAGATACTCAAAGCGTAAGAATAGTGGTACCCAGCCCAATATATGAACATTCTCCTCATCTGCCATAACACGAGGCTGAATATGAAGCTGTCAGATGTACCTCGGCTTTGTGCCTTATTGGTATTCTGAATGGAGATATGGGTGCCGGCAGGTCATCCCTTGTTTGTCAGTGACATCATTTACATCCAGCTGAGAAATTTGATAGGGTCAGGTTAACCCAGCAGGTTAACATAATTTCATGGCAGTCCAACTCTAATGAAGAAATGTGAACATCTACTGCAGCCTGGCGATGAAGCCTAAATAGCTGTGATTCTGCTGCTTGGGACAAGCCCAATCTGATTACCCAATCAAGAGTTCTGATGCTAGGAAAACAATGGCTGTCACGCTTAATGCGATATATCAAAGGCAGCTCATACTGTGAATCGATGGTGATGGAATAAAAAAAGATTATTTTCACAGCTCTATTTTAAGTATAATCCTGAAAGCAGGATGTGTTTTCTAGCTCTGTATGTTAATTCCTAAAAGCCTTTTCCATGGGGTACTACTACTCCATGGATAACCTTGGACTGCTTTTTCTCCTATCCCTCATAAAGGGTCAAATCAGGCACCAGAGGAGCTGATTATCACAGATGGAAGGAGAACAATTTCATCGGAACAGGGACACCATATTTTTTTGGGTAGCTCTGTAGTTGCTTGCACTTTGGGGTTTCAAGCTGGGTATCTGTAAAATCACTTTGTGACAACTGCTGATGTAAAAAGGGCTTTGTAAAATGCTTTTGATTGATTGTTCTGAGGACTGACCACATGTTGGTTGACTCAGATATATTTTTTTTGCACTACTGAAGTTGTATATTTTTATATTATGTCAGAAAATTGGCACAACACTAATAGGAATTTAATGATTTCTTAACAAACATGTTTTTTTCCAAATGTGTACTGTTTGTAAGACCTAGCCTTACAACAAACATCCTCCTTCGTTTATCTCTGTAGCACACATTTCCCCACTTGTCTTGCAGTTGTGGTACGGACCTGTTCCCGAAGTTGTTGAACTTCACTAAGTACATTTTGACGCTGTGGATATCAGTCTCTGCCTTTGGTTCAGAAATGATAGACTCCAGTATGCAGCATTTAATTGATGCACTCTGCTCAAGTCAAACTGTATTATTATTTTTTTACTTGTACATGTACTTTTACTAGTTAAATAGTTAGAAAATGGTTGTTGTTGTCAGCTTCATTCAAAATTCAAGACTCGCATGATTAGCCACTTATTGCAAGTAAATTTGGGATGCCCAGCAGCTACAGTGAGTCAGGTCAGGGACCTGATTTCTAGTTTGTTATCAATACCCCTCTTAAGTTATTTATTTGTTTCTTAATATAAATCCAACAGTGCCTAAAAGCATCAAACACGTTTAATGATTAGGTGTAGCCTGGCCCGGAGGCGTGAAGGTGACCAGAAGGCTTGATACTGTCCACCCCTGCTGTCTTGCCAGGTGGGCTCTCGTCGCCACTGGGATGCCCTCCCTCCAATGCCTTTCGGGGGCAGAATCAATGGCTTGTTGTTGTCTCTCTGTTGTGCACTTGTGCAATTGGGCTGTACTCTGCTGGCAATACTCGGCCCTCATTTAGGGTGGTTGCTGTTGGTGGGTGTCACTTTGGATTGATTTCCTGTCCGGGGCCTCCCCTGGGTAGGGCCACAGTGTCGCCGGACCCCCCCGTCTCAGTTCCAATGTCTTACGCTGCTTTACTATTGTGTTGGGGGATTGGGTCAGTTCTCCTTCCCCACTTAGTTCTCCTTCTCCACTATAAATCGTTGTTGATATGAGGAATGCATTTTCTGAATTTTCCCAGTCTCCTCCCGTTTTAAACTTTAGGAGGACATGAGGTCCTGGTCCACACCTGCGGAGTACCTGGTTTGGGGGGCCCGTTGCTGTCCCTGTCCATGTCCTTGTCCATCTGGTCATACTTCTGACCTAGTCTAAATTTAAATAGACTCTGGATTTAGCTCACATGCATTTATTAATTATTCAAATTGGACTCTTAATATCTCACCCGGCACAGCCAGAAGAGGACTAGTGACCCCTCTGAGCCTGGGTCCTCTCCAGGTTTTTTCCTAAAATTCTGCCTTCTTAGGGAGTTTTTCCTAGCCACTGAAATTCAACACTACTGTTGTTTGCTCCTTATATTAGAATCTTATAAATAATTCTAAAATAATATTATGAATCTCAAAACAAATAACTCTTTGTCAGAGTGGGATTTCTGCTAATTATTTTGTTTTAGTATACATTGAGGAGTAACACTGTGAAATGGATAATAGAATTAAAGGTAACTCGCTTTTCGGAGATGATTTTTGTGATCGCTTAATTATTAATATCACTTTCTGAAATTAGTCTTTTCTCATTCCCAGAGAGCTGTCTGTGGACATTTTATGTATGTATGTGTCAAAAAAGGTAATAAAATAACTGACATTTGAAGACATCCCGAAATAAACTGTCTTCCCCAGAAGGAGAAACCAAACTTAATCCGTATCAGCAATCCCATGTTTGTACCCATCTTCTTTGTTTTGGGTCTTTACTTTCAAGGCTATCCATTCCCTTCTCATTCCATGGGTATTTCTTAATCTGTATTATCCTTTATTTTGTCTTTCAGGGCCTTTATTAAAACATTATAATATTAGTCCAGAAAAGCATCCTAAATATGAGCTATTTAATAAAGGGAGGTCAGATCAAATACACATCGGATCAAGCTGTTTTAGGAATATATATTTGAACAACTTTTAGAAAAGGGATCTTTCAGGATCTTGGCATTTTTTTGATTGGGATTCCTCATTCCATGAAAATTGCCTCAAAATGTTTACCTCAGAGTGTCATTAGTCTTATCATTCACTGAGTCACCCTCCTCAGATTACTTTTACATTTTGTTGGTCTGGAAATTTGCCTTAAATTGTTATTATTTTCTAACTGAGCAACTTCTCTTTTTATTTTTCGTACCAGTGCCATTATTTATGACTATTCTATTCGTGTCAAACAGAAAACAAATGCTTAGAGAAGTTCAAAGGGAACCAGTGCTTTTTTAACATCACAGGTTCTAAATGTTTACCATAGTGGTTTTACTGAAAACCACTATGCATGCTAGTCTTGTTAACATAACAAATGTAAGTGGATTCAGAGGTGGCCTTTGTTGACAGACTGAAGTTAGATCCTTTGCAAGTAGCTTGGTTTTGGACTGCACCTGGACCTGCCAGCTCTACGATTGTCTTGGGTCTTTGATGTTAGAACAGGGTTTAGTCACAGTCTTCCCTCAGAACAGGACATGGTTCAGGATACAACACCACACTAGTCCTCCCAGTAAAGTAGATTAGCAGAAGTGGTCGGGAATTGTAATAAAATGTCCCAAACTGAGGATCTTTACTCTGCAATTTGTTCCTCAATGTGTCTTTGTCCTAGCTCGGGAGCCCTCACATGTCTAGGTTTTCTCCACTGCTGCCAAAGTGGACTCAACCTTGTGACTGCGAGGGCTCTTTTCTCCTAAGTAAACACTTTCGACCTGTTTGAGCAGGCCGTGGCAAGTTGATATAGGAGGAGGGCCCTGCCCTGTTCCACAGCCTTGCCGCTTTTCAGGTCTTCCCCTGTGTGGCTATGTCTGCAGGGCCTCTGTCTACTTATGTGTGTTCTGGGCCGGTTACCTCATGTCAATCAAAAGGAGCACACGGGAAATCTCTCCTGTCCATAGACTTTAAACCACCGGCTTGACGTCACCTTGTCACACAACCTTACATTTGTAGTCGTGTGTGTTTCTGTGTGTGTTCTATTTGACGGTATGCTTTTAATATTGTTCATGTGGTTAATCATTACCAGTTCTGTTACCTGGAAGCTGTGCTGGTGCATTTGACACAGGAAGCCTTCTTTTGTTAACAGACCTCCTGCTAATTTACCCGTGCTGAGAAGTCCATGTCATTGCAGGGTCGTTATGACTGGTTCGGGCCATGTTGTGTACGGTGATGCATCTTGGCAGGTATTTAATTGTAAGAATGTGGAATCCCAGGCCTGACAAGCTGTCTTAATGAGGAGGCCGTCTGAACTGTGGGGATGATCTGGGGTGACAGAGTCTTCCAGCATGGAACCAGGGTGCATGCAGGGAAGTCAGAGGTCCGTTCTCGCTCCCATTCGGTGTCTGTGATCTGTCATCTCCCCTGTCAGATACTCTGTCAAGGGCGGTTAGCCCAGATCTTTTGATTGACCCCCCCCCCCCCCCCCTTGCTTGATGTATCACCAAATTGTTTAACTAGTATGATGGAAAAGGCCTTTCTCTCACCTTCCTGTAGGCTGAGGAAGTTGTAGTTCTCCATTAATATTTTAGTGCAACGTCGGACGCAATACTTGAGTACAAATATCTTTCTATTGTGACATTTGACCCCCAGGTGATTCATTCTTTTTTAATGGTTGCACACTGCGGACATTGTTAGTGAGTCAGAGACATATTCCAGGGAGGGAGGAGGCCGAGTTAGGCCGTCGCATTGTGATTTTCAACATCTATTTTCTCTCAAATTGATCAGTTACTGAAGGGATACGTCGGTGTGGAATAGTGATTTGAAGCTCTTTGGGATATCTCAAAAGTGTGACGCCGGTCGGACAGGCGGTGTAGGCCATCGCCTGTGTGGCACGCGGTGCCTTCTGGGGGATGTGCGATTATGGCTCGCTGCTCTTTTAGCAAGACTTCTGTCCTTTGTCTCAACCCAGCTATCTTAACAAGACTGTAAATCTCAAATGCTTCTGACGTTACTGCAATTTGGATCTTGTCAGAACATTACATGTTATCTAATTATAATTTCATTTGAGCAGAATGCTCTGATCAATAAAGCCTTATGGTGCCGGCTAAGTAAAATAAAAACATAACACAGAGTCTCTGGTAATGTCATGGATAAACCATCTCCCCTAAATTATTTGTCAAAAGCCTAGGAGGGCAATACAACTGAATTACAGTTGCAATGTTCCAACAATAAAAATTCCATCTCATGATCATTTGTTTTTGCTCGCGTGTTTTATTTACCTGGAGACTACTGTGAGAGAATACACTATAGAATACACATACAGAATATGATAGATAACTACATCGCTGTGATTTACGCATTGATGTGGTGTATTTCTTCTGGTTGTAATTTGTAATTATACGACTTGGAGGCCAGGGAACTCTGTAGCTCTATATGTATGCAGGCGTAGATGGTGAAGTGGGGCTTCAGTGTACACAAGACACCCTTGTGTAAATCCCTCAGCCAGTCCAGTGTGGCCCTGAATTTAAAGGCTAATCTAACAGACAGTGATGACTGTGTAAGTGGAGGCCCTGCTAGTGTTTCTGCCTCTGCTGCGTACTTGCATATTTTGACAAGACAAAGCCCACAATGAATCTTAATTACCCACAGTTTAACCTCTGACCTCCTGAAATGTCCACAGAATCCACAAAATACCCGTGTCTTGGTTAGCAGAAAACCACTGGTCGAATTGCTCTGTGGCTGAAAAGTCTTGATGGAATTTAATATATTTCTTTGGACAAATCCAAACCTCAGAGGATTTCACAACTAAACCACTAATATTCCACACTCTTGTTGAATAGTTTTAAGCCCTTATTCGGGTTATAGGTCATTGTGTTATGAGGTATGAACATGCTTTGTCAGTAAGTTCTATCAGAGTATCAATACTGAAGGTTTACTGCTGAAAGTGATATTGATTTGCTCTAGTGAAACTTAGATACAATATACGGTTAACAGTGGTCACAGCAGGCTCTTATTCCTCTCCCAGGCTTTCTGCTGCTGCACATTAAGTGCAGAAGGAATATTACAGAGGTATTACACATTGTTTGGGTGAATCCTTCAATAGCTATCTTGGCCATATTACACAATATCCTGGCATTTCTCTGGAAGTAATTGTGACAGGTAACAACTACAGATAAACACTCTGTGATGTGAGAGATGGAGAACAGTGGGATGGACTGTGACTCTTTTTGCTAAGTTGAATTATCACCAGTAAGTGTAGTCATAGCGACTCGTAGCCTTTTCGCCGCCTAAATGTGGGCTGTCAGAATTTCTCTTTAGCCACGGCTTGGAACCAATGAACCAATGGCTGACAGCAATCAATGGCTCTGGGAAAATGAAGATGAATTGATGACGCGGGTCACTCACACTGATTCCCAGTGAAAGAATAGTTGCTTTAATCAATCATTCATGCTGACTCATCAGTGGCAGTTCTCCAGATCAGATTAGATCACAGGCTAATTGGCATAAAAGCAGGTACAGTCACAAATCATTTTTGTCAATTCTTTAAAATCTGCTTTCTATGCTGCTGTAGTTGATCGTGACCCTGCATAACATTTCAAATCTTAATCCATTTTTATTCAGTTTGATCCCACCCGTTACCCCATGGCCTTGATTAATAATTAATTTACCCAATTAAAATCATGTACTCTCTCGTGATTTTGCCAAAATTAGCATAAAATAATGATTTACTACCTTTCGGTATATCTGAATACCCATGTTACAATAATCACGGTGAGTAATCTTATCCTCAGTCAATTAAACCGCACAAGTAAATTCGTATCACATTATGGACGCTGTACCTTTAAAACCTATGAGCTCACTGTTGGCTTTGTCGTGACATCGGTCTGCCAAATGTAGTCGTGTGAGAGAATGCACAGAATGGCATTTTTCGGAGTGTGGGGCTTGGGGTCAGCACCAGGCACAGTGAAAGGAGCATGTGGGAATGCTCAGGGCTGGATGTGTTATTGCTCAGGAGACAGATGGTACTCCCCTCCTCCTGTTGACTGAAGACAGGCCTGCACTGTTTGTTTTGGGCAGTGGTGTTTCCACGTAAAACGGCGATAAGGCAACGTCTTAAAACCAAGCACTGTACACCGAGCAACAACCGCCTCCCCCGCTTCCAGTCGGAAAAGTCTCGCTGACTGCTGAAGTCATGTGGTGTAGTCGTAGATGGGTCGACCTGGTACTGCGCTGGTGCAGAACTGAGGAGGAAGGTTCCCTCAACTGTCTGGGAGTATTAGCTCTTCCCATGATGCTCTGTGAACTGGATCTGTCAGGGAGTGTGGTGGGCATGAGTGTCCTTGCCGCTCTGCCCTGTAGCATCAGCTGCCTTGCTAGCCTGGGATACAGTCACTGTAACGTCAGGGTGGATGATCCGGGGCTTAACTTGGTGAGGGCGTCTATTCTGTGAGACCGCCTTTCTGTAAACCCTCTGTTACATCAGTGTGGCTATTTGGGCTACTTCATCCATTTTGGTGTTACTCCTTTTTACGTTTCTTGGCTTGTTGTTTGTTGTCTTCTGTCTTCAGCCGGTGGCTCAACAGGTGAATTGGGGTTATAAGAAACCTATGGGCTTTGATTTGATGGATGCCCTCCTCATTAAGGCCACGCCCCAAGGCTGTGGCCTCACTGCCGTGCTAGCACCAGTGGGGGTCGAGATTGTCACCTCTGTGCCTCCTTTCTCCTCCTCTTCCTGTCCGGATTACAGTGGGAGATGATGCCATCACCTTGGCTCGGTCGTGTTGACTCTCCTTCTCCGTGATTATGGAGCCATACTGCAGAGGAGGCTCATCTGAAGGCCCAAAGACACGCGTGTTTAGATGCAAATTGATTGGTCACTATCACTTAGACCCCTACCATTTAAAGGCACAAGCCATTTGAAGACCGGTTGTGTCGATGTAACGTATTGCTGGGCGCAACCATTTTGTATGCCAGAGTACATTCAGCGACCGCGGTGAACTGAAGCAGAGAAACTTGGGCCTCCCAAGCGGTTCAGCTGCCTGAGGTGCACAGTGCAGGTCCATTTAATGATCATTCCAACCGTGCCGTGGATTCCGACTCCGGACGCTTTCCCCGTGTCATCCATCTTGGAGGAGGGGAAAGTCATGGAGGGTTGTGCTGTCATGTCTCGCTCTAGCAACTCCTTGTGCAGGGTCAGGCGCCAGCCAGGGAATTGTGGTTGTTAACACATTGGCCCTGGTTAACTCCTGGTTGAGAAGTGTGAGACAACGGCTTACTAGTTGACAGGCCCTGAGCTCGCTGAAAACTTCTGTAATGAGACAGGTCAGCAGTCACAAATTGGTAATAAAAGGGAAGACATTTTGGGGAGGGGGGGGGGGGATATAAAGGAGAATGTATTCAAAATAAAATAGCATTATTTGAGGGCAGAAGACGGAAGTTCAGTCTCTGGTCACTCTTCCTGCCCTGCTCCCAGCCCACGTCCTCCTCTGTGGCTTGCCCGACCGGTTGTGCTGTCCAGTGGGCAATGTGTGGAGGGGGTGGGGGTGGGGGGGTGGTCCATATGTAGCCAGGGCTGGAGGTGGTCTATCCAGATGGCCCCCCTGTCCCATCCCCAGCTGACAGTGCGCAAATGGCGTGATGGCTTCACCTCCCCGGAGGCACTTTCTCCGCCTCAGGACCTCTCCAGGTGCCCATGCAGGAAATGGAATCAGATCCTACACTCATTATGTTAATCCTTTGCGAAGTACTGGACCGTGATCCTCAAGATATGATTACTGTTCGGTAGGAACAGAAACGGTTAGAGTGAGGTTACCTTTTTTCCCACTTAGCGGTACTGGAATGCATGTTCAGCCCATTACATGTCGCATGCGGGAGGAGAGTGCACAGGATCTGAAGGAGTGAGTCTGAGTATGGTTTATTAAGCCTAGTGTAGCCTGGTTAGGGTGCTGGGTGGAGTCTAAGAGAATGGGAACATCTCTTTGACTGTCAGAGCGTACATTGATATCCCGCCCACTGAAAACCCATCAACACCACTGGGCCCACATAGACCAGATGGCAAAGAGAGGTTGATAGGCACAGTTAGACTAAATATCTCTGTATGTTAATGCTATGGATGTACATGCTCTACTTCAGCCAGCCATGCCTCTCGCAGTGAAGTAGCTAACTTCTGTTACTGCGGAATAACATACTGCACAGTGGACTGTGGTTGTGCGGGGGAAAGCTCGACGCGGAGATGAATCTTACGTGACTGCACTAGCAAAGCTCAGCTGTTTTCACGTTGGGCTGTTTTTTTTTTCTTTTTCTTCATGGTCAGCAGTCTTCTCCTCAAACTTTCAATAATTGTATTTTTGGGAGAGTTGTTGCTTATATACTGCACCCACCAAAGGAACTGAAAATGATGGGACTGTTGCATTTCTTGACATTTGCACTTCATTATAGCAATAGTGGTATTAAGGATGCTCCTGCCATAGAAATACTCCATGGAACACATAGATACCTTCAATTAGAATGCGTGGTTTTCTGTCAGTGTTAAACATTACTTTCCATGACCACAGCCAATCAGTTCTATCTGAAATGGATACAATGGTAAATGTGTTATTTAATTGCACTTTTAAGTGGCTTCTGAGAAACCTGTTAAAAGCCAAGTGTATATGTAAAAATGTATTTGTTGAATGTAATGGTATGAAGCACAAAAGTTCTGAAAATAATGAGAATATCCTATTTTTGTCTAAGAGCTGTTAAAAGGGTGAATTTCAGCCTGTTTGGGTGGGATGGCACTTTGGCTTGAATGACTATTACAGACCAATAATATTAATCTGGGTAAGTGGGTTGGCTCTTATCAGCCTTCCAATCAGGTATGTGTATGTAGTGACATTTGTTTCCTATAATGCCCACATGGTCAAACTGAATATTTAAATAGGGCTCAGGGAAATACTAAAAATCTAACACTGATTCATTTGACAAAAAGTGATGATTTAAAAAATGAAATGTAAAATATTGCATAGGGACTTAAAATGCCTATTTCAGTCAGAGGAGCGGAGAATGCATGTTTTTATCTATAATGAAATCAGGGTTCACCTTTATGAAGAAATATATTTTATTCAGCCCAATGTGCTTCCTCATCTTATATTAAAATGCTTATTAGTAATGTAAAGGATTTTTCTTTCTCAGTGGTATTGAAAGGTACATTTTCAATATCGCCCATGGAAGTGAATATTAACAAGTTCTGTAATGGTGTGGATGGGCACACTGATATGAGAGGCATATTCAGAACAGGGCGAGTTGTCTCTTCATCTTATACAATGTCACACGGTGCATTTGTTTTAGCCGAAATACACACAGTGCCAAGCAATTAACCAAGTGTACGCTTAAAAAACACTGAATTGTTCATCCTGTTTTTCAAAAACAAGTGTATACTTGCTCTTTATTCTCAAAAAGGCTCTCTCCGGAGGATAAAAGCTTCGCGCATGGCTGAGCCTGGACACATTTCATCCTCTGTGGACTGGACAATTATCCAAAGGATGGACAACATCGGACATTGTTTGTTGTCATGTGACTAGGGGCTTGTCACCACTGTTCAATCGAGAGCCGCACAGAGACAGAATGCAGGCAGACTAGGGCATCATGCCCCTTTACCCATCCACTGTCTTTCTTCTGGAGATACAGGGCCTTCTGTAGTGGTGCATTTTAATGTAACTAATAAGACTGGACATTTGCCTTTCTGCGGCAATGGTTTTGTGTTTTCCTCAAGTGATTTTCCAACTCCGACTGGAAGTAGCAATAAGAATCTCGTGTGGTGGGCTAATTTAACCTTGGTGATGATAACATTTGTCTTGTTATAATTTAGAAGTGCATGCATTATTCTCTTGGGTGCTGAATGTGTGGGGGTTTGGTGTTAAAGGAACTACCTAGTGACAATCTCACTTAAAACTTCATAACCTTTTAAAAAATAACCAATGTTATTTTATTTTTTTAAATGTGTTCTTGTATTTTTCAGCACATCATACATAAGCACTACTTAAACCCCTCCTTAAACATGCATCTCAAGCAGACTGTTCAAAATGACTGTAGATGTGTATAGATGTAGTATTTGAAGATGTCCCAATATACATAAAGACACTAGAGCTGAAAACAAATAGTGTTGGTGGAGATTCACCCTCAAACACTAAAGAACTGAAGCAGTTTGCTCCTGAAATGTGGGCCAAATTGTCAGTATTGGTGCAGCAAGCTCAGTGATGGCTACATTAAGCATTTTTTGGGACAAAAGCTGTGCAAACAAGTACTAGCTTGTGTGTTAATTTTCTCTTGTTTTGATTTAAATACAAAAGGCACTAAAATAAGGCAATATTTTCTTTTATATTGGTGTAGAGGTCAAATGTCCAGCTTCTAATTTGGAATAAGATTTATGTACATTCATTTGACACACCCTTTTATAAATCTGCTTTTGGTGAATATTGATTTCACAGCATTATATTTCTATTATGAGCAATTTTCAATGGGGAACAACATTTTTGTCACACCAAAGGAAATAATGTTCCTCCATAGGACAAAGAAAATATTATATTATTTTTTCACATCTAAAAATGTATCAAATATTCAAAAATATTTATTTTTAGATATTGTGGAAAAAATGTTTTTTTTAACCATAATGAACTTACAAAGAAATGACAAAATTAAACAATAATTTATTCAGCTTTTTAGATGGGACAAGCTTGTGTCCATTTCTGCAATTCCTGCTTGAACAAGGTCATCTAGATAATTGCCTGATTACATTTCAAAATGTAGCACTATACTGGAATATATAATTTCTCTGAATTTGGATTCGTTAAAAATCAGCAGAAATGTCATCCTCACAAATAAAGCTCTCACTTAGTACTGCACATAATGGGAAGAGAGGATTCGCTTAAGGACGAAAAATCAAAATTGTTCAGATTCAATAAATCTTTAGTCTGCAGTTGATCCAAACAACTGTTTTCCCGAACCATCCTCAAAATATATATTTTTCAGAAATCATATGTCATCAGTTTGTTATTAACATTTTTGACACAAGAGAAAAAAAGCCATGGCACCTCAGCCACTCATGGGTCAAAGTCAATTGGTTTGAAAAGGTATAGGGGTCAAAGAATATTGTGGTTCCATTTTCACAAGAGATGGAAGGAATTTACTCTGCTGTTCTTTTTGTGTTCTACCTGTCATTGCCAGTGTCCTATAGAGAGAAAGATTTGCAGAATTATCCTTGAGCACAAGCTGGAAACTGAAAAACACTGCTTCAAGGACCCTTCTTTGTCTTTTCCCAGTATGTACACACTATAAGAAGAGTAGAACACATTCTGCTAGTTCTTTGGTTGTATTTGAGGCAATATGTTGTCTGTGTGAGTTTAATGCCAGGAGGAGGGTAAATCCTTTCCAACAATGGCTAAGTGCAAACAGCTTTTTGGACTGGATGTCTAGCCTTGGGCGGTTTCCTCTTATATCTGGGTTGTCCGTCAAGCCTCTGTAGCTGTCCTCAGGCAACTGGGCAATGGGATTGCTTCATGCCTGGAAATACATGAAAGGTATTGGAGGCAGAGAAGAGCGTGCATGGAGGATTTTTTTACACCAATGCCCCCACAAAGTGAATCCCTCTAGCTGTGGCCTATAGTATTTATGTATGGATGCGTGAACAAACATCCAACGAAATGCATCTTTCCAGTACTGAAGCCTCGGAAAGGCCCATAGATAATGTTACACAGACGTAGTAAATTCACGTGAATGAACACACCAAAAATGTATACCGAGGCTACTCATTCTCGCACCGGTCTACAATTTCTTATTAGCTGCTAATTTCCCATGACCTTGTAAAAGTCCCACTGCCCCAGTCCCACATTGACGCTTCCTTCATAGAACTGGAGTTACACAAGTGTCCACCAATGATCGCTGTTTAGCGTTTTACACACGGAGTGCTCCCTCTTTCACTTCTTATTTAACTCTACCTTTTGAACAGTTTGAGCAAATCGCTGTTATGACCGCTTAAATTATAGTTGTTCCTCCCAGAACCCGGAAGTGTCACCCGCTTCCGCGAGGACACATTAAAAGGGACTGTGGCGAAGTATCTATTCAAAGCAAAGCTTTGTCTTCTTTTCTGCCGTTAATGATTACTTGATGATCTGTGGATTTTTCACTTGGCATGAGATTGGGGTGACTGCGATGAATAAGTCATTCAAGTTGGTTTACCTAGTTATACATTTATGTTTCTTATTAATTATGGGAGTAGCCTAAACACCAAGTATTTTTTTTTTAAATCACCTAATTGTTTCCTAATATACCTAATAGTTGTTAGATTAGTAGACATTTTCAAAGAATTGTGTTTTTAATAGAAAAGTGATGGTCAGTAGTATTTATTTTACAAAAGCAGCCCATAATAGAAGCCCCCGGTCCTTGGCACAATAAAGTTTGAGAACGGCTGCTTTAGAGTGCTGTAATGGAACTCCTCCCTTTTGAAACGGGCCTAAGATGTGGAGTGAGGGAGCCCAGAACAACGGTTCTCCTGGTGACTAAATGAAGAGGTATTGTGTGTGTCAGCCCCCGGGGCTGTGTCCTGTTACCTGAATGTCTCACCCACACCAAGTGACTCAGACCGGTTGGACTCATTTCCTAGTCTCATATTGTCATTGCACAATAGACCCCAGACAGCCCTGCAAACTCCCTTAACCAATCGTGTGCACATCGGCATGCTGCTGCACACGCCCTCAGCCAGTCACAGATGAGGGATGTCTGACTCTTTAGCGTCCTCTTCTCCTGCCGGTAATTCATTTATGTTGAGTGTAAAGCAAACTATTTCCAATGCTTTAATGACAGTCATAAAGTTCCCTCCAACTCCCAAACCTCATTTAACCCAGAATGCCTGGTGGCTCAGATGGTTTTGGAAGTGGAATTTTTCTTTTTCTCTACCCCGAAGTGCCGTTTGACTGAAATGTACAACTGAAGGTGACCTCCCCTCCCATCCTCACTGCAACCTGTATTGTGTCCATATTATTTATTGTTGAATCTACCCAAGAGGTCATTAATGCATTCTATTACTGGAGAATTTTAATGGTTGCTGCTTGAAGTCTATTGTCATTAATGGTACCCCTTTTCATTCGTGACCTGCTCACTCAAATATGAAACAGTTTTTTTCCCCCTGAATGTTATGTTCAACCATAAAATTGAAACACTTGCCAAATCTATATTCATTTTTGTACTTCCAATATTGGAATCATTTTGTAACTGAAAGATGTACTTCTATTACAGAACAAACAACCAAGTTTAACAACGCCAACTGTTGGTTTTTAACATCATCATATGATGTTGGAGGAAGCCTGGATGGAACCAAAATGTCATGCTAACATGCTAATATTGTTAAATTATTTTTCAGTTCTGCTTTTGGAAACAAATGTCAAATGTGCAGTATGTAAACAAACGTTCCCATCAAGGAGCTTTCAAAGTTCGGTTTCATAAAAATAGCCCAAATCATAATTTTTTGTCCTTGTTTTAAATGAAAAGACTCGTAACTGAGGCTGCCTTTATGGACCTGTCCTTGGAGCAGAAATGAGTGCACTGTAACTGCTCTTGTCAATCACTGAATAAATTACTTCATGTTAAGGAGAACTAGCGGGCCGCTCGGCACTGGACGTTATCGACTTAGCTCAGCCGCTTTGTTGTTGGCTCTGCCAAGTGTTTGTTTGTTGGAGATAATGTAAACCTGGCCTGGTGTATCCTGGAGGAGAAGCCCTAAAATCCTCAGCCAGACTGAAATACTGTTCAGCTAAATGGCAATGAGGTACCCTGGCACCCAACGCATCCCTCCATTCCCCTGAAATTACCGAACTCAAACTGCAGTTCAGCCACTCAAATAGGCTCATGAATCTGGACATGTGTTCCGTCTTAAACCCATGTGCTCGAGTAAAGGGCCAAATCTGAACAGGATGAGCAAATGTAGTATCGATGCTGTGACTGGTCTGTTGAGCTACAATTAATGGAATGAAATAGGAAATTAGTTGCCGGCCTTATCAGATGAATTCAGATGAAGGTCCGGCTATGTGGACTGCGTCAGGGAGATAACTGCTGTACAAAGATAGACAGAGATGTGGTACCATGAGGCTATCAAACACCTTCAATTAAGTCTCAACTGATATTGCGGAAGGGAGGGTAGGCGTTTCCTTTAGCGGGATTATTGGTCTACACCGGGGTTTGAACCAGGTTACCAAGATTTACCGGGAATTCCCTCCCCACCCTGCTCAATAGGACACACCCTCAAATTTCAAATTCACAGAGGAACATCAGTCCAGAAGGGACTGCCATTGTACCGTAAGTCAAAGCACACTGTAGAATTATTGCAGACATACAGTACATTTTGGTTATACAGTTCCATGTTTGTGTTCCCAAGTGATAAAGAGAAAAGCTTTAAAATACCTTATGATACCTCACTTTATTGCTAGGAATTCTAGTTTTTTTTTCTTACTAATAAATTTAAAATGTTCATTCTTGAACATTATTTTGACAGGTAAAGCCTACGTTATCTCAGCTCTGGAGGGGTTTAGATTCCTGGTCATTGATGACTTTGAGAATTCTGAGTTAATTGCACAAATGCAACAAGAAATATTTTTGTCATAAATCTGCTTGTAAAAGATACTTTAATGTAGCTCCACCTGTTTCAATGGGAATACTGCAAAATTATTCAACTTTAGTTCAGACATTTTGGCAGAAAAATACATAACCAAAGAAAGTAAAGAATTAGCATATTTTGTTAGATACATATCCTAAATTTTTGGATTGATAGATCGATACTTCACTGCAGCGATGAAGTGCTCTTCTCTTAAGAAAAGCCAGCCAGCGGATCTCTCTACCCGCTGTTTCTCTGTCTGGGCACGCTGGAAATGGTTAACGGGAGGCTTGGCTGGGCTCTCGGCAGCATGAAAGGCAGGCCTCACTAACAACTTTGTGCTGTTACAGGGGGTTCTTTGTGGCGTTGTCAGTCACATCCAAAACCTGAATAAAAGCCACACCGGCAGCAGATCAACAACAAAACTGCTGTGCCTGAGGAAAGAGGACTTGTGAGTTACAATCCGGAGGGGGGGGGGGGGGGTCCTACATTATGTCCCCTCACATGTTTTATTAATCTGCAGTGTGAGTGTTTGCTGTGCCCTGGTTCAGGTGCTTATTTTCTGCGGCACTCCAGTTGAATTCTTTTCCACCCACCATCCTCCTTTTTATCTGTCTACTCAACCTCTCCAGCCTCACCTGAACTTTACCTAGACAGGTGAACTGTAGGCCGTGCTCGACGTTGATGGGAGGCGTCACTAAGCTGTGCCATCTCATGTTTGGAATGGGTGTGTGATTTTTAGAATGGTGGTTTGTGGAAAAGGGGCTTTGGCAGTGTAGTCCGTGGTGTGAGTGTCTAGGCACCCTGCCGAGCTCAGGACATTTTAAAGGCTTATCACCTCCTGCAGACGAGGCTGTAAAATTGCTGCCTGACCAGAAAACATCTGGCCGGGCTCTGGATGGGACAATGCAAACCTTTTTCTCTCACAGCGCTGTGTTTTAATCTCTACGTTTATTGTGGAAATCCAGGCCTGTTTTGACTTGTTTGTACAGTGTTGAGTTTTAACTTTAGCAATTACATTTGTAATTTGTTTGGAGAACTACAAATAGAGAACATATTCCAACAAAGATTGACCAGTAGATTATCGCCAGCTGATTTCTCCTTAAACAACCGATCCATGCTAAAATCAACTGCACGGCTGATCTCAATTGCAACCAGCTTTGACTTGCAGTTATTCCTTAACGCAGATACTGTATAATGTAATATATTGTGTCATATTATGATCCAGCTCTATGAAGCTTTGGAGGCAGAGGAAGATCTTGAACCATTTGAATGGAGCAATCTCCTACATAAATATCTTTTGTCAAAGTTGAGAGAATTTGATGTGCGTGACACTTATTTGTGTTAATAAAAATGGGAGTGTCAATTTGGTTAAAAAAGCCTCACTGGTCAAACTCAAAATACTATATTTATCTTGACAAAATTTGGTACCCATTGCCACCCAGACAACATACCCTCACTTACTTAATTTATAATTAATGAACTGTTTATCACTAACATAGTTAGAAGAGTCTGGTGGAATGTAGTTTTGCATAGACACATATCTCTAAAATTACATTGTTGTCATAGTTCCCTTGGAGGCACTGTTTTCAGACCCAGTATGACACATTTTGCAGTGATTTTCTGTCTACTAGTTTGAAACATTGCAGAAAATGTAAGAATGGTTGGGGAAAATTTAGTAATTTTTTAGCAGAAGTCTACTCTGGGCACAAAATCAGCGTATTGACAGGTTGTTATGAAGTTAATATCTGATTTCCCCAGACATCCTCACACACTGTTGCACCCAACATTAATCTAGTGAGCAACATCGTTGCTTCTCGCCAGAAAGGGTTGATTGTTTTTTTTTCGTTATGTGGGTCTATATTTACGTATATTTTTAACATGAATATCCCAAACCTTCCCATTTGGGGACTGTTTGCAGTTCAACCTTGCATTCCAATTGTGTTTCACATTTTCTTTGTTCAGCCATCACTTGGTTGAACAAAAATCTCAATAAAAAGATTGTACGGTAACACTTAGCCTCAAGGTTGCTGCAGGGTATCGGAGATCCCGAGATGAATTTGACTCATGAATTAGTTAACTTTGTTTTACATTAATATAGGGGCTTCTCATTCAGGTTAAGTTGCTGTAAATGCTTTAAAACATGTAAAGGAATGAATAGCAGAATACTAAGAATGACAGCAACCACTGGGTCCTCTCTAATGGCCAAGTCACAGTACAGCAGTTTCAGTGACATTAAAACACTCCAACTAGATGTAAAATGGTACAATATGACTTCCTCATCAAAGCCAGCTTGCTGTTTTTTTGTAACTTGGCAAAAGAGAGTGCGCAGATGATTCGTGATATCTGTTTAGAGATCATATTTTGGCACGGGTAAGGAGCTGCCATAATATGCTGCCAAGCTCTGTAGACATACATCTGTGCGATACAGTTTCCTGTTCATGTTTGCAATCAGAACCTATTCTTCAAAAGTTATTGAAGTTAAAACATTTTCCAGATTACTCAAGGTAACGTGAATAGCACCTATGTTTTTCAAGTTCCGTAAACATATAACACTATGTTATAACCCGATACCTGTGGTGGACCAGTAATTATCTTGACAATAGCCTGAGGGATCAACAGTGTTGGTCAGAGGTTAAAAACGCTCTTCCCCCTCAGAATTCCCCCTTGCCCTCAGATCATCCACCGTTATTTCACCCTCTTGGCTATTTACCGGACCATTTAAACCTACTAACCAACCCGGGAAACCATTGACATTTCACGGTCGTCGTGCAGCTAGGTGTTCATTGTAATATCTCAACCCAGTGTTATGAGCGAACCGGCTGCTGGCCAGGAGAACCATTATGACAGATAGTGAGCCTTATAACAGCGGAGGGCTGTTTGCTCAGCACATTTGGACCATACCAGATTGTTTGCAATTTCCCCTGTCCATCCGAGCTATTTCAAACGTAGTGTCAATTACAATGGCACGGTGAAGAAGACACTCCTCTCCTGAAAGCTTTAAAATGCTCTGGAATGTGCATTGTGGTCAACCTCAGTCCAACTCGCACTGCGCCATTTCACTCCCCTTTTCCCAGAAAGCGTTTTCCTCTAATGTAAACACCTCTGAAATGAAGTTAAATGTCTTATACACAATGTGAGTGACCCTGCTTGCCCTTTAAGCCTTTCCAAGCGAGAATCCGAGGCGTCGGGCAGCCGATGCACAGAGCAGAACAGGGCTAGAGACGTGCAGGGGTTTTGCCATCAGGCAAATGGTTATGGAAAGGTTCTTTTCTCCATATCATGGATCTTTATTACTATTCAAATCGTGACATTTGCCGCTTCTCTAAAATGTCTGTCTTATTGTCTCCCATGGAAAGAAGAAACAACCCTAGATAAGCTTGTTGAAAGTCAGTGCGGAGTATTTAAACCAGGAGGAGAGAAGGATTCACACAATGTGCATCCAAGAACAAGAGAAAAGGGCAGCCCACACTTTCTCTATAATTATACGCTTCTGCCAGTTCAATCTCCTTTTGTTCTTGATACTGGCTGAATAATGGGGTGGGACAGGTTAATCGAAGGAAGCTACAGCTTACAGCTATGTGCATAAAGCAACTTTGCAGGACCAAGGACCTGAGGCTGCTTTACACTTCACATAAACTGAGCAATAAGACTGTCGGTTTAGGCATGTTACAAAATATGTCCAACTGTGTGAGAACAGTCGCTTCATTTGCATAGTTTGAGTGAAGTGTGTAACGGACTCGAGGAGGCGTTGGCTTCCCTTTTAAACAATTACCGATTGATCCGTTATCATCACTTCATCAGCTGTTGCTTCATCATTTGCGTGTGGCGTGTTTTTGTAGTTCCCTGGTAATAATGATTATCTCCAATAGTAGCTTGTATCATAAAGTTCTAGTTCATTACCGGAGATAACAGCAACCCTACACTTTATTATACAGTCATCCTCTCTGGCTTTATTTTATTTTCATATGACTCCAACAAGAAAACGCCTAATGTCAAATTGGAAGACACACAAATTGGCCATTCCAAATACATTTAATATCGAGGTCCAACAGATAATTTAATGTACTCTATGTACTCACGAGCCCAGAAACTTCCAGAGGGACTTATGTTCTACTGTTACAGCTGCTTATTGTACTTCTCCAGAGTTCATCGCAGAGACAGTTGGCAGAGGGGTCCTGAGGAAGTGAGCTGTTCCCCCCCAAATTCCTGCTGTGAAAATGTTCACATTTCTAACCCCTGAGAGAATCAGGTTTCTTTCTACTCACAATAATTGAGTCAGGGAGTTGTTTTCTCTCCCTGCCATTCTCTCTCCTGTTTTAAATTTCCAAGTCCTGCGATTTGAGACTTTGTCTTCCTCACCATACTCAGAGAAGTGGTATGGCACTTCTTTTGGAGTCTATAACCAGATGCAGCTATCCTCATCGGAATGGTTTCAGAATAGGTTGCTTTCATGGCTGTTGCCTCCCTGCATTGTGTCGACAGACCATTTCTGAGTTGACCACAGCTGGTAGCCTCAGTTTTACCGCCATGTTGCCGCAGGATGACCGTTTCTGCTTCTCAGCGACGGTGTGGGTCTAACTGGTCTGGCCACCTCATTAACCAGGAGTAGCCGTACGCCATTTCCGTTCTTCCGTGACAATGAAAAATTGGAAGCTGATTTTTATTGCATTTGTGACATGGGCAAACTACTGTGTGTGTGTGTGTGTGTGTGTGTGTGTGTCATATAGCAGGGTGAATCAGAGAGGGAGAGGATGTGAGCAATCAAGAATGAGAAAAAGCAGATGCTTATTAGTAAGAATGCAAAAGCCGCCATATTTACAGTAAATTGAATCTCCTGATTCAGCTGAAATAGAGGGTGAATCATTGCAGCCTATCTTGCAGTAATCCATCATAGCAAGGCCAGAGAGAAGGAAAAGGCCAAAAAGGAAAGGGGAACGAAAAGGCTTTGACAAACTCTTGATAGGATTTCATTCCTGGGTTTTAATTGGACTTTGGAGGGCAGTGGTGTAGAATTCCTCCTTCTTCGTGCTGGGGTAATTGAATTCCTGCCAATGTCATGCTCTTGTTTAACAAAAGCGAGGTGAGATGTGCTCTGCTCCCCCTATATATATTTGTCTGGGTTATTCTTTTGATGACAGCTCTGCCCTGGCAGTGCACTTATGCCAGTGCTGAATTTTGAGCCAGATTCTGCCATCACAGGTCCTGGCACCTCACAATTTGAGTGTGTTTTTTCCCCAAAACCTATTGGCCAGGATATGGCACTTCTCATATTATGACAAGTAATTGTCACTATTTGCAATGAATACATGTGAATACAATTTAATGCATGTTTATTCAAGTTGCCTGGTTGTAAATTCTACAAATATATATATTTTTTTCAGTGCCTGATTTAGGGTTTTATCATGAGGCCAACATGTGGCTCTGTCTCACAAAACTAGTATGAGCTTCATGTGATCTCTCTTCTACTGTTGGCTTTGATAGACATAAGCCTACAATTCTTATCGCTTCAGAGTAGCACCGTAGGTTGCTGGAGGTTCTCTCGCTAGGTTGAAATACATTTGCCAAACTTATAGAGTTAAGCCTTCTCCTGTCTTATCAGAAATAAATCAAATAATTTAGCAATAAACCACAAGTGGGTGTGGTATATGGCCAATATACCGCGGCTAAGAGCTTTTTGTTGTCATGACATTGCTGACTGCCTGGATACAGGGCTTAGTCAGTGTATAGTGGCAATACTCCACAAAGCCCAGAGATGGCTTATTACCATAATGACAGGTTACCAACTCACTCAGAACAGTCAAACATTATGTGATGTCATACCCCTGGTATATGGACTCATATATCATGGCTTTCAGCCAATCGGCATACAGGATTCCAACCACCCAGTTTATAATTTTGAATAATACAACTGGGTTTGGCTTCTAATTTTGACACAGATGATCAATAGCTTCTTCAAAAAAATCCATTGTTTGCAACTTCTGCAAATAACTCTGTGCTTTATACCTTTATGCAAATGCAATAAAATGCATGCGATGGGTTCCGGTACATTGGATTCTCGCAGATCACGCCTCGCTTACTTTTTGTTCCAACTCCTCCAGATTTACATCTCAAGCACTGACTGATGGGCAATGGCCAGATAGAGAATATAAAGAGCGTTAGTCTGTAATGTTGTAGAGGGAGACAAATGCCACCTTGTATCATTTCTATCATGTTTTTTAATTTAAAACGGGAGCATAAATCACGATTTCATAAAGAATTACTGGTGTTTTTAAAGTAAGTCAGTGTGCTTTGGAGAGTGCTTGAAATAAATATGCTTGACTTGTGTCCATTTGACAAACTTGTTTTTTCTTCAAAGTATCAGTAAGTTTTAGTGTTTTTGATTGCAAATGTCCCTTATACAAGACATTGACCCCAATTTGTAATATTACCATCCTATACTTTTAATGTCCATGTCTTCAGCCCTGTTCCCAAAGAAGTTGGGACGCTGTGTAAAATGTAAAGAGAAACAGAATGCAGTGATGTGCAAATCACTTATATCCTATACTCAATAGAAAATTGTAAAAAGACAACATATCAAATGTTGAAACTGAGTAATGTTATTTTTACTTGCTCACTTAGAATTTGAAGCCATTAAACATATTTCAATCAAGCTAGGACAGAGGAAACATTGCGTAATGCTAAAAAACTAAACCTGGTGGAACATCTCACTAATTAGGTTAATTGGCAACAGGTCAGAAACATCATTGGGTATTAAAAGAGCATCCCAGAGAGGATGAGTCTTTCAGAAGCAAAGGTGGGGAGGGGTTGACCACTCTGTGAAGGACTGCCGGGGAAAATAGATCAACATTTCAATAATAACTTTTCTTAATGTAAAATTGCAAAGGATCTCATCATCTACACTACACAATATCATTAAAAGATTCTGAGAATCAGGAGATGTCTCTGTACACAAGGGACATTGCCGAAAACCTATATTGGATGGCCGTGATCTTCGAGCCCTCAGATGGGACTGCATTAAAACAGACAGAATTCTTTAGCGGAAATCACTGCATGGGCTCAGGAGGACTTCTGAAAACCATTGTCTGTGAACACAGTACGCCACAACACCCACAAATGCAAGTTAAAACTCTACCATGCAAAGAAGAAACCATTTATAAACAACAGCCAGAAATGCCGGAGACTTCCCTGGGCCCGAGTTTATTTAAGATTTACTAAGGTGATGTGGAATACTGTCCTGTGGTCTGACAAATCAAAATGTAAAATTATTTTTGGGAATTATGGACGCCATGTCCTCCAGGCTATAGAGGAGAGGGACCATTCGGCTTATTATAAGCGCGGTTTAAAGCCAGCATCCGTGATGGTACGGGGATGCATTAGTGCACATGGCATGGGTTACTTGCACATCTGTGAAGGCATCATTAATGCTGAACAAAACATACAGGTTTTGGAGGAACATATGTTGCCATCCAGACATCTTTTTCAAGGAATGCCTTGCTTATTTCAACAGGACAATGCCAAACCACATTCTGCATGAGTCCGGGTGCTAAACTGGTCTGCCTGCAGTCCAGACCTGTCCACAACTGAAAACATTTGAAATGAAAGTACAGCAAAGGAGAACCCTAACTGTTGAGCAGCTGCAATCCAATACCATGCAAGAATGGGACATGACATTTTCAAAAACATAGCAATTGGTCTCCTCAGTTCTAAACTGCTTACAGAGTATTGTTAAAAGAAGAGTTGATGCAACACAGTGGTAAACATGCCCCTGTCCCAACTTTTTTGGAACGTATTGTTGTCATCAAATTCAAAATGGGAGTGTATTTCTCCAAAAACAGTTTCAACATCTTATATGTTGTCTTTGTACTATTTTCATTGAAATATAGGGATTCAATGATTTGCACATCATTGCATTCTGTTTTTATTTGCATTTTAAGCAGCATCCCAACTTTTTTGGAAACAGAGTTGTAATATACTTAATGTAATTGTGTTGGCTGATCTAGTTGGATCTGAGAAAATATTCTACCATGATCCTTAGTTAAATCTCTATGAACTTCAGTTAAATCTCCATGACTCTCACTTCAATCTCCATGACTCTCAGTTCAATCTCCATGACTCTCAGTTCAATCACCATGAATCTCAGTTAAATCTCTATGACCCTCAGTTAAATCTCAATGACCTTCAGTTAAATCTGTGTGACTCTCAGTTAAATCTGTGTGACCCTCAGTTAAATCTGTGTGACCCTCAGTTATATCTCCATGACTCTCAGTTAAATCTCCATGACTCTCAGTTAAATCTCCATGACTCTCAGTTAAATCTCCATGACTCTCAGTTAAATCTGTGTGACCCTCAGTTAAATATCTGACCCTCAGTTAAATCTCTGTGTGACAGATATTCTGAACACGTCTGGACTTCGTTGTTTATCATTCTAGATTGAATCATTATTCATGTTTTCAGTTTAGTTCAACAGATGATGGTTTTATGACCAATGTTTTTGTTTGAGCTTTCTACACTTATTTGGATTTATAAAATACTGTATCTCACAAAAGTGAGTACACCCCTCACATGTTTGTAAATATTTGATTATATCTTTTCATGTGACAACACTTTGCTACAGAAATGAAACTTTGCTACAATGTAAAGTAGTGAGTGTACAGCTTGTATAACAGTGTACATTTGCTGTCCCCTCAAAATAAGACAACACACAGCCATTAATGTCTAAACCGCTGGCAGTACACCCCTAACTGAAAATGTCAAAATTGGGCCCAAAGTGTCAATATTTTGTGTGGCCACCATCATTTTCCAGCACTGTCTTAAACCTCTTAGGCATGGAGTTCACCAGAGCTTCACAGGTTGCCACTGGAGTCCTCTTCCACTCCTCCATGACAACATCACAGAGCTGGTGGATGTTGGAGACCTTGCATTCCTCCACCTTCCATTTGAGGATGCTCCATAGATGCTCAATAGGGTTTAGGTCTGGAGACATGCTTGGCCTGTTCAGGCAGTGATCGTGGAGGTTGTTTTTGGGGTCGTTATCATTTTAGAATACTGCAGCCCAGTCTCCGAAGGGAGGGGATCATGCTCTGCTTCAGTATGTCACAGTACATGTTGGCATTCATGGTTCCCTCAATGAACTGTAACTCCCCAGTGCCGGCAGCACTCATGCTTCCCATTCACACCTGAGACCTTGTAACACTAACGAGTCACATGACACTGGGGAGGGAAAATGGTTAATTAGGCCAATTTGGACATTTTCACTTAGGGGTGTACTCATTTTTGTTGCCAGCGGATTAGACATAAATGTCTGTGTTGAGTTCTTTTGAGGGGACAGCAAATGTACACTGTTTTACAAGCTGTACACTCACTACTTTACATTGTGGCAAACTGTCATTTCTTCATTGTCACATAAAAGGATATAATCAAATATTTACAAAAATGTGAGTGGTGTTCTCACTTTTGTGAGATTCTGTAAATACTTGAAAGCCGCTAGTTTTGGACATATGCATACTTTTTTGTACTTGGTTTTAATTTATTTTATTTCTGCACACTTTTTTCTTTATGGTATACTGTTATGTGCTGTAAGCATGGTTGAATAATCCAATGCGTTTTCATACTATCTGTCTTTCAAGTCAGTTGAAAAGAATGAAATTTTATGACTAGGCATCATTTTACAGTCTTCTAAGATTGATCATTATTAAATGTGCCCTTGGTGATAAAGAAGATGCTGTGCCTCATATGCGCTTCTCAGAGATAGAATGCATGTCAATAATTATCTCCAAAAGCAATGAAAACCATTTCTAAGTGGTGAGAGTATTGACACTTATCTGTGATAATGGGAAATGATTTACCCTGGTAGTTTATGGTAAAAATGAACTTGAAGGAGTGAGCAACTATCAAAGTATTCAGGCCAGTGTTATTATTTTCATATTAACACTCTTTTCACATTCTCAAAGGGTTGAGTGTTTTACTGAATGTTTCCCAGTTTGGCTGAATCATTAACTCAGTCCCTTTATTGGGCCTCAGTATTAATTCTCAGGAATGATGCTTGGGTTATGTTGTCCAACGATTGGCAGCAGGGATGTTTCCATTTGTTTGAAAGGCTGGTAACCCTAATCTTCCATTCATCTTAAAAACCTGCTATTTCAATACTTTGATAGGTACAATAATCACCATTAAAGAGTCATCATAAACGTGCAACGTTATTTTGATTAATGTTGCTTGAATCATGTCCCCGTTTTAATTTATGGAATGTTCTATATGGGATCAAAACGTACCTATAAATGTAGATCAGTTTTTCTCATCAATTAAAATCCTTTCCTCATTGAATTCTCCTAATACAAATGATCCCTCTGCATTCTGCCACGTACGTTGCTAGTTTTATTACGTTTGGCATAGAGCCTTTTGCGATGTACTGTGTCTCTATTCTGCTGCTCCAAATAAACAAGGGCCAGGCAGACATGTATTGCATTCGTAGAGAGCCATGGCAAGCATGTAAAAGACGTTAGAGCAAGGAGCAGCAACCATTTCTCTCCCGACATGAACCATTTTTTATATATTTGTATTCATTCTAATGTCATTCTGTGCTTTTACGAGCAAAATAAACACTGCCCAAGATATATGGCTTTAAAACTGTTCTTAGGTAGCGTAAAACGTTTTCAGAGTCCTGTGCCTCACACAAACAACATCAAACCCTATGTTTTATGTGCGTGTTGTCATCTAGCTGGTAACTCACTTTTATCATGGATGTGAACATTGTTCGCCCTTGAGGTTTATCAGCCACCATTATGATTTTATTATGTAAATGAAGCACAGAGTATTATTTCATTAGCAGACTTCCAAATTTGAGTCCTCAGATTAGTATGCAAATCTCTCGCCGGTGTCCTTGCAGGCAGAGGGAATTTACAACTAATTTCTTAGCCCATCTGGAATAGCAACCTAGTTGTTATCTAGCTATTAACGCAATTATAACACCAATGTCCTGTCATGTAATATACTGTATGCTTACATAGGCTATGCAGAACTAGTGTCACGGCAACTATCATTAAGAGGCTTTAATTTACTATCAACCATAATACGGTTCCTCCCAAGCCTTTCTTCCTCACTGTTCCAACAGTCCTCACTCAGCTTTGTCAACAGGTTTAAGGCTTCACACCTTCTAGAAGTTTTTGAGTGTTTATGACAAATTTGAGGTCATGCTTACATGTCATCCAGAATTGCCTGCCCGTAGATGAACAGTAATCTGGTGCCGGAGTGGTTGTGTGTGTGTACGTGCAAAGATTGTGGTTGGATGGCACACTTTTTTTTTTTTTTACTGGGAGAGCATTGAGAGAGCGAAGGAGGTGTTTGCTAGGACGTGGGTTGTATGGTGTCTCTGCTGTCTGTGCCTGTGTGTGTGGGCAGACACGTTCACACACATTAGGCTAGTCCCCCAGGGCCACGCATCCAACAGACCCTCTACTCTTCTTGGAGGGGATTCGTCAAACTCGCTGTGACATATAGGAGTCTCGTATAGTCGATTTGTGTGGGGAGAATGTAAGCACCGCCAAATGAGCACTCCATGACTGCCTGTATTGCAACCTTGAGGAAATGTCAGCTTTCGCAATCCTTTAGAATCTTGTCGAAAGGCAGCGGGTTCTGTGTCCGTCATTGAACCATTTTGTGCATGAGCACTCGCCCATACACTGACTGGAAGTTCTCAGTGTTTATATGTAGCTTACGTTACGCCATCCCCAGCTGATGTGTAATCTTACCCAGGCTGGAGCTTCTCATGTTAACTAGTCTGCAGATAGTGCGACTTCCATGGTTTATGCTGAATGGAAAACTGTTGCTGCACAGGCCATATTTTGTCAGTTTTGGTACTGTGAATTTGCATATTGAAGCTTAGCTGAATTGGTAGAAATTGAAGGATCTTGTTACAAGTGCTAAATGTTTTTTGGGTCTGCAAGGCTTTTGCATTTGCATACATTTGATCTATGGTGGCTGTGCAGGCACGCCACAGAGAAAGGGCTGTGTTGAAAAACCACCCTTGAAATTGGAAATTAAATGGTGATAATTTGAAATAAAGTTATTAATTCAGAATACCGTCTGTATTTTTCTCACTGTCAGTAGTAAATTCCTGCATCACTCAGGATTTATTGACCGGGATGCTCTGTCTGGAAGTGACAATAGCACCTCCGATATTGATTTGTTCTCATTTCTAAGATGCAGGTTAGAGCAGCCATTTGTAAAGTTTTGTGTCAGGGGCTGGCAAATCTTTGCCTATGCTTTATAGTGACCAAATTTTTAATTTTTTATTTGGGCTGCAACTAACAACTATTTTGATAATTGATTGATCCGTCAATTACTGCTTTGATTAATCAGATAGAAAGATGTCATTTTCAGAATTAAATGCAAGTGTTTTATTTAAAATAAATTAATGTTTTCAGTGTTTTTCTCATCTTACAATTAAAACAACTAAGCAGTAGTTATAAATCAAACAAAAATGTGCAAAAACTAAAGGGTTATCATAATATAATTTTCAAGACTGTTGGAAAAGCATTCTAGGGTATCATTAAAGTGTTTGAGAGACTTTTGACTGATTCTGTAAATATTAATGCAATGTGTAATGCATTTAAATGCCTCAATGTTTCTTTTGTTTGAGAACTGACCAAATTTGACACTAATTGGTTAATTCATCAGTAATTTTGTGAATGCTTATCTTACTGAAGCTACTCAAATATACACAAACTCAACATGCTCAGGTAGATTTTTTATGGTGAAAACTTTGACGCTAACATTAACTCGTCCACACATACAAGGTTAGCCATTTCTCATTTTAAAACATAACTATGAATACAAACTAATTAATGAAAATGTTTCATTCTATTGGTACTATGCTGAGTACGTTAAATTCTTTTTTGGGGTTTGTGTCTTATATAGTGTCATTGGTGGTTTATGTTTTCCCCCTAGTATATAGTGTTTATTCTAATGTTATATATATTTTATTATTTAACATTATATATGGGGTTCTGGGTGTTGTCTTTTTCCTCTTTTCCTTAAGCTAGGTCATCACTGAAATTAGAATTGGCTCTTAACTGACCTGCTTTGAAAAGGTTATATAAATGTTTGGATGACCTTATTCAATTTCTGAAAAACTCTCTTGGTAATGAGCAGAGAGGCACGGGTCATTGAAATTCACCTTCCTGGTCATTGGGATTTAAACCTACATTTAACAGTTCTGCTGGGCCTTCATGCAGACAAAGAAAAGGAGGGGTGCTCAACAACAGTGATAAAAATCATGAAAGGACTTGCCAGGAAAAACTGCCAGAAGGACTAATTCGAGGCAGGTAGCAATTTAATGTTCAAATTTTCTTGCCCTGGCACATGCTGTACCTGGACATACAACTCAAAGGAAGAATAACACAGACCGCGAACCCCTTTCTCCTTAAACTGAGGAGCTCTTTCTCTTCTCCAGCAACCGCCGATTATTCATCCAGATGACTTGGAACGAGTATACCCCCACGTAACCCACTAGTGACCTAAGGTGGAATTGCCTGCATGTATCAGGCGCCCGTGTCAATGTCATTAAAGACCTGTCTCTCCACTCAGCTCTGCTCAGTGCCTCCAACATGTGGACTTTTAGGCAGGGTCCTGCATACGGACTCAAAGATGACTGGCTCCAAGTCATGCCTGAAACCAAAAGGAGAGTGCCGTGTGTCAGAGCTGTGTGGCAGCCTGTTCTCCACACGCCCACTCACTTGTCAGATCTTAGTTCCTATTGGGTAATGCAGCTAGGAAGTAGGAGGGTTGGTTAAACCAGGCTGGTGGTCAGAGGTGCCGTTGGAATCTCCTGATGTGGTTAGTGGGGATTCTTCTGTAAATTAATAATGGAAACAATGTTAGCAATCTGCAATGGAGGAATTATTAGCACCTTGACCAAAAGCTGATATTGTCTGTCTCCACCAAACTCGATCAGGCCATGCAAACCAAATACCAAAACCAAGTGCTGAACCAGCTGTAAAGGTCTGGCAAAAGGTCAAAGCACTAATGAAACATTCATGGACATTTTAGAAGACATTTTACTGCTAACTAATTTGACATGGGCAACCAAATATAAAGAAGTTCTATTTTTGGCACCCGGCAACACAGTTTGCAAGAGCAAAAGGATTTGATGGAATAACTGAATGAAATGTACTGTTTACTTAATTTTGTGACGATCAAGTGTCCAACCTAGTCGGTATGTGACCACAGTACTGTTTTTCTTCTGTCCTTCCAGGTGGATGCACATTTGATGATGGACCAGCCCAGTGTGATTACCAGCAGGACCCCTATGACGACTTTGACTGGACCCATGTCAGTGCACAGGAAGTGCCGTTCTTATCATCTGAACTGCCTCAAGGTAAGACTCCCGCTGACCCATCACTTCCATGAAGCTGCCGGAATAGCTCCCTCCCCACGCTGTGTTACGTAAACGCACCCAAGGACCTACAAAACCAGGTTCCTAGGACCTGCAAAATAAATAAATAAAAAACTCATCTGAAATTTGTGTTTTTCAGCTGATACAAAAGCATCACTGTTAACTTTAAATGTGCAGCTATTGTTCCAGGCAATTTATGTAAGTGAGGTTTTGGGCTACTGTGTAAACTCAATGGGTTAAATGAAGTAGCTAATGAGGGAACCGCAGAGAGCTGCTCTTTTCGGGAGAAAGAATGAATGCGAAACAATGAAAAGGTGAAAATAAATTAATCTCAGGGTCTTGCTGGTCCTCTTTGTCTTTATTACCCACAATGCAGTTTTGATCCTGACCTTCAGCATTTAGCAGAAAGTAAAAAAGTGTCCGGGAGGAGAGAAAAAGCGTTGTGCTCAGCAGCAAAAAAATTGTATTTAGGTTTGAAGACTGTCACACAGAACAATTAAGGATGTTGAATAAGATCAGGGAAGCGGCATGGTGAGTAAGTGGAGTGCATGGGCCTGACGACCTTGCTTAGTCACCTCTCCACAGCTTAATCACTTGTTTTCAGACAGGAGTGATGTGTGTAGGAAATTAAAGCCTTTCAGCTAAATTTCCCAATTAATAAGATATTAAGTAATTAATCATGCAAAGGAACAGAAAAGGTCATCAGCAGATTTTCTGAACAAGGTTGTGTTCCATTACCATGTTGCACAATGAAGCGGCAATGCCTTTGTTTGGTCCATAAAGGATGGCTGGGCACATTTTACAAGACTTTACCAGAAACCAGAAATATCTTGCTCAAACTTTTCTCACAAGGATAATATTCCCTTTTATGAGAATGTGAAATATATTATGGGCCAGAGCCACACTGAACATGTTAACAGGCTTGAGGAAATAGCAATAACATAGCACATGTCAAACTATGATAGTGATAGTTTTTGACCCAACATTAAGGATGGCACGCTTGTGTTTTAATTTGTTCCTGAATTTAAAGGTTCAAATGCTGGTCAAATGATCATCCCACTGAAATTGCAAAGCTCCTCCAAAAACATATAGTTTCCAAAAAGTGGTCATACCTAGTTTAAAAGTGACCACACCTTGTGTCAGACAAGTAATCTTAAATCATAATCCCATGCAGAATTTGATGCATGTGTGACGCGAATCATTCAGGACTGGGGATGAACTCCTCTCTGTGTTTTAAGAGCTTAAAGTGGTAATAACTTTTTTCTGTCTGCCATTATTAGACCAAATGTTGAACATGCAAAAATATCTGATGCAAAAGGCTTGTTATGTAGAAATTTAGGAATGCCTTTTGCGTTGGTGACATTCAAGCTGTCAAATGATTTGAATCACCCAGTTTCTCAGGTAAAGACATTGCAGCATTTAGCAGATGTTTCTTTAATCTAAAGAGTAAGTATTGAGAGTTGGTTTACGTTACAGTGGAAATTAGTTCCATTACTGGGCCTCTCAGGTTTGTTATAAAATACGCAACCGAAGTGATAATGACAGACAATCAATGTTTAATTTATCTTAACTTCAATCATGAACTAAAGCAGGTGGAATGATCTCGCTATGGAAAAACATCCTTACCTTTTTGTTAACCATGTCTTGTAAATGTTTGGATAAGCAGTAGCTGTATACTAACTACAGTGGATATAAAAAGTCTACACACCCCTGTGAAAATGCCAGGTTTTTCAGTTTGTTTTTCAATTGAATTGTTCATGTTATAGGTCACATTAAAGGTGGAAAACATGATTCCTGTTCTGACATAATTTATCTTTGTCTCATTCTTTTACATCACAAGAACCTGGCATTTTAACAGGGGTGTGTAGACTTTTTATATCCACTGTACTATGTTTCCACATTGACCTTTCCTGAGAAGAATTTGAAGCTGAGATCCTCCCTTTAAATGGATGAAAGGACCACTATGCCCCTCCAACATTAAGGCAAACCGAGCACCCTAGCGTAAAGGATTGGTTTACCTTTTATGATCCAGATAAAAAAGTAAATGGCATGATATATTCTTTAAATTATTTCTTATATGTTTTTATTTGATTTGATTTTGAGATACTCTATCTGCAGTGGCCGTCCTTAATGCAAAACATTTGTTCTGCATTATGGCTTCTGAGTTTAACCATGAACATCTGCTTTGAAGACAATCTATGTCCTTTCAGGTATTTTGATACAGGTCCTTAGGACAAATGACATTTGAAAGTCTTCAATTACATATTTTTGGGCTTGAGTGCTACGTTCCGCATGTGAATGTATGCATGTTCTTGTTCACCACCAAGGGAATAAGAAAGCATTCACACACTCAATTCCAAACTGTCTAAGCATCAAAGTTTCAAAAATTATGTATTTAGGTATTTCTGAAGGCTTTGTTCTTGGTCTCTGCCAGCCCCCACACTGAAGAACGAGCGATGAGGATGTCTATGTGGGTGAGGTACTCAATATGTCTTCTCTAACATGCCATTTACAACAGTATGGTTGAAGAATTGTGAACCACCCCTTTAAAATACTTTCTAAGCCATGAAGGATGAAATGCAGACACATCAAGCAGTTTTCATGACAAGATAACAAGTGTTATTTACTTCCCAGAAAACCTCTGGTCCTTACCAAGCTAAAAACACATTTGATTGACATTCTGGGTAAGGTTTAGTCCAAGCATGATGCTCTATTGGCCTTTCTTAACACTGAAGAACAAATGCTAGAGACTTCTGATCAATATTAACTTGGAACCGTGTTGAAAGTGTGACACATGTTAGGTTAGGCTTGGCTCAGTCTTGTGCCGGTGGCCTTTCCTTATGGTCTGTAAGGACATGCTTGGTGGATACATGATACAAACTGCACCAATGTCAAACCCTACACCTCTTTTAGTGCTGGTTTCGGGTAGGACTACGCATCTCAGAGAAGAGGCATGTCACTAATATGGTGTATTATAAGCTGAAGACCTGTTAGAATTTTGACGGCCATGCGAAAGCACGAGTCGATGTTTGGCACATCAGACTGTCTCTGTTTCCTCAGTGACTGTTCTGCCAGCGGTTAAGGCCGTGATGGATGACAGCCATCTTGTGCACTGGTATGAATCTGATGACAGCCATCTTTTGGAGTGGCATTCATCCTCTGGATACCTGACATTGATGTGAAGTAAACACCGACATTCTAAAATACATATTTATTTAATATTCTGACTTCGGATGAGTAATGGTAAGGTAATAAGAAAGGAAACTATACAGAATTTTGCCGTTATTTTTCCCCCCACAGTGTCATATGTGGATGCATGATGGCAGAACAAATTGCTGAATGCCTGTTTCATTTATTCTGCTTGTTGTATTGTAGGTCTAAATCTGGCAACAATGTTCTTCCCATTAGTCTCTCAAATTGTTTTTTAATAAGATTTCCTGAACAAAAATAATCTCCCCATTAATGCTAGGATTAAAGCAAAATTGGATAAATGGATAGAAAATAAATGGGATTTTACAGGTGGAAGGTGGAACTGAAATGGTCCCATTAACAACAGTGTACTGTACTGCTGTCTGTTTTCTTCTTTGGAGTTATTCCACACAAACAGCAACCTGAACCTATTCCTTATTATAGTTACGGTTTGTATTGTGGTGTACTGGCCAACTTTATTATGCCAGTTTATGTGAGAAAATTTTAGAACGTTGGCCAATGTAGAACAAGTGGCACATGTCATGGCTTTTAAAACAGGCTCAAAATACTTGTTTCTCAACACAGCAGTCCCCCAGTGTGATCTTTGAAAATGAGACATTACGAAGCAATACTTTCCAACTAGAAGTATTTTGATTTTGGTTTGCATATTTTACATTCATGTCACCATATAGCCAGGTAACTCATTTTTACACTGATGACCTGATGATTGCCTGGCTAAAGCAATTATATGAACAATGACTACTGGACTGGACTGAGTTTTCAGTATTATATTTTTTTAATTATATTTATTATTATTATTTTACAAATTATTCATTATATACATCCATCTTTAAACAAATTGCAAAAAACAACAAATTCAACAATGACCATTTCAATTTCTGTGTAGTTGAGTCTATTGTCTTTCTTCAAGTTTTTGCCACCGGTCAACACCAAAAATAAAATCTGCTAAGTTTTCAAAATTAATTCCAACTACAAAACAAATTGATATAGTATTCACCCCCTTTAGTCAATAGTTGACAGAGGCATTTTTGGCAGCCGTTGCAGCCATGAATCTGCAATGAATCTGAATAGGTCTCTTACGACTTTATCACATCTTTTGCCCTTTTTTCTTTGCAAAATTGATCAAGCTCTGTGAAGTTGGATGGGGACAGTTGGTGAACAGCAACTGGACTGAGATCCGGGCTTTGACTCAGACACTCCAAAACATTGACCTTTTTGTTTTTAATCTACCCCAGTGTGACTTTGGCTGTATGTTTGGGGTCATTGCCCTGCTTGGAGATTCATCTTCTCCCAAGCCCCCTGTCTCTTGCGGATTGCAACAGGTTTTCTTTCAGGATTTCTCTGTTCTTTGCTGCATCCATTTGTGTCCATTCTGTGCAAATGTCGTGTCCTTCACTGTCCACATTGCAACTTCACAGCCCAGCTGTAGATTGTTGCTTGGCATCAGTATGTTTTTGGTCTGGCATCTGAAACTGGTTCAAATTGTTGGCGTGCTCGAACAAGATCGTGTTTTCCTTCTCCAGCTGTTTGCATTTATACATCACGACAGGAACACAGTTACTTTAAAGATTTTAGCCAGAGCAATAAACTCATTACATATGGTTCAGTAAAATGAAACTACCCAACATTGTTGTTTCTCAATTTTGAAATCCGCTCGTTGGATTTGCCAAAGAGATTACAACAGCATCCCAGGTAACAGGGTACCAAGCTCATGTAAACCACAGGTTAGATGGTGTTCCTGTCTTATTTAAGAATTGTTTGTTAGGTGCCCTGGGACGGTCTGACAGTCCAGACTGCTGCCCCCCGTGCTCCTGTGTTGCTGCAGCATGGGTTTTAGTCAGACCGTTGCTCTTTTTGGGAAAATAATTTTCTCTATAATTTCCCACTGTGTCTGTCAATAAAGCATAACAATGTGTGAAAAAAATATCTGGAAAAAAAAACATATTTGTTTGGGTTGTTTCTGACTGGGATCTTTGAATGTTTCTCCTAAAAAGAGATCGATTTCTGACAGGAGTGGATTTTGGGAGATCTATGAACCTCCCTTTGTGATTTGTGCAGCTGCCTGTCTGCTTGCCTGACTGTCTGCCTGACGGTGGGTTGGTGGGTGGGTTGGTGGGTGGGTTGGTGGGTGGGTGGTTTGGCGGGTTGTGTACAACTGATGAGGTGCTCCATCATTCTCTCTCAGATATCCTGCTCTATGTTTCTTTCATGTGCTGCTCATTCTCAGCCGGCACTGCGGCTCCACTCAGCTCAGCTCGGCTCGGCTCTGACAATTCTGGCATCACGTCATTAGTTTCAGTTCTTGATTAGACACCATTGCCAATCACTGCATTAGAATAATCCTGTCACAACACATCCCAAAAGCTCCCTTCCTGTTGGAAAAGTCTTGTTTGAATCAGGGGATATGGTCTTTTAGGAGCTTTGTAGGTGTTCCCCGCAATCATATTGAACCACCCTTAGCAAAGGGACTTCTGGCTCGCTTCCTCCAGACCACTTTGACACCTTTTGATGATTTGTATGCAGTAACATGAACAGGAGAGGAGATTTTGATTCGATTCAAAGATTTGATTTGCTTGAAAAAAATGAATGCCTATTGGGTTTCACTACAAAAACATCTACTTTTAATCTCAGGCGCAATACTGAAAAGTCTATATGGAGTTGGAAGAGTGATGACACAATTGTTTGATTGAGTCAAACGTGATTCATGCAAACACAATTTAATGAACCATTGACTCACTTTTAAACAACTTTGAAAGCAAACGGAATATCCATAAACTATTTGGGAATGTTAAATTACGATCAAGGACTTTGTCAGTCGGTGGTCCAGAGATTTCCACATCTGTCAATGTACCAAGTGCGAACAAGCTTTGCTGCCTTTTGGGAATCTCATATTTCAGCTGGCTTCATCTGGCCCCTGTTGATGTAGACTGATAGGAGGCCAGGCCAGGTCAGGGAGTGAGAGAGCCCTGAGGACTGGGATTCAGAGTAAGATAGCAGGCTTAGTCCTCTCCCTGTTCCCCAGGCCGAAGGCTTTATCAGATCCAATGTTCTGGAGCTCTGCGGATGAATGCCGCCCCAGCGCGAGTGTGGCTATGAGAAAGCCATTGCTTTGTGGCAGAGCAGCGCTTTACTGGACTCAACACTATGGTTTGGGTCAACCTTAATTGCAGGTTCTTGCTTTCAGGATATTGAGGTTTGTAGTCTGTTGTGAAGTAGTAATTGAGAGAATGCCTGGTTTCTGCCTCTATGACCATGGTGTGAGAATGGACCCAGTTGTATCAAGAAACACTGGAAGACACTTTAGGCCTTATATCATTGATGAATTTAACTGATTTGGACTTTTATTGAGACCGAGATTTATCTTGATATGTCATGCCATGACTTCAGAAAAAAGAAGCCCTGTATGTTCTGACAGATTTTTTATTAAGTGGAATTTATCGTAAATCAGACAGAACATACAAGGCACTTCTGAAGTAAAGGTACCTTAATTTACTGTGGTGTGCTAATAAACTGTATATCTTTATTTAGTCAGTAACATGTTTTTACAAGACTGGGAATATAGCAATTTGCATCGAGACACAGGCCCTTTCCTGAGTAAAATGAAATGGTGGATCACCATCTTTTTATCTCACAAATCCACATTGCTTTGAACTCTTATCAACAGGTCATTGAGGACCTGGTTTGATAAAAGGGTTTTTACCCAGTAATTACCAAAGCAAGGAAGGGCCACAGGAGTAGAAGCTGCTTATATTCTCTGGGAACTAGTCTGTCTGATGCAGATTGGAAGCCGGTGGCCACAAAATTGACAGATCTTGTTAAAGACCTAAATCTAGTCTACATGAGTTGATATTGAAGTTGTTCACATCTGTGTTGTGGATTTAGAAGTACGATTTTATTAGGATTCTTATTTGCTACTGTCAATAGCAGCAGCTACCCTTCCCGAGGTCCTCACAAAACATCAAACATGACATGTTTTAGAACACACAGGTATAGTACAAAGACCTAAATACTGTTCCGTAAAAACAAAATATTGCAATATATTGGTTTACTGAAAAAAAAATTACTATTGTGAACTTTTTGGACTGGTTTAGATCAGGTCTGTTTGGAATGACTGTAATATATTTGAGGTTGAGCAATTCAGAAAGGTCACAGACAATCATGGTAAAATCCAGATTTGAAGGCGCGAACTGAAGCCGGTGAAGTTTTTGGTTTTCCATCCACATTATTAAAAAACTAATTTCCAATGCTGCTTAACAAATAATTCCCATCCCTCACTTTTATGTTGCTCTACAATTACTTTATTCAGAACATTGTCGAAGGAATGTTAATAGGAAAACAAGCAGTATGTATTTTCTTCCATTTTGGACATATTTTGTTTGAGCTGAAGTGGGGAAGTGAAATAAATGAATTATATCATAGTTGTGCAAAGAAGAATTGCTGACAGTTTTTGGCTGTAGCTCTTTAGCTGTTTCTTTAGTTTTTTCTTTGGATCTCGCTCTCATGAAGAAGTAATGCATGAGTCATTTTTTTAGGCCTCATGTTTATTTTCTACCTTGATGAGAAACACACTGACTGGAACAGTCCATCAGAGGGGGGTTTGGAGGTTAAAGGGAAGGGCCTATAGCTTTGGGAGGGTGGCCCTTTGTTACCAAAACCAAAAACTTGGCATTAAACACAAACCATTTCAATAATTGTCAACTGAAATGTTTGGATATTCTGTATATACATTTAAACAATCACCTATTCGTAAATGAAATTCAACAAAACACTAAGAGAAATCAAGTTCATTGTAATGCAGTGCTCCAGAGGCCCCCATGGCTAGTCTGTCTTTGTCTTTGATGAAAACAATCATTCAAACCCCTTTGAAAATGTCACAGTTACCTCCAGAATATATCAATTTTAAAACTGCACACATAATCCACAGGGGTAGCCTGATTGCGTCCTGAAATATATTACGAACATACAATTAGGTCTTAAAATAATTGGACACTGACACAAGTTTTGTTATTTTTAATAATGAATATGGGCTTAAGGTGCAGTCTCTCAGCTTTTGTGTGAGGGTATTCACATCCAAATTGGAGGAAGCATTTAGGAATTACAGCTCTTTAATATGTGGCCCTGCTTTTTCAAGGGACCAAAAGTAATGGGACATTTAACTCTAACACTGTTTCATGGACAGGTGTGGGCTATTCCGTAATTTCTTCATCAATTAAGCAGGTATAAGGTCTCGAGTTGATTCCAGATGTGGCATTCACATTTGGAAGCTATTGTTGTGAACCCACAACATGCGGTCAAAGGAGTTCTCAATGCAAGTTAAACAGGCCATGCTTAGGCCAAGTCCATCTGAGAGATAGCAGGAACATTAGGAGTGGCCTAATCAATAGTTTGGTTGTATATTCTGAGAAAAAAAGAACACACTGGTGAGCTCTGCCACACAAAAAGGCCTGGGCGTCCACAAAAGACAACAGTGGTGGTGATTGTCGGATCCCTTCCATGGTAAGGAAAAACCCCTTCACAACATCCAGCCAAGTGAAGAACACTCTCCAGAAGGTAGGCATATCATTATCCAAGTCTACCATAAAGAGAAGACTTCACAAGAGCAAATATAGAGGGTCCATTCCAAGGTGCAAACCATTCATAAGCCAAAAGAATAGAAAGGCCAGATTACACTTTGCCAAAAAACATCTAAAAAAAGCCAGCCCACTTCTAGGAACAGCATTTTTTGGAAAGATTAAACTAAGATCAACCTGTACCAGCATGATGGGGAGAAAAAAGTATGGAGCAGACTTGTAGTTACTCATGATCCAAAGAATACCACATCATCTGTAAAACATGGTGGAGTCAGTGTGATGGCATGGGCATGCATGGCCTCCAATGGCACTGGGTCACTAATGTTTATTGATAATGGAGCTGGATGAATGCTTCACTTTACAGATGGACAATGAAAAACATACTGCCAAAAGCAACCCAGGAGTTTTTTAAAGCAAATAAATTGAATATTCTGCAATGGCCGAGTCACTCACCTGATCTCAACCCGATCAAGCATGTATTTCACTTGCTGAAGACTAAGCTTAAGGCAGAATGAAGAAACAAGAAACGAAGACAGCTGCAGTAAAGGCCTGGCAAAGCATCACAAAGGAGGAAACCCAATGTTTGGTGATGTCCATGCATTCCAGACATCAAGCAGTCATTGACAGCAAAGGATTCTGCAAAGGATTTAGCAAAGAATTACAAATGAACATTTTATTTATCACTGTTACACTTATTTGTCCAATTACATTTGAACCCCATTGCAATTCCTAAACATTTCATACAATATACAATAGTCTGCACTTCAATTGCATCTCGGTTGTTTCATTTCAAATCCACTGTGGTGGTGTACTGAGCAGAAATTATGAAAATTGTGTCAGTGTTCAAATATTTTCGGACCTAACTGTATATTTGCTTTTGTACACACGATGATACCCTCTGTGGGGTTGAACTTAAATATGGTTCCTTGCTTTTGTCATGTTTGAAAATGGTGAAGAGATTTACTGGAGGTTGTGATAAATTGTGTTGAACTTAGACCTTGGCCATGCTTACTATCTTGCTCTAGGTTATCACGCGTAAACGAAGTGAGCAGGCCAGAATCAAATCATGCAATGGTTCATAGGAATCAGGCCTGCATTTTGTATTTATTAGTTTAATCAGTGTTAAATTAATCTCCTTATACTCTGCATGGACATTTTCCCAAAATAACTATTTGTGGTTAATTAGTGGATTAAACCATTCAGTGTATTGAGGATCCAAACAGTATTTGTTTGTTTGATCTTTACCCCAAAAGTTTGTTACCTAATTGGACCACCTAAAGTGGAGTGGGGAATCCCTAGCGACTGAGAGTGACTCTTCTCTTTAAATCTTCAATCGGAGGATTTCCAAACTCTGTCCTTGGCCAACCCCTAAACGGTTTTCTATTAACCCTTCACTGGCACACATCATTAAGCAAGTCTACTAATCATCGCGGCTTTGACTACTTGAATCGGTTGTGTCAGCTTAGGTCTACGGTAACCTACGAGGCAACTGAAGGTGCCTTACGACCGTGTTGGGGAGTCCTGTTCTCATTCCCCTTCTGTTCATTCTGTCCTATCCCCCAGGCTCCTATATGATGGTGGACTCTTCCCTTCATGACGCTGGGGAGAAAGCGCGCATACAGCTGCCGGTCATGAAGGAAAACGACACCCACTGCATTGACTTCAACTACTTATTGTACACCCAAGATGGCTCCAGCCCAGGGACACTGAACATCCTGGTGAAGGTGAACAAAGGACCTCTGGCTAACCCCATCTGGAATGTGACCAGCTACACCGGGAAGGACTGGCTCCGGGCTGAACTGGCTGTCAGTACCTTCTGGCCCAATGAGTATCAGGTACACAGACCCACTGGGTCACTCTATTATCTGTCCATCTGGGGCTGTATGTATTATGTATCATGTATCAGAAGGGTATATTGCTGACCCTGGATCAGGTTTCCATGTACTGCTATTCATTGTAATGTAAGAGGTTAGAAAGAACACAGAGAACTGGGACCAGGTTTCTGAAATGTATTGTACGGTCACAGTTCCAAGTGTTACATTTGTTCATTTATCCTCATGTTGTGGCTTGAGAAAATGGATGATATTCAAGCCAGGACAGAATTCTTTCCTCTTCCTTAAGTTATGGCAGGTTTATTATTAAATGATATTAAGCCTTTCAAAGGTGTTTTGTTGAAGTCATGGTAACACATGACATTTTTATCGCAGCATTTTTTAACACTGTAAATCCCATCACTAGTTCTTCAGAGCCAGGAACCTTGCACACTTTTATCCAAGAAGAACAAACTTATTATCAGAAATGTGCAGTTATTTAAAAAAATGAATATTAAATTAGTTTCTAATCTAATATTTATCTTTTTTAATATTTATTTATATATCTGAGCAAATAATGAAAATGTAATGCAATTGAACCTGATCATTTTGTTTAATCTGTTGACAGCACTAACTAATTTGCAATTGCAATTATTGCGAGGGAGCAGGATATTAATAACTTCTTCCATATAGGCTAAATTAGACTTGATTCCAGTAGGTTTGCTCTTGTCAAATGCCATATTGATTGCAATTCACCAAGTGTGGAGCACAGGCAAAATACATAGCCACTTGAATATCAGTGAAGTCATGTAATATATATCTTGATTATTATGTGTACATTTTATTGGCAATTAGTTTTGTTCAGCTTTCGGCAAAAAAAAATTCTCAGCCATTTAATTTCTGCCTTAAAATATTATATTTTGTACATTACGAGAAATTGTGGTTCATTTGTTGCAGGTAAAAAAATTTTTTAGGAGGAGTGTAAGTTGGGGAGTGATAAAAAAGTCACAGAAGATCATTAATCCTTTCCTCATAGTCTAATTTACAACTTCTAAGCCAAGTTTTCCAGTAGCTGGCAGAGTAATGAGAATGGATGGGTATGGGAGGTATGGAGGAGGAGGAATGGATGGTTATGGGAGGTAAGGAGGAGGAGGAATGGATGGTTAGGGGGCAAGGAGGAGGAGAAATTGATTGTTAGAGCAGGTAAAGAGGGGGAGAAATGGATTGTGAGGGGAGGTGAGGAGGAATGGATGGTTGGGGGGGGTACGAAGGAGGAGGAATGGATGGTTGGGGGTTGGGTAAGGAGGAGGAGGAATGGATGGTTGGGGGCTGGGAAAGGAGGAGGAATGGATGGTTGGGAGCTGGATAAGGAGGAGGAGGAATGGATGGTTGAGGGCTGGGTAAGGAGGAGGAGGAATGGATGGTTGGGGGCTGGGTAAGGAGGAGGAGGAATGGATGGTTGGGGGCTGGGTAAGGAGGAGGAGGGCAATCTAATGTCCTACTCCGCCATTGTCATCCTCTATCATGGTGAGGCCCATGAAAGAGGGTCACCACTGGTCCTCATAATTACTTAATAATGACATGCATTGCGCGGTGTGGTTTGAGCGGAGCTGGCTCAGGGATCCTTGACTAAAGCACTGGCGACATTGGCTATGCTAGGCCACTGATTTATCAATGTTGACCGGGATCCAGGAGCGGGGACTGGGGCACACGGGCAATGTGTGTGGCTGTGTTAGCCGGAGGGGCCCGGCAAGATAGCTACATATCACTCTGCGCCATCTAAAGCCAGCCTGACAACCCTAACCTCCCAGTAAGTACGGGCTCTCAGTGAGGTATTCAGGGGTGACAACCCAAACTGCCTAGAGACAAACCTTTGAAAGGCTATAAAACTGGAACAGGGGTGATACCCGGCTTCTTTATACCTAGAGTCCAGCTAATAGCTACTGCTGCAGCTTTTAACAGACGTGAAGGCAGGTTTATTTCCCCTGCAATGTTCAGAGTTGTTGTTTTTCACAACTCTGGAGACGTGCCAGGTCTGTCTAGTGAGACAGTTACATTGGCTGTAAATGACTGGAAAAAAACACATTTGAAATATTCAGGATGCATGTTGTTGATTGATGAGAGTGGAGACTTTGAAAGCTAGATGTTGGACTAGATTCAGTGGGCCGTACTTCATGATGATCAAATTACCATGGGCCTAGTCCTCTCTTCCTTCTACTGCTCTTCAGACACTTTATTTAGCTGCATGGAATGGGATTTCATTCAGTAAGCACACCTCCCTTCTTTTTGCTGCCAATGTCGTATTTATATGTATTTAATTAGCATTTTGCTGCCTATCGGTATGGATAATGAAACCCATGGCCTGTCTTGTCATTAATTGGAAGGAATGAATGATTCAGTGCTCTGGTCAACATATGTCATCTAGGAGTAATATGGAATTTTAAGTGGCAGACCCGTATGCTTATTATTCTAATCAGATATTTGGTGTCTTGGTATCTGCGGTGTTGGAGCTAGAGTTGGAAAGGCCTTCTGACATGCTGTCATGCTGACAATGGGCAGTGTAATTGGACAGTGCCGTGTTTTCCTACGCGTCTGCAAAGACACGGCTGTAATACCAGAACGTTAGTGGAGTGAGATATAAAATAGGATCATTCAATTCCATAAGCATTGTTCTAATTCTCAGGCAATGTTCGGTTTGGTGAATCATCTGAAAACACAAGTTGGGCGTACCTATGTCGGAGTGAGTTACTGAGGAACTGAGGGAGCAACTGAGTGAATGTGTCTGTTGGGGAGGCTTGGCCAAAGATGTGTGCTTTGGTCTTTATTTAATTGAAGTTGGTCGTGTCTGCTAGTCACAAGTAGTTATTTCTTATATTTCTCCTATCATACTGAAATACACGAAGTGCCTACATTCTACATGGAATAATAAAATGAGGTAATCCATATCCACAATCAACCTATCCAAAGACAGACAAACTAGAAACTGTTCAATCGCGGTAAGGCCAACACTTGTTTCATGTTTTATCGTTGCCATTTTTATTGCATTTTAAAGTTATGTGTTTAATTAGATTGTCGCAGCACTGTCTGTGGCACCACTGTCTGTCTCACCACTGTCTGTGGCACCACTGTCTGTGGCACCACTGTCTGTGGCACCACTGTCTGTGGCACCACTGTCTGTGGTACCACTGACACCCCTAACACCCCCCCCCCACATCCCTGTTCCCCTATAGGGACTATGATATCTTGGTCCGTAAACAAGACTGTACATGCAGTGGATTGTGGATCATTTGGCAGAGCTGAGGGTTATAATTAATAGCCTCTGATATCACAGTGGAGTCCTTGTTCTCCCTCTCCTCTCTTCTCTTTCTTTTTGTCTCTGTCTCTTTCTCTATGTTCTCTCTCGCCCCCTCTTTCTCTCCACCCCCTCTCTCCCTCTGACCCCCTTCTCTCCACCCCCTCTCTCCTTCTGACCCCCTTCTCTCCAACCCCGCTCTCCCTCTGACCCCTTCTCTCCACCCCCGCTCTCCCTCTGACCCCTTCTCTCCACCCCCTCTCTCCCTCTGACCCCCTTCTCTCCACCCCCTCTCTCCCTCTGACCCCTTCTCTCTACCCCCTCTCTCCCTCTGACCCCTTCTCTCCACCCCCTCTCTCCCTCTGACCCCTTCTCTCCACCCCCTCTCTCCCTCTGACCCCCTTCTCTCCACCCCCTCTCTCCCTCTGACCCCTTCTCTCCACCCCCGCTCTCCCTCTGACCCCTTCTCTCCACCCCCGCTCTCCCTCTGACCCCTTCTCTCCACCCCCTCTCTCCCTCTGACCCCCTTCTCTCCACCCCCTCTCTCCCTCTGACCCCTTCTCTCCACCCCCTCTCTCCCTCTGACCCCTTCTCTCCACCCCCTCTCTCCCTCTGACCCCTTCTCTCCACCCCCTCTCTCCCTCTGACCCCTTCTCTCCACCCCCTCTCTCCTTCTGACCCCCTTCTCTCCACTCTCTCTCTCCCTCTGACCCATTCTCTCCACCCCCTCTCTCCCTCTGACCCCCTTCTCTCCACCCCCTCTCTCCCTCTGACCCCCTTCTCTCCACCCCCTCTCTCCTTCTGACCCCCTTCTCTCCACCCCCTCTCTCCCTCTGACCCCCTTCTCTCCACCCCCTCTCTCCCTCTGACCCCTTCTCTCCACCCCCTCTCTCCCTCTGACCCCCTTCTCTCCACCCCCTCTCTCCCTCTGACCCCTTCTCTCCACCCCCTCTCTCCTTCTGACCCCCTTCTCTCCACCCCCTCTCTCCCTCTGACCCCCTTCTCTCCACCCCCTCTCTCCTTCTGACCCCCTTCTCTCCACCCCCTCTCTCCCTCTGACCCCTTCTCTCCACCCCCGCTCTCCCTCTGACCCCCTTCTCTCCACCCCCTCTCTCCCTCTGACCCCTTCTCTCCACCCCCTCTCTCCCTCTGACCCCCTTCTCTCCACCCCCTCTCTCCCTCTGACCCCTTCTCTCCACCCCCTCTCTCCCTCTGACCCCCTTCTCTCCACCCCCTCTCTCCCTCTGACCCCCTTCTCTCCACCCCCTCTCTCCCTCTGACCCCCTTCTCTCCACCCCCTCTCTCCCTCTGACCCCCTTCTCTCCACCCCCTCTCTCCCTCTGACCCCTTCTCTCCACCCCCTCTCTCCCTCTGACCCCTTCTCTCCACCCCCTCTCTCCCTCTGACCCCTTCTCTCCACCCCCTCTCTCCCTCTGACCCCTTCTCTCCACCCCCTCTCTCCTTCTGACCCCCTTCTCTCCACTCTCTCTCCCCCTCTGACCCCTTCTCTCCACCCCCTCTCTCCCTCTGACCCCCTTCTCTCCACCCCCTCTCTCCCTCTGACCCCCTTCTCTCCACCCCCTCTCTCCTTCTGACCCCCTTCTCTCCACCCCCTCTCTCCCTCTGACCCCCTTCTCTCCACCCCCTCTCTCCCTCTGACCCCTTCTCTCCACCCCCTCTCTCCCTCTGACCCCCTTCTCTCCACCCCCTCTCTCCCTCTGACCCCCTTCTCTCCACCCCCTCTCTCCCTCTGACCCCTTCTCTCCACCCCCTCTCTCCCTCTGACCCCTTCTCTCCACCCCCTCTCTCCTTCTGACCCCCTTCTCTCCACCCCCTCTCTCCCTCTGACCCCCTTCTCTCCACCCCCTCTCTCCTTCTGACCCCCTTCTCTCCACCCCCTCTCTCCCTCTGACCCCTTCTCTCCACCCCCGCTCTCCCTCTGACCCCCTTCTCTCCACCCCCTCTCTCCCTCTGACCCCTTCTCTCCACCCCCTCTCTCCCTCTGACCCCTTCTCTCCACCCCCTCTCTCCTTCTGACCCCCTTCTCTCCACTCTCTCTCTCCCTCTGACCCCTTCTCTCCACCCCCTCTCTCCCTCTGACCCCTTCTCTCCACCCCCGCTCTCCCTCTGACCCCCTTCTCTCCACCCCCTCTCTCCCTCTGACCCCTTCTCTCCACCCCCTCTCTCCTTCTGACCCCCTTCTCTCCACTCTCTCTCCCCCTCTGACCCCTTCTCTCCACCCCCTCTCTCCCTCTGACCCCCTTCTCTCCACCCCCTCTCTCCCTCTGACCCCCTTCTCTCCACCCCCTCTCTCCTTCTGACCCCCTTCTCTCCACCCCCGCTCTCCCTCTGACCCCCTTCTCTCCACCCCCTCTCTCCCTCTGACCCCTTCTCTCCACCCCCTCTCTCCTTCTGACCCCCTTCTCTCCACTCTCTCTCCCCCTCTGACCCCTTCTCTCCACCCCCTCTCTCCCTCTGACCCCCTTCTCTCCACCCCCTCTCTCCCTCTGACCCCCTTCTCTCCACCCCCTCTCTCCTTCTGACCCCCTTCTCTCCACCCCCTCTCTCCCTCTGACCCCCTTCTCTCCACCCCCTCTCTCCCTCTGACCCCTTCTCTCCACCCCCTCTCTCCCTCTGACCCCCTTCTCTCCACCCCCTCTCTCCTTCTGACCCCCTTCTCTCCACCCCCTCTCTCCCTCTGACCCCTTCTCTCCACCCCCGCTCTCCCTCTGACCCCCTTCTCTCCACCCCCTCTCTCCCTCTGACCCCTTCTCTCCACCCCCGCTCTCCCTCTGACCCCCTTCTTTCTTTACCCCCATATCTCTCTCTCTTTCTATTTCTGTCCCCACCTCCTGTCTCTCTGATCTCCCCCAACCCTCTACCATGCCTCTTTTTCTCTCTGACCTAACCCCGTCTCTCTCTCTCTCTCTCTCTCTATCTATCAAACGCTGTAGTTCATTTTACCTTGGTCCTAATTTCTCCAAATCACCCTTTACTTCCATAGATTCTAATAAGAATGCCAGGATTTGTTTCTTTGCCACCTTTTTGATTAGTGTGCTGACACCACAAAGAGATTTAACTGCTGTTCGTATTGTATGAAAATATTGATTTGCCACAGCATAAGTAATCAAGTGATGTTGCTTCTGTGATAGATCTTTACGTATGGCACATTCACTGAAATAAATTAGAAATAGTGAAAAAACCTTTAGATGGAAGGTTATTGATGTGTTAATAGTGAGTCGTGCGTACTCGCTAAGCTGGACGTGGTTTGCCGAATGTCAATCTGCAGTGTGGCGGCTGAACACACGTCGTTGCTCGGTCATACAAAGCATGTGTTTTATGTACTATATTAGCAGTCTCACTCAGACAGCTTACACTAATGCGCAGTGTTCTAGTCCTGTAGATACTCTGCTGTTGTAATCTGAATGGCACCGTGCTTGGTCCTGTTAGTCCTGGGAACAGGCTACTGACCTAAATGGTCTTAGCTGCTGTCCAGATCCGTCGGTCGCCGTCGTGTGTGTCTACCGGGGGATCTCGGAGGAGCCCGGGGATCATAGAAGACGCCTGGGGTGGAATCACACATGAGGGGCCCGTAGACCTCTGTGATTTATTCACAAGCAGGTGCTTACCCGTTAGCTCCTCTCCAAATGGGTGTGGATTTAACCAATGAAGCCTGTTAGGACAATTAGCTGGGATGCAGTTTGTGTGTGGGTGTGTGTGTGTGTGTGTTTTTGTGTGTGTGTGTGTGGGGGGTGGGGTTACATAGAAGTTGTAATTAATGGAGTGACAACCAATGTCTTAACGGAGTATGAGTCACAAGTATGCTCCTGGTTGTAAACTTGGTGTGGATGGGGGTTAGTTTGTGGGTGTATGTGTGTGTGTGGGGGGGGGGGGGCAGTGTGAAGGGCTGAGGGCTACCATCTCTTGTCAAGGTCAGTCCTTGTCATCTTGTCAACAATGTTTCACAACTGGACCCCCCCCCCCCCCCCCCCCCCCCCCCCGACTCATTCCTGAGCGTGTCTGAACCTGTGGATGGCCAGCAGAAGATTGGAGAAGGGGCAGATCGGATTTGCCTTGAATATTTCCATCTGCATGGTGACGTGTCGTGGCCGCTGTGTGTAGGATCCGTAAGAACGACCACCGCGCTCCTGGAAAGTAACAGCAAGGGACAGAGAGGGCCAGTCCAAAGCAGAGCTGGAACAGCCAAGAGTTTCTACTTTGTTCGGAGCCATGGCTGTTGGTGTGTCAACACAGCCCTCCTGTCCAACACAAATAGCAGGTCTCATCATTAATGGTCCACATTTGACCTCGAGGAAGGTGCTGACTGTGCTGCATTGAGTTAAATTACATTCTTGCACATAGGGCTTCCTCCAGCCAGAGCAGAGCTATGCAGTAAAATCCATTAGGGTCATTTAATCAGTGTTAATGACACACTCTTAAGATGATGAACGTGATTAGAGCCCCACTCTCGCTATGGATTCTGGAGTCTAATTCGTATTCAAGTGAAATGAGCCTGGGCCCTTAGAAAGACTTGTGTCTGCGCTTCCATTGTGGTCAGGCTTGGTCCTACAGATTCTGGAAGAAGGTTCCGCGGTTTGATTTTGGTCAGGACTTTATTCTCAGTTAGCAACAATCTGAGGTAACATCTATCCAGACCACAGCCCCTCACCCCCTCCTTAATGCTTCAGACTCAATCTCTTGGAGTGCAGTCACTCTAATTTGGCCTCGGCCATTGATCTGAATACGGAAACAGTCAATGTTAATAAGGTAGAGTGTCACTTTTGTACCCCGAAACGTGTTTTCATTTTTCCAAAGCTCCTTACTTCATTATTGTCGGGGATCTATGTTATATTAAAGCAAAGTACGGCTTAATGGACGCTTATGGAGATTGCTCCTCCACTGTCAGGCAATGGGGGAAATGATAGATTGAAATTGATCCCTCAAAGATGAGCGATTCCTCTTCAGCTGAGAGGGATGTGCCTCACATGAACCGCCCTGTGAGGAATCATGTGAGAAAGTCTCAAACCAGAATATATTACTCCTAATGGGCCATCCTGGAGGAGAGAGAGAGGCCTGAAACCGGGGTGCTGCATCAAGGCATCTTTCTTTAAAGGCAAAGCATTTCGGCACATATTTTATTTTCTCCCCTGCAGACGTGATGAATGACGTCTCCCAGGCTGCTCCCGGGGAAATAAAAGGCCCCTCTCTCGTCACATTTGTATCAATTGTGCTCTTTTTTCTGACAGTGTTTACTCTGTGTGTGCTGTGGTAATGATCAGCAGAATAAATGCAAATGGCGGAGGGATGGCAGGGGGTGGGTTTTAGGGGTAGTGTTGGAGTGGGGCTATGTCCTCCAGCAGAATGCCTCTCCTTTTTCTCCTCCTGGAGCCCCGCTCCCTCTGACAGGTAAATTGATAACAGAACAGCAAATATCCCCCCTTTGGGCAGGTGAGAAGATAAGTCAGAGTCTGGCAGAGCCTGTGTGTGTGTGTGTGTGTGTGTGTGTGTGTGTGTGAGGAGGGGGTGTTGGGTTTGGGAATGGGGTGTGTGCGTTGCTGTGTCTGAAGCGTCTAGACGATCGAGTTCCTACTTAATGGTTATTCCTACTAGTGGAACCCTACTGATGAGCTGAGCTCTTTGTAATCAATGAATTGTATTTCTCTCCGGTTGAGAATAAAGGAGAGAGGATAAAATAAACAATGCCTGATCTCCTTTGAGGTGCCCGGCGCATCCACGTCTTCATGCTCTTGGGGCCAATTTCGTGGTCACAGATTAAGCCTTGTCTAGGACAAAAAAATAAAGCTAGGCTTAATCTGTATCTGTGAAACTGGCCCCTTCGAGTTAGCCTATAAATAACCCTCTTTATGCTATGGGAGACGGACCCTTGCGTCCTCAGTGGAAAAATACTTGTTATTATTCACGTGCGCGTCACGGAGGTGGTTCATTTTCACAATAACAGAGAACAAATGTACCACGTTTAGCCCGAAAATCGACCACGACACAACAAGCGCCTACCAGATGGCTTGGCAGGAGTGTCTGACATCACGGTCATACGGGCAGATCTTCCAGGATCTAGGCAGGCTCCAGCCCAGCTGCAGCTCTCTGCCCGCCCTGATTGTCTGTACACGTCTCCATGTGAGCTTCCAGCAGACAGGAAACCCACAGGCCTTGTTCTCTAGGTCCATCTGCCACCTCCACCTGTACCACAGAGCTGCTCTCCCCCCAGCAAAATACCCGCTGGTCCTCGACTCTGAGGTTTAAGGGTTAACCTCATTGCTGTAGACGTTTGGATGGGGAGCGAGTTTACTCTGTTTCACAATTGAAAAACATTTCATTTTCTCTGTATTGACTTACTGTGTTGAGACATTTTGGGATAATTGAAATTCTAATTAACTTTGATCTTGATGACTCGAGTTGGCTGGCGAAACTTCTTGGTTGCTCGAATCGAAATGGGATAAACAAAGATAATATCCACTCTGTTTTCCATTCCGTTGGCTGTCATCCTCTGAGCATGTCGGAAATGGCAGCCTTATCCTAATAGTTATCGAAATAGTTATTAAAGAGCTTCCAGTGGGGGTGGGACTGTGAAGGGAGTTCACTATTATTGGCTTGCTGGCTTGTGGCTGTTTGACATCACGGTCTGTTGCAACTAGCCCGGTTAAGGTAATTGCTCAAGCACAGGGTTTCGCAGCACAGTTTTTTGTTCTTAACACGTTTGTTCAATTTTCAGTGATGGCCAACCTCTTGTCTTCCACGTCATAACTGAAAATTGCCAACAGTTTGAAAAGGGCTTCACTGTCACCTTGTCTCATTAGATTAGTAATAGGTGTTGCTTATTGGTGTTGTCACACAAGGCTGTAACAACATGATCTTGCTACTTTATTATAGCTAAACATACTGCTATCGGATCCTGTATGTCTGTCTATTTCCCTGGTTGTGGGAAGTAGTTGTAAGAGAGGGGTTGGGAGCGTTGCAAATTCCCATGACTGCACTGACTGTACTTAGGTCCACTTCTCTCCAAGATTTATGCCATAATCCTCCCATTGGGATTATTGCAAGTGCTGGCTTAAGATTTGTTTCGCAAATGTGGCATGCATTAAGAGAGAGATCACTTAAAAGGATATGAATCTTAGCTAAGAACAAAATACAATCTTTAAGCTCAAGTTAGGCTGCATCCGGCAAAGAGCAATTATTGTTAGTTTTTATTCTGTTGCTTGCTTTTCCTGCTGAAAGGCATGTTTAGAATGCAATTCTAGAGATCAGGATTCCGCCATAAAGTGTCCTTACATTCCACAATAGATTTAGTACTTTTTTCATTTTAAGAAAGGTGAATTAAACGTTGTGTTCTGTGGAAAACAGTACATCGTTTTAGCCTTGCATTAATCAGCTTTAGGAGTTGACATTGTTCGGGAATTGACCATGAAAATATGCAGACATACATGTGTCAAGAATAGAACACCAACACCAGTTTGATGGTTCTTAAGTGCTGATCGGGGCGACTGACCATTTAAAAAATAAATAAAAGCTAGGTATATTTCAACAAAGAACCACATTTTTGATGAGTGTGCAACAGGGCATAATTTGCCAAAGGCCTAAGAGGCCCAACCATCAATTTGTATTGATGGATAAAAGCAGAGGCCCATTGAATCTCGTCGGTGCCACTGGTCCTGTTCTGTAAGTGCTCTGATTAGCATGACGTCCTCTGTGCTATAATCACCTCTTTGACCGCCTGATGTGTGGGCAGCAGTTGACAACTGCAATATAACCAATGCAACCTAGCTTTTAAGACTGAACCATGTTTTGCCCACCCAACTGGCATTTTGCTAGGTGTGTGCAACCCACAAATATTAAGGAACAAAACTGAACTGGGCAGGAACCTATTTTTAGATGGTCATTATTTCCCACTGTGTGGTTTTTCAGTTTAAAGGTTTTCCATTGGGAAAAGGGAACAATGCTTTTGCAAATGTGTGATATGTGGTAAATCATGAAACATTGATGGTATATAGTTCAGTTGTACATTTTTTACTTATTGACATCATACAATTATTTTGTTCTGGGTCATCTTTAATAAAAGCTTGACCTCAAATGTTTTGCCTTGTTGTGCAAAATGAGTTGCCTGAAAACAAGTGAGAACATTTTCTAATTCCATCTCACTTTAAAATCCTTCTGCAACAATCCGATTCCATCAATTTCCTTTAAAATAGACATACATCGAATAACTTTGATTCATTTATACGCTCCCCCACTTTTCATCCGGAAAATATGATTTCAGTCCCAGTTTACGATCACATCCCATGGCACCATAAAGTGCCTGCGGCGGATGTACCGAATGGCAGGCTGTCGGAACCTGCAAGTGTCTTGGGCAGAATGATGGAGCGTTGGGGATCGATCTGTGAAAATGTGATGAGAATGAGTTTTGTAAACACGCCCTTCCTCTCTCCTCCCCCTCTCTGACAGGTCATATTTGAGGCGGAGGTCTCGGACGGGAAGACAGGCTTCATTGCGATTGATGACATCCAGGTTTTGAGCTATCCATGTGGTAAGTTATTACACAGGCAGTAATTACCAGACACTCCTGCGTTGCTGCTGATTGTTTTTTTTCTTCTGTTGCTCCGCAAATGAAGATAAGTAAGAAGGTGACACTCTGGTAGAGGGCAATGATGAGGTGAGAAGGTTTGCTGTTGAAAGATTATAGAGTGGGCTGACCTGCATTTGAAAACATCAATGTTGGCTCAGTCGTAGGAGAAAATAAATATTTCTAAATGAATCAGCCGTGTAATATAGGATAATCGTGCTCTTATGGGTTCTAATAGCTGGTTTCCGCCCACTTCAACACAATGAGGTACTTGAACTTTAACCTTCAGGGGGGTCATCACAGATATAATGGCTATCATATTGTCATCAAAGTAGCGTTTTCTAATTGCCTATTGTTTCTTTGGGAGGATAGGAAGTGAACCTAAAATAAATACTTGACTGAGCCACGTTCAAAACAGGCTTATGGCAGTGCCAATTGGTTAAGCACTAGCAGCAGGGGTTGTGTCGAACAATGATTATGGCATCTGAAAGCTTCCTAGTTAACCCAAGCACTTCCTAGTTAACCCTTCTAGCCCCGTTAAGCAAGCAGATAAAAATCAAAAAGGACATGGCTTGATCTTTCACTTTCCTGACCATTGGTACACAAGCCTGGGGAAAGTGCTTCCTATAAAGTTGCAATCTGAAAGCCAATGACCTGACTGGGAAAAGCTAGTTAGCGTAACGTCAAAGTCGGATGAGCTTTACCAGTAACTTTAATGTGACTAGAAACTGACATGCAAGCTAGCAAGCAAAATGCTGCAATGCCACTTCTTAGCATTTAGTGGAAACAAAGAACTGTCATGCAAATTTGACACCAAACTGAAGTTTGAAGGAGCTACTGGAAGTTCCTCTGTCATTAGACTGTTGAGATGTCTGGTTCAGGCCTCTTTCTCCCAAGACTGTAATGACAATTTATTTACTTGTTCTTTGCAATTTGCAATTTAGCAACATCTGCTCAGTATCTAAAAAAAAAAAAAGGCTGCAAAGGGTCCATTTATAGTGGATTTGCATACATATTTCACTCCCATAGACTTTCTTATTTTGTTGCATTACAAAATGTGACTGAAGTATTAATATGTTTTTTTTTTTTTTTGCTTTGGTCACGTGATGTTTGCTTTTAGTTGTAAATGAGGCCTGGCTAAGGCCAAAGTGTCATAAATATTGATTGAAGTCTGTAACTGTCCAAAACATGAAGGCCCTTCTCTGTACTAGCTTCAGCATTAATCACCCAGCAGTTGGTTCCTTTTATTTTCAGTTAGAGACCATTTTACAAAGACACAGTTAAAGCATGTTTCCCACAGTTTCTACAGATGCCAAGAATCTGATACACCATTAGAAGGAATATACTTTTTCTTACTGAGTAAGAAGTGTACTTGAGTGGAAGTGTACGTTTCCACAGATGTTTTATCTGTATTCACATTTTACACATCAAAGGGCTGCACGCTGGAGTTTCTCAAACATGTCTTGAAGGCAGAACCTGCCTAAAGGCAGAAATTTATGTGATTCTTTGACTCATTGTAGAGGGTGGAGCTTGCATTTGAAACAGCTAGCTAAATGCTCTAAGTTAACATTAAACACAACTAATCCTAACCTTATCCCTAACTGTTTTAGAGTTTAACTTTTCCATTTCCAAAGTTCTGCATTCTCAAATGAGTAAATCAATCACATTTATGGGAGTAATTTAGGCCAAATCTGCCTCCAAGAAATGTATGAGGAAGCAAAATTCCCAACTCAAAAAGAACCAAACCTCAAAATGTGGATTGATTCCCTACATTTTCTCCAGAAAAAAAAAGTATTATTAGTTTATACCGGATGCTACAAGGGTTAACTTGAAATAATACAAAGGTCTTCCAATTACCAGCCGTAGCAACCACGGGTTGGGGAAGTCCCCTTCCAGGACTATTATCCTTTCGAACAGTGTAATAAACCTTTATATAACACTGACCAGAATGATTAGTTGTGACATTTAATTATAGGGGGTGAGTAAAATGGCTGGTTTTGAGACCAGGACCCTTTATGGACTGGACTGATGTCGTCCAGGGTGTCCAATCATGCGTCCTGTCCTGTTACCTCCTCCTAGATTACATCCCGACGTGTACACTGCAGTGCACTACGTCTGACCCAGACTCCTTTAGGCCCGGGTCGAAATGAGTGCACTATGTAGCCAATAGTGTGGCATTTGGGAGGCGGGCCTAGTCTTCACAGTAGCAGCATTCATTTAAATTGACAGCTGCATCCAGAGAAATGCAGGGAGCAGTGCTGAGCTCCAGCCACCCCTTATTTGGCAGCGCAGTAAGTGGATTGATTCAGGGGACTGATACATCCCAGGCTAATTAAGCGCTAATCTGCTAACACCATCGCTCCAGAGGGTCATTCCTGTTGGATTTAACAATAATAATTACCCCGCCATCTCAATCATTCAACAATTTACCACATTGGAGAAACCCATTCTGTTTTTTAAGGAGTGTTGAGTGTTTTAGCGAGTACTATAGTAAAGCAATCATAGTCCTAGTTAGTTCATGAGCACTCTTCAATAGCAATTCTTTGTATTGGGGCCGACTGGGAATAACAGACTGATGCCAAATTCTTAAAGATTTTCTATGATACCACTTGTTTCAGAGCGTCTGGCATGGCCCTATTTTCCACCATGGTCATCTCCTGGTCAGTGGTTGTACTGGTCCCGTTCCTTGTCTCAAGAGAAGCTTGCAGCTCTTCAGCACGGAGGCAGGGATCATTGGGATGGACTCAGAACTGAGCCCTGTGCTGAACTCCCATTACTGTTCTCATAAAGTGGCCGAGCGCTCATCCTGGCCGAGAGTCTCAGTCTCTAGCTAACCCCTTGCTTCCATACTACAGCTGCAGCACTTAAAGTTTGTCGCAGTGATGTGGCCGGACATAGCATCACAACGTTTCCGTGAGCCCAAACACAACAACAGCACAGGCCCAAAACCGAGGCCACGTTGTGCATTGCGGTTCAGTGCCTTTCGTTGCTGCGGGAATGGATCCACTTTGTTGTTTACCTTTTGTCTCTTTGTTGTATTGCTGGTTATTCCTTCGAATCCCTGAGGCCGGCCTTGTTTCATCACTGGCCCACTGGATAGTCTCACTTCATCTCCTCCTCTATCTCACTTCACAGTGCCTCTAGATCTCAAGACTTTTGTGCTCTTGAAATATAAGATTCTGTCTCTCCGAGAGAATATGCCTAATCAGTTTTTCCGCTAGAGTATACTGGCTAATTTGGAGGATTAACCTCCGGCTGTGATTGGAATTCACTGCTTGATTATAGAACTCAATTAAATTCACAATCACTCCAAAACCCTAATTAAAAGGAAACTACAGGCAGTGAGTTTTCTCCTCAAATTTTAACTGAAGAAAGTTAATTGATGTTAAATACATTTAAAATGTGCACATTTACCTTTAGTTGCAGAAAGAAGCTCTTAGGTTGGGTTTTTGCGGTGATAGTCTAGCACCCCCCCCCCCCCCCCCCCCAGCCAATATGCATTATTGCTATTATAAACTGGTTACCAATTCAATTGGAACATTAAAACCCTCTGATGTCAAATATCTAGTACTTGCACCTGAGACAATCAGCATTCGCAATTCTGACCATCCGGTTGATAATAAAGTATGAATAGTCATCGCTTGGCCGGTTTGATAATGTTTAACAAGGATTCTTGGTTGTTAACAACACAGTGGAATGGAGCCAGCCAACCATTTTGACCATGTGGTCCTATTGCGTTTAGACAGAGTTTAGCTCGGTTTCATTAACATTCCTCCTAGTTATGTGTGCTCAATTACCACTGGCCTAGCTCCAGTGAACCACAAGGCATCTGGAAGGCCAACCAGCCAAATCACCATGAATAATTTAGCTGTCCAGATCAGAACTCTGCTTGTTAACATCCCCCTTTCCAAATGACTCCGTCCTTTTCTTCACATCAGTGCAATGTTGTAGATTCCTCTTCTCGGATCAAAATCCTCTCCTATGTGCTAGTGTAAATTGTTATGATACAGGCCGTTCACTGTAGTGGTGTGTTATATTCCGAGTGTTCACTAGTAACCTCCTCTGCTCTGGTTGTGCTCGTGTGACAGATGAGGTGTAAGGTAGTGATTAGGACTGGCCGCCTCAAATTGTGGGAAAGGGGGGGGGGGGTACCGTGAAACCGCAGGGCTGCATTGATCCTGTCGTGTATGCCTTCTTTATGACTGCTGTAATTGTTTTCTTCCCCCGTAGATAAATCGCCTCACTTCCTGCGCCTGGGAGATGTGGAAGTCAATGCCGGGCAGAACGCCACCTTCCAGTGCATTGCCACTGGCCGCGATGCCGTCAACAACAAACTATGGCTGCAGGTATGGAATGGGGCTGGGGGCAGAGCTAGACTCTAAACCACACCAAAAGCCTGTTTACGTCAACTGTCGAATAAGCCTCGGAACGCTCGATTGTTTTGCTGCGCAAACTTGCAGATGTCGATAGCTCAATAGCACATTTTCTTTTGCATATGTATGTCAATTCTGTCCAAACTGTATGACGTTTCTGGGCAGTGCACAAGCTATAAGGTAGATTTTCCAATGATCGACGGCCAGAGTCCTGCTTAGTATGTCTCGAACATGCCGGTGTACATTCAAACGCTGTGGAAATTATTATGCAAACTAAGATAAGTCTATATCTAGCATTTCATTCGATCTTGTAAGTGAAACAAGCTTCTTTATTAAAGGAAGGACACAGAATGTTCTTCATAGCTGGTAGTTAATCAGATTAGTTATCTGTTTTATCACTTAGTACTCTGTTCTTATAGCCACTACCAAAAACCCTGCTTAACTCCCTGCATATATATAGATGCATTTATTATATAAATGGAACTGTAAGCCTGTAAATGCGTCAATAAATGCATCCTTGTTTCCAAAAAAGTTTGGACGCTGTGTATGATGCAAATCAAAATTGAATGCAATATGTGCAAAAAACATTTATCGCTTTATTTATTTGAAAATAGTACAAAGACAACATATTAAATTTGAAACTGAGAAATGTTATTGTTTTTGGAAAAATACATGCCCATTTTGAAAATGATACCAGCAACACATTCCAAAAAAACTAAGACAGGGCATGTTTACCATTGATGCATCACCTCTTCTTTTAACAATACCATGTAAGTGTTTGGGAATTGGAAACCAACTGCTGTAGTTTTACATTTTGCTTGATATAGGATTTCAGCTGCTCAACAGTTCGACGTCTCCTTTGTCATATTTTTCATTTAGTAATGTGCCAAATGTGTTCAATGGGAGACAGGTCTGGACTGCAGGCAGGCCAGTTTAGCACCCAGCGTCTTATGCTGTTATAATACGTGCAGAATGTGGTTTGGCATTGTCTTGAAATTAGCAAGGCTTTCATTGAAAAAGACGTCTGGATGGCAGCATATGTTGCTCCAAAACCTGTATATATTGTTCTGCATTAATGATGCCTTAAAGTATGTGCAATTCACTATGCCATGTGTACTAATGCACCCCCATACCATCATGGATGCTGGTTTTTGAACTGTGCACTGATAATAAGCCAGATGGTCCTTCTCCTCTTTAGTCTGTAGGACACCACATCCATGATTCCCAAAAGTAATTTCAAATTTTGATTGGTCAGACCACAGAACTGTTTTGCACTTCGCCTCAGTCCATCTTCAATGACCTTCGGCCCAGAAAAGGTGGTGGCACTTCTGGATCTTGTTTATATGTTTACTTCTTTGCATGGTGGCGTTTTAACTTGCATTTGTAGATGCAGTGTTCATTGTTCAGACAATGGTTTTTGGAAGTTTTCTGCCCATGCAGTGATTTCCACTACACAGTTGTGTCGGTTTTTAATGAAGTGCCACCTGAGAGGCTGAAGATCACAGCTATCCAATATAGATTTCTGGCCTTGTCCCTTGCATACAGAGGTTTCTCCGGATTCGCTGACATTTTTAATGATATTATGTACTGTGGATGATGAGATCCCCAAACTCTTTTTGCAATTTTATGTTGAGAAACAATATTCTTAAATTGTTTTCCCGTGCAGTCTTTCATGGAGTGGTGAATTCCTGCCCATCCTCCCTTCTGACAGACCCATCCTCTCTGGAATACCTTATCTGGAATACCAAATCATGTTACTGACCTGTTGCTAGTTGACATAATTAGTTGTCTGATATTCCACCAGGTTTAGTTTTTTTAGCATTACACAACTTTTCCAGGCTTTTGTTGCCTCTGTCCCACATTTTTGAAATGTGTTGCTGGCATCAAATCCAATGTGGACATCTATTTTTCAAGAAGCAATAATATTTCTCAGTTTCCACATTTGATGTTGTCTGTACTATTTTCTATTGAATATAGGGTTTAAGTGATTTGCACATCATGGCATTCTGTTGTTATTTACATTTTACACAGCGTCCCAACTTTGGAAACTGGGTTGTACATATGATATATACTTTCCACTTATTAACTCATATGCTCACCACTTGTATATAAATGTGTGTTGGCTTAAAGTGGATTTTGTGTATTCTGTCCTTATTAGGCTACCACTAGCAGCACATTTAAACCAAGGAATATGTTGTTCATGTGTAAATGTATTTAGCTCAAAGAAGGCATTCTGATTATACCTGAAAGTCCCATCATACCTGAGGAGGGGAGGAGATAAGGAGACAGGGAGCAGGTGAATGAGAAGTGACTAAGGCTTATTTTGTCTTACGGATGAATGGTTTGGAAAGTGTGAAAGGCTATGTGACCCTTTGAGTACTGGCGATGGTGGAGGTGAGAATGTAAAAGAGATGCAGGTGATGACACCATACTGTTCTCATAGAGTTCCCTGTGATCAGCCGTTAAAGTGGCATCTTAATAGGTCCATTCATATGTGATATTCCTGAGTCATCCTGGACTCCATTCATAAACTATAGAACTTTGTATTTGATCAACAACTGTTAACGTACATTTTCCTTTTGGCTGTTTTGTTTAGAGGAGAAATGGCGAGGACATTCCTGTAGCGTCAACAAAAAACATAAACCACAGGCGGTTTGCAGCCTCATTCAGACTCAAGGAAGTGACCAATCTGGATGAAGACCTTTACCGATGCGTCACCCAATCAGACAGAGGATCTGGTGTGTCTAACTTTGCTGGATTAATCGTAAGAGGTATGTGTCCTAATCAGATGATATCCTTTTGTGTAAATACATTCATGAACATGTACATATGTTTTTGGCTTATTCATATGACTGATTGTAAATTATTTAATCACAATTTATACTCTACTCCATGATTCTGTTTTGTCATTTGTGGTTTTGAACTCCCAAAATATTGCTCCTTGAACAGTATGCAGAAATCAAATTTACAGTAAATATGTGAAGACACAGCTAGCATCTGTTCATTCGGATGAATGTTTTTCTATAGCGTTAGGATATTCAAATGAGATATCACTAAACAGCGAATGAATACACTGGATGTCATGTCACGATATGTGATGTCTGCTTGTGGAGAAGCTTCACAGTTGAGGTTAGTTGGGAGAGCAGAGGGCTTTGGCACCCAGCCAGGCTTCATCAGACAGCCCACAAGAATAAGGAGACTCTCCCACTGAGCCGCTCTACATATCTCCAGCCACACACAGAGAATGTGGACTACCTCCACCCCCAACCAAGAGGAAAGGATGTCCAGTTTTCTTGAATCTGTAAAAGCAAGTCTTATTGTTAGCGCAGGCCAGAGGGCCCGAGAATCCTGGTGTTAGAGGGGAGTTGTACATTAACTGCACTGACAGGTCCGATATCTCACTGGCGCTTGAAAGCTGACATCCTGCTACAGCGATACGAAAGATGGTAATTTTAAAGGAAATTTTGGGGCCATTGATACTGGCAGCCCATAATAAGAGCTGGCATGGAGTTGCCCATTGTCGCTTATGACCTAAGGGTAGCAGTTTATTAGTGGCTCCTCTGCCAAAGCTGAAGTGACAGAAGATGCTGCCGGCTATTTTGGTACGCTTTGTAACAAATGAAACTTTCAGTGGCAAATTCCTTTCACCGAAGGACTATTGATCTGTGTGTCCCCCAGCGGTGAGAGAAACAACACAGCGGAACACAATTGACTTGGTCATGACGTTTGCATGGCTCCTAGAGCTGGTTGAGTAATGATGTTGCCCCTTTTCTAGTAGAAACTAAACTTTATTGACAAGGTTGTTTATTAGAACAGAGCCACACATGCCTCACGAGCTACAGAAAAGCAAATTAAATTAAAGCTGCGAGCAGCGTTGGGCGGGATTCAGCATTCAGTTACGACTGGTCTTATTGCACTTCTTTTGGGCTGAGGAACACCAAATGTGTCATGGGTGGTTTTTCCCATCCAGTGGTGCCCCATGTGGCAAAGCTGAACCATGTAATAAATTAACTATATTTATAACCCTGAGCATGTGTGTCAAAAGTAATCACAAATATCATCTTGTGGAAGTTGTGGCGCTAACCAAAATCAGAATTTACTTCTATATCCTGCATATGCGTTTCATATGAATGCAAAACCACACCTGCTTTAATTTTATTGGTCAGTAGTGGCCATGTTATTTGAGATGCTGGCCTGGTTCATGAATAGATGAAAGACCTTGGTCCATAGATGTCAAATTTCAAGTAATAAGAAGATTGGTCTTTTGGAGAAGTGTTTCAGTAGTGTTTGAAGTGTTTTTCACATTGGTCCCAAAGGCGAAAATGTTCCTTGTGCGAATGAGGACCTGTGTACTGACTCACCGGGCTCTAGGTCAAATGGATTCAATATGGTGAGCTTTTCTTCACTACAGAGGCTTGTTACAGCGCCACCATGAGGCGTTTTAGGATTGTAAGGCTGTGACCCATGGGCTTTTTGTATGATGCAAGTTTGAGCCTTTTTTAGTCCTTTCTATCTCACATGGACTTGCAGAAAGTACAGAAGATAATCATATTAACCCACAGTAACAAATAGGGTTTCACCTGATTCATTGTTTGACTGCTAATGAAAAAAGATTTCTGATGTGAACTTTGGTGCAATTATTCAACATTGTAAATAAATGCTTATTATCCCAGATTCAATGATACAGAGTTATTGTGATATGTGTGATCCATCTGAGGGGTAATAGATGTGTGTGAGCTGTGGTATGTATATACTGTTGTGTAGAAAGTATGCCGTCATCTCCCCTGGTGTGTGTGTGTGCGTGTGTGCGTCTGTGTGTGCGGAGGCTAGTTTGCCACCCTGCCGTAAACAAACGGGCTGATTGGTAGCAGACACAACTGTCAGATAGGGAGCACTCTGGGAGATATTTTCTGCTTAAAGATAGATTCAAACTCAGTACCTGCCAGCTCTTCCCCGCTGAAGAAAGGCTCCTGCTTGACAAGCCCAGGCTCAAAGAGAGATTGTTAAACCCTGATGAAGCCTCATAATGATGCCAAAGGAAGAACTTGGAATGCACACATGTAAAAGAAAAGACGTACACGTCAACAGTGGAGCGTATATTTCTAAGGATATGAAAATGAAACTGGGTTGATTCCAAGCCACAGGGGAACTATTTTTAACAATATTGGTTTCTAATTTTACCTGGGAATGAACTTCTAGCGCCCCATTTGTGTTTGAGACGCGGGAGGATTGTGTCACCTTGGAGATGATAGCCTCATACAGCAGCCCAAACAATGTCTGCTCTGCATTCTGGGAGAGGGAGAGACAGATGGAGGAAGGGATCAATCCTCTGTGTCCTGTAACGCCATCAGTCAGCTGGAGATTGCTGTGTGCGCTTTGTTGTTCCAAGGCCTGCCCCGTCGCTGTCATCTTTCGCCTCAGAGCTTGTCATTAACTTGGAGAAAGAAAAAATTGGCAGACCCAAACGTTTCCTCACAAAGTCAAGTTGCGGCAGTGCGATCCCACCCCCCCCCCCCCCAACCTCTCTCATCTCCATCCCCCACCCCACCTCTCGATCGCTCCCTGTCCTTCCAACCCGCCCCTCTTGCCTTCCGCTTCCCCTCTCCGCCGCCACCACGTTTTCCGATCGAGCCGCTGCCTCGGAGACTGCCGACTGCATCTGCAATAAATGAAAATCAATTACTATTGGTCTGGTTCTCGGGCCAGGGCTGCATGGTTGCCCGGGTCAGAGCCGAGCCCACGGGTTGCCCAGTCAGTGAGTTGTGCGACGGCACGGCAGATGTTTAGCGGCGCGGCCTGCTGAAGGATGTGAGAGATGGATGAGACAAGGTTCAAGGAGCAGTAATGTGAGGGCTCGGCGATATCATTCCGCACTGCCACCTCACACATGATGGATGGGCTGTTTGGGAAGAAGCAATAATACCAGATAATGAAAGATTCATCTGCTACTCTCTCTCTCTTTCTCTATCACTCTCTCTCTCTCTATTGTTTCTGTCTTTCTCTCCCTCTATTTGTGTCTCCCTTTTTTCTCTCTCTCTCTTGATTTTCCACTTTCTTTCTCTCTCTTCCAACTGGCACTATCATCGCGCTGCCATTATGAAGGCCCAAATGGGGAGAGTCCACCTGCCTGCCTCGTACGTAGTGCCTGCTAGGCTAGACTGTGAGGCACTTCAAAAGCCTGTCTGCTAAAGCCTTCGGAATGCCACTGTGCATTTTGTTGGACGCATATTTAGGGGCGTTCTTTTGTTGAAAAAAAATCAATTTTTGGTGTCAGTTACTCCAGACCTCCTCTTGTGTTAACACCTTTTCCTTCTAACATGTTAATGAAATGAGAATGGTCCTCGCCTTCAGGTACAAGTACAAATTAGATTGGCAATTGCCTCTGCATTTCAATGGCCTTTCCCGTTTTTCTTCTCTTTCTATTGATGGGGTTGGTTTGTTTTCTGGGAAAACAATTTCATCCAAATGAACATCAGCGATTTCAAAAAACAATTATTTTTAATTAAATACATGGTGAAGATTGTTCTGATTAGTTTTATTTGGGGTCTACTAACTATAAAAATATTGTGACGCATTGAATTTACTCAATGTTTCTGCCAGTCAAATTGAAGCTGGACTGAGGTGTACAGTCAATATGATTTTCTGTATGATTTCTGCCGCTAGTAAAGTAGTTGTGTAGTTGTGACCATCTCAAATGCTACAGTATTGTTTAAATATTACATTTTCCAGTTTAGCCTAATTCGAAAATAATTTTTCAGTATGCGTCTCATAAACCACAAATGAGGCAGACAGAGATGAATAGGTTAAGGAAACCAGGAAGCTAACACAATGAAGAACTACAGGGAAGCCTCTACAGGAGCTTTCCCTGGGTACTGTGGGATGCACTAATCACCGCTACCATAAACCTTTTGCCAGCTTATTAAAGTGCTACATCAACAATGGTATTAGTCATAAAAATGCTAAACAATTACTTTCCAATTTAACGTCTTCTCTTGGAACTTAATTCAAGCTAATACCAATTTGTCTCATGAACACGTTTCTTTAAATGCCCTGCAGGGCTAAATACTGAACAGGGCCTTTTTGGTGATAATTGTTAGGTTCAAGAGGCAAACGCTTGGGTCACTTTACATCCGGGCCCTGTGAGCCATGTCTGTTTCCGTCCAATAGAATATCGAAAATATGGCATTTCCATAACTGACTTGCTGCTGATGAAGTGCAGTGCGTGATGATTTAGTGCACATACAGTATCAGCCAGGCCCTGGTTGTCTCACATTTATGTGTCCATTGATTCAATGCAAATCCAACGGGCAACGTATTTCCATTGCGATTTATGTAAAATGTGCCCACAGGTTGGATGTATGGCAGCCTCCTTCCCCAAAATGTGTGACTTCCAACTTCTCATCATGGCCCTGTAGTCGCAGCCACTCGACAGCAGGCGTAGGACACCCGAAGCATGCCGTTCCTTGCCAAACCGCTTGGCTTCTCATCACTCTGCACCCTCAACCGGTTTGCACATTCCACAGCTGACAACCACGACTGAGCTCACAGGCTCCCTGTGAGCTCAGTCGTCTAGTGACTCCGACCAAAAGGAGTCACTAGACGGTGACGAGAGGAAGAAGCCCTGTCCGACGTCCACCCGTGCGCCCCCGGGCATAGTCAGTTTGTGGCGCCTTATGATGTGCCCATTGGCATTTGAAGGATTGGAACACTTGGCAGCAGCTTTAGAAAATTGCTTGTTGCAGTTGCCACCATCTGGTGAATGGCTGTCATTCTGTATATTGGTGACCTCTATGGCGAGACTCATCATTGACCCAAGTTGAGATATTGTGTGTATCGTATCAAACGAAAGGACACCAATACACAGTTTCCTCCCCAATTTCCTTGTGTGGGATGACAGATGATTAGGTGAAAGCTGAACAGGTGGCTAGACATTTTGATTCCAACATGTGATGTGTTTGGGCATGATGGGCTAGCAATAGCACACTGACTATCAGATTGGACCATGTGATCTAAGAGTATTGCCACTGCTGTTGAATTAGCTGTGACAAACTAGTCGGCTGACAGCCATCTGGACTGAGAAGGAAGTACAGAGCAGGAGACCAACTCTGAGATAGTCTGAGAGAGTTTATCGTTGAACACCAGTGTGTCTTCTTCTGCACTGTTCATAAAGAAATTTCATGAACTATTCGCAGGTCTTATTGTTCTTACAGCAACAGGAATGGTAAAGCAATGGGTGCTTATGTCCCTCAGTATGTTTCTTCAGATATTGCATGGAAGATTCCATTCGTTTATTAGTCAACGCTCCAAGGGAGGGCCTGTGTTGCAGTGAGAATGTGGTAAATGTGATTTGGTATTTTATGACGTGGTGTCCCTGTGGTCTGGGTCTGCCAGAACTGGCCTGGATGAGGCCCACACTGACTGGATGGGGAACCAGCTGGCTGCTCTGAGAGTGTTTTATAGTTTGGCGCCATCTGTCTACCTCAAGGATGATAATAATAAAAACCTCAGTCATGTACAAGCATTTCTTGGAACAATGTTGGTGAGTTTCAATGACACACAATTATGTGGTATTTGCCGAAACAGTAATGCAGCTAGCTGCTTTCTGAAAGCATTAATACACTGCCCTGTAAAGGTATTTGCCTCCTGTTTGATTTTGTGCATTGTTGAAAAAGGTCTCCATGTTCAGTGCTTGAAACACTGAAACTCAAAATCAATTATGGTTTTATAATACTGTTGCAAGGCAATCTGCGTCTTCCAAATCTGTTTTCATGTATTTATAACCAATGGGGTTGTAGACACCATGGGCAGGCATAAAACCATTGATTGAAGTAAGGAAAGCAACGCTCTGTAATGGAAAGGAACAATGTAGTATATGTAACAGTTATGTAACACCGGTCCTGGAGGGCCGAACACTTCTGCTTTTATCTTCTACTTCGAATTAATCACTGATTCAGGCCTGGGAGACCAGGTGAGTGTAAATATCAAACAGGTACAGTTGCTAGGAAAAGTTTGTAATCCCTTTAGGATTACCTGAATAAATGGCTCCTAAAATACAGTCTGATCTTCATCTATGTCATACCAGTACATACAACGCAGTGTGATTTTGCAAAGAAAACACAAAAATTTATACATTTATATTTTCATTTAGCAAATTGGTCAAACATAAAAAGCATATCCCAGAGAGAGTACACAAACCAGGATTTTTAGTAACTCATCAAACCTTTTCTCAGACATAACCTCTAATAAATAGTTGTAGTTGCTGTTTAGATCTGCTCATCAGTTAGAAGGTAGTTTGGATCATTTCTCCTTAAATACCATTTCCCTTTGAACTGACATAAGCCATTCTGTTGTAAGAGTCTGTGTTAAGAGTCTATGTGATGCTGTTTGACCCAACTTCTTTAAAACCTCAGCAATCAGTAAACCTGAAATTAAGTTTGAAACCATTGCAAGCCGACCAGGCCCTGAGGCAGAAAAGCAGCCCCAAACCATGATGATCCCTCTGCAATGCTTGATTGGAAAGGGTTTTTGGTTTTGGAATGCTTTGTTTTTTCCTAAAAATATAGTGTTGTGCTCTTCAGCCAAAACGTAAATTTGTTTGTCCCGTCTGTTGAGAGAACATTCGTCCAGTATTATTCTAAAAAATTCAGGTGATTTTTGGCAAGGAGACATGTAGCAATTATTTCTATGGATAGCAGTGGTTCCCACCATGGTATCCTCCTATGAATCTCACTTGTTTTGTGTCTTTCTCATTGTGTATCTGCAATAGAGAATGGACGTTCACAGTCTCTCAAAACCCATTTAGATATATAGCCATTTATTCACATTTTGCTACGCAGCCAATATATTCGCTTTTAGATATATGGCCATATATATTTATAAACTACATGAATTCTGTATTTCTCCTGTCTCCTGCAGAACCCCCACGGCCTATTGCACCCCCTCAGCTGCTGGGCGTCGGACCCACCTACCTCCTAATCCAGCTAAATGCCAACTCGATATTCGGGGATGGCCCCATCATCCTGAAGGAGGTGGAGTACCGTATGACATCAGGGAGCTGGATAGAGACCCACGCTGTCAACTCCCCCAACTACAAGCTGTGGCACCTGGACCCGGACACAGAGTATGAGATCCGAGTGTTGCTCACTAGACCGGGGGAGGGGGGCACCGGCCAGCCTGGACCGCCTCTAATCACCAGGACCAAGTGTGCTGGTGAGTCGCCGTCTTCCTCCCGCTGTCTGTTTTCCTGCCTGTTAACCCTCACGGTGTCCCACGGCTCTGTGATATTTGCATACAGATAATTGCCAGGGGCCCTCTTAGAAAACATAATTGGAAAATCCAGGAAAAATAAAGTAAGTTCTTGATGGAGGTAATGTCGCGTTGTGTATTTTTTTTTTTCTTCCAAGCAAATAAACTAACACGCTTTTCAGAAGGAACCCTGCCAGCATTCACCCTCGGGTCCATGCAGACAAACATGCCAGGTTTTTCTCAGGTATTTTCATTCATTTCTGCCAAGGCGTCGTGATACACACTCCTGGGTTGCCATGGCATCCGTGTTAAGCACGAATCAACATGGCAGGCACTAGATGCCCAACTTCTATGGGGGAGCACGTAGTGCCGTGGCTGTGTTAGGAGAAGGAAGATGAAGATGGAAAGTGGTTATTAAGAATGATGCAGAATGTATGCAGTGTTTCATTACTCAGGGCAATGCCTTTCCGTCAGCCTCCGACTCCATCCATCTATTTTCATGCACCACGCTAAGAAATGAATAGACCAGCTGAATTCCCAGATTGACATTCAGAGAGGGGACCGTCTGCAGTCCCGTGTTTCCTCTTGGCTACTGTCAGGTTCTAGAGGTTCGTTTTTATTCCTTCAGGATATAGTCCACGGTTAAGTCTACTGGATGCCTTGCTTTCATTATAGCCAATCACATATCAGCATATTTCCCTGGATTAAGTGAAATATCTGCTGCCCATGAAATTGTCAGGAATGTGTTCTTTATTTGTGGCGATACACAAAGCTTTTTTGACAGTGTTGTCTTTTAAATCTTGGTTTTCCTTAATATTCCCACTCCCATCTAGCAAAACAATTATATATATATATATATATATATATATATGATATGAGTGGGAGAGAGAGAGGAGGAGGAGAGAGAGATTTAAACCTATATCCACTGCATATGGCATCCTTGGTGTCTACAAAGTCATTTAGAGAGATGTAGACACCAGACGTCACTGTAAATAGTGGCTGTGATATGTCTGTGATCACAGCAGACACATTTTCATTACTGAGCTTAAAGAGGCTGCCCAAATTCAAATCTTTGATATCGCTCAGGTTTTTTTTATTAGGCCGTGGCTGCGAATTTTGAGTGTTAGCCCCGCCCGTCCTTTTTGGAAACCCCTTTCTCAAAACTAAGGATCCGGATTACATTCTGTGCATGTGTTATTTTGCACACACTCCCCCTCTCTGCATCTTTCTGTCTCTGCTCACCCTCTTCTGAACCATCGTCATGTAGCCTGTTTCTTTGCCTCAGATTTCTGAAAACCTGAAATAAAAACTTTGCGGCAATCTTAATAGATGTATCCTAAAATGATACAAGCTTTCCTCTCTGTACAAGCGTGAGAAAGATCCTTCACTTTGCATCGGTGTCATCGAGTTGTTGAAATAAATAACTGTTTCCACTGATAATGATAACATTGAATGTGTTATTTGCCAGCCGGCTGGTTCTTGTTGGGCTGATATGTTTGCCTAAAGAGCTGCATGTAACTCGCTACTAGGAAGAACATGCAATCTCCACAGGGGTCTAAGTCATCCCACAGAGTTCAGAGTGTCTGTAGGTCTTCGCTGCTTCCTTTCACCTGACTGATGAATGAAATGAATTAGCTGGGTATTCCCCTAGCCTGATTGTCTAGATGTTAACTTAATGGGAAAAGGCACATATCCAAAGACTCCATGACTTAATAGATGGGAGTACTTTGACACCCCGGGGAAAGACACTAGACTGTGTTTGACGTGCTTCGCAACTCTGTTTCAGCAGACAGCTGTATGTAGCCTAATGCCCTTCCAGATGTAAGAATATGGCATTGATTAAGCATAGGAACCTTCCAAGGAAATAGTTTGACCCTGTCTTTGTGTATGTAACACTGTGTATAGTATAATCTAAAATATATCACACCAGTAGGGGATACATTGTGCATCAGTGATTTCGGCTATGTACAAAAATGGGGGAAAGTACCATTTGAGGAGATTTTTCCAGCTTGATTTTTGCAGTTAGCTACAGCAAATCAGGTTCCCGAACATCTGTAACTGCAGCCACTTTTAATCATGCCCTCTTTTGTATACCATAGGTTTGTTTGTATTTGACCATGCTTCCCATAAGTTTAAAAAGAAAATGTATGTAAAATATTTTGGCACACATTTGTGGTCTTTTCAAGCATAATGCTAATACGATCAAATCAACGTAACATTAACCCCATTTCAACAAACCAGTCTTATTTATTGAATGTAGGCCTGCGCTGAGCTTGGCATATACTACTGTATCATATGAAATCAAAGATTTCACGTAGTAGCTTTTGAATCATGTGATACAGTAGTATATGTCTTTTTCCACCTCAGTTCAAACTTCTGTTGAATGTATGCAATGGCTGTAATGTGTTCTGAGAGACAGTCCCGGAGGAGCTGCGTAGCCGCCTATGACACCAGTTTAGATTAAACATGCTGTAGGTCAAAGTAACACAGCTCGTTTCAGCTAATGTTTTCCAACTTATGCCTGAAATTAAGTTGAATGGCAAATCAAATGACTGGAAAATGTCATTAGGCTTGTTGTACCAAAGTATCATGGGTCCCGATCAGTAAATATTTGTGTCTTACATGGCAGAGACCGGAAACTAATGAAGCAAGTTATCCTTGTTTTGTACACAAAATACAAATATTAAACGTCTGAGCATATTCTTTCCAGTCCCAGCAGTGCGTAGTAGCAGGTCAGTAATGGCTAACAGAGCTCTAGGATTTCATTTTCTCTCTCGTACTTAAATAAAATGAACTAGCTGTCCCAAGATTTCACTTTTCCTTTGACCTTTGAGTTGACCTTAGAGTGATCTTTCAGTTGACCTTTGAGTGACCATCCACATCATGTTAATGTTATGAGAGGTTAAAGGTAAAAGGTGGGTGGTAGATGTGGGTTAGCTCACAGTCCCTGTGCTGCTGGGTGGTAGAGGTGGGTTAGCTCACAGTCCCTGTGCTGCTGGGTGGTAGAGGTGGGTTAGCTCACAGTCTCCTGGGCTGTTGGGTGGTAGAGGTGGGTTAGCTCACAGTCCCTGTGCTGCTGGGTGGTAGAGGTGGGTTAGCTCACAGTCCCTGTGCTGCTGGGTGGTAGAGGTGGGTTAGCTCACAGTCTCCTGGGCTGTTGGGTGGTAGAGGTGGGTTAGCTCACAGTCTCCTGGGCTGTTGGGTGGTAGAGGTGGGTTAGCTCACAGTCCCTGTGCTGCTGGGTGGTAGAGGTGGGTTAGCTCACAGTCTCCTGGGCTGTTGGGTGGTAGAGGTGGGTTAGCTCACAGTCTCCTGGGCTGTTGGGTGGTAGAGGTGGGTTAGCTCACAGTCTCCTGGGCTGTTGGGTGGTAGAGGTGGGTTAGCTCACAGTCTCCTGGGCTGTTGGGTGGTAGAGGTGGGTTAGCTCACAGTCCCTGTGCTGCTGGGTGGTAGAGGTGGGTTAGCTCACAGTCTCCTGGGCTGTTGGGTGGTAGAGGTGGGTTAGCTCACAGTCTCCTGGGCTGTTGGGTGGTAGAGGTGGGTTAGCTCACAGTCTCCTGGGCTGTTGGGTGGTAGAGGTGGGTTAGCTCACAGTCTCCTGGGCTGTTGGGTGGTAGAGGTGGGTTAGCTCACAGTCTCCTGGGCTGTTGGGTGGTAGAGGTGGGTTAGCTCACAGTCCCTGTGCTGCTGGGTGGTAGAGGTGGGTTAGCTCACAGTCCCTGGGCTGCTGGGTGGTAGAGGTGGGTTAGCTCACAGTCCCTGGGCTGCTGGGTGGTGCAGGTGGGTTAGCTCACAGTCCCTGGGCTGCTGGGTGGTAGAGGTGGGTTAGCTCACAGTCCCTGGGCTGCTGGGTGGTGCAGGTGGGTTAGCTCACAGTCCCTGGGCTGCTGAGTGGTAGAGGTGGGTTAGCTCACAGTCCCTGTGCTGCTGGGTGGTAGAGGTGGGTTAGCTCACAGTCTCCTGGGCTGTTGGGTGGTAGAGGTGGGTTAGCTCACAGTCCCTGTGCTGCTGGGTGGTAGAGGTGGGTTAGCTCACAGTCCCTGTGCTGCTGGGTGGTAGAGGTGGGTTAGCTCACAGTCTCCTGGGCTGTTGGGTGGTAGAGGTGGGTTAGCTCACAGTCCCTGTGCTGCTGGGTGGTAGAGGTGGGTTAGCTCACAGTCTCCTGGGCTGTTGGGTGGTAGAGGTGGGTTAGCTCACAGTCTCCTGGGCTGTTGGGTGGTAGAGGTGGGTTAGCTCACAGTCTCCTGGGCTGTTGGGTGGTAGAGGTGGGTTAGCTCACAGTCTCCTGGGCTGTTGGGTGGTAGAGGTGGGTTAGCTCACAGTCCCTGTGCTGCTGGGTGGTAGAGGTGGGTTAGCTCACAGTCTCCTGGGCTGTTGGGTGGTAGAGGTGGGTTAGCTCACAGTCTCCTGGGCTGTTGGGTGGTAGAGGTGGGTTAGCTCACAGTCTCCTGGGCTGTTGGGTGGTAGAGGTGGGTTAGCTCACAGTCTCCTGGGCTGTTGGGTGGTAGAGGTGGGTTAGCTCACAGTCTCCTGGGCTGTTGGGTGGTAGAGGTGGGTTAGCTCACAGTCCCTGTGCTGCTGGGTGGTAGAGGTGGGTTAGCTCACAGTCCCTGGGCTGCTGGGTGGTAGAGGTGGGTTAGCTCACAGTCCCTGGGCTGCTGGGTGGTGCAGGTGGGTTAGCTCACAGTCCCTGGGCTGCTGGGTGGTAGAGGTGGGTTAGCTCACAGTCCCTGGGCTGCTGGGTGGTGCAGGTGGGTTAGCTCACAGTCCCTGGGCTGCTGAGTGGTAGAGGTGGGTTAGCTCATAGTCCCTGGGCTGTTGGGTGGTGGAGGTGGGTTAGCTCACAGTCCCTGGGCTGCTGGGTGGTAGAGGTGGGTTAGCTCACAGTCCCTGGGCTGCTGGGTGGTAGAGGTGGGTTAGCTCACAGTCCCTGGGCTGCTGGGTGGTAGAGGTGGGTTAGCTCACAGTCCCTGGGCTGCTGGGTGGTAGAGGTGGGTTAGCTCATAGTCCCTGGGCTGTTGGGTGGTGGAGGTGGGTTAGCTCATAGTCCCTGGGCTGCTGGGTGGTGGAGGTGGGTTAGCTCATAGTCCCTGGGCTGCTGGGTGGTGTCGGTGGGTTAGCTCGCATTCTCCTGGGCGGTGTCGGTGGGTTAGCTCATAGTCCCTGGGCTGGTGGGTGGTGGGTTAGCTCACAGTCTCGTGGCTTGGAGGTTGAGCGAAGGCAATATGATAATGCTTAAGGTGCCTCATCAGAGAATTTGCATTTTTATTTGTGTTTTTATTTGTTTCGCATGCTTCCCATGTAATATATTTCCTACAAATGTCGTGCCATTTCAGTAAAATAAGGTATTGATTATTTTCCATGCTTCACTGTTAAATAGCAAATAAATAATTCCAAGGCTGGCAAATGTTGGCTGTTAATTGCTGGTACATGTTCCTGCTACCCTTTACTGTTGTATTTAATTCAGACTCCAGGTGATCTTTCACCACCATTTTGTGTAACAGTCTGTCTGGTTGGTTGTAGAGGGATAGCATTCATACTTCATAATCTGTCCCATTAAACCGCTTTCAGGCTCTATCATGACACCCACCTGAACTGCCCCAGAATGCCTAGGACCACAGACTACCTGGCAAGTCCCCTCATTTTCCTGCCATAAGCAATGCCAAGAGGAGAGAATGAAAATAATCAGAGTGTCTTCTCTGTTTGGTTTTAGTTAGATGTAATAACTTTGGTGTCTTGTCTGGAGGAACTTTGGTGTCTTGTCTGGAGGAACTTTGGTGTCTTGTCTGGAGGAACTTTGGTGTCTTGTATGGAGGAACTTTGGTGTCTTGTCTGCCTACTGAGCCCAACTCTCAAAGAAGGTCTCAGAGGATGCTTTTAGTGTTCTACATTGAAGCTCTGTGGGAACCCTTATGAGTTCTTCAAGGGGAAAATGTAAACTGATATTTTATAGTACTCATTTTAATTGTTTCTTAAAAAATTCAAAGATTCTTCAAAATATTATTTTAGGGGTTCCCCCGCAGTTTAAAATCAGGAAATACCCTAAAAGATCCATGGAGCTTTTCTTTCTCAAATGTATTATACTAGTTAGCTACTAACAGACCAGCACACTTTTCTTTCATCACTTGTGAAACAAAACAGACGACTGCTGGTCTTCTCATGACATCACTGTAGCAAGCCTAGCAACCTAGCAATGTTCATCATTATCACAAGGTAGAGTGAGCAGAGGCATCATTTGGACCAGGCTCTTGCTGAAAGGACAGATTCAGCTGTCCTTTTCACCCTATTCCGCTGCCCGCTCACAAATCCTCTGCTGGAAATAAGAAGGTGTATAATTAAATGAACAGGCCACTCTCTTCCAAATGCCTTGTGTGGGTGTTATTTTAGAGTGGTGAAATGTTGTCACCTTTTTATTTCTAAAAGGAAACCCTGTATTGAGTGGAGAGGACGTACTGGAGTTGAGGTGACACTGAGAAGGGTTTCTTCATTCCATGCAGGCAGGCTGGGAAAATGAATGGTCTTAGTTCACCTGTGCGCTGCGTGGCTTTAGTTTGCCTGTACTCAGACAGTACGAGCACCTTGACCACACTGCCAATGCCTTTTGCCATCTGTTACAAAACTGTTTGCTTTTAATGGTTCTACGCGTCTAAACATGTTGTGCTTTCGGAGAATCAGAGGCTAGTATAATCTCTTGAAGCCAGTTCAAAAAGCAATTAACTCCACAGCACCATCAGCTAGCGTTCTGCTTGGTCCTCAGCTATTAAAATTAGCCTCGCTCCTCCAGACAGACGAATCCTGGGCTTCAGTAATATCACACGTAATGTTGAAGAGCTTTGGGATGTAGCAGGAGTAGCCATGGATGCATCACATATTCTGTGCACTTCCTTTTACCAGGACCCATAGGACTTGTACAGTATATGGGGATCAGGTTTGGGCTCAATTCAGAGGGGAATGTGTCCCATCAATTCCAATTGAATTCTTGAATTTTAAATAAATGCGAATTTCAGTAGTGAGCAGGACACATTATTGTATTTTGGAACCAGACAAATTAAATTGTTGGCATATAAATATCTTTCAGTCAGAGTGAATGAGCCTGCTTTCCAGAGGAAAAACAATGTTTAGCATCAGGAGGTGTGTCTAGTCCTGTTCTACAGAATGACTGAGTGGAGGTTCTTTGAATTACACTGAATAAAATGATACGTCCTGTCTCTCAAATTCAAATTCTATATCATCTAGGGATTGAACAATTGCATTTCAATTTCAGCTAATGAGTTGAATGGGAGTTAATTCCAATATTCTAAATTGAGGCCGGACCTGATCGGGTATAAGACGTCACTACATTGCATGAAGCTTATGTGTCTACCATCCAGTAACTGCTTGTGTCAGGCTTTCTTTGACTCCCATTCAGAACAGAGGCCTGTTTGAGCACCACTGTTCCAGTGTTTTTTTTCCCCCTCCAAGGATCTCTGTCAGTGTGATAGTCAGGCCCTTGGCGACGTAGCGCTCTAATTACTAGGGTAATACAGTGACAGGTGAATGACCATCATACTGCTGATTATACAAAAATAAAAGGTATGCCGAATGACCTCTTTGGGATGAGGTTTGCAATGGCAGGACTTTTTATTGAGGCGGTTTCAATTAAATCACCAGCAGCCCTTCGGATGAACAATTGGCCAATAACAATCTCAGTTGAGACGAGGTCAACAGTTCAACCTGTCCAGTGGAACTGAGCTGAGGGTAATTCAGGATTTAAATTTTTTTTTTTTACGTTTAGCTAATGTTTTGCAAAGGTGTCTGATTTGGTGTATGCTTTCACTAATTGTCCCCATCTATTTTCTGGGAGCCAGGGGGGGGGGACTGCTATTAAGAGTCTGACAACAAACGGTGTCCACAATGGCCATGTTTGGCGCTGCAGTGAGGGGTGTTTCCTCCTCCTTCCGCCTGTGTATGCTGACCCCCCACACCATCGATGCTTAGTCTTTCATATTGATTTTGATTGGGCCCTGCAAGGGGGAACACTATTACCTGGCTCTGATTAGCTGAGTTTGGCGTTCATTTGCCGAACCCTTAAAGCAGTAAGGGATTGGTTGGGTTATTTTGCCGTGTGGTTGATTTTCTGCATCTTACATACAGAAACTTGGTAAATACAAAAGAATACGTGGTAATTATGGCCTTCTCATGAACACCCTGAAAGTACACTGTGATGAAGATTATTATTTCAGGGTAAATTACAAAATGTTACCTTTGTATTGTAGTCCTTTTGCAGATACTCTAATCCAGGGCAACTTGTAGGAGCAGTTATGTCCTTACTCAAGGTCGCATGGACCGATTTTTCAATTTGTCAGCTCAGGGATTTCAACAAGCAACATTTTTCCTGTTACTGACTCAGTGTTGGAACGAATACGCGTTTCCGTGCTAACCTACCTGAGAAGAAAGATTAATCCATTGCATGTCTGTTGCCTATGTCTTTGTTGTGAGTCTGACAACAATATCTGTTAGGGTTGTCCATGCTTCAAGGAATGCTTTTACACATCCTCCAAAAGGCCCCAGAGGCTGAATTACTTTTGTTTTTGGTTTACTTTATGTTTTTCTTTCATTCATCTTGCTACCTTAAGCTAACTGTTTAGCTTAAGTTTAACGATTTTTAAATGGACATACTGAAGTTTAACGACTTTTAAATGGGCATACTGTAGACCAGATTGAATTATATGTTGTAACATACTTTGAATATATCTTGATTTGGTCTAAATAGGCTTTTGGCAAATGGTGGGATAATTTCAGTGTGCTCTTCTTTAAAAGCCATTTCCCTAAAGTCAGACACTTCTCACAAGCCAACTAATTTTTTCACAGCTTCAGAAGTGTCTAGTTTGCATTCATCAACTTTTTTGTGGTTATCCATAGAGATATTCTCCAGATTTACACAGGGAATTGTTGATATTTATCATGTATATCATCTTATTTTGTATTTTACTGATAGAATGATGAAAAATTGCTCGAACAAGGTATGGTATTGCTCTAACAAGGTATGTTTTGGGATGTCTCAATGAAATGAAATGAAAGTATTCCGATGGACCTCATCCAGTTTTCGCATTATTATTTGTGAACTGTCAGGGTTTGCGGCTGGCCAAGCTAAGTAGTACAAGTCACTGGAGTCTGACATTGTGATCGACGTGGAATAAATGCATAAGATCATTCAGTGTGAGAATGACACCCCAGCGTGTGGTATGATAGAAAACTAAACAACAGTGGTTGTGCTGTGGTAATATTCCGTCATGACTAGTAAATGCATGGGTTAGCAGCAGCGGCCGTCACAGTTGGATCTTGCTTCAGAATACTAGTTAGAGCACAGCATGAGGAATATTATATGTTGGGGTTTGATCAATTCAAAGGGGAGAGGAAATGCATTCTGACTGCCAAATGAGTTTGAATGGTTGATAACATAAATGACTGTCAAGCAGTGAAAGGCAGGGGACAGGGAGCTGCTAGATTACTTTCCTTACCTCAGGCTCTTGCGGAGTCTCCCACTATAGGCCCAGTGTTACTTTTTCCACCCCCAACATGGGAGTCAAAGAAGTGGGGGTCTGCGCGGGAAGAAGATGAATCGTAAAAGAATGGTGCGCAGACATTTTGACAGTCCACACAGGACTACCGAAGCACAGGCTCAGATGTATTATTTAAATGCACTCTGTTTGGCCTGGGTGGTAAATAGATTGACTCTTTACGCTGTTCCTCTGGTGGTAAATAGAGTTGCCTGTTTATACTGTTCCTCTGGTGGTAAATAGAGTTGCCTGTTTATACTGTTCCTCTGGTGGTAAATAGAGTTGCCTGTTTATACTGTTCCTCTGTTGGTTAATAGAGTTGCCTGTTTATACTGTTCCTCTGGTGGTAAATAGAGTTGCCTGTTTATACTGTTCCTCTGGTGGTTAATAGAGTTGCCTGTTTATAGTGTTCCTCTAGTGGTAAATAGAGTTGCCTGTTTATACTGTTCCTCTGGTGGTAAATAGAGTTGCCTGTTTATACTGTTCCTCTGGTGGTAAATAGAGTTGCCCGTTTATACTGTTCCTCTGGTGGTAAATAGAGTTGCCTGTTTATACTGTTCCTCTGGTGGTAAATAGAGTTGCCCGTTTATACTGTTCCTCTGGTGGTAAATAGAGTTGCCTGTTTATACTGTTCCTCTGGTGGTTAATAGAGTTGCCTGTTTATACTGTTCCTCTGGTGGTAAATAAAGTTGCTTGTTTATGCTGTTCTTCTGGTGGTAAATAGCATTGTCTGTTTATGCTGTTCCTCTTGTGGTAAATAGAGTTGCCTGTTTATGCTGTTCTTCTGGTGGTAAATGGAGTTGCCTGTTCATGTTGATCCTCTGGTTTTCTGTATTATATTTCATACCACACACAACCCGGACATGGCACAGAAACAATCCACGTCCATGTTTTTGTCAATAAGTCTCAGTGTCAGAAGAGAGGAGTGTTTCTCCTCCCAGGCAGCTGTATCATCACCTCACTGAGTAGTCTAACCTCCCTTATCGCTCCCTATCAAGCCTGTCCACCAGGTCCCCTGGCTAGTGTTCTCAATTAAGGCAGCACTGCTGGAGCACTGGTAAAAATAATGGGGGTTCTTCTCTCCACTGTCTTTTGTTTGCTTTGTTTTTTATCCCGGGCACCTCTGAAAAAACCTGCCTTGTAACTTAAGGGGGTTATTTCGTATTTCGTATGTACCACGTATTCCATTTAGTAGACACTTTCACCCAAAGCTACTAAGTGATGCTTACTTACATGGTTATGTACGATTGGTTGAATCAAAGCCAGAATCCTGACGTTGGAAGCATCATGTTCTCCCGACATTTAACAATTTATTTATTCATCTTATCAACTCACATAAATGAACCTTAACAGTAGTTTTTAGGGCAGAGTCTGGAGGATCTCATCATTATCCAATATCTTTGGCTTTATCCATGTGTGTTCTGGCTCTGACCAAAATGTAGGTTGATAAATAGCCTAGTTGTTTGTGTATCTGACCAGTAACCAAATCAGTCTTTACAGAGAAGAATAACTGCTAAATTATTACTGCTGAAATACAAGTTTGATGTTTTTGGGACCAGTCACGTTGTCAGATCTATACTCATTGCCGATAAGAAACTCACGTCTGAGGCCTTGGTGATGCTTTAGCCAGCAACGAGGAGTTTAGGTAGTCGGACAGGAGCCTAACAGGACATCAGCATTGGTATTTATCTTACAAACCATATTTACTTGATGTGAATTATTATTCTTCGTGTGGCTTCTCAATGCTTCTCAATATATAAGGATGCCAACACAGTAATGCTTGCTTTTCAACAGGATGGAAACTGGGTTTTGTTTCATCATGTTAAATGAGGATATTTACAAAGCAAAAAAAAAAGAATGTTTTGCTTCCTCATTACACCAGACATTGGAAAGGAATTGGGAGAGGGGAGAAAGATTAGGAGGAGGAACAATTGATATCAATTAAGATGGATGCTATTTCTGCCGACTCCAGAAAATAATAAACGGTAATAGTGCGAAGTGTTAATAAACATGAATTGACTTGACCGCACTGTGTCTTAGGGGCAGTGTTCTCTGTGATCATTTCTTTTGTTTATTTCTTTTGTTTTCTTTTTGCTTCTCTAATTGCCCATTTTAGTTTGGGAGAGTTTCTGTGAAATTGTGTGTCTGCAGATCAGTTCACGTCTTATTTACCCTTCAGTCACACAGCCCTGCAATTGAACGTGTCACTTTTATTAAACTCCCTGACTGCCGAGAACTCCAGGCAAACTCCAGTTGAGTTTTCTGCATTTCCATCTCTTTGCCTTTTTCTTTACCTCCTCACTCAAACTTGCCCTCTTTGTCATCCAACGATGAAGCCGTGTTCCCCTTTGTGTGCTGCTGCTTGACTTTGACATCAAAGTTTTTACTTTGAAGAGACTGTGTTGTATTTCTAGTTCTTGTATCTAAAGAGAAGTCATTACATGGTCGGCCCATGCCCCTTCAATTCTAATCTGGACCTCCAAGCCACTTTCGTTTTTATTTTTACATTTTTCATTCTTACACTATAATCAGGAGCTGATTTAGTCCTGTGGCACCTGGTGCAATTAATTATCCAGTAGAAGCCCTAGATAGACCAGAACCAGCAGTAGACCAGACCTACGTAGAGTCACAGCAGAAGACTGGGCCACCGAGAGGTTGATGGGTCATAAATGGAACTAATGAGTACGACTGAGGAAAGTGCCCTTCTAAGCATCTATCAGCTGAGCATCCGCTGGCCTGAGTGAGGGCCGGGCTTGACTGTGTGCAATGCTTCGTTAATCAGAGAACTCATTAGAAATAAAGTGGAGGGAGGAAAACAAGGAACTAAGGAAACACTTTGCTCTGGCTTTGAGGGCTGGACGGCGGCCGTTTAGATGCAGCTGAATGACTAATTATCTCATTGTGCATAGTGGTCATGATCCATAATGAAAAGCTTTTCGTGCTCTTTGACAGGATGTCAGCTTTGCTCGATCGGACCTTTGACCTGTCATGACTCTTTTTCTTTTTTCTTTTTTTTTACCCAGAGATCAGGGCTTTACTAAAGAAATCTATCAGAACACCTCACCTTCTGTGTCCTCTTAATTATTTTAGTGTCAGACTTACTCACTGGCCCTTCCCTGATTCTGATGGATGCTAATGTCACCTGATTTCATTTAAAGAATAGAGTACACACACAAACCCCTTCGCTAACTCACTTGCTCACACACGCACATGAAGATACACACGCGCACACACACACACACACACACACACACATTTTTACGTTTTCTATACTCATGGGAACCAGAAAAAGCTTTACCTGTTTTACCTGTCTCCTAACCCTTTCCCCAAATAACCTCCAATCAAATTCAAAATAGGCATGTATTTTTCCAAAAACAATATTTCTCAGTTTTAACATTTGATATTTTGTCTTTGAACTGTTTTCTATGAAATATTGGGTTAAATCATTGCATTCTGTTTTTATTTGCCTTTTATGCAGTGTCCCAACTTTTTTTGGGAAATGGGATTGTAGCTGTCAGTCTGTAAAACCAGCATTACATGCACATACATTTTAGGAATGTCTATTCTTGTTGAAAAACACAAAATCCCCTTTTACCTTAACTTAGACCTAAACATAACCCCAAAACCCACTGTTAACCCTTACTTTTCCTTACTTCTCCTAACTTTAACCTGAACACCCATTCTAACTTTTCCCCTAAACCTAGCCCATAAACTGACAATAAACACTTTTTTTTGTATGGGTTTGTGGTCCCGACCAGGATAGGAATCTTTTGTTTAACTATGCTTCTGGGAACTTAATCATTAATCCATTTAAATATCCTATTATCCCAAACCCTGACCTTAAACGAACCCCAAAACCTAACCTTAAAACTGAACATAAACCTAACACCTAAACCTAACCTTAAAACTGAACATAAACCTAACACCTAAACCTAACCTTTACCCTTATTGTAACACAACTTGTGATGTTTACCCTACACATAACCCCTAAACCTCAAAATAGTAGTTTTTCTCATAGGGACCTCATAGGGGATCTCATAGGGGATTTATCCTTGTTTTAATGTCCTTGCATACACACACACACACACACACACCCTTGGATAATTGAAATCAATTCTTAGAAGTAAGTTAAATTAAAGCAATTAATTGCAAATGTGTTTTGTCCTTGTGCTAAAAAAGAACCTTAAGGTTACAGAACACTGTTAAATAAAATTGTGCTTATGTTAAAATAATTGTTATGCCATCCTGTTGCCTCAGAAGATATCACATTTACATGCTGTGCCACACAATTCAAAAAAAGGAGCTAGTAAATTGATGATTTCATGATAACGCAGTTGATTGGTTGATATACTGATTAGGCTGCCAGAGAAAGTTAACATTTCAGTCAAGATATGTCCTGTTTTTTTTCCCCATCCCTAAAAAGCTATGATTTCATTGAACCTTCATCACGTACCTTCATATCTGAGCAATTTCAGTTTTATCCTGGGGGGTCATGCAGACTCTTGGCAGGTTGTTATCCACGGAACGCCCGAACTGCAGGGCTGCTCTATATGATCTCCGCCAACCATAGGACCATGTCTGGAATTTATCGCTTGTCCTTGTGAAACAGTCCTTCCGGCAGGCATTCCAAAAATACACAACGCTGAGCAATTTTTCCCCCGTGCCCTGAGGCTGTCTATCCCAACTATCTCGTCTTCCCAGGCTAGCAGACCCCTTTCAATAGGCATTGGTAAGGAAACGCTGGGGACGACCGTGTCAAGGCCTCTCCAACAGTTCAGCCTCAGCGTGGTTGACCTAAACCTGCAACATCTGCTTGTCAAGGATACAGTATCCTCGCTTCCTCTCCTACCAAAATGGGATGTGAAGACCCCGCTCAGGCGTCTCCATTCAGCCTTGCCGTGTTCGGTTGATGCCAGCGGGTTGTGTTGCAGCTTTGTCTGGGCCAGACAGGGCAGATTAAAGAGATGGTGATTCGTGTTTTTCTCCCAAGTTCGTCCCGGGTCCTTCTGCAACGTAAACAGCGTCGTGTCCGTGGGACCACAGATCCTTTCAGCAAACATTACCAAGTTGCTCGGATTATCTGTATGTAAGAAGGAAATGTTATTTAAATGTAAATGAGTTTTCTCTTCTTTTTTGGGGGAGGTTGCTCTGTTCGGGTCGATTTTTGTGATCCAGCTACACGTTGTTAGCTCATTATGTTACGGCAAAAATGAGATCCTTCCCATTATCCTGCATTGGGATGAATACAGTGTCGTTCCTCGTGAATCATGAACAATATTGAATGTCAGCATGGAGCAGCGGAATACCTCCATAGTGTTAAACTCAAACATGTATGTGCACCATCGTTTTTTAGAATAACGGTATGTGTGATGTTGAATGGATCCACATCAGCCATGCTTTAAATCCATGTAGTATATTCTCACAATGGATCCTAGCCTTACTGAACCAGTTAATCTTCTCCTATTTGTGTTCAAACATAAAAATGCAAAGACATTATTTCCCGGTACTATTGTTTTGACTGCCTGCCAGTGAAATGTGATAGATTTGTTCATCCTAAATTATATGTATTCTCCTTTCCTTATTACATATAATCCACCTGTACTAGATCTTAGGGTGCGTGTTGACTGCTCCTTTAGACTGCTTATCAGCTTCCTCACAGGCTCACACATTTGAATTTCAAACAAGGCAATTGGACGAATGTGTGTGCCTTGTTGAGTTCTAGTACCTGGCCTTTTCCCTTGCTCCTCCACCCACTATCTCTCCCTCCCTCTCTCTCTCTCTCTCCCTCTCTCTCTCTCTCTCTCCCTCTCTATCTCTCTCTCTCTTTCTCCCACTCTCATTCTGTCTTTTCAGCCTGCACTGGCTTCACATTCAGTAAAGTTAAAGATCATGGGAACACAGACTTATAAAATATAGAGTTTTCATTACAGTGTATTGTGATACATACCACTCTGCTCTGGTTAATATTACACCAAATCAATATTGTCACTATAAGATAGGCCTCTAACTGCCTGCTTGGAAATTGTTGGTCTGAGGTGAGGTTGGGTACTGCTGGGAGAGACTTCCATTCTTCAGATTGACTGCAAATAAATACAGTAGTTATCATCCTTTCACCTCATACAGTATCACTCAAAAGATGACCAAGATAAAAAGCAGTGCCCTCTCTAATGTTTAGCTCTTGCCGACCTGGAGTAATTGGTGAGGGGTGAGTATTTATCACTCTCCTACTCGCAGCAATTTGTGGTGACGCTCTTCATGTTTGGATGTGTGGATCACTGCAGCGCACAGGACCAGGCCTTGTATTTCAGCACTAACAGCCTCACTGTACCTGCTGTTGCTCAACAACCGTGCCATTATCAGCCACGGCCATGGAAGGAAGTGGTCATCGTAATGGGTGGAAGTGCAGGCAAGAACGTGTATGGAAAGTGACGGCAGAGTAGGCTTGTCCCAGGGGCTGTAAGACCCCTCAGAAGCCAATCCATTAATTGTCAGTGACTTGGATGCAGCGAGTATAACGACTGCTGTGTTCTGACTGGCTGGGCACCATGACTTAACATGTACAAACATTTCACATCCAATCCGCTGTAGTGTCACTTGTCGGGTCGCATGTCTGACGCAGTCTGAAAGGGTTGTGTGTGTAAATACAACACTGGAGTTGGCCGCGTCTTCACAGCGGCCAGATGAATACCCCCTCAAAAAATGTATTTATACGACACAAGGACACACGCAGGCATGAACTGAGCTGCTGTAGTTCAGGGAGATCTCTGGCCAAGCAGAATCTGACCGTACTGCGTAGTCTGGCTTCAGGCATTTTTTGTATTTTGCATTTGTAAGAAAGTAGAATTTTTTCAACAACAAAAAAAATCTGTTTTCTGTTCTTACTGTAAATAGAGTTGAGGAATGAAAGGGGATCCAAATTAGCAGTTCATCTTTATTTATTTTCTTCAGATTCTCAGATACCTGAAGAGTATTGTGAAGCTTGTTTAATTTCAAATGCATAACTGAAATAGGACTTTTTTCCAGTGTATTAGGCTACAATATATTCTACCAGCCTCACTGTTACATTGCAGGGTATGTGTACTCTCTTAGATCTCTCATAATAGTTTCCATGTGAGAAAATGTAGCAGCAAATTGTTTTCCAGCTTTATCCAGAGAAAACCCTGCTCTGACTCTGTTAATTGAAAATCTTTGTTCGGTACAGGAGATCATGAGGAGGAGAATCACATCCACCCCCTCCCTGAATACAATTTCTCCAGTGCTAGCGGTAACTGTGTGGATAATTGATATGATACCAGAGTGACACATACAGCATTTCATTTCCCCGGTGGGAATAGTGAGAATTAGGTTTTTCAGCGGTCCCCAGGGGAGAGGCAGTCGCAGGCAACGCTCTCCTTTATTATTATCTTTCCGAATAGGAGTTTTTCTCCTTTTTTTTTCTCCCTCCCTCTCCTGAAGAAGTGATTTATTGGTACTTGTCTGAGGAGAATATAAGGTGAAAAATAATCAAGTTTCGGATGGCCTAGGAGGTTAGTCTGAATGGAGGTGAGCCGGGGCATTGGAAATGGCTTACATAGAAAATAGACGGCAAATACATCTACTGCAGGAAAATTGTGTCCTCATAGTAACCACTGTCAGTGGTCATACAATGACTCTGGTCTCCTCCTCAACCTGCACTCCGCACGTTGGAGATAAACAGGGCTGTTTAAAAGGCAGAAAAAACACGGATATCTGAAATAATTATCACATCGTGTTTGCGTTATATAGTTCATGGTTAGTGAACAGTAAGATATTAAAAACTGTGGGCAGGCTACGTGGTCAAATATGACCCAAGCAGCACCAGGAATAGGCAACCCTAATGGAGCTCTCCAGTCATGTTGGGACCAGGAACAGGCAGTCTCTATCGGCAAGTGGAAAATGCCTGGCTGGAGATTAGTATTCTAGAAAGGACTATATGTGGACAGTGGACTATAAAGAAAGAGGCTGTTTTACAGTGGACCTTCTGAATGATATATACTAGTTGATATACACATTAAATGAGATGCAATAGTTCAACCTTTGCATAAATAGCAACAACAGCATAGCACAGTAGCTGGTTATAGCGGTAAGGCATTACCCAGAGGACTTTGCATTTTAGCTTTCATCCCAAACTGCCTTAAATCTGGTGCATTATAATTTGCGGTGCTGTTTATTTGCAGTAAAACAAAGGCTTTTTTTTGCTGTCTCCTCAGTTTCTTGGAAATCCATTAAGAACGTAATGTCAATGAGAGGAATATTTTTGGCTTGACAGCAGAAAAAAACATATGATGATTGTGACAGTTTACTGTACTCCTGAATTTCAAGCTGAAATAGTCAGGCAGGGCAGGTTAGCTTTTCCAAACCTTTGAATGAGAGTTACCCATATATATTTACTGCCTCAGTATTTTGTGGATTTCTATTGATTCCTGCCTTTATTTATTTTTGTTGTTCTTTGATCAATATTTTAGTAGATATTTTCAGATAGAGCGGCAATAATGAGTAGATGGTAAGAAATATTCCGACTGTTCCAACTTGCTGGGGTGAACCACTGGTCACTTAAGGGAGTAAATAAGAACTAACAAATTTGGATGCCAAGGAGCAAGGCCATAATGTGAGTTCCAACATCCCAGACTTCAAATAAGACCATGAAAAAAACAACACCGCTTTGATGGGGTGTGTTAAACCCATGCAAATGATCACATTTCCTATTATGTCTGGGAAAGAGGGGTCTAAATGATTGGCTAATTTCAGCTTAGTAATTAACAGATGGCAGTACCCATTATAAATTCATCAGTGAAGCCAAACTCATTTGGCAGCTGTAACTGGTTTACAGGTGTTAACGGCATCTCCGCTATGGCATCAAACATCTTGGAACAGTCTATGTGTACTAATGGGAGTGTGTAGTTGTTTCAGGTTGAAGGGGAACGGGATAATTCAAGAGCTCTATTTAGCCTCAGGAAAAGACTTGCTGCAGCACCTTGGAGGAGTTCACAACTTTTTGTAGCATGTTATATCTGGGAATAGGCACGGACACAGACATACGTACATGCGTTTTATTCATTGTGCCAGAGATATCGGTCTCATTGGCACCTGCCTCAGGACTAATCCATCAGAACAAAAGAGTGTGTTGCATTTTAAGAATGCAGGTGTATGCGAGACCAATTGAACATGACATTCATTTTAAAGTTCCACCTTTTTATATTTAAATAGACTGCAAAATAGGCTGCAATTACCCAAAATGTCTCTTCCATTCTAGGAACCATATGCTCTTTCTAGCTCTCTCTCTGCCTATATGCAGCAGTTCTGTGAGGCATGTATTTTGTTGAACAAGCCAACATATTCTCCTACATTAAATTAGAACTGATTTGTATCCACAAGTTAATACAGTAGGTGAAGTTGGGGTTCAATGCTTTTGTATTTAATCCTTTTAATTTCTGCAAATGTCTGCGAGAGACATGTTGTGAGACAATGTCATCATAAAACCCCCAAAATGTGCATTGTTTTAGGCCACAGGATTAAAACAAATTCACTTTATAATGACACGGGGTAAAGAAAACGTTTTGTAGTTATGTTTTGTAAGTTCTGGCCAGGCCTATTTTCTAGCATTCTAGTGTTTTGAAGAGGCAGACCTTTAAAAATGCAGAAATACTTTTAAAAGTCATGCATGCGCACACACACACACACAGGCTTTGAGTGGCGAATTTCACAAACAGCTCTCTCTTAAAATATGTATTTCCTCTGCCAATGAGAAGAGGGTGATAAACTCCTGCTAAAGAGTTTGCAGAAATTACCTCTCCTTTCCGCAGTTGATATTGATGTGTTTTTTCTGGGGGGCGGGGGGGGGGGGGCTGTATATTTCTCTCTGTTAAGTAATGTACGCGCCATTAGCTAGATGTAATGTCTTAGCCACCAGAGGGTTATGGAGCAAGGCACATTAGAAAGCCCCTAGTGTCTACTACATCCCAGTGTTCGCCTCCACATTCACTGGTCCATAGGGAGCTACATGAGCAGCTAAAAATGCAATTAAAAATAAATGATATTGGATTCACCCCCATCCACGTCAGTGATGTGTGCTAGGAAAGCAGCGTTGGCCGAGCTTCACTGTGGAGTGGCTCGTGTCCGCGGTTGTTTGATGGGAAATTGAATGATGGGAAATGTGTAGGCAGCTGGCTGTCGATTCGCCCGCCTCATCCCAGGAAGGTCTACATCAATAGGGTCGCCCCCGGAGAGTGCCAAGTGGTTCGGGGGCCTAGCCTAATGGAGAGGTAAATGAAGTAAACACGCGCCGTTGTTATAATTATTGTTATCGCCTTTATTTCAAAGGCCAGCTTTGCCCCAAGTTGAATTCACAACCAGCCTTTTTCAATTCTCCTTTCTTTCTCTGGCTCCTTCTGTCTCTGCATCTCTCCCTTTCCCCATCTTGCCACGAGTGAAGAAACTGCTGAGCAGACAAGTGTTGAGAGGCACTTCAAAATTGCATTCGCATTTAGCTTCCTGAACTGACATTTCTAATCAATTAGGTGAAATGCCTCCTATTACTCATCCCACCGTATTGACTTTCAAGAGCACAGGTGGATGGACGGAGTAATTTCCACTGGAGTTTATTCATATTGAAACATATCGCTGTCCTCCCAGCTAACCGGTGACGCAACTGATAGTGACTGTCAGATCTTGATTTAAAACCAGATTATTGTTTAGAGGATCTAAGAGGTTTAAGGACACTCTGCTCAGCCACAGCTGTCTGAGAGATGGAAAACAAATCTCTACGGAGGGACAAAAGATCAGCCACAAAAAGCTGAACACTGCATAGATTCCCAGAATGCCCAGCTTTATTGGGGAAGTATACTCCATTTGCCCTGTTCCTTTGCAGGCCGTCCTTACTTCTCCTTGAGTAGGGGAAGAGCTTCACCCGCAGCAGTGAGGAGAGCATGTCAGCCATATATCGTATCATTTGTGTAGTGTGAAGGCCATTTGCTGTATAGAATCTCTATTGAAATATTCTGTGTCCTTTGAAAGGGCCCATTTTTTCTATACAGGCTTTTGTGCGCTTTGTGGTGAGGTCTGGTCGGAATACCAATTCTGTCCTTCATGCTCATCTTGACAGCCCAATGCCTGTCTATTGTTGTCTTTTCAGCTACATCTTTGTGACCATCCACGGCCAGGCAGCAACGTTTATAGGGAAGTGTTTGATCTAGAACCTCTAGTGCTTTTTACCCTCTCTGCAGTGCTACCACCTTCATCAAATCATCCAATTTCTACAAAACACCTGTGCGCGACGCTCTCCCTGCCAGGTTGGTCAAAGTGCAAAACCTTCTACAAAGTGTAGCAGCTCAATTTGATTTACACAAGCTACAATTTGTCTGCCTAATCCCCAATTACATTCTCTTTGGGCTGTTTCATTAACTTATTCCCCTTCTTGTGGTGATAAAAGGGTGACAGACAAGAAGCGTTGCAAAGCAGCAACTCAGTGCAAGCCACAGCCGTCTCCTTGACTCACGTTATTGCCATTCTGGGAGATAAAGGAGTCGTTCTGCTCCAAAAGGTTTAGCTGCCGATTTCATATATGAAAGCCGGCGGAGCCTGGGAGAGATAGCAGTGTTCCACTGTGACCGGTCGACTGTGAGTGACAGTCAGAAGGTGGGGATGCAGTGGAGAAGCAATCTGTGAGCAAACAGGAGTCTCCTGGTGCAATTAAAGATCTAATCCACCAGTTCTGCCCGCATACAGTAGAAACGGGGGTATTCTTATTGTATATGAGAATGACAACAACTGTTGTGGGGTCCATGGGTTTTTGGTGTTGGAATGACAGCAACTGTTGTGGGGTCCATGGGTTTTTGGTGTTGGAATGACAGCAACTGTTGTGGGGTCCATGGGTTTTTGGTGTTGGAATGACAGCAACTGTTGTGGGGTCCATGGGTTTTTGGTGTTGGAATGACAGCAACTGTTGTGGGGTCAATGGGTTTTTGGTGTTGGAATGACAGCAACTGTTATGGGGTTGATTGATATTGTTTTTTTCACCTTTTTACATGCTTCAATTATTATACTGTAAAACAAAACCAAAAGATAAAGTGGATCAGATGGCGTCACAGTCCAGGTATGCCCAGCTACCACACAAGTGTGGTGCATTTGCTCTTTACATACGATATATGGTGGACATCAGTCATGGTTAGAGTCTGGTTGGCACCGTCACAGTCCAAACCCCCAGCGTGTAATCTGTTTGGACCAGCTAGACGTCAGTGGTGCCATAACGCATCCCCTTTGTCATTTAGCCCAAAGGGCGACGTATTCTTATGCTCTCATCATAGTCCTGCTAATCTGATTGCCAAACAGATAATGGAACCAAGATGCAGAAAAGGAGTGAAAATCTGAAATCAATTCGGGATATTCAATAAGGTTTCTTTACCAGGAGTCCACTTGCTTCTTATTGGATTGTGATTGATTGCTGTTCTGCTGATGCACTTAATCGGGTACTTCAGACAAGCTTTTGAATCGTGTAAGCACTCTGTAGAGCAATATTTACCTCTGTGTATGCAAATGTTGCTTTTTCCCTCGGATGAACGCAGTGGAGATAAATAATGCATTGTCGCTCGCCACAAAGAGCAAGCCTGTGCAAACAATGGGTTTTGTTTTCAACATCAATGGTTGATTTGTTACAGCAATTAAAGATCCAGGGACGACGCCACGGTGCCCTGATTGCCGGGCCAGATCGCAAATGGCCTTGTTCCAGGCTCCTGGACCCCTCGCTCCTTTCTCTCCCATTGGTCCTCCCCCTCACCCCTTCCAGCCAGTGAGCTGCAGATAAAGGAAGGGTAACACAGACAGGGTCGGAGGGGAGATGTGTGTTTGAGTTGTGGGGGTTAAATGTGGGCCTGGCCTGCTTAGCATGGTGATCCACCCGTCCTGTCCTGTTAGGAGAGGCTGCAGCCCTTAACTGTCCTAAATAAGAGTACCGGCCACCTTCCTAATCACTGTGACACCTGGCCTCTCCCAGGACCGTAGATCTCCTTTTGATTTAAGCTTTGGAAAATGCCCCGGGATTTTAGCATCTAAGACTGCCGCAATCGATGGAATTTATTAAAGGGCGGTTGTGGTGGGGGGTGGTGGGGGGGGTTCTGTAATCTGTAAAGTTTACGCGGGACTTCACAGCTATTGATCAGCTCTGAAAGGTACACGCGTTGTTAATCACGAGTCCGGGTGATAGAATAAACAGCGCCGAGAGAGAGACGGCGTGGGTGAGGTGGTGGGGGGTGCGGGTAATTGTCTACCGTCCAAATGTTATTGCTTCTTTGGGTGTACTCGTGTGCTAAAGGTTGATGAGGTATGGGGCGTCAGAAGGAAGGTATTACTGCCTACAGGCTATATAGCCTGGTTGTCGTTTAAATTGTTGGAGGATGTCGGGGAATTCATCCTACCCTGTTCTTCCCCTCGCTCTTTTTGCTCCTGACTCCCAAAATAGAGTGAGCCGGCTTTACAGGTCATCACGTGGTTGGGTACCAACTAGCAGGTTGACTAGCGTACGAGTGACTTGTCTTGTCACTTACTTTCTCTTGTTAAGAGCATGTCTCAGGCTGATTGGTGAATAATTGCTCATGTTTTATGTGTTGTCCTGACATGGATAAATTGTGGTAAAGATGTTAGGACTGGTTGTATCTTGGGCTATGTGTGTCCAATTGTGAATAAAATGTCGTCTGGACCTGTCATGATGGCTGAATTTACTGATGCTTGTGTTAGAATGGCCCCTCTTTCTCTCTCTCTCTTTCTCTCTCTCGCTCTCTCTCTCTCTGTGTCACTGCAGGCTTCTTATTCTCTATTATCAGGAAGATGAGCCTTTGAAATGATTTGCCCTTGACCACACTTACAAACAGTATTATTATGGGGGGAAATTGCTCTGACTTGACTCGGTCCATTCATTTCCAGCATGCCTCCCTAGGACATGTCGAGATTTAATGCTTATTTTTTATTTATTTTTTCTTTGCCTCGCAAAAATATGCCAGAATGGCATGCTGTCACTAGCTCGCCAGAATGTTGTGAGCCTTTCTCTGTGAGTGACAGCCAGATAATGACTTGTTAAAGGTAAAACAGACCTATGGGAGATGAGTGTCCCTGTACTCAGTCTTTTTCCACCCTTCTCTTTTTTCCCCTCCCTTGCCTTTGTTCCTGCAATTATCTCTGAATAAGTGTAAATTGTCTCTACACAGAAAGGGTCTTGTATCGAACAATCCTGTCACTGGCTGAGGAAGCCAAGAGAGGGAGAAATGTAATTTCAGTTTGCCGTCTCTCGTGGTATTTATTAAATGCCTGCACTGTCAGGAGTAGAAAGAGGAGGTCAACCAGTTGCGCCCCGTGGCTTCCTCTCTTTTACAGTCAACCTGGGGACTCTCCAACGCCCTCTTCAACCCCCTGACCGCTGATCTCCCACAGCCACTCTGGCCACTACATTAGTAATTACAAAGGTTTTTTTTCCTCACGCAAGGTCACAGGTGGCGCCACTCCAAATGAAACACTGGGTAGCAGTGGTGGGGGCATTAGATTTAATTATATTTTGGAATTGACTTCCATCAACATGTGCTATTTCAAGACAATACACCCTGATACAGTCAATATGAATGTATCAAGCAAATAAGAATGGATAAAGATAAGTTGTGAAGACCCAATGACTCAACTAGCAATTTAAATTAGTCCCATGTGGTCCTGATAGCACAGAAAAAAGGGGCAACGCCCACAGTCTTTATTCAGAACCTTTCATTTTAATGAGACAGTTCCAATACTGGTCGTGTTGCTGGCATCAAATTCAAAATGGGCATGTTTTTTTCACGAAAACAATAACGTTTCTCGGTGTCAACATTTGATATGTTGTCTTTGTAATATTTTCAATTAAATAATGTATAGTGATAAATGTTTTTCTTAGCATTTTCTGCAGCGTCCCAACTTTTCTGGGAAAAAATCTAATCTGAGATAAAAAGAGAACTGTTTTCTGAGGCTTATGATGTCGTTTTGTATGTCCGGAACCAGGCCTGAGGGGGAGGGTTTCCTGCCATGCCAAGAGCCAGCAGGTTTCACACATAGACCCCTGTAGGTTGGCCATGTCGCAACCAACAACCCGTTACTCAACTAATGACAGTTACGGAGTGCCCAGTGCATCAGGCCTGGCTGATGAGGAAGGCTTTGCAGAGACTGAACCCCCCGCTACATCTAAATGTCAGGTCATGCACTTTAACCACAACAAGACCGGTGTCTGGAACACATCTGTCAATCGAGGACAAATTGAATACACCATAACCCTGCCCTGCTGAGACAATGAAAGCTGCCCAGGCGAGACAATGAAAACAAACCTGGTGAGACAATGATTACAGACCTGGTGAGACAATGAACACAGACCTGGTAGGACAAAGCCTTTACTTGCAACATTGCCTTAATCACCCAGGTAAATTGGACTATTAGAGTAATTAGTATCCAGCATGGCGTGGTTGGTTGATGGATTGCAGGTTGGATTATATTGACTTTCTCCCAGGGTGATATATTGGCTAATTCAGAAGCTCTTAAAGTGCCTGTGTGAGAATGTCCTCCTAGACACCAGCATCAGTTTACGTTGGCTCGTTTGCGTTGCTGTGGCCGCCTCACTCCTACATTGGCATTTAATCCTCATAACAACCTCATTAATTGTCTTTTGATGTGAGAACGAAGGAGTTAGAAGTGGAGCTTTGTGTTGAGCGGGTGCTCTGCAAGCCAAAGGACAGTCATCAGGCGTCATCATCAACGCCGTAACCGTTCATCTGAAAGACATTTCAGCTGCGGTTCACGTTGGAAACGGCGTGAACCGTCCCTCCAGCCAGTCTGTGTTGTGCGTCGCTCTTACCATGTGTCGCTTTCTTCTCCCCCCAGAGCCAATGCGGACTCCGAAGAGCCTGAAGATTGCGGAGACCCAGGCCAGGCTCATCGCTGTGGACTGGGAGTCTCTGGGCTACAACATCACCCGCTGCCACACCTTCAACGTCACCATCTGCTACCATTACTACAACGCCAACAACCAGACCAAGGCGGACTGCCTGGACATGGACCCGAAGGCCCCGCGCCACGTGGTGGGCAACCTGCCCCCTAACACCAACGTCAGCCTGAAGATGATCCTCACCAACCCGGAGGGACGCAAAGAGAGCGACGAGACTGTCATCCAGACGGACGAAGACGGTGAGTGAGCGTTATCGCTAGCCAGTTCACGAACGGGGGACATTTAACATTTTCCACTTTCAAATGTGAACTTCATGCTTCACGATTCGTCAGTGTTAACAAACCCCCCCCCCCCCCCCCCCCCCCCCCCCGACGCGTGTTTTTCTTTTCTTTCTTTCCTATACCCACTTAATTTTGAAAGACAGCTTTATCATGCCCTGTTTGGCGTCAGTTGAGGCTGACTAACGCTTATTGCTGCCCCCCCCTGCGATTCCTACAGCTGGGCTTAGTAAGTAATTTCAAAGCGGGGCACGTTTTCTTCCTTCTGCTCTCTGAATAGACACTAGCTGCGGAGGCTAACCGAGGACTCCGATACCACCACTGGCGACAGTCTGGAATTTGTTACACACACTGAAACACTCCAGCATCCTAATCACACCGCCAGGCGAGCAGCTCTGTCTCGTGGCCCACGGTGGACATGTTGCCCACTGAAGACCGGTTTACATCCCTCCTCACGTTCTCATAAACCCAGGATATAATGTTAAAGGAATCAGTGTGCCCTCTGTGGTGCCCCCCCCCCCTCCCCCAAAAGAAAAAACTTTTAAACTTTCAGTCTACTTTTTGCTAGGGCTTTGAATTTGGGCTAACTTAATGTAGCATGCGCAAAAGAAAATCCTCAACAGGGAAGTGAAAACTGGGTACAAGGTGACTGTATTCCTAAAAGTCTATTTTTTTTCGGTGACTTAACAGAGGGTTACTTTAGGGATGATATTCAGGTCCTGGTATAACTGGCTATTTACTATTTAGAAATGTTTTAAATAGATTGGTATATGTGACTTATCAGTGAGTAGCAGAAGAAGAAAGATTGATTGTTCCTCTGTCAAACCAACCAGTTTTCAGTAGCACAAGACAGGAAAAAGGAATGCTTGATTTTTCTTTGTGGAAAAGGCTGATGTCTCGGTGACATCCATCCAGTGGATTTGAGAAATAGAAGTCTGTCTGACTTGTGGGCGGGTGGTGTGGGGGGGGGGGTTGGGGGGGGAGTGGGGAGAGCGAGGCCCACGTAAACAGTTTCTCTAACACTCATCTGGAGACAGCAGACAGGCGCGCCCTCCTGCCCCCGGCTCTGCTCCTCTCTGAGGACAGACAGGCCTGACAAGCACCCAGCCATGTGACCTGGTCACGCTACTGTCTGTCGACTGAGAGAGAGGGCTTCGGATGTCCCCGACCCAGCTGGACTGGAACACAGCCCAGGCAGGCAGACACGGCCCCACGGCAGAGCAGTCCCGTGGAAGCCATAGAGACCCATGGGACTGCCATGTTCTATCAGTACTCAGGAGGCTGTCAGTCAGTTCTGTTCTGTTTACCAATTCATCGTACATTACAAAGGGTTCTCAAAATAGCCGGGTGATATTGTTACCCGTCGACAGCCGTGCCGTCTCGGCTGTTATACTGCTAAAACATTATATGAATACATTTTGGTATCAAAGGGAATGTTTTGTGGATGGGAAATGTATTGTTAGAGTTACTGTATTTCTATACCAGATGAAATCCAATTTCTCAATGATCGTAAGTGATGCAGCATGTCGTGTTATCTGACTGATCGATGTGCTCTCATAGTAAAAGGGATAGAACCTCTAAATTAACAGTCACTTATTTGATGACAAACCCTGTGGACAAAGTGTGGCATTTTATACAAACCTCCAGCGATTTTGTTGTGTTCCATTCAGCGTGCACACTACGCTTTTGTGCCATTTTCAACATGTCGCTTTGCCTTAAGTAAAAACAGACGGTTGTGGCGTTAAGGACGACGTAACGTAGGAGCCGCTCAGTCTCTGAAATGGGGATTCTTCATAATGGCCTTCCTTTGATTGTGTTAGGACTCACCCTTCGTGTCTCCTGTCTTAATGCAGTGCCTGGCCCTGTTCCCAGCCAGTCCATGAAAGCCACACCGTTCGAGGATCGGATCTTCCTCTACTGGAAGGAACCAGTGGAGCCCAATGGGATTATCACTCAGTATGAGGTAATGAAGCACTATGGTCGGGGGGGTGGGGGGTCGGGGGGGGGTGGGGGGTCGGAGGGGGGGGGGGGTGCTAGGGTTGGGGGGTGGGGGGTTTAGGCCTGGAAACATGGGGGCTCTATCTACACCATGTTTCTAAGGGCTTGTTTGCTGCACGCTAAGCTACATTTTCCATGACCTACCGAAGAAAGACTCGAGACTCTAGATCATTCTGTTGTGGAAACATTCAGATATTGATAGCTCGAGACGCCACCTTCCGAGCTAGCGTGTGCCAAACACCTCAGAGTTTTCAAGTGTGAAGACTGTTGGAACTGTATCAGGTTCCTGTTCGCAATTGGCGGGGACAGTCCGGCGTGGAACGTCTTGAACGTGCCGGTGGAAATTCAAAATGCTGTAGAAGTTAGAATGCAAACTACGATTTGTCCATCTAACGTTTTATTTTCTCTCATAATGGAAACAAGCCCTTTGGTGGGTCTCCAGAAAGCTGTTCTGGTGACTGATAAACAGCTTGCTGCTTTTTCTCTTTATATGATGAATTGTGCTGCAGATGCTCTGGAGGGTCTGTGGGAAAACTCATTGTATGTTACCGTTGTATAATTGTTTTGTGGTACTTAGATACAGTGAGCCTCCCGATCCGCCATTTAAACCTACACTAGCTTTTGTGCAGCGGTGCGTTTATGAAGGAATGTTACCTTATTCTCTGTTGTCTTCTCTGTGTAAATACGAGAACACGGACCCACTAATTCCAATGGCATGTAACAGGACACTGGAAATGTTGTGGGAAGTTACAGGCTCAACTTCACACCTGGGTCTGCAATCTGTGTTGTTCCAACGGGCCTTTCACGATTGCTTTCACGAATCCAACACAAAATGCCGAAAAACAAACACCAAAAAGTAGTCTTGTTAGTCTTACTTTGCTTTGTCTGAGCATCACACTTACTTGGAGGAGGCGTTTCTGCTACAGCATAATGTTAAAGTCCCTTACCATTGCCTTGAACCCTGTTAAACAGCTCATGAGGTAAATATTGCATTCCTCTTCCTTAACAGATCGGTTACAGTGGCATCCGCTCCTTTGACCCCTCTTTGCCCTTACCGCGTCTCCCACTGGCCGTGTCTCTCCCCTGGAACACATCTTACCACGTCTTCAACCAGCTCCACCCAGGGACCACCTACCAGTTTGTCATACGGGCCAGCACCGTCAAAGGCTTTGGCCCCCCGACCACGCTTAACATAACCACCAACATTTCAGGTACATCTTTCCAAACCTTTATTCACTCAGGAAGTCCCACTGAGGACAAAACACAGAGTCAACCTGGCCAAGGTGGCACTCGTTAGCGTGGTGGGTTGCGTATGCAATAGATATATATGGTGCGGTTAAATTGTATATAGTGCCACCTATAGGATGTATTGTATATGACCAAGCAGTTGTGTTAAATTGATGGAGAAGGTATTTGTGTACATTGATAACGGTTTAGTTGGGTTATGGATGCAAATGGCTTGTCATAACCAAAGGAACCACCGTGAGATGAAACGTCATGTGAATCTGCTATAGGTTTCGGTTTTTGGAGCAATTTCTTTCACACACGCCCTTGTATGTTTCCTTTAATGGTGCCAATGTTAGACGCTGGTCCGTTCAGAAATGAGTGTGGAATATACCCACACCTGTTAGAGTCATTTTCTCCTGCGCACGTCTTCCCCAACTCAAATCTCGGGATGTATTTGGAAACTGTTGAAATGACAGCCAAGGACCTCATTAGATGATAATGCAAACCACAGACTTCATTTAAAGCAATCAAATTAACCAGGTGAATTGACGCTAAAAGCTTCTTGACATCTCCCTTAGTGGCAAATGAGGCCATTAGCCTTTCTTTAAATAATGGGAGCCTGGTGGTTGTTGCAATAAGTGCTGTACGTAATATACATGTAATCACACAGGAACATCATTTCAACACTGCTATTGTAAATTTGTATGGTAGCAATTTCCCAAAATGCTTTGTAAAACATGTTCTAAGCAAAAAAGAGGCTTTTCACTTTGCCGTGATATAAAATTAAACATAATGTGCGCATTAATCATGGTGGATACTTTTCTCAAACCCTCCAACATGTTACACCCCACTGTTGTCAATTAACCCCTCTTGCAGTTTTCCTTGATTCGTGATTTCACTCTGAACTCTGGTCTTTACGACGTGCTTCTCGTCCCTTAGCCCCTACATTGGAGGAATACGATGGGTCCGAGGCCTTTCTCAATGAGACGGCCACCACCATTACGGTCCTCCTGAAGCCAGCTCAGGCCAAAGGTGCCCCCATCAGGTAAGATAACTAATGCTTGGCTTTGTTCTAGTCGAGGGTTTCATCCAGTCATTTTATCGAAGCTCGTCCATCTGCTTGCTGGACCTCTCTGTCAGGAGGTTTGTGTTGTTTCCCTCTCCTCAGCACAGCCCACAAATAGAAAGAGCAGTGCTGGGTAATTTCTGCCGAGGCACTGCGGGGGATTTAGATATTCAGGTCCATGGCCCTGCCGATCTCCATTTGATTTGGCCATTGTTGGCCTGTGCCTTTTCATTTCCCCTCCCCTATCACAATCGGCAGGGATATAGAGTTTGAAGGTACTTGTCATAAAGGGGATTTGAAGATAACTCTTGGCTCTCAGATTCAGTAAATCAGCTATTATGCGGCCAGGTCTGGGCTGCAGTTGTGAAATTGGAGGGGCTGCGAATAGGAAAGGGAAAGAACAACAGTCTTGAATACAAAACCACCTGAGTGCATTTTGTCCTCACAGGCACTCACTCAGTAGATATGGCAGTTATAGCTAAGATGTAACACCCGCCTCTAAATTGGAATAAAGCTTTTTTGCGTGTTTTTGTCTGGGATACAGATGTTGTGTACACTATATAGTTACAAATATCATGAAGATTAATGGCATAGATACTAAATCCGCAATGGAGGGAGGGTGTTAGCTAGGAAATACAGTGGGACCAGGATTATGTCTTGTTTTTTTACCAGCTTAAAAGATTTAGGAGCTTTAAGAGAACATAGACGTGTGTTTTTAAAATAGACAATGGTTCAGAATTGGACTGATTAAGGCCCGGGGGCATTAGCAAAAGATTTTCATTTGTCCACTTATGTCAGCGCACAACGCTGGCCAAGCACTTATGAAACCTGATTGGCTAATCACGCGGCAGGTCTGTGCAGCTCTAATTTATAGAGGGTTGGTTAAGGTGGGCATGAGAGATTGAGCCGTTGCCAGCCACTGGCCATCTGTTCAGGTAATTTGTAACAGTTTGTCATTGACGAGCGGCACCGGGTGAAGGCAAGAACCTGAGTGCTCACTCTATTTTGGTGGAAGCCCGGCAGATTTTGTTTCCATCTGCGCCCAGCATTTTGGAGTGTCACTTGAATTTAGATCCGTGTGGCTTTGAGCTAAAATAGAAGCTATGGAAGGTTGGGGTGGGGGGCGATGGCTGTCAGGGCACTGGGCACTAATGGTGAGGGAAGGGTGGATGGGGGGGGGGGGGGGCAGAGACGCGCCCCTGGGCAGTCATTACCAAGGGGGGTGGAGGGGGGGGTCACACTCTCGGAGCGGAACTAAGGGTTGCGAGGTCCAGAAGGGGGCTCGGCACGGTGGAGGTCTGCCAGGTTTACAGCACCATGGGTGTGTGAAGGGGCTCCGCCTCCTTACCTTGCTCTAGGCCGTGTTAATAAGTTGCCATGGCGCCGAGGTTTGTCTGTGTCTCGCTGCGTTAACAAAGACCCTCAGGGACGGAGATGAAGCACAGCGGGGTGACTCTGAAATACAAACGAGGAGACGTGACCTGTTTACTCTTCGTGAAGGTTCATCAACTCCCATTCCGGGGGATTGTTCTCTAGTCTAGTGTTGGAGAATAGATTGTTGTTAGTTAAAGGCCATGTCCAGATAAATTGGCTCTGGTAGAGATATCAGGGCCTGTAGCAGACATCTTTGCCAAGCCGGGGCTCATTCCAGGAGTTAAACTCATTTGGCATGTCCTCCCTGTGCCTCGCGAAGTGAGAGATTGCTTTAAGATTAGCCTAGCTTTTGTTTGGCTAGTTGACTTTGTTTGCCTGTGCTGTTTTGTGGGGACTGATTGCTTGTGATGTCCTGTCCCTCTCTGCAGCGCTTATCAGATTGTGGTGGAGGAGCTGAACCCCCATCGCACGCGCCGGGAGGCCAGCTCTGTGGACTGTTACCAGGTCCCAGTCTCTTTCCACAGTGCCTCCAGTGGCAGTTCGCCGTATTACTTTGCGGCCGAACTCCCACCTGGTAACCTTCCAGAGCCCTCGCCATTCACAGTGGGTGACAACAAGACGTACCACGGCTTCTGGAACCCCCCGCTCGCCCCCAGGAAGAACTATAACATCTACTTCCAAGCTGTCAGCAGTGTGGAGAAGGTAAAATACACCTGGACGTGTCAGCATTCGGACTCCTTGGGTTGTAGGTGTTTTAATGACTACAAATTTAAATTCTAACGCTACTTCAGCCCCTTTTGAGACTGAGCTATTGCTCATTAGATTCCCCTTTCAACTAGTCTGATCCTAGTTCAATATATATGTAAATATGTATTTTTTTCTTCTTTTCGTTTTACAGGAAACAAAAACACAATGTCTGAGACTTGCAACGAAAGGTACGTCGAGGCTTTTCTTTCTACTTTTGTAATCCTTATTACTCAGTAGTAATAAACATTAGTTGGAATTCAGTCACTTTTCCCTGGAGCCTATTAATGCCCTCTCTTTTGCTGTGATAAAGAACGGTTAGGTGATTATGCATATGTCAACTTTATTTCTGTCATTCTTTCACGAGTATTGTTATACAGTGAGGATCTGGAATCAGGCAGAATCAAAGAGAGCTCATTTATTTCTGATATTTGCTCTTGTAAACCGCTTTGCTCTGGTGAACAGCTTGTGCCTGTTTGAACTGGGGGCCAACAGTGCCAACCCTTTGGATTTTACAGACAGAGAGGGAGCTCACTCATTTTTTTTTTATCATAAGCCATGCTTTATGCTGTTGGTTTTTAGTGATTAAGAGAAAGTGGTCCTTAAATTGATACAATTCATACAGTGCCAGCTCATCTGTGGCGTAAATTGAAGGTTGGCAATTTATGGACTCTGTCCGCTGGCTTTGCACTATTGAAATTACCTGCACAAATAGATTATGGATAAAATGTATGCTGAACAATCATTTTCCGAAGTGCATTGGAGTTAACTGGCCAAGTATTTAAAGTGCTAATGGACTTGTCTCTTATGACAATTAAAGCTTCCTTGTCACATTAAAAAGTTAGGAGGCTATGCTAAATAGTACTATTTTCCCCATCAAGTCGTCAGGTCAGTGAGTTCCCCTTGCTACCACAGAGACAGTATTTCACTACACGGCACGAAAACTTGAAAAATAGCAAAAGCTTGCTGTCCTTCAGTTGACTGCTAGCTGTACAATGATATTGCTACTGGCAAAACATCTTCTGATCAAAACATCTCCTGATCTCAGATGTCAGCCCGAGGTGGGAGCTAATGTTAATATGCCAGATGTGACTGCAGCGCTGTAGTCACCCATCAATAACCCTGAGCTTGAAGAAATCTGTTCAGCTGCATCAGGTTTCAGCATAGGTGACATCAGTGATGCTGTGCTTGCCAGGAGTGACAAGCTCACATCCCCTTGGATGACGTTACTTGTTGAACTGAGTGGAACAAGTTGCAACATGGAAATAGTTATCAGTGGTGATGTCACCGTCACCCCAAATGACGGAGGATCACCATAGCGACGTTTAGCTTTACCTCTGTGCTTATCAGCTGGACTCGTATTCATGCCTTTAAACGGCTGTTTGCTTGTTGTCTCTGATTCAGACATGGGTCCCACTGCTTAGATTACTACTTGTTTCAGTGGCCTAGCTTAGAAATCAGACCCCATATGTTATTTTCAGTCGTGGAAAGTGCTGTATTTATAATCCGTAAACAGCTGGCTATGCATTAACACAACAGGGATTGGACTTGTTTTCCGTTTTCCACGGCTTTGACGTAGACAATCCATTGGCCACGTCGCGCTCGTGCCGAATAAAGAGACTCTGGGTGTTTTTATTTCGGGTCAGAACTGCGTGTCCGTGTTTTCAGCGTCACATCAGTTAGGGAGAGGCGGTTTAATGACTGATAAAAGGTGTGACGGAACGCGGTCCAATAATGGTAAGAAAATTGAACAGTGTGATAGTTCAATCGTCACTTAACAAAGTTGTTCAGATCCAACAAAAGCAGTATGTTTCCTAGACCCCTTATAGTTGCCGGGTGCTTCCAACCAGTGTCCACTGGACTAAAAAATGTGTAAACTGTGGCCCCATTAAATGCCCCAGCGAATTGAAAATCACCTCAACTGCCTCAATCTTAATTGGATATGAAAGCTTTGTTGTTTTTGTAATTAATTGTTTTACGTGTATAAATGTATCCAAAGCTCATTGCCTCGGAGGTTGTCAAACCAATCCAGGCAATGTGAATAAGTGCCATCGAAGCCCTATGTCACTGATCAAAGTGAATCTTCATTATTAATTGGATTTTAAACAGACGTTGGCCGGCGCTAGAGGACCGCTTATGAAACCGACGTTGTGGTAGAAATCCGGCGCAAAATCGTTCGACTGAATGATACAGTTCAGCAAGTCACTAAAAAGGACTGGTTGCTGGCTGCTGCTCCAGGAACCTTTCTACAGTAGCGTCTCCAGCACAATCGTCCGCCCAGTCACCATGTCAATCATCAGCTTATTGGAACTTCTGCTTCCCTTTAAGCACATGTCTGGCCTTAGTGCTACGGTGAAGAAAGGTTGCAATGTGCCTCTCCCCACCAAGCAAGCGCACGATAGCTGGAGGTTTTAAGAGCAGCCAGAGTGGCTAAGATTAGTTTGTGTGCAAAACAGCCAACATGAAGCGGCTCCATTAATGCCGCAACACATATCATTTTCGCAGCGTTTTCCGTCACATAACCTCCCACTCATTTAACACCTCCAAAGAGAAAATGCATAGATTCACGAAATCAATTTGAGAACGTCCAAACAAGAAACCCCATTTATTGGAAACCTCCCCCGCCACCACCAGCCCTACTTTCAGTGGTGTCAACATCTATTTGGAAATCTGCTCTAGTAGTAAGTCTAAAGATTTTCTTGTTGCCCTCTGAATTACATTTGTTATAGTGCTCTTTGAGATCATAGTTGTGGTGTTACATGAGTGAATTAATGTGCCTTATAAGCCTATAAGATGATTTACTGCTGCTGATCTACTTTATAATAAAAGCAGGAGAAAGGGTAAAACATTTCTGTTACTGACTCAAAGGCTTTTCTTTCTTCTTCTCTTTGTCCTGTTTCTGCTGCATAATAAGCAGGAAGAAAAACACCCAACTCGATCACGGCAATGATGTCGTATTTTTTTTTACAAATACGGTAGTTGATATTTTCCGGAATGTGTTTGCCGGGTACAATAGGATGGCCACAGCGAAGGCTGAAAGAGCTGTCAAACCGAGAAGTAAGAGGAGCTGTGGGATTGTTTAAGTGTAAAAGCCAGTGGCAAGGCCAGTGGGTGACAACATGAGAGACAGGGGGAGTTTGTCATGCTCCCCAGGGACACGTGTTCTCGAGACATCCGTCCACTTCCAACCTGACGTGGAGGGGGAGAGACTCGGGGAGGCACAAGGAGACGGGTGTGTGGGGTGGGGGGCCGACCGTCACACACAACAGACAGTCCCCACGGGCCTGGCCCCCGTCACTCCCAAAGCCCCCTGCACCGGCAGAGATCTGGGTTTAAGCCCCAGAGACTTCTTCGTTGCTTCTATCATCCAGCTTTCTGTTCCTGGATGGATTTTCCAGGCTGTACATGCTCTCTAGGGTGGCTTCATCTCTCCACTGCAAGGGATCATCGTTCGCAGATTAATTCCAGTGGAGACAGATTAGTTTCAGGATAAATATCCAGCTATGGGACCACCAAAACACTCCAAAACCGTCTTTTTAACTCCAACTTCAATTCTCTGTTTGCTCGCCAATAAAGGTTATGGCGGCGTGATGTATGAAAAAAACACAGGCCATTTGTTTCTTTATATAAAGGGGATTCTGGGGTCATAACAATGAGAACTCTGCCGTGGGGGGAGGGGGGGGGGGTGCCTTCTGCCCCAGGTCGGTGAAGAACCCTCCCTCTAGTGACAGAGACGCCAGATTCTTGTCATTCTTCCTTATGATAAAAACTAGGCCGTGGAATTGATTCCTGAGGAGTAATGGCTTGAGTGCTGGCGGAAGATCGGCCTTGGCCAGGCTTTCAAGCCCCTTTCTTTAAGTCTTCCGAGATAACATGGCAGTCGTTGTATCTTTCACTCATTTGGCTGGTAGGAAAAGATACATCTGTTGGTTATCATTTGGCTGTTTACATTTAGTCAGGTCTACATTATTGTGTGAGTTATGTAGTGGGCTTATGTATTGTAAAGGCTGTACATGTTGGCATCATATTTGCCCTTTACATTGGGGTAAGGAGATACTATACGATCGACAACATAATCATGTTGTTGATATTTTACAATTGTCTAACTGTGGACTACTGCAGTAAGCTCATTTCATTAAGTGCCTGAAGATCATAGCATAGGGAGAAGGATTATGCTTCATTTGTGATATTTCAACTTCTGTATTAGCTAGAATGGGTATTTATGAGTAGTAAAATACAATATGTGAAAAAGGGAACAATACATATGTAGAGATATTTAGATTCAAGTTTTCACGTTTGTTGTTGGGTAGCTGTTCACCTTTTTAAAGTATGCTATGCCCCTGTTTGTAAACACTTTAACACTGTAATGTTTTACCAAAATATTAATGGCTTTGAAGATACTGAGAATATTTAAACACCAGATAGTGAATTCATGCTTTGAATATCTCATGTCATCATAGGGGGTATGAAACATATTTATAAATTCAGAATTGAAAAAAAAAACATTAGTGTGTGTATGTGTCTATAGAACCATTGCACAAAGATATTATAGGGAAATGGGAATATAAGTATATTTAAATGGGTAGGCTAGTGGTCATTAGATGTGTTTTTAATGTTTGTGCCCAAGTCACTGTACTGGCATGAGTTGTTGTGGCTCATTCTGGAAGACATCCACAGTGTATCGTGAAGCATACAGTATACCGTGGCACGCTGGGAATAAATGTATTGCGTGAAGCAGAGCACCATCTTGTCAAATGAAATGATCACGACGGCCTAACATTATTGTCATAGAAAGAACGATCCTGCTGAAATGCACCCACTAACTTTGCGCTACTCTTTTCCTGTTCGGTGGCCGAGCATACGTGTTATTCATTGTGCTCTCTTTCCAATCGGGCATCCAGGAGCCACGGAGGAGCCTGAGGTGATCCCGGACCCGGCCAAGCAGACAGACCGGGTGGTGAAGATTGCTGGCATCAGTGCCGGGGTACTGGTCTTCATCTTACTGGTGTTGGTAGCCATTCTCCTGGTCAAGAAGAGGTGAGTGGAGCGCTGAGAACCATGACTGCTGCGCCACCGGCTCCACGGGAGCATAGCACACAGGCCACTCACAGCTCCATCCCACGCCATCACCCATAACCATGACTCCCACTGGTTCAGGACCACCAGGCGCCCCACAGATGAGGGATGACAAGTGCTAGGGATGACAGGAGCGAGGGGTGAGGAGTGGGAGGGATGACAGGGATGAGAGGAGGGAAGTGCTCTGCGTTTTGTTTTTTTTGGAGTGCCAAGAACCTGTTGAATGCTGCTTAACAGGGTTTGTCATTACAGGGTGTGTTGAGGAGTTGGATTGAGTTTCAAAGTGTGACAGTTAAAACACTGTGATTTAGATGAGGTCCAATAAGGTCTCTGTCGGAGCTGTACAGTGAATTTACGAGCGCAAAACATTTTCAAAGGTTATCAACACTATTTTTGGGGAATTACTTTTTACTTCTGAAGAGGCTGATCTGAAACGCTATGTAACATACCCACAGGTTATTTAGCTCAGCTGAGTTTTAGTGTGCATACCAGTGGTGTTCACAATATCCTAGCTTTGCTAATATTTATAAGTCTGTGGGATGTCTTTTAACTGAATATATATATTCTTGTTTGTTTTGCTGTCGTTAACATTTCTGCAGGTTATTCAGATATTTGCATTGCAATCGTTAAAAAAAATTGGCCAGCAATGTTGCTTTAATGGTTTAGTTGAGGAGTCTTTACACCTAAAAAACTGTGTTTTGACACCCACCATCTCAAATGGTTTGGGATTGGGTTCTGAAGTTACAGATATAATTAGTATTCCTGAAACATTGTTTTGTTGAAATATATTTGGACCCAAATTGTCAATTTCAGTTACTTAAATATAACTATAGGGCATAACATCTAATTTGGATCCAACTTCTTAATTTGATGTGAATCCAAATACATTTCTAAAAGGTGCATATGAATAGCCCAACCAAAGCCCAACCCATTGGCTGGTATGCAGATTCAGCTCTCTATGTTTGACAAATAATTTAAAGCTGCAGATTGGAGTATTGTTTATTCAACTTGTAATGTAGTCTCAGTGAATGTTTGTTCTCCTTTCTGTGGTGATGGTTATTTTTCGTTGTTCAGAGAAATGTAATATTACTGTAGATGAATGGCCAATCAAGAACCTGATTAACATGTTCTGACCACTATATAGTGCAATTTCTGCATGTGTGTGCGAATATTTCTTAAAAAAATGTCAGGAACAAATAGACTATTCGCAGTAAACAAGCAAAAAAAAAATGTCCCTTTAGATTGTGTAGTTTATGGCTTATGTGCCAGTTGGTTAATCTGAAACACTTTTTGTTTGTGGGGCGCGTGTTAAATGCATCAGAATTTCAATCTAATACTTATTGCAGTAATGGTGGACATTCAAACACCAGTTTCTGATGATCAGACTGCTAATGTAAGTTCTATATACAAGGCCATGACAAATTCCATCAATATGTTCCACCATGAATGATTATAGACCGAAGGTATTTCAACGCCACACACCACAGAATATGGTCCCGTGATGGGATAGAAGAATTAAAAGACTTCCTGCCAAGCAAGCCTCCAACTAACCTCTGGGAAAATGTAATCCTTTCTGCAATCATTTATAGTATAGTATTTATAATAAGGAAAAATATACAGATGGATGACAAATTAAAGGAAAATCCTGAATCAATGAGTAGAGTGCAGAATGCAGATTCATCTTCACAGGTGTACTGCACGATACAATTAAGCAATTAGGATCCTAATTGAGATGATTAGCGGGCTCAGCTAACCTTGATGTTGGATTATGCGGAATGGACTTAGAAAGAGGGTTTATTATTGTCTCTATCAGAATGACAATGCCCCCCATCCACAGGGCACAAGTGCTGACTGAATGGCTTGATTAGTATGAAAGTGGTGTGAATCATATGCTATGGCCTTCCCAGTCTCTAGATCTCTACCCATTTGAACACCTATGAGAGCTATTGGACTAACGTGTTAGACAGCGCTCTCCACCACAATCATCAAAACACCAAATGAGGGAACATATTGTCAATGCCAAGGCTTATTGAAGGTGTTCTGGCGGCTCGTGGCCCAACACCTTACTGAGACATTTTATGTTGTTTTTTCCTTAAATTTTTCACCTGTCTGTGTGTGTGTATATGGAAACTTTGTGCAAATAAATACATGAAAGACATAGGAACGCAAGGACTCTACCACAAACCTGCAGATTATATCACTCTCTAACAGCCTCTTTGGTGAAAGGATATATAGGATGCCAATAAGTATGACTATGAATTTCAGAGCATATGATTTTCTAGTTTGCTGCTATTGAGTACTGGATTAGAACTGAAGAAGCTGTTTTCCTGCAAGATAGTTTTTTTTTTAGCCAAAGAGTGAAGTGTTATGATAACAAGCTTTATTTGTAACATTCGGTCACCAACCACTGCAACCTGTCACCAATATAATTAGGAATGTAGCAAAATACATTTAAATAGATTTAGAATGAGTAGTTGTCAATGGCTTGCTCCAAATCAACGCTTGGGTTCTGAATTTATTAAATAATATGTGATCCCCCTAAATTGACATTGAAAATGTGGGTGCAGTCCCTTAGCATAATTGAACTCAAATTAATTATATTTCATCAAAAGCAACGCTAATTGTGTCTGTTTTACAGAAACATTTTCAGAACAGTTTGAGATGGTGGATGTCATCGCTTGCTGAATTGAAATGGAATGACCCTCAGGATGCATATTGAAACAAGATAACTGATCTGTGCTCAGTCGGTGCTAGCTTCAAGTTCATTCATTTTGTCACTCCTTTATCTCCTCATCCCATTCAATAAGGCTGCTTCATTCACAATCATTCAGAATAGTGTTTACTGCTTGGTTAGTGCAGTTTAGTTATTAACTTAGTTAGAAATGCATCATAGAATTACAGCATCTGCCATTCACAGTAGTCCCTCACTGATGCAGAGAGTGGGCCTATATGAACTCCTTTGTTATCTAATATTGACTGTTAGTGGATGGATTAAGCTTAACATGCTTTTAATGTGATATAATTCTTTGTTAGAATTCATCATCATGTTCATACTTAAAGAGGGAATTGACAGTATTTTTGGAAGGTCAATTTACAATCTGAAACATTTGATGTTGATGTCTAAATGCTACTTTTCTTTTTAGTCATGGAGGCTTTACTACGAAGAATTGGTCAGTCAGGTGTGTGCTTTTAATTGTTGATACAAATATGTACAAACAAATACAGACATATATACATACACACACACACACACACACAGACACAGACAGAGTCCAAAGAGGCAGATTGCAGCGATCGGGGAATCTGGAGCCTTGAGAGTAAATTATGTTGTGCTGTAATTACTTTGTGAACCTCCTATTGATTTCGTTCAGTTTTTCAGATAAGGTTTTGTAATGAATACTGTCGAACTAAACTGTCTCAAGCACCTGTGATGAATGGTTTGGAAAGCCTAGCTACATGTTCTGTTATTACTCCAAAGAAATTGTTATGGTTTTAAAGGGAAAGAATCAATTTCTTGCGCCAATCCTCAGTCTGGGCACATCTCTACATGCTGATCAAGTTCAGCTGGATGGATAAGCACGGAGCTGTGGAACAATAAGATGAGCTTAGAGGAGCCCCTTGCCCGCGCTCTGTTTCTCAGTTTTTATGACACATGGCACCATCGTGTGGACATTAAAGAGAATTACCGTATCTTACTTCACTGACCCCAATTGACCCGTATCTTACTTTACTGGTGTCTGGTCAATTGGGTTACTGAACCCCAGTACTAATGAACACTTATTGTGTCAAACATTGGTTTTACTCAAAGTGACCCACACAGTATCTATTCCTTCTCATTCCCCATACACCATGCATGAACAGTCCCAATGAAATGGAATTCCATGAGGATTCCGGATACGGGAAGGAGAGGGATGTAGGAGAGGGGTGTATTGACTTGTTCCTGATGAAGATATCACTTCAGTGTTGGACAGTCAAATGGTGTCTGTGACTACTGATTCATAATCATTCCTAATTGGCAGTGCGGCCTCTGTGTTCTTCTTCAAGTTCTGCCAATTAGGGCCTTATTCGCAATGACCTCCTTCCTGGTTTCCCCAGCCAGCTCCCATACACATGACTCTGTGACCTTTCAACCTTTCCCTCACATAGCCTCCTGCACCGCAGGTCATTTAGCTTCATTCTTTATTCCTCCTTTTCCTTCCCTCCTTCTCCCCTCCATTTTCTTCACTGGGTATTTTTTATTTAGTTGGAGCTGGTCCGAACTTGCTTTGTGGAGATAAGAGGAGAAGGTCAGGTTATAAAGTGAGTCTTTTTATTTTCATGGTCTTGATTGACAGATGTGGGTTGAGTGACAATACCAAAGTTATCTTTTTTCTTATATTGAAAAACAGTGAGTTTAAAGCTCTTTTTTGTCAAGAGGGTGACTTAAATTATATTTAAGTATTCTATAGTGAATAATTCCAAATGAAACTAGAGGAAATATTTCCATAGTTGGAAGGATTTTCCTCAATTTCAGTCCTTTGCTGATGCTATGGAGTAGCTATTTTTATCTAAAAGATTAATTGAGAAATAAAATTGTATCATGCCCAGGCCTCTTGGTATCTGTAGGTGCTACTGTACAAAGCAAAAATAGCTGTCATGGATAGTTTTACCACTTGCTTTGTACTATTGTATTTTGATTAAATAATATTTTAAAATTAATTAATATTGAAAAGCATAATAGCAAATTGGTAAATTATATTTATGAATGTAAATGTTATTGAAATCCAAATGGCTTCATGTTGCACCAATTGCTGTTTTGTATTACCTACATATGATACAAATGGATATAGTTTGAAAATAATTTGAAATATACATGAGCAATCCTCTCTTGAAAGGGCCATTTTATGGATTCCATAGTGTGAAAAAAAAACCCAACATGCTCTTTTATGTCCCTGTTTAGTATGGAATCCGTCAGGTCTGGCATATCCAAACGTCTTTGTTCATTACTACAAACACTAGCTTTGTGTCGGTTGGGGTTGGTCTACTACTGTAGGTGGTTTGCGTAGTAGTTCAATGTTTGGTAACAGAATCTATTCCCTGTGGTTTACGGTCTTTTTCACGGAGGTGGGAGGGGATTCATTTCATTGAATGCTTTTCATAAAAGCCATTGGCATTAATTGCAGCGCCTGCTTTTGAGTTTTGGATGGCTTCCTGGTTTGTAATTTCAGCCTGAAAGGACCGGTGTTTGGAGCAATGGGGCACATTGAATGCTAATGAGCCATAAGCTCCTAATCCCTTTGGAATGGATTAAGTATACTGATAGTAATTGAATTCAGAAATGTGACTAATGTTCCTTTGTCCCCAAAGTAAAGTGAACACTTTTGTTTTGAAGTTGTCTTCACTTGTTGTTTATATCTTGAATATAGTTATGAGTGTTAGCGCTACAGTCAACCGTCTAGTTGTCAACTAAAAGTACTCTCTCTCCGTATTTTCTGCAGATATTACAACATATGTCTTTCTCACACAGACTGACATAGTATCTGAATGAATAATCCTTGTGTTAGCTGTTGCGTTGTGCTGCACCAAATTCATTTTCTTACAAAAATCACAGTAAAACTACATGATGTAGTACAAAGCAATATGTTTAAATGAAGTGGGATTTTGGAATGTAGTTTTAGCTTTGAACAGACGCAATCAACGTGAAACCCAAAACATAATGCTGTGGAAACATTTGTATGTTTTTCTTAGATTCATGTTTTTCCCCCCTTATTTCTTGGTCATGCCGTGTGGAAAGGAAAGTACATTACAAAGAGTAGTTACTGGGAAGATCGACGTATATGGGCAAGACACAACTCATTGATTTAATACAATAATGAATCTGTGGTTCCCTATATAAACTGAACCCATAGAAGATACTGCATCTTTAAAATGGTGGTCCATGACATGCTTGTTTTCCAGGTAGCAAGCAGCTTGTTTTTTAGTTTGCCGCAATTTGTTTTTGCAGCTGTGTTTATCCATATGCTTTTCAATACCTTTTCTTTTCCTATGCAGAACCTTAGACTAAATAAATCGATTATGATTTTGTAGGTCCATATCACCAACAGTCATTCTTAAGACTGTCTGACTGTCCAAGTGAATGAGACAATTAATGCATGAAATGATTCTACCTAATTCCAAATTCAGCCAACAAAAAGATGAACTATTTGCATGTTTGTAATGAAAATAATGTACTTGCACACCATTTTTAATTACATTGGAACATAAAACTGCATGAAGCTCAATTTAAAGGAATGCATGAATAAATGAAATTCTAACATTAGTAAGTTTAATTAATAGAGATTTTATTTTTCTTGTCTTGCACTTTTATGCTTTTGTTGATCCGACTGATTCACACTTTGCATTCACCAATATTTCTTTATCCTGCTGTCTCTGATTTGCGTGCCAGGAGGAGCTACTATTCATACTCATATTACCTGTAAGTAAACAGACAAACAACAAAACAGAAACAAACAAACCCAAAATACAATGAGTGCATTTGTCCTTGGTTAGCTATGTAGTGTTTTAAAGATGCAGTATCCTTTTTTCAAGTGAAAACTCGTATCGCTCAAGAACCAATTGCCATTACATTGACCAGCTCAGACCTGCTTCGAAACACTCTCCAAACCAAAGTCGAGGCGACCAAAAGTGGTGTTATTTGAAAAAAGAATGCTGCACTTTGTGTCCTGTGTCCTGTATGTGTTCATTAAGTCATGTACTTCATTCATCTCCTTCATCTCCTGGGCCTCCTTTGTCCATTGAAATGACACCAGATAAACTGACCGCCCCTTTACACACACAATACAAGAGGTGTGCAATCTCATATGGCTTCTCCAATTGGTTTGGTTTGAATGTTGGTTGCAGAGGGAGTCCTTGTGGGTTCGGTGTAGGTTCTGGGATGCTGCTGTAGACAGTAAAAAGTCATTGTCACCGCAATGCTGTGTTTTCCACTTCCTAAGGGCCCCGATATGCTGTCCTCGAGAGTCTGTCGGTGCTTTGGCATTCTACATCCTTGTCATTTCACCCTCACCGTTGAGGGAGTTTAGACACACAAGCCTCCCATTTTTCCTCTGCGCTCTTCTCAATTTTGTAATTTCTCACGATCGCTTTTCATTTCACATCTATAAGTGACTCTGCCTTAAGTGAATTCAAGTGAATGAGCCTATCCAGCATTTCAGCGATGAATCAGGATAACTGGTTTTGTCATGAAATTGACATGCTGTAACAGTTTCAAGGTGAACATCTTTTGTGATTTTGATGGTTCTTTAGGTAGTTGCTTCCAGTGATGTTAGGACATCACACTTTCCTATCACTAGGAAACTTTCTGCCAATAAAATCCTCTTAAATTGGAATAATTGAAAAACAGAAATTTACCATCAACTACCTGAAATGGTAAATGTGTTGTGTTTTTTTCTAAATGGGAAAGCAAGGTCTCCCACAGTTTGATTGTTCATGTACCTTCCTAATTTTTTTATCCACTAAAAATTTATGATGGGGAGAAATTTGTTCAGTATTCCTAGAATTGTGATTTAATAAAGACTGATTTAATTAAGGCTGATTATGTAAAGACTGTCCAACCATCTGCCTCTTCAGTGGAACACAGAGTCCTCCTTCAGTTTCACTAGAGCGGAACTTTAACCTCATCTCAGTGCTTTCATCTAACTACAATCTGAAAACTGCAATCAGAGAATGATTTGTACTGCACAACATTTCTTCCGGGTGCTTGCAAAGTGGAAATCAAAACTAGGATTCGAATAATGTGGGTATCTAGGTGTTTTTTTCAGCATGGTACTCCTTCAAACCATACAAATGGAGTGAGAAACGCACAGCTGCAATTGCCCTTGAAATAAAACTCTTCCAATCTCGAAGGTGTTCAATCAGGCTTTCTCACTCAGGACAGTGATCATTTGGCACATTAATGTTGTTAATCTATTAACCCTATCTATGCCTGTCGAGATTTAATTGGAATTGGAAAACTAACAAGAAAACAAGTCTCCGTCTTGTCAGAGCCCAGATCGGGGAAGTCATGCGGTAACTTCTCACCTTAGCATGAAGCATCTACCTCTCCCCCTCAAGGCAGAAGTTATTCCTGCATGACTATTCATGCCTGACATTGGGTCCTTCTGGCTTTCCCCTGTATCTCCTGCTGTAAAGCAAACCAATGGCCTGTCACGGAGATAGGAGTTCTCTTTCATCTCTTTACCTTCAACCTTTACTATTTCCTATGACAAATTGATTACTCTGTGTTGTTGGGATATTTGAATGTGCTTGTCCGATCTTTCAGGAAACTGGCCAAGAAGCGAAAAGACGCCATTGGGAACACTCGCCAAGAGATGACTCACATGGTGAATGCCATGGACCGTAGCTACGCCGACCAGAGCACGCTCCATGCTGATGACCCCATGGCCGTCACCTTCATGGACTCCCACAACTTCACCAACAGATGTAAGTGCAGTCATCCCTTCGCATATGCATTCATGGATACATGTAGGAAAAGCCTTTTGACTGACTACCTCTCTACCTTGCATTGGAAAGGGCCTTAACACAGATGAGGTATTCATTTGTACAGTAGATTTTACTTTTGTATGCCAAGAAATGAAAAACTGCCATTCGTGATTTTCAAGATATGTTGGTCTCTTCTCTTATGATCTGTTCACCCTGGCATTTTAGAATTCAGTAGTGTGCTTACTGTTTTCTGGAATGTCCCTTTCTGTCCCTACAGTACCTAATGATCCACTTGTGCCAACGGCAGTGCTAGGTGAGGCCCCAGTGCTTTGTCATCTGCCCTGCCATGGCTTGCTGTGATCCCCATATATGTCATTGTCACGGTCCTGTAGCCGCCCATTGTAAACCTGTAGCCACCCATTGTAGACCTGTAGGCGTCCAGTCCAGTGAAAACCCGTAGCTGTCCAGTACGGTGTAAATTTATAGACATCCAGTATAAACCTGTAGCCGTCCAGTCCAGCGTAAACTTGTAGGCGTAAACTAGCCATGCTGTGTCTTTGTATTGAATCTGGGGTAGTCATACAACCCTAAATTAATAGTGCATAACAGTCAGAATGGCTAGACTTCACATTAACTTAACCCATTTTATGCAGTACAAGGGATCAAATCAGACTTGTTTCCAGGTTCTGGATTTCCCTTGGTAACCAGTATAAATCAGACTTGGCCCTCAGCCAAGGTAGAGTGGCGACATGGCAATGCTCCAGTGAACTGATGAACAGTCCTTAAGGATTTGGGTTTGGGACCCACCTATAAGTTGTTGGAGTGGAGCTGGAGGTGCTAACCACACTGAGAGAATCACTCTCACTCCTGTATGCCATACAACTGTCTACACACTCCAAATCCTGCTCAGGACGTTAGAGAAACAAGAGAGAAGACGGATATGACAGATACATTCACCTGAGCCCCGACCTGAAGATCAACCGACTGCATGACATGACACTGTATAGAATGAAACCAGTCATCCTGTCACTGTTACTAAGTCCGCTGTGTCAGAGGAGCAGGGGGCCATTTTACATCACCCTCAGCCCCCCTGGGACTTGTCTCTAACTGTGGGGAGTCAAAACACACATCTGACAGTTCCCATGTAATGGAGTTCTGTGTTCCCTGATGACACCAGGATGGAGACACAAGCAGCCCTCGCTGACAGAACCGGCCAGCAGCCGCCCCGGGTCTCCACGGCTCACTGGAAACCTGAGTTTGATGGGGAATTAAAATGCCCCCTCAGGCCACTGTGTTTGCCGTGAAAATGTCTTATTTTAGCTCTGTGTTTTCACTGGGCTTGTTTAATAGGAAGTGAAGGGAGCAGTTCAAGACGTGACTCAATCTATCATGTCAGGGCAGAGTTAAGTAGTGCAAATTTGCAAACGACTAAAAAACGTCAGCTTAGATAGTCCCCACACACTAGAGTGCAGCAGTTCTCTCCCGAGCTTAGTGTCGCTCCACCCAGGTCCCACCCCCCGCATAAATGTGTCTGTCAGTCTTTCCACATGTCTTCTAGAAACCATGTGCCAATTTATAAGAAAGTGTGTGTTGTGTTTCATTCATGTGGCCCAGTTTCAAAAATGTGGTCATTGCTAGGTGATCCCCCCCCCCCCCCCATCATGTTTCAGGACTGAAGTCATGTCACCTCGTCATACATGTGTTACATATGTTCTACAAGCCCAGTGTACGTAATGTTGACCCAGCTAAAAGCTCTTTTTTTTTTTTCTTTTCTTGCTGCCATAATTTGCAAAGTGCCAATTACCGGTAAGTGCGTGTGTTCAGTGTGTGTGGAAATTCTCGTATCTCGAAGTGGATAATTTAAATGAGTGGAAGTGGACTGACGGAGAACAAATGCTGGATGTCAACGTTGTTGTGGCAATGATTTATCTGTTATATGACAGAGTGCAGAGTGTGAGTGTCAGAAACAGTTGCCCACTTCCCCTCTACTCGCTGTAAATTGTGCAGGTACTTAAAACATAACATCCCCCTAAACGTGGTGTACAGGGAGGCAGTAGCTCAGGAGTTGGCCGAGCAGAAAGGATGTAGAGCTCCCGGCTCAGTGGGCACTCTGATTGCCAGGAGGTCAGTCCGTGATTTAGAGGGGTGTTAATCCTTCCAGCAGATAACCTGGCGGTCAACAGCCGGCCCCCTCAGTTGCCCCCCCTCTCGTGCCAAAACACACGCGCACTCACTCTGCACTCATTCTTCCCTACACACACACACACACACACACACACACACACACACACTGTATTTGATGACTGTGTGTCTGAAGGGTTGACATAAAGTCAGATAAAACCTTAATGGGCACATACGGTCCGTTTCCGTCCTGTGAGCCCTGCCTCATTCCCTGAGGTGTCCCGGCCTCCCACTGGCCCCCCCCTGTCTGTCTGCTGGGAAATGCAGGCACCAGTCCTCCGCTTCGTCAAGCCTCGTCTTGCCCACTCAACAAGCTGCCGCGACACGTCCGTCACTGCCAGGTGTCACATGGCTCATATCACCACAGCTTAGCGTCTTCACGCTAAGCTGGAGATTTCCTGAGACAGAACATGTGAAGGGGCAGCGGGCAGTTTGTTTGCCAAAAACAAAACACAATTTTCATCAGCATTTTGTGGTTTTTGTGTGTTTTTTTTAATTTAATTTGTTTTACTTTTGCTTGAGGAGTGTACCTAGTCTGATTATACCAGGGTATCCATCTCAGTTAGCCGACGGGCCAGACGTGCTCTGTGAGTGATGAGTGGTGATGATCCGTCACAAGTCTGTGTAATCCTCACCGACGTGTGATTTCCCCGGGACAGATGAGAACCACACGGCAGCTGCGGAGTCCAGCCGGCTGCTGGATGTCCCTCGCTACCACTGTGAGGGGACCGAGTCGCCCTACCAGACCGGCCAGCTGCACCCAGCCATCCGGGTGGCTGACCTACTGCAGCACATCAACTTGATGAAGACCTCTGACAGCTACGGCTTCAAGGAGGAATATGAGGTCAGACCCCATGATTTTAGTCCACGGCACAACATAACCTAACACATGGTCGTAAGACTCGTATCTGTAGCTTATAGCGTAGCAAATTCAGGGTGGCCCTAAAGGGAAATGTGCTTCTCAAATTAAGTGACATAACCTAATCCCACTCAGATAATATTTTACAGCGCAAATAGGCCCTAGTAAATTAGCTGTTCTCATTTGGCCTGAGTTAGACTGACTATTGAATGCTATGGGAGAGACCTATTGAGTTAAGTATATATTATCATTTGTTATACATTTTAGTGAATAATTTCCCTGTGCAACTTCTTCCCATGAGTCTCAGGATATTATCTAGCAACAAAAACACTTGGATCTATGAAAGTCACCAGACCTTTGGGGGAAGGTGTTGTGAGAGACATTTATCTCGCCTTAGGCCAGTTTTGACACATTGTTCCACCAGACCCTCCTTGCATTTAGGAGGAAATGATCCCCACCCTTTCCACTTAACTTTAGACGGTCAGTTTCACTATTCATTTGTCTTTAAAAAAAGTCAGTATTCCTATAGCGCAGAAATAAATGCAAAAGAGACCATAAATGTCAGGGATGTTGTCACATCCTGTCAAGGTTCAGCACAGTTTACTTTTCATCTGGAAGGGCGACCACAGCCCTGCAGACTGGGTTTCCTTTCAGCAAGCGGTTTGCCCGTAAGGCACTCCTCATCGCCTGCAGATTGTTAGAGACATTCTGAATCTTTCTGCAGCCTGGTTGTTTAAAGGCTTAGTTCAGTAGTGGTTGTGTATTCAGAATGTCACGATGTTCAGATTCTGTTGTAATATTTCAAGTCATCACAGTGGTAAAAAACTAAACATATATTTCCTGAGTGTCAAACCACATACATTGTTTATGATTTGTACCTTTGTTCTTCAACAGGCAGTAAAAAAGTACAACACCGTTTCCAGAAAAGTTGGGATGCTGTGAAAAATGCAAATAAAGACAGAATGCAATGATGTGCACATAATTTATCCAAATATTTAATTGAAAATAGTACAAAGACAAAACATCAAATGTTGAAACAGATTTTTTTTAAAGGTTTTTGGAAAATATGTCCTCCAAAATCTGTATATATTGTTCAGCATTAATGATGCCTTCACAGATGTGCAAGAAGTCACCAATGCCATGTGCACTAATGCGCCCCCATACCATCACGGATGCTGGCTTTTGAACTGTTTGCTGATTACAAGCCGGATGGTCCCTCTCCTCTTTAGTCCACAGGACACGGTGTCCATGATTCCCAAAAATAATTTCACATTTTGATTTCTCAGACCACAGGACAGTTTTCTCATTTCACCTCCATCTTTAATGAGTGTGGGCCCAGGGAAGACGGTGGCGTTTCTGGATCTTGTTTATGTATGGTTTCTGCTTTGCATTTGTGGATGCAGCAACATACTGTGTTCACAGACAATGGTTTTTGGAAGTGTTCCTGAGCCCAGGCATTGATGTCCACTACAGAATCGTGTCTGTTTTTAATGTAGTGCCGCCTAAGGGCCTGTAGATCACAGCCATCCAATACTGGTTTTCAGCCTTGTCCCTTGTGTACAGAGATTTCTCAGGATTCTCTGAATAATTTAATAATATTATTTAATTATTCTCCGGGTTCTCCGAATTTAATAATATTATGTACTGTAGATGAGATACCTAAACTCTTTGCAATTTTACATTGAGAAAGTATTCTTAAATTGTTGCACTATATGCCTGCGCAGTCTTTCACAGAGTGGTGAACCCCTCCCCGTCTTAACTTCTGAAAGACTCAGACTCTTTGGGATGCTCTTTGTATAACCAGTCATGTTACTGACCTGTGGCCACATTCAGGGATATTTCTGTTATAGAAACCCTTGGGCTGGCTGCCTAAACGTTTTTTCGACCTGTCCATGAAGAAAATTTCGAAAATGCATTGTAATTCATCCATTACTTAAGAAAATATGAATTTTTCTATGAATATGGTACTAAGGAACAGAAATGGATAGCTAATCTGCTTTTAACGAACTTGCTCTTTGGATCTTGTGCAGATGTGTCTGGATCTTGTGTAGATCTTGTGCAGATGTGTCTGATCTTGTGCAGATGTGTCTGCTACCAGCTACAAGCATCTTAGTGAGATAAGTTTCTGTACTGACAGTGAAACAGTAAAGATATTTAAAGCTAGTGAAATCGCCCAGAATTAAGACTGCCATGTTTATTTGCTATGTTTTCTATACATTAAAAAGTTAGCTATGGTAATGCTTCCGCCTGCATTTTAATTTGGTGAAGAATTAGACAGGCAGCTAGGTAATGTGTTCATATTTTGCCTGTGATTGCCTGTGAAACCATGAAATGGTCTCAGAGTAAGAGGCCACAAATGGAAGCTACGTTAGCAAGCTGACCACAAACCTAAACATATCACTGACAAACATTTTTAATAAAATGTTAAATAAAGTCAAAATATCTAATTCATTTCATTAGCTCCCTGTAACTGCTTTATACAATTCAAGTAAGTTTTAACTTTTGGAAAATGAATTGTTAACTAGTGAGCCAGTGACTAAAGCTATGGTAGAGGTTCTAGGAGGTGAGGAGGAACAGGCTGGAGTTGGAACACAGAGTGGCCCAGAGAGTAGTGAGACAGTGACTGAACCAACAGAGAGACAGAAGTGAGCAAGGTTTTGATTTATGGATTATAGAAATAAAATCCTGACAAATGAGCATATACATTCTTATTGTGAGTTTAGGTAGTTATATTGTATTGTAATGTGGAAATATTGAATAAATACCGTATAAAGCTTCATATTAAAATACAAGTATTTTAATAGTCGTTTTCCTGTTAGTTACCCTATCGGCTTCATGGGAATTCTTTTGAGTTTCAGGAAATTTGCTTTAAAATAACAAACATATCCATGGAGAAATTATTAAAAAATATTATTAAGATAGGGAGGGCCTCTAAAATTATAATCTTTTAAAATTGGGGTGGGGCGGCCAACGTCGCCTATCACTATGCGCCTAGCTATGCCCCCCGACACGCCCCTGACCACGTCCACCACCTAAGCTCTTTTTTGATTCAGGCAAAACCCTGACATTGTAGCCAAGAAAATATGTCCCTTTTGCCACCATATGTTTATTGTTACCTCAGATGTGCCAAAAACTTGATTGTCCTTGGGCAGATCGACAATAGAAAAGTAAAAAGAAACCTGCCTTTAATTTATTGCAGTGAGATAAAATCAAGTGTTTAGAGACGTACTTCGTCAATAACGTGTAGACTAACAGTGAAGGCTTCTTATGGGCCTTTTCCCCACAATGCAGCATAAAAGAGAATGAGATTAAGAAATTATAATTAAATACAAAATTGGAGAAAGTAGTCTTGACTACCGTACTAACTCATTTCTGTTCTGTGTGTTGTGCAGAGTTTTTTTGAAGGTCAATCTGCCTCCTGGGATGTGGCAAAGAAAGAAACCAATAGAACCAAGAACCGTTATGGAAATATCATTGCATGTAAGTCTTGTACAACTTAAAATAGCCATTTTCCTCATCCTGTTCAGTGGCAGGCTTTTAACCGAACCAATCCATCTGTTGTCGTGTACATACCTGACTTTTATTATTGTAATCCAGGAAATCCTTTTGAATAATGTAGAGCTCGTGTCAATGAAACGCCACCTAGTCGGCCTGGTTAACCCATGTCTTTTACAGACGATCATTCTAGAGTGATCCTGCAACCAATGGAAGACGACCCTTCCTCTGACTACATCAACGCCAACTACATTGACGTAAGTGGCGCAGCCTCCTCCATTGGCGAACGTGCGCGACACAACCGTCCTTCTCTCGTATGTGAGGCCTTCTACGCATGCCTTTGTCAACAATACGAATTGCAGCTTTTATTTTCCTCTTTCGGTCAAAGTGCTTTGTACTCACTGACATTGTTGTGCTTTCTTTCACCCTTGCCTATGATTTGGGCTGTAGATATGGCTGTACAGGGATGTAAGTATCACTGTATGGGACCCCACCACACGTTTCCCACTGTCCCTTTGTCGTCTGCCTCTGGTTAATCCTAACGACATCTGCACGGAAACGCACGAGAACCCCCCCCTCCCACCCCCACCCCCCCCCCACCCCCCGCCCCCTCCGCCATTATTATTTGACTCTGCCATGCCGTGGTCCATCAGCTTCTCTGACTTCACCTTGTCCTCATTCCTGATGTGTACATCCCTGATCCATGTGCTACATAGAGATGGAAAAGAGTGCCCTCTTTTGTATCTGTCTCGTTGTGGAGTCTGTGAGCACACGGGTAGCGTCATTGAGGCCATCTCCTGTTTTGAACGAAGCAAAGGTGGTTGATTTGCTGCCAGTGTTTGCTCGTGAGCAAAATGAATTGGCTGATGCCTCCTGATGAACTGGGCCCACCTATTGGAATTCTCACCCAGTTTAATTTTCAAAATGGTGGAAGCCCTCAATGGCAGTGTCCATGCATAAAACAGGTTTCATCCATCTAGAGGCCTCTGTCATTCTCTAAGGTGGACTACTGTTTTTCCGATAGGAATGGTTGTCATATTTACAAAATCGTGGCCATATCTTTGTTTCTTTTTTTTTGTCTTCTCCCTTTAGTGTGCCAGTACCCAGCCAAATCAAATCTGATAGGGATCATTTCAGTTGTTGGGACTTATGACCTACTTACTACTTAAAGGAACTTGCTAATAAGCAGCTTATTACAAGATGTTCTATTTCATACAAAGTCATCAGTAATCCGGCATTCTAAGCAATAAAGCCAACCTTTATAGAGCAATAACTGTTCTTTGACTTGACACATAGCAGCCGTTGAAAACTCCTGCAGTCTGATCTGTGGGTGAGGCAAGGTGTGCAGTGTCATATCGTTGCTGCTCTACTGTATACAAAATTATGACCTAATGAACTGAAGGTTTTATGTTCACTGCACTTTTCAGGGATATCAAAGACCAAGCCATTACATTGCAACTCAAGGTAAGAAAAAGCACCCACTTTCCCTCTAAATAAGGAAATGGGTAGTATTGTTTTGGATGTATTATTGGAAATGTATCAGATTATACTGTATTTAGTTCGGATATTGTATTTATTTGAAATGACTTATTGATGTCCTCTCCAGGGCCTGTCCATGAGACAGTTTATGATTTCTGGAGGATGGTCTGGCAAGAGCAGTCTGCTTGTATCGTGATGGTCACCAACCTGGTGGAGGTCGGACGGGTAGGTCATTTAGTACCATTTCTGTCAGAACCCAACAGGAGGCCGATCTGATCTGCCCAAATGTGTTGATTTAAATGAATTGAATGCTCATGTTCTTGTAGGTGAAGTGTTACAAGTACTGGCCCGATGACGCTGAGGTCTACGGTGATTTCAAAGTGACGTTTGTGGAGGTGGAACCCCTTGCTGAATATGTCGTCCGAACCTTCACCTTAGAGAGGGTGAGTCGGTCCTTTACCCACCTGACATGCTGTATATATTTAACGGATGTGAATTTAGATTGAACTCCGCCCCGATGACCAATAGCACATGTTCACCTCCGTTAGAGAGGTTTCAATGAGCTGCGGGAGGTGAAGCAGTTCCACTTCACCGGCTGGCCTGACCACGGAGTGCCATATCACGCCACAGGCCTCCTGTCCTTCATCCGCCGGGTCAAGATCTCCAACCCCCCCAGTGCTGGGCCCATTGTGGTTCATTGCAGGTAAGCCCCTAACACCAGGCTGGAATGGATACTGCTGGATGTGTTGTTCTCCATGCTTATTTATCATGGCCGTCGAATTGCTAGCAATGAGAATTGGCGCTAACGACAAGTGGCTAAGATTTTATGCGTTCAGAAACAAAAGTGTCAATGGATGCTGATTAGTCAAGTTTTCTTTTGAGTCCTCCATTGTCAGCCTTGAGTGGATCTTCTCTGGAATAAAATGTAATTATGATGAATAAACTGTTATTCCGCATGATCTAAAAGATCACTTTTAACCCGATGAATGGGAGGACTAAATCACGTAAATGTTAAAACTGAAGTATTACAATTTGATGTCAGCTGGGAACAGATCTTGAGGTACCACTACTTTGGCCTCAGGTCCATGATGTGATATATAAAACCACAATTACCACATGCATTAACAGTATTATACAAAAGTAATCAATACAAAAATAATTCTCACAATTTTTGGGGCATTGGGCATTGCACATACACTAGATTAATGCTTGAACCACTTTTTAAAAAGATATTGCAAGATTTTGCCAATTGAAGCCATTGAAGGGGGAGGAGATGGAAGAGGGTTCCTTTTAAAGCATGTGGTGCTTTTCTTATAGTGAAAGAATTTAAAATTAAAAAATTATGCAAGAGCTGGTGTGATGTTCTATATGTGCGGTGGCTTTAACAGATTCTCAGACTGCATGAGAAAACAGGTGCATCCGATTCATTTCCCTTTGATCTTTAACGTAATGGGGTTGGGGTGTGACAGCAGTCAAGCGCATGCAGCACATGCTACAACTTGAACCATCGCTGTGCTACAGACCAAAACGTTGCTGTGCCCCTAAACACAGGATGTGGTCGTGGTGGATGTCGCCGAACCAGCGCACACGCTTTTCAATTTAGTCGTATGCAACGGGAATCCTAGTTTATTGATGTGTGCAATGCGCACACGGCCGGGTGTGTAGACTGTTCCAGTGTAGTGGTGCCTCAGCCAAGCTCACCTTCCAGTCCTCCCCCCTGCCCTCTCTCCCTGGTCAGCGCCGGAGCGGGACGGACGGGCTGCTACATCGTCATCGACATCATGCTGGACATGGCGGAGCGGGAGGGCGTGGTGGACATCTACAACTGCGTGAAGGCCCTGCGTTCCCGGCGCATCAACATGGTACAGACCGAGGTGACTACTAGGCCCACCCCACCGCCACACGCACCTCGCCTAACGCCATTCGCCATTACCTGTCCGTCTGTGCATTTCATGCTGCTCTGTGTGTGGACTGTGTGGAGACGGCGTGTGTGTCGTCGTCCCCCCCCCATCCCCCTGACTGCCGTGTCTGTCGGTCTGACGCAGGAGCAGTATATCTTCATCCACGACGCCATCCTGGAGGCGTGTCTGTGTGGAGAGACGGCCATCCCCGCCTGCGAGTACAAAGCGGCCTATTACGACATGATTAGGATAGACTCACAGAGCAACTCCTCACACCTCAAGGATGAATTCCAGGTACAGCCCCCCACACACACACAAACGGTTTTGCGGTCGCGCAAACTTTCAGTTCACCACTTGGGCTTTCAGCGCTTGATGTTAATTATGGCTTGCACAACAGTGTTGTAGTGAAATACATGCAAATATGCTCGGACGTGCCTCCCAAATCTTACCTTATAGCACTCTGGAACTCTGCCCGTGTGTACCAACACTGTCTCCACTGGCCGGTGGTTTTATTTGGGTTGTTTTCAGACCCTGAACTCGGTGACCCCGCAGCCCCAACCTGAGGACTGCAGCATCGCTCTGCTGCCCAGGAACCACGAGAAGAACCGCTTCATGGACATGTTACCCCCAGACCGCTGTCTGCCCTTCCTCATCACCATTGACGGGGAGAGCAGCAACTATATCAATGCTGCCCTCATGGATGTAAGTGTCCTCTCCCCTCATGCACGCTAAAACACTCCCACACAGACACATACGTCACCAGGCTTTCTGGGTGCACTGGATGTTACCTGTATGTACAGTAAACACAGGAAGCTAGAGACAAATCCAGGTGTGTTCTTCTGTTTTCTGCACTCTTCTGAAATCTGTAGGAGGACTGCTGTTCCCTGTATTTAAAAAGAAAGATGTGCCCAAAATCTTTAATTATTTTTAATTAAATCTTTAAGTAGTGAATGTGAATGAAGATATTGGGGGTTGGAGTGAGGCATTTTACGTTAAAAAAAACATTATTGACTAAATTCTTCAATATGGCTGTTGATGTGTTCCCAAAGTACATTTGAGCTTTTCATCTTTTCGGTTTGCAAATAAAGCAAAAGTCCAATATTTTCTTTTTAATACTTTTTTGAAAAGGGTGAGGTAAGTGAAACAGTGCAGTGTATAATCACAATGTATTTTATTATTATTCCTACCTTTAGTCCTGCAAGTAGTTTACTACAGTCTCTACACATTACAACAGTATGCAAGTAGTTTACTACAGTCTCCACACATTACAACAGTATGCAAGTAGTTTACTACAGTCTCTACACATTACAACAGTATGCGAGTAGTTTACTACAGTCTCCACACATTACAACAGTATGCAAGTAGTTTACTACAGTCTCTACACATTACAACAGTATGCAAGTAGTTTACTACAGTCTCTACACATTACAACAGTATGCAAGTAGTTTACTACAGTCTCTACACATTACAACAGTATGCAAGTAGTTTACTACAGTCTCTACAACAGTATGCATTACTTTTAGATGAGGATTCTCTCTCAGTCTGATGTCAGAATCTGTGCCAGAATGTGAATCCATCTTCTAGGAGTCCATCTTGTCATAGTTTTGTTAATAAAGGAGACACCCCTTGGCTGTTACCATTTACCTGCCTGCCATATAAAGCTGAAAAAAGGCCAAAGGTGACTTGACACATGCTGAACCTGAGTGACTAACAAATCACAGGTGCAATGTACATTTGACTAATCAGATGTGTGGCCTGAACGTATACATTTTACAATCAGTTTTTGCTAGAATGCCTGTAGGCCTATTATAGTATGGCGGCATACGGACATAGACCGGGAAGACCCTGGGAGATGGTATTACATGTGCAGAGAAGCCGAATTTTGCCAGATCATGAGCTATTTTATTTTGAGGGTAATGTTAAATCACTTCCTCGTACGCTTCACAAACTCTTGGACTTTTTCTAACCAAGCCGTCAGAAGAATATCAGGTAATTTCTGAACTTTTCACTTCTCAATAAATAAATGCTTCTAACTATACTGGATTTGTTTCATGGCTTAATAAAGGTGTATGTCAGCAGAACCCCCATTTAACTTCTATTTGGTCGCTGGAAGCATGTCTCCACCGTGGATGGCTCTGACCCTAAGAGTTCCGTTGTCATTGAAACATGAGGCCCTCGGCGTCCCGTGCATGTTCATACATCCACGCGTCGTTCATTGTGACAGATGTACCGTGTTGCCATCGGTCGTGTGCTTGTCCTCCGTAAATGTCTGCCGACTCGGCGCCACCAGATGTCACATGGTTGCTCGTTGACTTCCTCCCCCCCCTGCAGAGCTACAGGCAGCCGGCAGCCTTTATCGTGACCCAGCATCCTCTGCCCAACACGGTGAAAGACTTCTGGAGGCTGGTCTACGACTACGGCTGCACATCCCTGGTGATGCTCAATGAGGTCGACTTGGCACAGGTAACGCGTGAATCCGTGAGTCCACGTCGACGAGGCGTTTAGGGGTTTAGGAATGGGGGAGGTTGTGTGTGTGTGTGTGTGTGTGTGGCGGGGGGGGGGGGGTATTTTGAGTTTTTGTTTGAGTGGAGGCACTCGTCCGTTTCTGAGCCCGTCGCTGTCGTCCGTCAGGGCTGTCCCCAGTATTGGCCCGAAGAGGGGACACTCCGCTACGGTCCCGTCCAGGTGGAATGTATGTCCTGCTCCATGGACTGTGACGTCATCAGCCGTCTGTTCAGAATATGTAACCTCACCAGGGTGAGTGGCCGCGCACGATACCCATATAATACCAGTCATGGTCATGACAGCAGGACGGCTGGACGCTGATGTTTCCGGCCCTGACGCCCGCGTGTGTGTTCATGTGTTCTCTGCAGCCTCAGGAGGGCTACCTGATGGTCAGACAGTTCCAGTATCTGGGCTGGGCGGCCCACAGGGAGGTGCCGGCGTCCAAGCGCTCCTTCCTCAAGCTCATTCTGCAGGTGGACAAGTGGCAGGAGGAGTGCGAGGAGGGAGAGGGACGCACCATCATTCACTGCCTGTGAGTGTACGCACGCACGTGCATGCCAACACACATACATGCACACCCGTACGCACAGATACACCACCGCCACAAAACTTTGATTAATCTAAAATTAGAAGGGACCTTGCAGTACATGAAAGGACAGCGGTGAACATTACAAGGCGGTTCTCACTTCTTTGTCTTGGCCTTTACGGTCACTGAAGGAATGACGTTTGGCAGTTAAATTCAGCAGAGATGGTGTTTTTTTTTTTTAGATTGAGTGGAACAACCAGCATTCCAGGTTTTCCTTTAATGAGTGTCTGGACATGACATCGAAGTGCATAGGACGTACAGATCCTGTTGCATAATCAAAATGAGCTCATTTTCAAGAAGAGAGCTCACTTTGAGACGGCTTGACGGATTCAACAGTTAGCCATGTCCAGTTCCGCCTGTTTTCAAGTGTTTTGGATATATTGTCTTAAAAGTATTAATGTTTTACAATTATAAGGGTTATTTTTAATCATGGTAGCTTCACGGAAGACCGTAGGTTTACCTAATTCAACAGTTACATGCCAGCCCGACCCACATACAGGCATCCAAACAACACCCTCACCATCACTTTCTCACAACCGCCTCCTCTCTTTCACAAGTCTGGCGGTTCAATAGACAAACAACCTCCCTCCTCCCCACCTCGTTGCAGGAACGGAGGCGGCCGCAGTGGGATGTTCTGTGCCATCAGCATCGTCTGTGAGATGATCAAGCGGCAGAACGTGGTGGACGTGTTCCACGCCGTCAAGAGCCTGAGGAACAGCAAGCCAAACATGGTGGACAGCCCGGTAAGACGGGCCAGCAGGCCCACAGCCACGTACTAGCACGTTCCTTAAACGGTTAACACCTAACTGAACTCCACGTTTATCCCGACTGGGTGTCCTCAATGTGGCTCCCCATAAAGAAATGTATTACACCGGGGGTCATCTTTTCGGACGCTTTATCTTCAGCACGTTTGCATTGGAGACTGTGAACTTAAATTATCTACATGTTTATTATTGACACCCTTGCTTTGTTGAGGAGATAGTTATTTTGCCTGTATGGCATCATTCAATTAGATTTTCCAGTGGTTAGGTAGTCAATAAACGTTCGATATTATGAAGAAGTTGAGAAATCTCACTCTATCTTGGAACTGTTGCACAGTTTGGCCAAGTTGGTAATTTAGCAATATGGGGAAGGGCCAGTCAACCCATTCATTAGAGATTTTTGATCCATCACTGCCTCGTATGCTGATTGCTTTTACCATCATTTAAAATATTTTCATTCAAGTAAAATGTTCCTAAGGAAATGCATACAATTGTATAATTTCACTTTGAGATATTTGTGCGGACAAAAATCTAATTGTTTGTCCTCTTAAATTCTTCTTGGGTAATTGCTTTGTTAAAGAACAAATAACCATCTTTAGCTCAATCAGTTATGTCCAACCAGAAACTGGAATGACAATGGCTAGCTCCAATTGTGTGTGTTCTAGCTTTTCCGCAGGCATTTATGTGAAAGTATCCGTGTCAATATTAAATACGTTGGTGCGTGATTTTGCTGCCTACTCTACACAGTGCCCACTGTTACTGTGTGGTTGGATACAGCCAAGGGAGTTTGCATATCAAATGTGAAATCAATCTTTCATGTTCAGATTGACACACTGGCTGGGTTAAATTAACCCCTGGAGTACCAAACTAAATGCTAGCCTAGAAACAAACAAATTGGAAAAGAACAAGCTTATTTATCACTCGACTAATTCTCTTCATACTTTCCTGGACTTGCTGATGTAGCATAACAATGAACATCAAACTGCTTTCATGGATAATTATTGAATAAAACATTAACTTCTGTGCTTTTTATATCATGATAAAGGTACTATTTACTATATTTGTTTTAATCCCATATACTATAATCTCATACATTGTAATGCTGTATATTATTTGGGAGATGTTTTGCAAAAACATAGAGAATTATGTTTTTGCTAAATATTACCAATTTACAGTGAAGTTCTAAAACTTAAAAGAGAAATCGGTTCCATGCACAATAGAATTGTTAAATTATTGTGTTTACAATATAACTACAAATGTATGGTACATAAAGAAAGTATGTGTTATATGTCTAGGGATGTTTGCTAAATCAAAAGTTTGAGAAAACATTTAAACAGGGGTTTTGATTCAACCCATTCATTATATTGAATGTATATTAATTTCTCCTTTTTATATATTAATTATTTCATTTGGAACTGATTCACATATTATGACGAATGACTCCAAACAGTTAAAAAAATTGCACGCAGTTCCGTGCTAACCTAGTTTATAGATACTGTTGATCCTATATACAATTTTAGCATGAGCCTAAGCAACTACTAATTTCTAGGGAGATTATTTACTAGACCGTACCGAAACACCACACGTCGATTTGTGTAGCAGATTGTGTGAATACATTGTAACTGATTGACATTGTAAGTGATATTGTCAAAAATATAAAACAATGATGATGTTCTGCACCACTGACAAGTGTACCAATGAGACCAATGTTAAGTTTAGGAACTTTATTGTTGTGGGCAAACATGAAAGACACCACATCCTTTCCAGAGAAATGCATTAGTGTCTGTCTGCAGCTTTGTGTAAAATTCACATCCAAAATCTACTGCCAGAGAATTGTTAGAAATTCACTTATTTAAAGGGACGCTGTATAGAATCTCGCCTCTAACATTTACAAGACTGAATTTAAGCAATTACATGACTTGTCTCTTCCCTTACCGAATAAGACTGGAGTAGTATTATCTGGTCCAGGGTGGTAAAGGGTGGGCTTCTGTTTAGTACTGTGACTGTCTATAGTGAGCATTAGGGGTCTACAAGTGAATGCAAACTGGCGAGGCTGGCGAGAAAGTTTCATTGAGGAATATCTCAGGCACTTGTAGAATCAAACAAAAACAATTATTAGCTTAAAAAATGTACTCTTCTGGTCATTTATGTTTCTATTTTTGACAGTAGTAATTCTGAATTCTGTGATCAAACTTCTGGTTGTCATGTTGTCTGCATGTTCATTGGCCTTTGTACTGTAGGATGTGAATCATGTTTAGCACCTCAGGGGTTCACACTTGGTCTGTTTTCCTTTAAACAGGAGCAGTACCGCTTCTGCTATGACCTTGCTCTGGAGTTCATCGAGACATCTTAACCGAGAAGACGCAGTGAAACAGAACTTTGGATGTTGGCAGCCATTCCACTTACCATTACTCCTTTGGAGGCGGTCGTCATTGACTAAGCCCATACAGACTGCTACAAATGGTTTTGGATTTTTTGAAAACTCTTTAATGTTTCTAACTGTACGATGTGAGTGGTTTGTAAATGTCTCCATTTTACAGTACTTCACAGTGTCCAGTGCCACAGAAACAAGGCCTCCTGGTCTCATTTGCTTCAATGTCTTTTGCAGATTTAGTTGTTTTTATGTACAGCCATTGTAAAAACGGTAACACGAAAGCCAAGGTGTTGCATGCAAAAAAAGTAATTTTTTTCTATATTAGCGGCATTATTGTCAATGAACAATATATATATATATATATATATATATATATATATATATATATATATATATATATAGAAGTCAATCACAAATATGGAAGAAAAAACACTGCACTCTATACATGAATATAAGTGCTAACATGTGACATGGCTTGGTAATGTTTGTATCGTGCACTGATGGCTGGCTCATTTTGTTTTTATTCTGAAGCAAATCTTAATCATAAGCCAAAGACTTATGTAAATATGTCTATATGGATAAAGCACATTGTTTGTATTTATTGTTTATTTGCATTCCTTTTTGAAGGCTAAAAACAATCATCTTCATTCCATGTTTACTCATTACTTTAAACCGTAAACATTTAATGTAGTTTTTAAGTATTATGATACATTTGAGTAGAAGTACCTTGTTTTGAAATGTTTCTTATCCTCGATGTGATCTGACCGTGGATTATTTGTGTAAAAATGCTTGTGAATTCTGCCCATGCAGATAGAATATCAGAAGGTCAAGTGTTGACCATAAAAGAGTTCTATTTTTTTCTGATGATCTGTCAGCTTGTATTGGTAATTTAGAAAAACTAAAGGAACACAGTGGGGGAAAAAATTATATTCAGTATTAGAAACAGCTTATTAGGATGTAACCCCACACGGCGGAGACTATTGTACGGCCAGCCATACTGATGTGGGACATGAGTGGACCTCCTGGAGAAAAGGAAAAAAGTCATTATCATGTGGACTTTAGTCATGTTTCATATTTTTTTTTGTCTGTAACTGTTGGCTTATTGGCTGTAATAAAAAATACAAATAAATATTTGAATAAAATGTCATTGTGTAACATTAATGTTATCACAGGTGCGACATGCTATTTAATGTGGTCATATGCATGATATGCTCACAACTTTTTAGATAGTCTTCAGGTGAGTGAGCAAATCCTCACATTTACCCAAGTGATTTTCTGGTTAATCAAGCGGGAGAAAATGTGTGAGAAAAAGCAGAATTCCTTGCCTCAAATGGCTATAATGAAGGCTTGAATCTTCAACACTCCTGAATCTGTTGGAAGCTGTTTTGATATGACATGCCTGCATCAACAAGTTGATATGATGATATAAAGGAGGAAGGGAAATTAAACAAATACAACTTTTCACTTTCCTTTAGACTAATTGATATTACATCTGGATACTGTTCCTTTTCTTTCTTTTTTTACCTGTCTAATAGTTTTTTTTTTATATACGTAATTTATTGGGTTGCATTTTCTTAGGCTGGATTCCAAGTATTATAACCTAGCTAGTGAGTTGTGGTTAGAAGCTGTCTCTGGTTTCCGGAGGCAGATTGACGCTCATTTAACTTCTGCTGTTGCAGTAATGACTCATAGGTGACAGCTCCTTCTCTTTGTCACTGAGGTACATTGTTTATTGTGAACAAGTATGCTGTTAACAGCCGGCTTAGATACAAAAAAATAAGCCCTGGTACTCAGGTTACCTGGCACTAACAAACCTCTTGTTAACCTTTTTACATACCTATGGAAATGGTGGCATCTTTCTAGATTTCCTTCAGTGTCGAATTTTGGAAAGGATGGCTATGTCTCTGGATAAGTTTACCTGCTCGCTGGATGCAAAGACTCTCCCACGAGTGGTGCAGATACAATCTGGATATTACTTCCAAGGTAAGACTGAATACGATATTAGGCCTTCAGTTTTTCTCACTGGACTGAAATGTATGGAGAGCCCATGGCTAAGTATTTAATAATTAAACTGAGAAACTACAAAGAAGTAAATTTTAACATACTTCATTTAAAATATATTTTTCAATGTTAAGTATGGCCTTAACGAGACAAACAAGACTATTCAAATATCGAATACAAATGACTGGTGATTTAATTTTTTATATATTTTTTATTTATCAAAGATAATCTTGTTGATCTTGTGGTATAACTTGTAATGAGTTGACCAAATCACCAGACACATTTTCCAAAATTACAGTTTTTATTTTGAATATTGTTTAAAATCACAGATTATTGCAAAGACTGAATAAATAAAACATAAATAAATGTTAATTAAAAAAAGAAAAACGGACAAGCACTGTTCCGACTTATAAAAAATCCAAGAGATTGTAAATCTTAACGTGGTCTCTGCATTTCATGAATAAACCCTTAAATATTATCAACATTAACAGCTAATAATACATGAGTTATTTATACAAAACCGATTCCAAAAAAGTTGGGACACTGTACAAACTGTGAGTAAAAAAGGAATGGAATAATTTACAAATCTCATAAACTTATATTTAATTCACAATAGAATATATATAACATATCGAATGTTGAAAGTGAGATATTTTGTAATGTCATGCCAAATATTGGCTCATTTTGGATTTCATGAGAGCTACACATTCCAAAATAGTTGGGACAGGTAGCAATAAGAGGCCGGAAAAGTTAAATGTACAGATAAGGAACAGCTGGAGGACCAATTTGCAACTTATTATGTCAATTGGCAACATGATTGGGTATAAAAAGAGCCTCTCAGAGTGGCAGTGTCTCTCAGAAGTCAAGATGGGCAGAGGATCACCAATTCCCCCAATGCTGCGGCGAAAAATAGTGGAGCAATATCAGAAAGGAGTTTCTCAGAGAAAGATTGCAAAGAGTTTGAAGTTATCATCATCATCTACAGTGCATAATATCATCCAAAGATTCAGAGAATCTGGAACAATCTCTGTGCGTAAGGGTCAAGGCCGGAAAACCATACTGGATGCCCGTGATCTTCGGGCCCTCAGACAGCACTGCATCACTTACAGGAATGATACTGTAATGGAAATCACAACATGGGCTCAGGAATACTTTCAGAAAACATTGTCGGTGAACACAATCCATTGTGCCATTCGCCGTTGCTGGCTAAAACTCTATAGGTCAAAAAAGAAGCCGTATCTAAACAGGATCCAGAAGCGCAGGCGTTTTCTCTGGGCAAAGGATAATTTAAAATGCACTGTGGCAAAGTGGAAAAGTGTTCTGTGGTCAGACGAATAAAAATTTGAAGTTTGTTTTGGAAAACTGGGACGCCATGTCATCTGGACTAAAGAGGACAAGGACAACCCAAGTTGTTATCAGCGCTCAGTTCAGAAGCCTGCATCACTGATTGTATGGGGTTGCATGAGTGCGTGTGGCATGGCAGCCTACACATCTGGAAAGGCACCATCAATGCTGACAGTTATATTCAAGTTCTAGAACAACATATGCTCCCATCCAGACGTCTTCCCTTTCAGGGAAGACCTTGCTTTTTCCAACATGACAATGCCAGACCACATACTGCATCAATTACAATGTCATGGCTGCATAGAAGAAGGATCCGGGTACTGAAATTGCCAGCCTGCAGTCCAGATCTTTCACCCATAGAAAACATTTGGCGCATCATAAAGATGAAGGTGCGACAAAGAAGACCTAAGACAGATAAAAAACTAGAAGCCTGTATTAGACAAGAATGGGACAACATTCCTATTCATAAATTTGTCTCCTCAGTCCCCAGACGTTTGCAGTCTGTTATAAAAGAAGAGGGGATGCCACACAGTGGTAAACATGGCCTTGTCCCAACTTTTTTGAGATGTGTTGATGCCATGAAATTTAAAATCAACTTATTTTTCCCTTAAAGTGATACATTTTCTCAGTTTAAACATTTGATATGTCATCTATGTTGTATTCTGAATAAAATATTGAAATCATTGCATGCTGTTTTTATTCACAATTGTACAGTGTCCCAACTTTTGTGGAATCGGGTTTGTACTTCTAATACTTAATATAGTTATTACATTGTTACCAACCATTACTTGTGTTCTTCGTCAGATCCTTAAGCTCACATAGTATTTTGAATTTAGTGCCACAAGAATGGATCCTTTGAAATGCCTTTCTACCAGGTTCTGTGTATGATCTATTTGGAAGAGAGTGGAGTTTCTCCAACGGAGAGCTCCTGAAGATCATCGGGATCAGCGTCACCAGACTCACTGCGGAGCTTCAGTCTGAGGGATCCAAAACTACGACAGTGGATCTATCTCTTGACTACCCAGGTGGGCCTAAAAACATCTTAACTAGGCCTTGAAAATGAAATTGAAAGTCACTGATCAAATGTGTACCATAATGAATGCTTGTCATATACTGTGGGTATAGCTACAACCCCTACTTCCAAAAAAACAACGTTAAATGTAAATAAAAACAGAATCCAACGAAGTGCAAATCATTGAAACCCTATATTTAATTGAAAAATAGTACAAAGACAACATATCAGATGTTGAAACTGAGAATTGTTATTGTTTTTGGAAAAATATATGCCTATTTTGAATTTGATACCAGCAATGCGTCTCAAAGAAAGTTGGGACATGGGCATGTTTACTACTGTGTTGCATCACCTCTTCTTTTAACAGCGCACTGTAAGCGTTTGGGAACTGAGGAGACCAATTGCTATAATTCTGAATGTAAAATGTTTTCCCATTCTTACTTGATATAGGATATCAGCTGCTCAACAGTTCTGTGTGTCCTTTATTGTCTTTTGCATAATGCGGCAAACATTTTCAGTGGGTGACGTGTCTGGACTGCAGGCAGGCCAGTTTAGCACCCGGATTCTTGTACTACAGTCCCATGCTGTTGTAATGCGTGCAGAATGTGGATTGGCATCGTCTTGCTGAAATAAGCAAGACAGCAGCATATATTGCTCCAAAACCTGTAAATATTGTTCAGCATTAATAGTGCCTTCAGAGATGCGCACATCACCCATGCCATGTGCACTAATGCACTCCATCTCATGGATGCTGGCTTTTGAACTGCATGCTGATAACAAGCCGGATGGTCCCTCTCCAGTTTAGTCCATAGGACGCTGCGTCCATGATTCCCCAAAATATTATAACATTTTGATTCGTCAGACCACAGGACAGTTTTCCACTTCGCCTCAGTCCATCTTAAATGAGCTCAGGCCCAGAGAAGACTGCAGCGTTTCTGAATCTTGTTTGTGTATGGTTTCTTTGCATGGCAGAGTTTTAATTTGCATTTGTGGATGCAGCAACATCTGTCTGTGTTCACAGACAGTGGTTTTCGGAATTCTGCCTGAGCCCATGCAATGATTTCCACTTCAGAATCGTGTCTGTTTTTCATGCAGTGCCACCTGAGGGCCCGAAGATAATGGCCATCCATTTTACCTTGAGAAAAAGTATTCTTAAATTTGCCCGTGCAGTTGTTCATAGAATGGTGAACCCCTCCTCGTCTTCTGAAAGACTCATCCCCTCTGGGATGTTCTTTTTATACCCAATCATGTTATTGACCTGTGGCCAATTAACCTAATTAGTTGTGAGATGTACCACCAGGTTTTGTTTTATTAAAATTACACAACTTTGTGCCAGCTTTTTTGAAATGTGTTGCTGGCATCAAATTAAAAATGGGCATATATTTTTCAACAAACTGTAAAATGTCTCAGTTTCAACATTTGATATGTTTTCTTTGTACTATTTTCTATTGAATAAAGGGTTTAAATGATTTGCACATCATTGCATTCCATCTTTCTTTACATTTTACCCAGTAAGGTTGTATTCAGATTTTAATTAATTGATAATTGGCCTTTACTATGTATTACAGCTAAGCACAATTATTAAAACAATGTGTTTTTAGTTAAGAATCTGTTAGACACAAAGATAATTTTTTTCTTTCACATTTACATGTAATGTAAGCTTTTTAATCATTCTAGTGAACATGAGCTAGGTGCAGTGATTTACATTTCTTGTACATTCTTTCAAATTGTGCAGTTTTTACTGTGATGCAGTGGTTCTGCCTGTGGTATATTTTCAGGTCTTTTTAGGATTGTTGCCGACAAGAGGCCCTACACCAGTATACGAGAGATTGTTGACTTGGTGCGTATAAGCCCTGAGCGCCTGGGTCAGCCCGAGTTCTGTTCCCCCATTGATCTGCAGCTGACAGAGGGAACCATCCAGGCCATGGAGAGCTTCAGACTTACAGCACTGAGGACGGAACACGGCGACAGCCATGTTGAATGTGAGGTTATGAGAAAAGACTCCCGGCACACCTTCACTTTGAAGCTTTCACAACCTGGGGAGTTCTATGAGTGTGACGACGACCAGTTCTACACCCTCAAGGAGCTGGTGGAATGGAAAATGCCCAAAGGAAGGAGAAGGACGGTGACTTGGGCCAAGTCTTTCCCATCTAAGGTGAAATGTGTTTGTGAGCTGCCAGAGGATTACAGTGGAGAGTTGGTCCTTACACCTGTCTACGAGCTACAGACTGTGTCCAAGTGTGAGTCGCGAGTAACAATATTTTCAATTTACATCAAAAGTTAGGTGGAAGTCAAAAGGATTTAATTGACAGATAAAAAGGCAAACATTGATTCTCTGAATTTGTATTTCTTTCTCATCTTCTTTTCTTCTTTTTGAGTTAAAGGGATCCCACTAAAACAGTGACAACCTATGAACATAAAAGCTATGCTTTCCTATGAAATTGGTTTCAAAAGCACAGACATATAAATAGTGTGTTTTTACCCAAAGTCCTTACGGTGTTAAATAAATTATAATGCATTTTTACTTCTTAGTTAAAGATTTAAAGTTGCACTTGAAGAGAACTAACGAAAATGTCCTGTTTGCTAAATTTCTACACAGTTCGTAAAATTTCTGTTCAAGTATAAAAAAAAAAACAAGCACTGAATATTGTTTGTGAAAAAATATAGATTTTACAGCTGGCCAACCAAAAGTGAAAGAGAATGGAAAAGTGTTTTGAATAAGCTGTTGCTGTAACTCAGCTAATGTCCACAAGGTTAACACGTACACATACATACAGCTCTGGAAAAGGTTAAGAGACCACTTTCCTTTTCAGCTTTTTTGGAAAGGAAATCTTTTACGGAGCTGTATATACTTGCATATACTTTTACATATATATGTATATACTGTACACACAGTGAATATACAGTCCAAATCCAGAAGTATTTGGATGAGGACACATTTTTATTTATTTTCCATCTCTTCATTCAAGTACTTTCAATTTGAAATGATACATATAATTGGAGGGTTTCTAAAGTGGGACCTCTTGCCAGCAGTCTTGTCTTCAGCATGTTAAAGGTATGCTCAATTACATTCAGAACAGGTGATTCAATGTTTTACAGTGGAGTGGTATGCCATTTAATTTTTCTGCTCACTTTTTTCTTGCTATCACTCTAATACATGTTAGTGTTGTTCATATACTGTATCTCCACAACATACTTTTCTAGAACTCAGCAGGCTCTTTTAGGTACTTTTTGGCCTTTATGTTTTTGAGACTAACTGGTGATTTTGCACCTTGCGGTGAAGACTTCTGCAAATGGTAGAGGCTGAAACATCCACATCTTCTTTCTAGAGTGTTTCTGATCTGTCCGAGAGTTTGTCATGGTCAAACTTACCAGTGCTTTATTTTTTCTTCTTTATGTACCAAACAGTTGATTTTGGCAATCCACATTTTTTCTCTGATCGATCTGCTTTATGATGGCCAGCTTGACTTGAACTGAAATATCTTTGGTGTTCATGCTGTTGACACCAGCAACAGACTCCAAATGCAATACCTAAAATCTAGACTAGACATTGGCACCTCTCTTGTGAATGCTTTAAAATATAAACAAACCTACCTGTCAAATCAGAAACAGCTGTGTCCAAATACACACAACACTAAAATGGGGAACTATCTACAAAATGTGTTGTAATTATTAAACGGTTCACGTGATATTCATGGGCATCCACTGAAATTAAAGGTGATAGTCTGTACTTAAACCCCATAGTCAATGCACAGTATAGTGTCATCAGCATAAACATTTAAATAGTTCGATATTTATATTTTTTAAAGTAACAAATATAGATTAAATCTTGTCTGTAATAATACTGTGGGATCTATTGCTGAGGTAATTTTGAAATGTATTTTCTATTTATAATTAATTTAGAAAATGTTATAAATGGTATATTTTACTTTGACATTCTAGACTTGTTTGTGTTGATCAGTGTTATAGACCTGAATGTTGTAACACAATAAAATAAGCCAAAGTCCAAGGGGGAATACTTTTCAGAGCCAGTGCATTCTTTCGCTGCTCAAAAGCCCTGACTATACTTATTCCAGACCTGTATCCGAATTTCTTTGGGATTCGTAATGTTACCCAACACCGGAGAAGAATATACACAAGAAAATCATTGGGGAGTTGCGTATAAATATAAGGAAATTAGAAAAAAAAACATCTTTCCCCTTTAAAAATAGTTAGCATTTATGTGCTTTTGTATGGTGGAAATCTTCCAAATAGCTCTGACAAGTATCTTGCCAGCTTCCTTGCAGTTCACAAAAGAGCTAACAACCTCGCAATTTGTCACTTGCATTCCACTAACTAGTATACACTAACAAATTTGCCCAGTTTTGGAAACTATTTTAGAAATGTTGAAACATCCCACCATCCTAAATCCATCAAGGCATTTGTCATGGCTTAAATCTCCTTAACCTTGGACTCACTAGAATATTCTGCAGGAAACACTTCAAAATTATTGTGTCCAAAACTTAACAAGCTTTTTCTTCTTGGCTAACCATACCGAAGAACCAAGAAACCTAGAAGTCAATATTAAATATAATCAATAAATAATGCAAATTTGACTCTGAATTTATTAACAGTTTATTTGCAGCATTCACATGAATGAAATGCTTAACAGAAATGATCCTGTTTCTGTTCACAGTTGGGAAGAACGTTGTTTTCATCCCGTCAACCCTTGATATTGAGGTCTTGGACGTAACAGAGGAATGTGATGGTGCCTGTTTCATGGAGCCCTTGTCCCTCCCTGATGTCTTTGCCAAGCCAAGCGAAGTGTTTCCCCTCAAAGCTGAGGTCATAGTGCCCCCAGCGCAAATCCAGCAGGAATTGGCCTTCCTGGCTTCCTCTAGACAAATCATTGTCCACGGTGCTTACCAGGCCAAGAGGATCCTGGCCTCTGAATTACGCAGTGAGGCCCAACGACGCTTCCTCATCCCAATGTCCTACAACGGCAGGTTAAAGCGCAGGCCCCGCACATTTCCTACGGCGTATGACCTGGAAGTGGCCAAGAGTGACATGGAGCAGCTGCATGTGGTCGCCACCAGGGCCTTTGAGACCCACTATGAGGGGCTGTCCTCTGTGTCCATGGGCGACCAGTTTATGGTCCACCAGAGGGAGACCAGTGAGGTTATCTATGGAGGCAAGAGAAAGACAGTGGAGGCGTTGGCCTGTAAGAAGATGGTGGGCAAGACCTACGAGGCCATGCTGATCCCTATGTGTCTAGACGGGGGCTTCGTCGAGGTGATCCACGACAAGAAGCAGTACACGTTCCCAGAGGTCTGCCAAAGATTCTCCCTGCCCTTCAATGTCAAGGTGTCTATGAGGGACCTATCAGTAAATAACGATGTCCTGGCGGCAGCAACAGGGCTGCAGTTGGAGGAAGAGATCACTGATCCCTACCTCCTGGTTTCCAACTTAGACCTGTCCCAGTGCTGGGAGGTGCCGGTAAACCGTACCAACATGACTCTGCAGCACCTGTCTAGGTGGACTGGCCCGGAGCCACCCCGGGGCCAGGCCTTCCACTCTGTAGTAGAGGAGATAGGAGAGGACTGCTACTTCGTCCTGAGGAGGTACGTCAACGCCAGCGTGCTGCCACCCCCACGACCCCCCAAGAGACCACAACCCCCCTCAGAGGATAAGGCGAAACTACAGCCTCCCAGACCAAAGAAGCCTGACACCCCCTCTCTGAAGGTAAATCAATCATTCGTTATAGCTTGTCATGCCCTAAATAATTAAAGACGAAAACAGCAATAGCTGTGAGAATTAAATGAAATGTTAGAATCAACTGAAGAGCTCTCAAACAGCCCACTGCAACCTAAGTTAATATCTTGGTTGCACAATATCAACAGTGCCTGAATGTTCCACAGATAGGCCGTTCAAATTGGTTGAACGCCAACCATGTTGGTTGGAGGGATGTCAGATAGGGTTGAACTGGCTCATCATGTTATAGTGAGGTATTTTGACTTTTCGGTCACTTGCAAGCCCAACTGTGGCCTGGTGTTTTTTTTTGGAAGACACGTACCAATCTTCAACCCTCCCGAGCCTGCTGGGAGTTGCTGTGTGGAGGCAAGGCCATACTCACACAAAAAAAAAAATTTGAGGGGAAAATTAAGTTATTTTCTTTGATTATGTTACTTTGATTATGCGTTGTCTGTGTTATTCTGTTACAGAGCCCGGATACAGCCAAACCAGCCATGCCTAAACCGAGCTCCTCTGTCTCAGGTGATCAGAAAACATTTCTACCAAGAAAGGAAACATTCAACACCAGTCTGGTCACAGTTCCTGAACCGGGCACACAAAAAGGTTTGTCTATGTATCTACATATACATTAATAATCAGCTATCACTGTAAATCCTTAAATTTAACATGTTTAAAAAGACTTAATGTATTTCTCACTGTCAAACTTGAATCATATACCAGGGTGTGTGTGTGTGTTCTCTCTTCAGACATTGGAACGGATAGCAGAATTCAGCATCAGACTTCTGAACAGGATAATGATGAAATTCATGATTATGACTACATTTATGAGGATGAACTAGACACCATTAGGAGAAAAATGCATGACCAAAGTATTCATAGCACAGACAACAAGAAACTAGGAAATAAATGTTCTTTGCACACTGTAAATCGGGTTTAGAGAATGAATGGTTCTAATAAAACCAAAGCATATTTGTGTGAGGATTAATTCTTGTAATGTAATAATATTTCAAGTACAATATATTTATGTAAGCTATTAGGCCCTTTATGCTTTTATTTTACCTGTATTTTACCAGGTGCATTGACTGAGAAAACATATGAATCAATAAATAATAATTTGACAAAGAGGATGTATGATTACTACATTGTGTGTGTTATTCAGAAACATTAAACAATTTATTACAATGAATGGTATCTGAAACTATGATTGTGACAGGTCTTCACTGAGCTAGTTAAGAGAGTAGATCAGAGCAAAATCGTATTTTTAACCAAAAATAAATATTTTCACCATCTTGTGCTCAAAGGGTTGGTTTCAGAACCAGATCCTGTATACCTGAGATCTCGGCCCTTGTCAGTCTGGCTGAGTGCCACATCTTCACCAGAGATCCTACTGTCACAAGGAAAACAAAAGTGTGTAATATGTGGGTTCAACTGTTGTCAACAGCAATGCAATTAATGTATGTAACCACCAGGGGGAGACTACAGATTCCACACTGTTGTCACTCTACCATCTCTGAAACTAACATTTCACTCTACTTTTCATACAAAGCAGAGGCAATAGCTTACTGTTTTATAAACCCTTGCTCAACCAGGAAGTTTCTGCCCGTACCTACACAAACCCCAGTTAGCCAAGAAATTCACCACTTAAAGTGAATGGTTTTGATGACATCGAGCATATGTTGGCACATAATATTGTATAACATTTTCAGAGAGTGGACATCCTTTTAAAACTCTGGGCTACTATCACACAAACAACCTTCTACATCAATAACAATTTGCTTTGCTGGTGGCATTTAGTACCTCTGTAAGACATTAAAAAAGATTTACCCAGCATGCTGTGCTTACAGTGTAACCCTCTTTACGTCTTAGAGGGTATTACACATTCTTCTGGAATCTAGTAATGCTTTTCATCATCATTTTGGGAGCTGTAATATATTGCTAGAATATGTCTGCTTTGAGTGCAGCTGCAGCTGCACTTTTACCCAAACATTCAGAATGTATGTTTAAGTTTTGGCTCATGATAATGCTGCAATGTTTATAAACCTGTTTATTTCCTTTTGTTTTCTTCGCTAGTAGCTACTTCATTGAGTACAGTATACCTACTATTGTTGGGTTATATGTGAGGTTCTGTTCTGTTTGGTTTTGCGTTTGTTCTTGAATGTAGCCTGTTCTGTTTTCTTCCTTTGTCCTTGAATGTAGCTTGTCCTTTTTTGTTTTCACCTGTTCGTTGTTAGCCCTCGTTAGCACCCTGTTTAGTTTGCCCAGTTCTGTTAGCCCTTTGTCAAGTTATTGTGTGTGTGTTATGCCTGCCGTTATTTCTTTTTGCCTACCTGCCTTGTTCCTGCAAAGTTTTTCCCCTGCCTCAGATTCATTATTTATATTTTGTTGTCATTTAACTCCGCATCTGGCATCCTGCTTACCCCAAAATGTTACAATATGGTTGGTCCCATCTATAGCAATCGTAAGAAGCACTACCACATCACTTACACATTCATGTCTAAGATGATGGTCATTTCCAGCGACAAATTCTGTCTTGCGTATACCAGTGGTGACATAATCTACCCCCAGACTCTGGTCCCTGGGTTTACTGACTGTACTGTATCTGTGCAGCGACCTGCCTGAACCTGGGCCGGGAACGCTTATCTCTGTAGTTAGGCAAATCAAGAGGAGATAACCTTATCCACTAACCGAAGAACACAAACTTTATTCAGTGATGCAATATACATAAAATTGCCTGAAGGCTTTCAAAAAGCCATTGGGAAGCGCTGGTCTCGAGTGATACGAGATGTTTGTTCTTAAAGTCTCTGTAGTACATAGAGCATTGGCTAATGCACATGGTAATCAAAACAGCCTGTTAGACATCTGGCTGTGTTAGGAGCTAATGAGTCCCTTGGTTTGGAAGGTGTGGACAGCATCACTAGCACAGCCTGAAGTACAGTTTACCCATGGAGGAACGGCTCACAGGGACTGATAGGAAAACAGTCCTAATGACTAGGCTATGGTTATAGTCTCTCTAATTTAACACTTTCTGCATGAAACCATTACATCACTGCCTGAACAAACATATTGGATACATAAAAAATTATAAAAATGTTCAAAATATTTCACAGAGTATAATGAACATACTAATATTTTTTTGTTTAATGAACATACTATTTTTTTTATTTTCTAACATTATTTTTTGAACATTCTGTTTAAAGGTGTTGGTAGTTATTGATGTACACATTTACAATTACATAATTTTGATATGAACAGAAGCATGGCTTTACTAATACCTCATTTCCTACTAAGCCTAAAATCCATCAATGCGACCATGGTGTGAATCATTTAAAAGGTATCTAAACTCACCGTGAAACGGTACTGTACATTTATTTCCTGCAAACGACCTACAGCACAGTAGTGATGATTTTGGTGAAGATCTTCCTCTGGCATTATATCCACGTACTGTACTATCCACTTAAAAGATGTGACTTCATCATGCTTGCTTCCAAACAGCATAGCTAGCTAAAAAAGTTAATTGTCAACACCAAACGTTTGAATTTATAAAACATGCAAGGATGGACATTGCAGTCAGGTTGGCATGTTACATTAATATGGAGAGGGGTGAACTTCTCCCACCTCTCAGAATTGAACAGTAATTGTTCAATCAAGTCTGCATGCAGACAAGAATTGTAAAAACATTTGTCTGTACAAAAGGGGACAATTTTACTTGTGCAAAATGATTGTTGTTTGGAAAACTACAGTATTGTACTGTAAATCTACAGTATGTGGAAGCGATAACATACACAGTTAAACAATATAAAGGGTATGGTTTGCCCATGTTTGTCTAAAAATCACCTATGATATGTGTTAATGATAAATCATTCTATACAATCCTTTATGATAAATGTTTCTATGATCCCTCAGATAAAATTCCTAGTAACTTGAAAGTGCCTGGCAAGGACAACTTAATGAAATGGCTGTGTTCTGTTTATCCTACTGCCATATCAGTAAAAACAAATAATCCAGGCCCAAGGTGGATTTGGAGCCCCCATACCGGTTCAAGTGGAAAAGCTGATGGTACTGTAGGTTACAGCTCTAGTTTGTAATCATCCATTCATCTTGAGTAAACTCATGAAGATATCTGGTAGTGAAGTTCTAGGTGTTATTTTAGCAATTTAGGTAACCACAGCTGAATATGTAACTAAATGTGTGGCTGACTGGACAATGACAGACACAACCATTTCTATTAAGTGACTGTAAACATTGCCTTGCAAAAGTATTCAAACCCCTGGCTACGGTAATTATCCCAAATTATTGACACACAAAAAGGTACATTGAGATTTCATTTCTGTTTGATATTTTATTTTGAAACACTGATACTCAAAATACCTGTAGTGATATACCTGTAGTGATATTACTGATATTTTGGGAAACAACCTAAAAGTTATTGTTACTTGCATAATTATTACACCCCCTCACATAAATATTCCTAAAAATCGCCTTTTTCTGCTTTAAGTCTTGGGATAATACAGTTAGGTCCAAAAATATTTGGACACTGACACAATTTTTATATTTTTGTCTCTGCACACCACCACAATGGATTTGAAATGAAACAACCACGATGCAATAGCAGTGTAGACTTTCTGATTTAATTCAAGGGGTTGAACAAAAATGTCATATGAAACGTTTAGGAATTGCAACCATTTTCACACACAGTCTCATTATTTCAGTGTCTCAAATGTAATTAGACAAATGACCACAATGATTGCTTGAAGTCTGGAAAGCTTGGACATCACCAAATGCTAGGTTTCCGTCTTTGTGATGCTTTGCCAGACCTTTACTGCAGCTGTTTTCAGTTGTTGTTTGTTCATGGGTCTTTCTGCCTGACGTTTTGTCTTCAGCAAGTGAAATGCAGGCTCGATCGGGTTGAGATCAGGTGATTGACTCGCCCATAGCAGAATATCACTCCCTCTTTGTCTTAAAAAACTCCTGGGTTGCTTTCGCAGTATGTTTTAGGTCATTGTCCATCAGTAAAGTGCCGTCCAATCAACTTTGCTAAATTTGGCAGAATCTGGGCAGACAATATATCCCTATACACTTCAGAATTCACCCAGCTGCTTCTGTTTTCTGTCACATTTTCAATAAACACTAGTGACCCAGTGCCATTGGAAGCCATGCATGCCCATGCCATCACACTGCCTCCACCATGTTTTACAGATGATGTGGTGTGCTTTGGATCATGAGCCATTCCAAGCCTTCTCCATACTTTTTTCTTCCCATCATTCTGGTACAGGTTGATCTTAGCTTCATCTGTCCAAAGAATGCTGTTCCAGAACTGGGCTGGCTTTTTCAGATGTTTTTTGGGTAAGTCTAATCTGGCCTTTCTATTCTTGAGGCTTATGAATGGTTTGCACCTTGTGGTGAACCCTCTGTATTTGCTCTCATGAAGTCTTCTCTTTATGGTACTATAGACTTGGATAATGATATGCCTACCTCCTGCAGAGTGTTCTTCATTGGATGTTGTGAAGAGGGTTTTCCTTACCATGGAAAGGATCCGACGATCATCCACCACTATTGTCTTCCGTGGACATCCAGGTCTTTTTGTGTTGCAGAGCTCACCAGTGCATGCTTTTTTCCTCAGAATGTACCAAATTGTAGATTTGGCCACTCCTAATGTTCCTGCTATCTGATGGATGTTATTTTTTGCAGCCTGTTTCACATGCATTGAGAGCTCCTTTGAACGCATGTTGTGGGTTCACAGCAACAGCTTCCAAATGCGAATGCCACACCTTGAATAAACTCCAGTCCTTTTACCTACTTAATTAATTAATGAAGGAATAGCCCACACCTGTCCATGAAACAGCTTTTGAGTCAATTGTCCAATTAACTTTGATCCCTTGAAAAAGAGGAGGCTCCATATTAAAGCGCTGTAAACCTTTCCTCCAATTTGGATGTGAATTTGAGGAAGGGTTCTCTTGCAGTATTTCTCTGTATTTAGCTCCATCCATTCTATCCTTAATTTTAATTTGATTCCCATTCCCTGCTGATGAGAAGCAACCCTATACAGCAGGATGCTCCCACCGCCATACTTCTCTGTAGGCATAGGCAGAGTTAGGTTTGGGCCTCATGCCTCAAGACACTGCACCCCTATAGTGAAGTAAGGTGGCGCACTTTGGGTTTTGGCCAAAAATACCTATTTTGTTTTCATCTGACCACCAAAGCTTGTCTCACATCACAACTGGCTCACTCTCATGCTTTCATACGGTACTTTTTGAGTACTTTCTTTCTTGACACCCTCCAATGTTGGCCAGTTTAAAGCAAAGCTCTTGAATTATCGACACAGTTACTCCACTCCATGCGACTTAACTCTGTAGCTCCTTCAAAGTGATTGTTTGCCTCTTTGTGGCTTCTCTTATACAAGTCTTCTTGTTTGAGGGCCGTTTTGAGGGCCATCTTCTCTTGGGCAGTCCCATGACGGTGTGGTGAAACTCCCACTTCCTGATTATTGATCCAACTGTGTTCACTGGGATACACCCCCCCCCACCAAAAAAAATAGTTTATCTCTAACTTATGTACAATGCTCTTCGGTATTAATTTTCCTTCAGATTCAGTGCCTAAAATTGTATCTTTCAAGTGGTGGTCTCATACAAACTGTGACAGCCATTTTAATTAGGGATCCACTGATATCGATACCAGTATCAGGCCGATACTGGGCTCATGTACTTGTACTCATAGAAATATTCCGATACCACATCATGGAAACATAAAGTGGAACTTAAGGGGGAAAAAATGTATACATGGCACGAAAAGGAAATTATTATTTTGACCAGTAATAATTTTTTTAATCTACCAGTCCCTTTGGCAGGCGAATAGCATCAATGAACTGAATGGCTTTTGCCACTGGCCGTTTTAATAGCTTATTAGCGTGAAATACGCCTACTATATCTTACTACTTGGAAAGGTCATAAGAATTGAGCAATTGCTAGTGAGACTGAAGACGAACTTTAGACTGACAAAGCTATTTCATTTCATGGCACAACGTTTGTTTTTCTTTGATTCATGAATGACATTGATACAATAACTATAGGTGACAATAACGTACTTTTTCGCAGGGGTGGGTAGAGTACTGAAAATCTGTACTCGGGTAAAAGTACTGTTACTTGTCCTAAAATGTACCACCTGAAAAAAATACTAAATTAAGAGTATAAGAGTACTTGGTCCAAAAAGTACTTGAATAATAGTTACATATTTTGTTCAAGTCATTATAACACCATAGGAACAATTTTTTTTAATTAAAATTATTTAAGAAAGTAAAAACGCAAACTGCATTTTTAGTGTTTGAATAGGCATTTGTTTTCCAGAGCCCATAGCAATGCAGAATAGAAAAACAAAATAAATTGCAAAAGTAAATAATACTGTATACTTTCTATTATTAATCTGTGTTGCAAATAAGATTATTGCAAATTAAGGCCATCATACATGTTACTGGTAAAAAGTATTCATCTTGTGTAGTAAAGCTCATTACATCTTGTCAATCAAATATTTGTTGTTAGTAAGTCAGGTCTTGGGTGGAATTACTGACTGCATTGCAACTAAGCCACCTGGTTAGCAGCAATTGCTTTCAACTAAAATTCTACTAGCTAGATTGGTTGCTAACTAAAGTGCATTACTAATGCAGTGTTATTATATGTTGTAGGTTAGCTAGAATATTACATTATCATTAGGATATATTACATGTCGTTATACTGTACTTGTACTTGTTCAATGACAAAAAAAGATAGATATAATAATAGGATTTAACCGGCTGAGTAGCGCTAGCCGGTTCGCTAACCTTGCCTCTGTGCTTGCGGAGCTATGATGATGAGTTTTTGAAAGCATAGTCTTTCGGAATAAAAAGACAAAATGATATCTCTGTTTGCCTATTTTAAACTTAAATCAAAACATGTCATCCAACTGTGGCCAGGGATTGGAATTTCCCTCGTCAACGTCCTCCAATTGACAACTTTCCATGTCGGTGTCTGTCATTTAATGTCGTGTAATTCATATTTTGTAAAATCAAATTCTCCGAGTGGCAAGCCTCAAAATGCACTCATCCAGTATATCTTATGAGTCTAACAGGCAACTGCCTGACACACCGTTCGGCGCCTTGCCCATCCAATTCCACATCAAAATGTGTAGTCCAGAGGTTGATGATTGGTTGATTGTAAGGAGGTCCAACTTTCTGTCTGGTTCTTTCTCCACCGACCGCGAAAAACCAAAATCACAAAGGAATGATTTTATTTTGCAATTAGTCTGGCATTAAAATGGAACGTTAATTTACTTTAAAAACATAGGAATAGGTATACTTCATAAAGTCAGACAATTATTCTCCCTGGAGGTAAGGGGAGTGGTTATGACTATCTCAGCTTAAGTGCGCTGCTACAGATTTTAAATGGTAGAGTGATTTTCATGGCTGATTGGTCAAAGGGATATTGTGATCATCCTTATGGTAATCGACTATAGGTACAAAAGCACAAGTTTCATGTTAAAATGTGTTCTGCACTGGGATCAAAGACAGAAGAATACACAACTGATGTTTCAGGAGTGGCATGGCTCGGTAGGTATGATGTGAGGACCATAAAAATAATTTATACTTGTATGATGCATAGAAAAGAGTAACATATTAATTTGGAATGGCAAAGCATATGCCTGAAATATGTCCTAGGAATACACAACAGTAAAGTACATTTTATAGCATTTTGAGAAGAAATAACAATTTTATAAAAACATGATTACACAAATAATTATTAAACTAAACATGTAAACAAATATTTTAATCTACAGTTATGTTGAATGTGACAATATTACAATTTTCTTTCTTCAGATAAGTTGTTATTAACGACAATAATGGAATCTGGAATCGCTCAGAACAAGGCAAAGATTGTTGAGAATGCACTTGTATGTTTCGAATCAGTGAATGGGTCATGCGAAAGAGCAATCCTTCCTTCAACGATACAAGTATTGCTTTACCTCTTCCTCGGTTCGATGTCCATTCTCACAGTTTGTGGCAACCTCCTTGTAGTCATCCCAGTTATTCACTTCAAGCAGCTTCACACTCCAACCAACTACCTCATCCTCTCTCTGGCTGTGTCAGACCTGCTTTTAGGGGTGATTGTGATGCCTCCCAGCATGGTATATTCCCTGGAAGGATGCTGGTACTTTGGAGATTTATTCTGTAAAATATATACCAGCACTGATATCATGTTATGCACTGCATCCATTCTGAATTTGTCTTTTATTTCTATTGACCGGTATTTCGCAGTGTGTCGCCCTCTCCTTTATGGGACTAAAATAACTGTGCACGTTGTGGTGGCCATGGTCCTGCTCACCTGGAGTGTTTCTGCCCTTGTAGGGTTTGGCATAATATTTCTGGAGCTCAATATTTGGGGCATTGAGGAGTTTTACTATAAATATGTGGCCTGTGAGGGAAGATGTGCTTTATTTCAGAACCAAGTATCGAGCATTGTGTCTTCAGTGATCTCCTTCTACATCCCTGGAGTGGGGATGCTCAGCCTCTACCTAAAGATTTTCCTCGTAGCGCAGAGACAGGTACGCTCACTTCAGGGCACAGCTGAACACAACTCTGTAGGCAAATCACAGAGGAAGGCCACTAAAACACTTGCTGTCATTATGGGGGTGTTTCTTTCATTCTGGACACCCTTTTTTGTCTGCAACTGCATTGACCCCTTTGTTAGTTACTCTGTTCCACCGGGTTTGTTTGTAACATTTGTATGGATTGGCTATTTGAATTCAACTATTAATCCCATGGTGTATGCATTCTTTTACAGTTGGTTCAGGAGGGCATTAAAAATGATAATTTCTGCAAAAATCTTTCAACCTGACTCTTCAATACTGCAATTGTTTTCAGACTAAAGTATGTCCAAAACCAGTAACCACAAAGTAACTAGTAATAATTGTGACAATGTGTGCCTCGCTCTCTGCCGTTTTTTAAATACATCAGCAAATATGTATAGGACTCATAAGCATTTCCAATCCAGTCAAAACCACATTTGTTGCCATTATATGAATACAATTCTATTTGACAATGGGGGAATGCTGCAGCATACCCACAGCAAATCTACCTCAGATGACTGGCGATCACAGGGGACTCCCCACCCTCGTATTTAATACATACTGGGTACAGTGAGCTCCAAAAGGACCTGGACAGTAAGCCATTATTTGTTGGTTCATTTCTGCACTCCAACAGGGTTTGAATGTATATAATGAAAGTATTTGGAGGAATTAAATTCTGTGTATAAAAGAGAAAACACATCAACTCAAATCACCTGTTCTGTTTTGTAACAAGGCTGTAATGTAGTACTGAAAGACAGAACCTGAGATGGCTGTGCCCTGAGCAAAGCACTTAAACATCAGTTCTGCTTTAGGCTCCTTTGGAAACGTGTCCAATAAATGATGACATTTAAAAAGTATAGATTTGGTACACACTGCAATGTTTGGAAAAAGATATGAAAGGATAAAAGCCCAACTGGAAGATTAAAGGAATTTCTTGGAACCATTGAACAGAAATATGTAAATAAACGGTATGTACTCTTCTTAGTTTTTTATTCAGAAACATTAAACAATGAATCACAGTGAATTGTGTGTGATGCTCTCATTGGAACAGGTCTTAACTAGCCAGTAGGAGTGTCTGATTGGACCTCAGCAACTACTAGCCAGTAGGAGTGTCTGATTTGACCTCAGCAACTGCGCGTCATCTCTGTAAGAATGGACACAAAGGTGGAGACAGCAAACTTAGGGTTCAGCACGAGATCCTTTAGGAGCTCCCGGCCCTTCTCCCGGGCCTTGTCAGAGCACATGGCTGAGCGCCACATCTTCACCAGAGATCCCACTGTCCCAAGGAAAACAAAAGGGGGTGTGTAATATTAGGATTCAATTATTGCTACTGGTAGTCAACAGCAATGCACATCATATATGTAACCACCGGGCGGAGACTACAGATTCCACACTGTTGATTTTCTACCATCTGAATTCCACTCTACTTTTCATACAATGCAGAGGCAACGGTTTTCTCTTTTAATCTCATTTGGGACATGAAGTAAAAGTACTCACACAGAATTTTGTTCATTCTGTTCATCCAGTCAAAGATATAGAGGGCGTGGTTCTCCTCAGCGCTGAGGTCAGCTATGTTAGGGGGGCTATCCCCCTCCTTAAGCAGCCTGCTGGGCAGAGGGCTCAGGAACAGCACAGAGTTATTCATGCTGGACTGGAAGTATGCCGCTGCCACATAGTCTGCAGAGTTCATCCAGCTGTTGGCAAATGAAGCCTCTGGACTGGAATAGGCGCTCATCCTATAAAGTGCAAAGGTTATGTTTGGGCATACAGCAAGTGCACATTTGTGAATGCATCCAAGAATAAATGATCAATTCAAATTGACCTCATACTGTACGCATCCAATAAAAGGTGATCGCATCCAATATATTTATCTTGTTATGGTTCATCCATTCAGGAAGACAATATGTGCACTGACAAATTGTGATGACTTAAAATATATACCCACCTCCATATGTAGTTGTTTTATTTGGGTACTTATTTGGGGTTTGAGATTGTTTCATAGGAAGTAATCTTGGTGAACCCGGAAGTCTTACGTAGCATGAGAGATTGCAAATGACGTGAGTCCAAGCAGAATATTCATTTTAGATGATGACCCAAAATCAACATATACCAAAAAGGTAACAACAAAAGTCATTCCTAAACTAAAGATTTACTTTTTTTTAATTAAATTGATAAAAACCTGGCTGTCTTTATAGTCACAAGTTTGAACTAGTCTTTGCAAGGAATATGGTACATACTTAAATAATTTGCTTTACTGTCTAAATATGAATCAGTGTTCACTCACTTTTCCTTGCAGCTGGATGAAGCGGTACTCAGAGATTGTTGTTGACCTGCCCAATAAGCTCCCAGAATTTGATCCCTTTTCTCAAAGTCAGAGATCTCTAATGTGCTCACGTTTTTCAGGGTCTGGAATGGGAGCAAATGCATTCCCAAGATAAAGGAAAAAATATATTTAAAAAGAGCAACACTTATTTTAACCCAGTTTCTTATCCCCTCCCCAATTTTGTGATATCCAATTGTACCTATGATTATGTCTCGTCGTACCAGCTCCCAACAAGCTTGGAAGAGTTTAAACATTGTAGTATTTCTTACTCCCAGACTGCCCACCACACATCCAGAAAAACCCGACCAGTGCATATAAGATAACACAACCTCAGTTCACCTTTTTGCAGACTAGACCTGAGGGGGTTTCTAAAGCGTGACTCAAGACCTGAGGTAGTTTCTGAAAACTGACACAAGACCTTAGAGAGTTTCTAAAACATGACTCAAGACCTGAGGGAGTTGCTAAAATGTGACTCAATTTTTCATAAAACATGAACCACATTGACCTTGCCAATATGCATCGGCCAATGGAGCTCCCAGCCACACTTCATCGACAGTAAAGGCTAAAACCTAGACAGTGGTGGACAGCTTGGTACTATGAAAGAGAAACCTGGAAGCCACTAAACAACATGTAATTGTATGCATTCACCAATGGGTCAGATATGAAAGGCAGGTAACTAATAACACTTTCAAAGGAAAATCCCTCTTATGGTGTAGAAGGAAAATTTGAGGCTCATTAAATACCTCAAAGAATTCTTCCCACTTGGTCATGAGGTCTGGGTGAGTAGCAGAGCAGTTTGCAAATGAAGTGCAGTATTCCTCTGCTGATTCAGCTGGCGCCTGCATCTGGACCTGAAGGAGACCATCTCCAATTACGCCTTTTCCGACAGCAGCCAGGAATGGGATCACTGAGATGTAGTGGTTCACACCTGAAAAGAGAGACCGGGAAGGAGGGAGATTTTTTCGGTATTTTCTGCAAGTCTAACTTAAGGCTCCCTTACAGTGCCTGTATATTGAATGTAAATAATGATACTTACATGACCACCAGCTCTTGGCAGAAATGCACATGGGATCACCTTCCTGTCCACATGTTGTAGCTCCACTGGGATCAACCAACCGCCCTATTGGAACAGAAAAGGATCCAGTACCATGCCTTTTTGCTTCTTTTAATTCCCTGTGAAAACCTTCGCCCGGGACACCTATTCCCCAGAACCGAGTCAACCCCAAAATGCATATATTTAACTCCCCAAAAGCTTCCTAATGAAAGCTCAACATACCTGACCGGAGTTTCCAGCCCAGCTGCAGTGGCAGGCCCCAAAACGGGCTGTCAGCCTCACTGCTTCCCATGGAGGCCATGTACTTGTTGGTGGAGCCCAGCAGAATCCTATACAGACTCATCCTGTGCAGGTAGTTCCAGGGGTTAATGGTGACCACCTTGTCCACCTGAGGCAGGTCTGACAGCTGACTGGACACCTGGTCCCAGAGGATGGGGAAGCCATTTTCAGTGATCACTGCTGCGTTGACCGCGAGGGCAACCAGGTGGAACAGTGAGAGGGTCCGGAAACAATTCATGCCGGCCAACTTAGTAAATGCACTCCTGGATGTAAAACAGATCTCCGCTTTTGTACATTTTCTGGCAAGTGGACTTTGGTCTTACAAAGTCATGTTCTTTCCTGTGTATACCAGCAGTGACATAATCTACCCCCAGACTCTGGTCCCTGGGTTTACTGACTGTTTGGCTGTTGTACTGTATGTGTGGGGCAACCTGCCTGAACCTGGGCCTGGAACGCTTATCTCTATAGTTAGGCAAATCAAGAGGAGATTGATAACATCACTGATTAACCAAAGAGCACATTCAACTTTATTTACTCTGTGATCCATTGTATGCCAAATTGTCCAAAGACTTAAAAAGCCATTGGGAAGCATTGGTCTCTAGTGCGACACAAGGTGTATGCTATTTAGGTCTCTGTAGTACATAAAGCACTGGCGCACCTGGTAGTCAAAACAGCCTGTTAGACATCTGGCTGTGTTAGGAGCTAATGAGTCCCATGGTTTGGAAGGTGTGAAAATTACGACTGGCAAGGTCAGAAGTAGATTTTACCATCAGAAGAAGTGCTCACAGGGACTGGAAAATGCAGATAATGTTTTAGCTTAATTGACACCTCAGACAGTTCAGCCAGCGCCGCAAACATGAACATAATCCTCATTAATATGCAGACATCTTTGATGTCACACATGAACAACTGCACGTGGCAACTGTCGAAACACATGTCTGGTGGACCTTGTTGCAGAAGTTGTCAGTCAGAGAGAGCTCAAACACCTAGGGTCAGTCTGGCTAATCCAATGGTTAACTGATGGAATTTTGTAAAACTTTAAGTGGAGAAATGGTTGCTGCACACCTGGGTCCTCGCTGTAATTGCATGATTACAGAGAATCTCTACAAATGTTGTCCATTTCTGTCTGACTCTTGGTCTTTTTGAGACACTGAATATATAGCTCCAGAAAAAATGAAGAGAACACTGCGTCTTTTTCTTTCCTTTCCAAAAAAGTTTTGAGTGAGGAACAGTGGTCTCTTAATTTCTTCCGGAGCTGTAGATATATTGCTATTCTGAATTTAGCTACATGGCTCCTCGCCAATCATAACAAACACAGTAAAATGGATGATAAATGAATTTGCAGCATGATGCACAAAGAGATTATTTGCATTTGGGTGGATAATTCAATTAGGAAAATGTATGTCTTAGTGGAATGTACATGCTTTGATCCCATCTCAAAGGTCCAGATATTGAAAAGGGGAGAAATGCTTGAAGCAACATACTTCTAAATTGCAGTGCACATTGATTATAAGACTTCTCTGGCGATTATTGTAGCCAAGATTTACTGTTTCATATACACTTTTTCTCCACATTGTTGGTTTCTTCCAAATTCCTCACTATGATAATAATTCTGTGATTCATTGCCCACTTCAATGTAATGCATAAATATGTTTTACTGGCAGTTTCTTTAAACTGCAATGCTCAGTGCTCACGATAGATGGAGCAATGTATAACGGACGTTATGATGTCATGTTGAACATCAGCTTGACCTCAGGGGGACTGGTTTTCAGAGTTCAATAGTTTGCATCACACCACCACTGCAGCCAGATAGCTAAAAATAAATATGGAATGGATTCCTTTTTACAATGTTTGTTTTTAGATGAGAGTTTTCCCCTTCCAGTATACTACTTAAATTAAAATTAAAATGTCCGACCTGCAGGAACTACATTGTAGTTGGATCGGAAAAACGTATGTTCCCTTCTTTGTCAATTAGCCTATATTGTGCTGTTTATGATGTCTCCACATGAACAAAACTATTGGTAACATTGTCACACATACGACCGATGTGATCTTGCGTGCTATATTAATTGCTATATTTTTGTGAAATTAGACTGGATCACTGTCAGACCGGCAGCAAATAGAATTGACATGTAATACTAAACCTGCTTACCCCATTTCTTGATACTAAAAGTCTAGCAGAGCCAGTGTGTTAAACAGACTTAATTTTAACTTCAAGGACTAAGAGACCTGGTAGATACTGATATTAATATGTGTTAACCTGGAATGTTAACAACAGGCTAAACATTGTCTGATGCTGAAAAAGAACACAGCATCACCATGCCCATCCGGTCAACATCCAGGTGATATTTTAAAGATTTTCAATGATATCTGAGGGTGAAAACTGTCAAGACTGCATGCAACTACATTAAGATCAGTTTGTTCCTGTTCACCTGACTCCATTCCATCATCTGTGTTGGGGTTCTGATATCTATCAACATGAAATCAAATTAAATACAAATACAATTTAATTATAATTTAAAAAAAAAAATTGATTGCTTAAGTATTCATTCCCTCTGCTATGACATACCTGAATGACAAATAGCAACAGTCAAAGCAAATCTGGTACTTCAAAAGCACCAATCAGGGGAGGGATATAAATAACAATTCCAAGGCATTGAATAGTCCACGGAGCACAGTGAAGTCCATTATTAAGAAATGAAAGGAATATGGCCCTGTGATTATGTCTAGAACAAGGCTTCCTGAAAACCTCTGGGTGGGTGGGGCACTAGTCCGGAAGGCCACCAAGAAGCCTAATGTCAGCTCCTAAGGGGTTGCAGTCTTACATAGCTGAGATGGGTGACACTGGCCCTCATTTATGAAACGTGCGTACGATCAAATTTGATCTTAAAATGAAAGTATGATCATTTCACCGACAGAGCTGGCGTTCATCAATATTATTCTTGTCGTCCACTCACGTCTGGTCGGAGGCCGTGTTAACCGACGTCAAAATATAAGATCATGCTTGATTCGCAATAAGACCGTCATTATCACGAAAAACAACAATCGTAACAGCCCCAGTAACAACAATCACAATTATAATTCGAATAATAGATAATACTGTAGCAACCTTGACATGGCCACTGCTGGCCCCTCTGAATGGGGATATCCCTATTTGGAGCAGTGGGTAGTGCAATTGCCTTGATTTTCATAAGTCACTCAGGCCTTATCGATGTGCTTGGAGATCATAAATGGTCGTTATAATTTCGGTGGCTGGCATCTTGATAGCTAACAGGTCTTAAATTGACTAGTGAGAGGATAAATAAAACAGTGGTTTTGGGTCGAGCAGTTACCCTAATGATTCCAGAGCTTGCTCTTTTATTAAAGGACTTTAATAAAGGGTTTATTAAAGGTCTCTTGGCTGAGATGCAAAAGTGTTCCGTAACTGTGCTGATTTTGTCATTGAGAATGACGAATGGTTAATGTGCCGTTTCAATTAATGTTGAAATATGTCAATTCATAGGTTGCTGATCGCCACACCAGCATAAATTACGGGTGAGTCATGTGTAAATAATGACAGGTGCAGGGTGTTCTCACGTCCATGGCTTTATTCACGTCCACGGTGGCATCTACGCTCATTTCGACCAGGTGCGACAAGAATCACACTTAGAGATGACCGTAAGTCTGCAAGAAACGCGGGACAGCAGGAAAATGAACCAAAACATATAGCCAAAGTCACACTGGAGTAGCTTAAAAACAAAAAGTTGGAGTGGCCCAGTCAAATCCTTTAACGAACAAGATTCTTTATATAATGTAGCACAATTCATACATAGAAGCAATTCAATGTGCTTTACAAAGGAAAAATATTAAAATAAAAACAAATACTAGAATAAAAACATCAAATACCCAATTCATTGGGATTTACATAGAATAAAAAGATTCTCAGATTCTGTAGTAGATTCCATGAGGAAGCTATGAAAGCAGTAAGGCTAACAGTGTGAGTTTAAGCGCTCAGTGATAGGCACGTAAAAAACAGTGTTTTTAACCTGGATTAAAAAATATGTATATAATGTAATGTTTGGGGCACGTCTAAAATCATTCAGGGGGGTTGCGGTTGGTGGGTGTCCCTTTGGTTGATGCCTGGCAATGTGGTTGGATTGATTTCCTGCCTGTTGGGCCCTGTCCGGGGCCTCCCCCGGGTAGGGCCACAGTGTCACCGGACCCCCCCGTCTCAGTTTCCAAGGTGTTACGCTGCTATATTATTGTGCTGGGGGACATGAGGGATGTACTACTAACTTTTCTCAGTTTCCTCCAATTTTAAATTTTAGAAGGAGATGAGGTCCTGGTCCACACCTGCGGATTACCTGGTTTGGGGGGACCGTTGCTGTTCCTGTCCTTGTCCACCTGGTCATACTTCTGACCTAGTCTAAAATCAAATATACTCTGGATTTAGCCAAGAGAAATTTATTTATTATTCCAATTGGACTCTTAATATCTCACCCGGCACAGCCAGAAGAGGACTGGTCACCCCTCTGAGCCTGGGTCCTCTCTAGGTTTCTTCCTAAAATTCGACCTTCAGAGGGAGTTTTTCCTAGCCACTGAAATTCAACACTACTGTTGTTTGCTCCTTGGGGTTTAAGGCCGGGTGTCTCTGTAAAGCACTTTGTGACAACTGCTGTTGTAAAAAGCGCTTTATAAATAAATTTTGATTGATTGATTGATTGATGGCTGTAATTGCTGGCAAAGTTGTTTCTACCAAATATTGGCTAAAGGGGGGGAATATGTATGCAATCAAATATTTCCTGTTTTGTATTTGCAATTTTTTCTGAACAATTTGTAGATTTGATTATTCATTTTGACCAATAATTCGCTTTGATTTTGGACTTTTTGATCAGTGGCAGCAACTCCTAATTATATACATTTTCATTTCTTGCTGTTACACAGTAAATGTGGCAAAGTTCAAGGGGGTGAATACTTTTGAGGGCAGTTGTATACACCTTCATTGGAGAAGAATCAATGCATTATATTTGCTTATGCTCAATTGCAGTATTAGAGTGATGGGTAATTCTGCATTACTGCAAAGCCGTTTTGTATTACAACTGGTCCCATTAGTGATGGATATTTAATGTCAACAACATAATGGAGACTCCTCAGACACAGTGGGAAACCTACAGTTGGAGTCTCTACTGACTAAAACGTTGATTTAATTGGTTGTGAAAAATACAGAATATTAATCAGTTTGAAAATGTTGTTGTGATCCATTTTGGGGGCGTACCTTTAACAGCGTCCCATCTGTTTAAAAAATGCACAGAAGAAAGTCGTATGTGCTGGTAAAGCTTTAGACTGTAGGAAGGGAGTGTGGTTTGCTGCCATTTTCATGAGGTGAGATTACACACACACCATCATTTTACAAATAGCTCTTCAACAACTGAGCAAGACTTAACAATGGTAGCTTGTCTTTTTGTTTCCCCTAGCTAAAAGGATCCTGACGAAAGCTGACAATCCACAATACTTCTTTCTTTGTGCTTCTTATGGAGAGATACAGGTCGATGTATTGATTGCAGAGAACTAAATGCATGTTGAGGTGAGCATATGTTTTCATTTAATTGCTTGGAGCCGGTCTATTCATTCTAGAGTATATTTATGTATTATCTAAGGAACAATAATAAGACATGAGATACCAAAGCTTTTCATTCTTCTTTCTGACCTTAATAAAGAACCAAATACTTCAAGAATGTGGCTTCATCAGCTTCTGTGAAGTGAAACTGATGTTGGCACTAGTCAAGTATGGAAACAGATGTTTAACGGTCATACGTCTTTTCAGTTAATTGTTGATTTGTACTAATCTAATGATATTATGTGTAATTTTGAGGAATATTTTTCCTTGAGCCAAATGTCCTGTTTTGGGCCACATTGCTCTCATTTCTTTTTTTTAATAAATAAACTGGATTGGCACAGGAAGTATTGTCAATGGGCTGAGTGGAACTTACAGACACTCTAGAATCAGAACCCTGTTTAAATTACCAGTTGAGTATATTTCTGTTATAAATGCTTTAATAAATACATAAAATTACAGCTCCGGAAAAAATTAAGTGACCACTACACTTTTTCTTTCTTTTCCAAAAAAGTTGAAAAGGAAAGTTTTGAGTGAGGAACAGAATTGTTAAAAAAAAGGAAAAGGAAAGAAAAAGGAGCAGTGGTCTCTTAATTTTTTCCGGAGCTGCATATGTAACTTGTAATAAATATATATTAAAAGTAGGAGTAAGTATAATTATCTTATGCAAACGTCATTGAAGTAGATTAGATGAAAATATTTTGAATTAATGTAATAACACATTTTAACGCTGTTCATACTGTTCATTTTGTCAGGCCTTACATCTTGGATTTAATGGACTTTTCCAATTTTACAAACTTCAGCACCACTGTCAAAACACAGGGTCTTTTCTGCTACGAGTCTTTGAGTGGATCGTGTACGAGGTACGCTCGCCCCCTGAGCATTCAGGTTCCCATGTTCACTGCAATGGGGTTGGCGATACTGGTGACTGTGATGGGAAACCTGCTCGTCATCACCTCCATTGCACACTTCAAACAGCTCCAAACATCCACAAACCAGCTGCTCCTCTCCCTGGCTGTATGTGACCTCCTTCTGGGGGTTTTTGTGATGCCGTGCAGTGCTGTGCGCTCAGTCCAGGGCTGCTGGTACTTAGGAGAGTTCATGTGTAAGCTCCACACAAGCACTGACATCATGCTAAGTTCCTCCTCCATCTTCCATCTATCTTTCATCTCCATTGACCGTTACTTTGCCGTCTGTAGGCCAATGAGGTACAAACTGATCATCAGCAATAACACCGTCTGGATCATGGTTGCCACTAGTTGGCTGGTCTCTGCTATTTTTGCTTTTGGAATGATTTTTTCTGAACTCAATCTAAAAGGCAGGGAGGATTTCTATGAAACACATGTCAAGTGTGCTGGTGGTTGCCAAGTTTTCTTAAGTCCAATGGCAGCTGTTGCATCTTCCTTCAGTTTCTTCATTCCAGGACTGATTCTAATTTGTCTATATTTCAAGATATATTGGGTGGCCAGGGCTCAGGCCAAGTCCATTAAAGATCTGTCTCGTCAGGTTAGAGAGGCCGACTCTGGACGTAGAGCGCGACGAGGGGCAAATATCCTGGCAATAGTGGTTGGAGTGTTTTTTGCATGCTGGTGTCCCTTTTTCTTGTGCCTCATCATTGACCCTTTCATATTGTACTCTGTCCCACCACAGTTGGCAGACACCCTTGTTTGGTTTGGCTATTTGAACTCTACTTTTAACCCTATTGTGTATGCCTTCTTTTATACGTGGTTTAGGAGGGCATTGACAATCATCATCAAGGGCAAAATCTTTCAGAAGGGTTCATGTAGATTTCAACTGAATTCTGAGTGAGATTTATGTGGATGCTAATTGTATGCTAATCAGACACCTAGTGTATGGAACACAATTGACTGTGAAAACAATGACCGTGAACTAGTTATTTTCGATGTTCAAAATATTTTTTTTTGTGATAACTATATTCAATTAAAACAGTTGAACTTAAAAACAGACAGAAGCGGAACAGAAACTAAAAAACCTGAAATATTGTCTGTACACACGTCTACGAACATCATTGGTGAGAAAAATATGTATATTGCTTTTCTGTCAATCAACAAAATATATTTTTATTGTTAGTTTTTTGCATAGTTAATTCATTTTTTTACCAAGTTCTATCAAGCACATTAGAGAGCAGTATGTTTCGTTGCCCTCACTCTAACCTACTCATCCCGAGTGAGAGAGAAGTTTTTCAAGACACAGTACAACACTTCAAGCGATGTATGGTATTAGACATGTTGGTTACAGTTCATCCATCGCAAAAGAAAACCTAAACTGCACTATGTCCAGTAAAACGATGGCCCCAATAGCATACAGTAGAAACTCACAGTGGGAATAGAGACTGCTGCTCTGACCACTAAGCCATGCAGTAGCATGGTGTATTATCAAGGTTTTTCTGTTGCCTACACAACTTTAAGCACATTGGTGGTTGGATAAATATCTATACTACTTTTGTCAAACAACATAAAAATAAATTTAATGTAGTTAACTTGTTTCTTCAACAAAGTTCTATCAAGTGGATTAGTTGGGAGAGAGATATATGTTGCCGTCACTCTAAACTGCTCTTACTGGGTGAGAGAGCAGGCATGTTTCAAGACACTCAGCCAGAGACGTTCATTCAAGGATTTGCCATCAATCTACACACAATATCCCTTAATGAAAAAGTGATAACAGGTTTTTAGAAATTTGTGTTTGTTTATATGATAATAAGAAAATATAAATAACTTATGTACATAACTATTCAGATGCTTTTATTCATTTGTAGATGGCCCTGCCACAGCAATCGCAGATTGAAGTATTTTGGGATATGCCACCACCAGAATTGCACATCTGCACTTGGGCAGTTTCTTATTCTGTATTTTTCATATTCACCATCTCTCAGGTCTACAAAGTGATCCTTGGACTTCATGGCTTTTTCAATCATGTCCTATCAATTGAGTTCTGTAGCCATTTCAAGGATGATCAAAGGACCCAGGATGCATATGAGCTCAGTTTGGAATTTCATGGCAAATGGGCTAAATACATATGTACATGAGATTTCTTCAATAAATTAGCCTCAAGTTTCTAAAAATGTCTTTTTTGTATGTTATTGTATGTAGATTGATATCCAAAAAATACATATATATTCAATATATATTCAGTCTGTAACACAACTCACATTATGGAGAAAGTGAAGGGGCTCTTTTGTTCCTCACTTAAAACTTTCCTTTTCAACTTTTTTGGAAAGGAAAGAAAAAGGTGCAGGGGTCTCTTAATTTTTTCCAGAGCTGTATTTCAATATATATATATAATCAATATATAATCAATACATATTCAACATTCACAAAATAGAGAAAGTGAAGGGGTCTAAATACTTTCCTTACTTTCCACTTCAAGTCCTACTTCCTTGCCATTTTGAAGTCAGACAACAGCTAACTCAGTCATATTATACTGCAGATTTTTATCAATCAAAATCAATCAATATAATTTATTTATGAAGCCCTTTTTACATCAGCAGTTGTCACAAAGTGCTTTTACAAAACACCCAGTCTGAAACCCCAAGGAGCAAGCAACAACAGTGTTGATGCACAGTGGCTAGGAAAAACTAATTAAAAGGGGACAAAAAAAGAGGAACCAGGCTCGGGGAGTGACTAGTCCTCTTCTGGTTGTGCCAGGTGAACATTTTAAGAGTTCACATTTTAGCAATTATTGAATGCATTTGAGCTGTGTCCAGAGTTTATTAAAAAAAAAATGTGCCATGCCCTGAGCAGGGACAGCAAGGACAGGAACAATCCAGGGGCCTACCTAATGGTCAGCTGAGTGGCAGCTGGAATCGTCAGGTATCATCTTGATCTGCAACACAACCAGGAGGATTTTGAACAGGGACAGTCAAGTTTGTTGATAAGAAGGGATATCATTTAGGGACATCTTTTTAGTAGCTCTTTGTGGACCATGGCTATCTCTGTGTGGACCATGCAACTAAGAAACCTTCAAGGAAAACCTACAAGAAAAGCTCATCATATTCAAAACCATTTCAATTGATGTCAGGTGACGGAAAAATACATTTGAACATGATTTGGAGTGTGATTAGTGGATCCTGAAAACAGTTGCAACAACCCATTGTAAAGGTATGGCACACTTGTTCAACAAAGTCATTGACTGTTTTTTTACATTACTTTTCAGAGGAATTATCAATTTGTTTTTCACAAAATTATTGTTGGTTGCAAGAAGCTGGCTATTTTCCCAGGTGTTGCTCCGCTGTACTGCAGCCATGTTCAGTTTTTGATTGTTTTTGGGGCCTTGTTGATATCCATCTTGCTTTCTGCATTTAAATGGTTTGACTGGCCTGTCAACAAGCTGTCACTCAAACCCATTCAGACACACACAGTTGTTCACAATACATTATAAAGGAGCAGACGGCAGTAGGCGCTTGCAACTTAAGGTTTTATAAACCAGCATATAATTAAACAATTTTAAACATAAAGCAGGTAACAAACATGCAGAAGCTATAACCGTTAGGCTAACTGATGCCTGCTTGCTGCCCTGTGATAACTACCCAGTAAAGAAGCTGAGCTTAAGGTAGATTATTTAGAAGAATGGGTGGTTGCATAAAGCTGGGCAGAGATGCTTAAACAAACATCAACCCTTTGAGGTAGTAGCGTCTCCCAGTTGCACTTCAAGTGTTTTCAGGAACGTTTTCACTTATACAGTTTATATTGGTCACATTGTTTCAATTCATGAATTGTGATGATTCTAATTCTACAGTGGGGCAGAAATAAACTAGAAATAACATGTTTGCTGCTTATCATGGATAATGGCACCATGGACCTTAAGATTTTTGGTCAAACTATCACTTAACAGCATAGTAATTGTATGATTTCAAATCCAACATGCTTGAAAACCGAGCCAAATGCTTTGGAGGTTTACTGTACTTAGTTCCTCCAAAACTTCTAACTCAGAGAACCCACTGCAAATGATGGCCCTTTCAATTCAATTAGCTAATATTTAGTTCATACAGGCAGATTATTTCCAGTGTGACGCCCACCATGACGGAAACAGGCGTTTCTATAATGAACTTAGGCAGAGCTATGTACAATGGAGGTGATTAAGTCAAAATGATTCGGCCACATCAATTGACCAGGGAGCTGTGACCAGTTATCAGAGCTAAACAAACATTGATCTGATAAGCTATTTTCCTTTCTTTGTCAATTAGCCCATTCACAAGATAACTGATAACATTTTTGCCCATCACACTAATGTCCTTTTTACATCAACGTAAAGGTACATTGATTAATATATGGTTGCAGGGGCTGGTCATTAGAGGCAGGTGGGGCATAGCCCCACCTGTGGTCAACAGAAAGAACTGCATCAAAAATATGTCAATTTTATTTTTAGAAGATTACTTCCTATTATTTATTATCTATGAATATAGCATCTTCCTAAATTGCATAAAATTTGTGTTAGGATTTTATTTCATGTTCTTTGGTCCCTGCCTTGCTGCTTCAGACTGGGTTCTGCTGATTTTAGTTTGCTGTAGTAGGCCCACTACAGCATCATTTCGTATTTCAGACCTGATTGGCTGTCTGTCTGTCTGGCGCCAACATTAGTCGGCAAGAAGAGTGAGGAGGGTAGATTGTTTTAGCTAGCTTGTTAGCTTAAAAAAAGCCAGATAACTTGAGAAAATGAATAAAGTGGATTTTATACTCAAGCACCAGTTTGAAACCCTTAATTTGGAGGAGAAACTTGAAGTAAAGCGTCATCTTTCTGAGAGGTTCGCAAAACATGAGAGCATCTGGACAATGCTGTGAAATTGGGCTTACTTGGAAGGGTAAATGTCGCAGCCCAAGTTGACATTGCATACAGGCGCACCATTGAGCAGCAAAACAAACAGGTGGAGGAAAACAGGTACGTTCTCAGTCGGATCATAACATGTATTAAACTGTGTGGAAAATGTCAAACTGCACTGCAGGGGCACGACGAGTCGGTGGACTCCCTGAATCCTGGAATATTCAGATGCATTTTCAAGACTGTGTGTGAGGATGATTTGGGACTTCAGAGTCACTATGACGCTCAGCCCATCTTCAAAGGGACATCTAGTACTGTACAAAATGAAATGTTAGACGTATGTATGAAGTGTACAGGGAGGAGATAGCCAAGCAAGTGGACGAGAAATCATTTGTTGCCATACAGGCAGATGAGACAACTGATGTCTCCTGTAAATCACAAATGGTGGTTGTGTTGTGATACATGTTGCCTGACAATACAGTGACAGAGAGGCTTTTGGAGTTTGTGGAAGTCAAAGATAAAACTGGACTCGGTAATAGCATCAAGGGTGTGCTGGAACCACTGAAGCTGGGAGAAAAGCTGATCACTCAGGCTTATGATGGTGCAGCTGTAATGAGAGACATACCCACATGCGCAGTTTGTTCACTGCTATGCTCACCAGCTGAACCTGACCTTGCAGCAACTTTTTTCAGCAAGGATGAGCATTCTGAAAGTGTTATTTAAAGATTTAACTGCTTTTTCCAACTTTTTCTCTGAGGCAAAACAGAAACGCATTCCAGGGCCACCTGCTGTATGATGCAGTTAATGCAGTTAATGCAGTTTGGGAAAACCGCGCTGCGCTGCTCCTGTGTATGGAGGACATACGCGCACAACCAGGATGGGATGAGGCCACCATAAGTGAGGCATACAGCCTTTAAAAAAAGCTCCGGGACCGAGTCTTTCTGCAGCTGCTGGATTACATTTTTTTCTTCCTTATGCCAGAAGTTGATGTTTTATACAACACTCTGCAAAAACGGAGCATCGATGCATCTGGGATTAGTAGTGCGCTCACCCGTTTCAAGGACAATGTCCAGAATATGGGGAACCAAACTGATGAATGGGCTTCCACCGTTCACGATGGAACAGACGAGCCAGGCCGACGAGTGTGCGGTGAAACTGTGGCCTCTAGGAAACGAGGAAAAGTTGTAGTCTGAGCTGACCACTCTGTACCGCCTCACTGAGCTTCACACTGGTAAGACAGCCCTGTCTCTGTTAAGATCCATCCATGAGAACAACCTAGAGGACGCTTATGCTGAGACCGTCACTCCGCTGAAAATTATAACAACACCTATGACAACATCCGAGTCAGGGAGGAACTTTTCCACCTTGAAGAGGGAAAAGCCTTCACTCGCAATACCATGGGACAGCTGTGACCCAATGCCGTCATTCCACTTCGTTGTGGCCTTCAGTGGTGTTGAGCTCATTGCTCATTGTTAAATAAACACATCAGTAGCAATAGGGAGTTTTGTAGCTTTACTGGTAGGTTTCCTATATTTTGTATCCTATATTTTATGCCCCACCAATCTTTTTACATGTAAAAACACCACTGTATGGGTGAAATATGTTTAGATTTAGTTTATGAGTAGCCTATACTGTAATTGTGGTTACAGTCTACTTCCATTTAGAATATGTATTTTTCTTTTTAGGACTATCATTTACATTCCTTGAAGACATCTGTCCAAAGGACCACTATTGAAGTTGATTGTCTTAACATCAATATAGTTTTTTTTTACTAATGGTAATGGTGTATTGTTTTGTTTTATCCACAAAAAGTACGAAAAGAAACATGCATTTCGAAACAGTCAGCTACTGTAGGGCTTACATTCATGGTATAGGAGATAGTTATGGTCATTAAATCTCAGGAATAGTAAAGCAGGGGGCTGTATGAGGGCCTGAACAAGTTGCTGCACAGATAAGCTGTGTTTACCGAAACAGCCCAATTCTTTTCAGATATTATTTGATTGGTCATTAGACCAATCAGGTCACGGTTATATCAGAATGGGTCGGCCTGTGTAAATGCAGCTCTGAAGTAAAATTCCCCTCAAATTCCAAATCAGCCACTGATGGTAATCAATTCATAACGTTGCTAAATGGTATAAGAAATTTAGGATGCAGTTATGCCCACCTTGATTGTTGAAGAAACAAATGTATGATGTTTGCCTGTGCTTGATGACTTAGATTATAATTACTAGTGATTGTGCATTATTACAAGGCCATTATGTATTAGAATTGGCCTCATTAAATATACCTACATGTGAACAACATGCAGTTGGAGTGTCCATTGACTAAAACTTTGATATTATTGGTTGTAAGGAAGACAGAATATTAAACAGTTGGTAAAATGTTGTCGTCATTCATTTTGGGGGCGTACCTTTAACAGTGTCACATCTGTTTATAAAAAGCACAGGGGAAAGTCTTATGTGCTGATAAAGCTTTTTACTGAATGAGGGGAGCGTGGTTTGATGACAGTTTAATTAAGTGAGATTTATCCTTTTGTTTGCATGATCTATTATACACACCATTCTTTCAGAAAGAACTGTTCAACCACTCAGTGTGACAACAGAATGGTTGCTTGTCTTTTTGTTTCCCTCAGCTGAAAGGATCCTGACCAACGTTGAAAATCAACTCTAATTTGTTCTTAGTGCTTCCTATGGAGAAATATAGGTTGATGCATTGATTGGTGAAAACTGAATGTTTAGACATTAAGGTGAGTATATTTTTTTGGTTAATTCCTCAGAGTCTGTCTATTCATACTACAGTACATATATGTATTATCAAAGGAACAAGAAAAAGACTTGAGACTTGAGATTTTTTCTGTCCTTTAAATCAGTTAAACACTATATGATGCTTCCAAAAACGCTGCTTCAACAACATCTGTGATATTGACATTGGTACTCAAGTAGAAATATATATTTCAAGTGACATTGCTACATTTTCATTTTATATGAATACAGACTGTGTTTAAAACTGTTTTGTATTAATCCTCAAAAAACCTGTATTTTTGTTTCAGATGTGTACTATGTTATTTCGGGAGGATTACCATGGAATATTCTTTATATGGGTATTTGTTGCAAGAGCCAACATTTTTGGCCATATTTCCTTAATTCTTTTCAAAATAGTAACTGTATTCCCATGGGAAGTAAGCTGTGTTGCATTCCCAGAATCTCTGTTATGTGAATCAGAACAATGTTAAATGTTCAATCTGTTACAATAACTAGGTCCAATTCATATTTGCTAAACTCCTTGAAGAGAGATACAACAAAATTAAATTATACAATTTAACACTGTTCATATTGTTCCCTTTTGCCAGGCCTAAGATTTTGGGTGTAATGGACATCTCCAATGTCTCAAATTTCAACACCACTGTCAAAACACAGGGTCTTTTCTGCTACGAGTCTTTGAGTGGATCGTGTACGAGGTACGCTCGCCCCCTGAGCATTCAGGTTCCCATGTTCACTGCAATGGGGTTGGCGATACTGGTGACTGTGATGGGAAACCTACTCGTCATCACCTCCATTGCACACTTCAAGCAGCTCCAAACATCCACAAACCAGCTGCTCCTCTCCCTGGCTGTGTGTGACCTCCTTCTGGGGGGTTTTGTGATGCCATGCAGTGCTGTGCGCTCAGTCCAGGGCTGCTGGTACTTAGGAGAGTTCATGTGTAAGCTCCACACAAGCACTGACATCATGCTAAGTTCCTCCTCCATCTTGCATCTATCTTTCATCTCCATTGACCGTTACTTTGCCGTCTGTAGGCCAATGAGGTACAAACTGATCATCAGCAATAACACCGTCTGGATCATGGTTGCCACTAGTTGGCTGGTCCCTGCTATTTTTGCTTTTGGAATGATTTTTTCTGAACTCAATCTAAAAGGCAGGGAGGTTTTCTATGAAACAAATGTCAAGTGTGTTGGAGGCTGTCAGGTATTCTTCAGTCCGATGGCAGCTGTTGCATCTTCCTTTTGTTTCTACATCCCAGGTTTTATTTTGATTTGTCTATATTTCAAGATATATTGGGTGGCCAGGGCTCAGGCCAAGTCCATTAAAGATCTGTCTCGTCAGGTTAGAGAGGCCGACTCTGGACGTAGAGCGCGACGAGGGGCAAATATCCTGGCAATAGTGGTTGGAGTGTTTTTTGCATGCTGGTGTCCCTTTTTCTTGTGCCTCATCATTGACCCTTTCATATTGTACTCTGTCCCACCACAGTTCGCCGACACCCTTGTTTGGCTTGGCTATTTGAACTCTACTTTTAACCCTATTGTGTATGCCTTCTTTTATACGTGGTTTAGGAGGGCATTGACAATCATCATCAAGGGCAAAATCTTTCAGAGGGACTCATGTAGATTTCAACTGTATTCTGAATGAAGTTTATGTGGATATGTGGAGATGTAATATAATAATGATTGTATACAAAACCTCAATAAATGTATCCCTGTCACCCTGTTAAATTGTTTTTTGTCTCCTCATAGTGCCTACTTGGGGTCATTAAGAGCAATGATGGTAAATAAATTAAGGTCACAAGCTGTTTAATATAAAAAAAATGCATGAATGTTTAGATTTGCTTGCAATCCATCATAAACAATCACAACATTCAATTAAAACAGAGAGGACATTTGTGAATGAATATATTGTATATAGAGGAGAGCAGGGTTTCTTGTCAGAGGAATGGGTGCTTATTACATAGGGAGTGTGCAGATATAAAAGTTTCCCCTATTCTGAGAGGTCATCCAATTTTGGTGGCTTGGGTAGCAAGAAGTTTGAGAATTTTGTCGAGACAATAGTACACAATTGATTTTCTACAAGGGTTTACCAATGAATTCAGTGAGTGAAACATTTTCATAAAACATGTGAGTCTGATACAACTATTCATGTATTTCATCCTTCCAAGAAGACGTAGTCCCAACACAGGTTTTGCATTGCTACTCAAACAGCTGGTCATTTGTTCAGTTTGATCTGTTTTTGTTCAAACTGACCAGTCATTCATTCAAGTTGCTATGGACATTGTGCTTTCAGTCATCCCATCTGTGGTCATGAATTTAACACATCATCTTGCTGATCGAGCAAAAATATTGACACAAAAAGCTGCCACCTACCTACCAGACCATTTTACATAAAAGGGGAATTATTGTAATCATAACATGACTAGACAACAGTAGACTGGCTTTGGAAAATATTTGAACTAGTTAATTTTCTCCACATTTTGTTTTATTATAGACTAAATTCATAATTGATTACATTGAAAATAAAAAGGATTACCATCAATCTACACAAAGTCCCTTAATGAAAAAGTGAAAACACTTTTAGAAATGTTTACCATTTTAATTAATAATAAAACTTGGAAATAACTCATGTGCATAACAATTCAGACCCATTATTTATTAATTTGCAGAAGCCCCTTTAACAAAGATTACATATTGAAGTCTTTGTGTATATGTCACAGTTTGCGCACCCGATTAGCCATGAACCACACCATAATAAGGTGAAAATCATAGCCTTTCCATGCACTGCTTTCCCGACCCAGTGCAATCTGTGGAGAAAGGTTTAGGAATTGTATAAACTAGGCTAAATGTGTACATTTAAACAGGATAATAAACTGTTGTTCCGAGGTTGCATCGACGTCCCTGTTGCATTGGTCACAGATAGAGATATTGATGAAAGTTTCACTTTACAATGGTGGGATTCATGGCTAATCGGGTGCGAGAATTCAATGCCCAGATAAAGCCCCGCCTCCACGCCCATTGACGCTCAAAACTTGTTTTTGAGAAAACACGATGGGTGGGAAGAAATTGTAATCGTAAGAAGAAGCGAACTAGGAAAAAACTTTGAACGAAGACATTTTAAGATCGGACGCGAAAATCCATTTAATGATTTTAACATACACTCAATTGTTTTCATACGATTGAATTTTTTTTTTCATACTAAATATTTCAGTTAGGTTTTTCTTTTCTTACAGACAATACATTTGAGCTCAATTTGGCTCCATAGACATGATTTAGAAAGGCATGAAGTCCAAGGAATACTCTGTGAACCTGCAAGATAGAACGGAGCAAAATGCAGAATACGAAATATGTTGCAAAATGAAGAGAACCAGACCAATTCTCAGTGAAGACGTGCGCATGACAAGACCCAGAGCACACAGCCAAGACAACGACCGGCAGCTTCGGGACAAGTGTGTCTACTACACCACTACATGGCTAAGAAGTAGTTAACTACTAACAACATGACCAATGTTTAAGTACAGTTCAACTACCAATAAGCTACAGCAAATGTATAGATAAATAACTAGTTGAGCTAAATGTAGTTCACTAAACCCCACAACAGTATTTCGGGTGATGATCCCCATGGCTTTGCGACCTTCATTGGTCTCATCTCACCATAGTACAGTAAATATCCCACATGATTTTTCTAAAAACAAATGTATACTGGCTAGAATGTTCTTTTTTGTGAGTACTGACCCACAGCTCAGACATAGGGAAAATATATACAATACAAAATATATACAATATATACAGGGAGTGCCCAGTTCCTGCATAAAATTCCTACTGCAGCTTTAGGTTTCAGTTGGCTTATTGGTTAGGATCCCAAATAAATGTTCTCCTTGCTGTGTCTAAAATTCTGAATTGAGGGACTTTATTTTATTGTCTCCTTGTGGACCATGGCAATCTCTGCACTATGCAACTAAGACACCTTCAAGGAAAACCTACAACAACACCTCTTGTTCAAAATCACTTGAATTGATGTCAGGTGACAGCGAAATACCTTTAAACATGGAATGTGACTGGTGGATTCTGAACACAGTTACAACAACCCATTATAAAGGTATTGACAGTTGTTTTAGATTTCTTCTCAGAGAAATTATCAATTGGTTTTTCACTGAACAATTGTTGTTTGCGAGATCTTTTCCAAGGTGAAAAAAGGCCTCACACGATTCATCGTGGTCTCACCCTTTACATTAACAATAGATGTATTTTCAATAAGGGAGTGTATACTTTTGATATCCACCGTATGTGCAGCGACCTGCCTGAACCTGGGCCTAGAATGCTTATCTCTGTTGTCAGGCAAATCAAGGGGAGATTGATAACGCCTTTGATTAATGCATAGAACTTTATTTATTCAGTAAAAAAAGGACAGTCGGAAGCATTAGAATCAGGGGCGATACAAGATCTCTTGTTTGTCTCTGTAGTACATAGAGCATTGGCTAATGCACATGGTAGTCAAAACAGCCTGTTAGACATCTGGCTGTGTTAGGAATTAATGAGTCCCAGGGTTTGGAAGGTGTGGACAGCATCACTAGCACAGCCTGAATTACAGTTTGCCCATGGAGGAACGGCTCACAGGGACTGATAGGAAAACAGTCCTAATGACTAGGCTATGGTTATAGTCTCTCTAATTTAACACTTTCTGCATGAAACCATTACTTGACACTGATAAGCAAACACATTTTACATAGAGAAAATAATATACAAAACAAAACATTCAATGGAGCATCCATATTCTGTTCATATCAATCATTGAAGATTGATTAGAATTATGATCAATATATTTGGTAGGATTTTATTTCACCTTTATTCAATCAGCTAAGCTGATTGAAAACCAGTTCTTATCTAAAACTGTTATGTATGATGGAGTGATATTTACAGATGAAGTGACACATAATTACAGATGAGGTGATACATTTACATATGAGGTGATACATATTTACAGATGAGGTGACACGTATTTACAGATGAGGTGATACATTTACATATGAGGTGATACATATTTACAGATGAGGTGATACACATTTACAGATGAGGTGATACATAATTACAGATGAGGTGACACTTATTTACAGATGAGGTGATACATATTTACAGATGAGGTGACACTTATTTACAGATGATGTGATACATATTTACAGATGAGGTGATACATATTTACAGATGAGGTGACACTTATTTACAGATGATGTGATACATATTTACAGATGAGGTGATACATATTTACATATGATAGATAAGAAGAATAAGTACTGATGTCTTCAATCCCACATTGCCCTTTAAAGATGACATCATCAGAGTTACATGAAATGCCCTCAATTGTTCATCAACACCTGAGTGGAAGGGACTCTGTGGGAATTGGATCATCACTAAATCTGGACCACAGGTGAGTAATCATGCTAACAGGGCCCTCTGGTTCCTCCAGGTTAACCCAGTGGCTACACCTTTTAGCCATGTCACACACTACCTCCAAAAGTAATCAGATCAAACTAAATTGTTTAATTTACCCAAAATACCAAAGAATAATAATCTTAAAAGTACTATTACAACATCCTAATACGCCCACACAAATATAACAGTGAATATATACAATAATGAAGTCCACATTCATGACAAGGTCCGTTCGTCCAAATTACAAAATATGCTCCCCCATCTTTTGCATGCATTAACTGCCTGAAGTGTGCGACACATAGACTCCCAAAAGGCTGAATATCTTTCCAGGTGTTGCTCTGCTGTACAACAGCCATGATCAGTTTTTACTTGTTTTTGGGCCTTGTTGCCATCAGTCTTGTGTTCCACATGTAAACGGCTCAGTTGGCCTGTCAATACGTTTCCACTCAAACCCATTCAGACACACACATTTGTTCACAATACATTATATAAGGAGCAGGCGGCATGGGTGAGTGCAAGTAGGCCCTTGCAACTTAAGGTTTTATAAACCAGCATAAAATTAAACCATTTTAAACATAAAGCAGGTAACAAACATGCAAAAGCTATAACTGTTAGGCTAACTGATGCCTGCCTGCTGCCCCGTGATAACTACCCAGTAAAGAAGCTGAGCTTAAGGTAGATTATTTGGAAGAATGGGCAGTTGCATAAAGCTGGGCAGAGATGCTTAAACAAACATCAACCCTTTGAGGTAGTAGCATCTCCCAGTTGCACTTCAAGTGTTTTCAGGAAAATGTTCACTTATACGGTTTATATTGGTCACATTGTTTCAATTCATGAATTGTGATGATTCTAATTCTACAGTGGGGCAGAAATAAACTAGAAATGACATGTTTGCTGCTTATCATGGATAATGGCACAACTGAATGTAAGCATGACATTTGGTCAAACTATCAGTTAACAACATAGTAATTATATGATTTCAAATCCAACATGCTTGAAAACCGAGCCAAATGCTTTGGAGGTTTACTGTACTTAGTTCCTCCAAAACTTCTAACTCCGCAAATGATAGCCCTTTCAATGCAATTAGCTAATATTTAGTTTATACAGGCAAATCATTTCCAGTGTGACGCTCACCATGATGGAAACAGGCGTTTCTATAATGAATTCGGGCAGAGCTATGTACAATAGAAGTGATTATGTCAAATTGATTCACCCACATCAGTTGACCAGGGAGCTGTGACCAGTTATCAGAGTTAAACAAATATTGATTTGATAAGCTATTTTCCTTTCTTTGTCATTTAGCATATACCACACAGTTTGAGCTCTTCATTCACAAAACATTGATAGCATTTTCACCCATCAGTCTGACAGAAGATTGTTTAATAATGGCAATGTTTTATTGGTTTGTTTTATCCACAAAAAGTACCAAAAGAAATAAGCATTTCGAAAAAGTCAGCTACTGTAGGGCTTACATTCATGGTATAGAAGATAGTTACGGTCATTAAATCTCAGGAATAGTAAAGCAGGGAGCTGTGTGAAGGCCTGAACAAGTTGCTGCACAGATAAGCTGTGTTTACAGAAACAGCCCAATACTTTTCAGATATTATTTGGTTGGTCATTAGACCATTAGACCGCAGAAGGTAAACACTATAACGTTGCTAAATGGTATGGTAAATGCATTCAGGATGCAGTTATGCCCACCTTGATTGTTGAAGAAACAAATCTATGATGTTTGCCTGTGCTTGACGACTATTATTAGATTATAATTGGGTAATTCTGCATTATTACAAGGTCATTATGCATTAGAAATGGACACATTAATTATGCATATGTGTGAAAAACCTACAGTTGGAATCTCCAGTGACTGAAACTTTGATTTGATTGGTTGTGAAGAAGAAAGAATATTAAACAGTTAGAAAATGTTGTTGTCATCCATTTTGGGGGCGTACCTTTAACAGCATTCTACCTGTTTATAAAATGCACAGAGGAAAGTCGTATGCACAGCTTTATGCTGACGGTGAGGGAGTGTGGTTTCCTGACAATTTCATTAGGTAAGATTTAACCTTTTGTTTGCATGATCTATTATACACACACCATTCTTTCAAAAAGAACTGTTCAACCACTCAGTGTGACAACAGAATGGTTGCTTGTCTTTTTGTTTCCCTCAGCTGAAAGGATCCTGACCAACGTTGAAAATCAACTCTAATTTGTTCTTAGTGCTTCCTATGAAGAAATATAGGTTGATGCATTGATTGGTGAGAACTGAATGTTAAGACATTAAGGTGAGTATATTTTTTTGGTTAATTCCACAGAGTCTGTCTATTCATACTACAGTACTTATATGTATTATCAAAGGAACAAGAACAAGACTTCTGTCCTTTAAATCAACAATAAAACTCTTTATGATGCTTTTCAAAAATATCGTTTCAATAACCTCTGACATTATGAATTTGTTACATTTTCATTTGATACCAATATGGAATATACAAATTGGTTAAAATTGTTTTGTATTAATTCTCAGAAGACTGTGATGTGTCGCAGATGTGTTATTTTGGGGTGATTACATCAAATTGGGATGAATTTGTTACATGAGCCAAATGTCCCTTTTGTGGAGATATTGTCCATATTTTTTCAAGAATGAACTGGATTCCCACAGGAAGTAGGCTGTGTTGCATTAACATAAACTAAAGAATTTGAGTCAGAATAGTGCTTAGTGTTTTAACTGTTACAATAACTAGGTCAATTTTTGCTAAACTCCTTGAAGTGAGATAAAACATACTGCAGTTAATCATTTTAACACTCTTCATGCTGTTCCTTTCGTCAGGCCTTACATCTTGGGTGTAATGGATTTCTCCAATGTTTCAAACTTCAGCACCACTGTCAAGACACAGACACTTTTCTGCTACGAGTCTTTGAGTGGATCGTGTACAAGGTACGCTCGCCCTCTGACCATTCATGTTTCTATGTTCACAACAATGGGGTTGGCGATACTGGTGACTGTGATGGGAAACCTACTCGTCATCATCTCCATTGCACACTTCAAGCAGCTCCAAACATCCACAAACCAGCTGCTCCTCTCCCTGGCTGTGTGTGACCTCCTTCTGGGGGTTTTTGTGATGCCTTGTAGTGCTGTGCGCTCAGTCCAGGGCTGCTGGTATTTAGGAGAGTTCATGTGTAAGCTCCACACAAGCACTGACATCATGCTAAGCACTTCCTCCATCTTCCATCTGTCTTTCATCTCCATTGACCGTTACCTTGCCGTCTGTAGGCCAATGAGGTACAAACTGATCATCAGCAATAACACCGTCTTGATCATGGTTGCCACTAGTTGGCTGGTCCCTGCTATTTTTGCTTTTGGAATGATTTTTTCTGAACTCAATCTTATAGGATGGGAGGATTTCTATGAAACACATGTCAAGTGTGTTGGAGGCTGTCAGGTATTCTTCAGTCCAATGACAGCTGTTGTAGCATCTTCCTTCAGTTTCTTCATTCCAGGACTGATTTTAATTTGTCTATATTTCAAGATATATTGGGTGGCCAGGGCTCAGGCCAAGTCCATTAAAGATCTGTCTCGTCAGGTTAGAGAGGCCGACTCTGGACGTAGAGCGCGACGAGGGGCAAATATCCTGGCAATAGTGGTTGGAGTGTTTTTTGCATGCTGGTGTCCCTTTTTCTTGTGCCTCATCATTGACCCTTTCATATTGTACTCTGTCCCACCACAGTTGGCCGACACCCTTGTTTGGTTTGGCTATTTGAACTCTACTTTTAACCCTATTGTGTATGCCTTCTTTTATACGTGGTTTAGGAGGGCATTGAGAATCATCATCAGTGGTAACTTCTTCCAAAAGGACTCGTGTAGGGTTCGACTGCACTCTGAGTAATGACTTCGGCTAATGTAACTTTTTGAGATTAGGAATAAATTATCTTATTAATGAGAGATTTGGAGATAATGAAGCTTGAATAAAAGACTGCATAACCTCCTAAGACCTGAGCTTTGATAATGTATGCATTTGTTATTTCTCTTAGCTATGTGGGATTAGCAGGACCTGATAAGTATAATATCTAAGCATTGTCTTTGAACAGGAAGTACTTTTTGGAAGAAATTATATCCTCGTATAATGACATTGGGTTTAATTTACTGAAACATAGTGTCCTCAAATGTGGACACAGGGTCTCAGGAGGTTAAATTGTTTTCAATAAATCTGTGTGTATTCAAATGCTTTTAATGTCAGTCTCTCTCACCTTGTTGCATTGTATCTTTTGTCTCCTTCTAGTGCCTACTTGAGGTACAGACTTCCACTAACTGACATCCTCCTCAATTTTAGATCATACATGCGCTAAATTCATTTCAGGGTCTCAAAACATTCAAGAATAATTTCACTACTTTCACCAACTGGATTTTTGGTGGTTCCTCAAACTGAAAGAACTCCATACAGAAGAAAATGTGCAACTATTTATAAATACAGTGCCTTTGGAAAGTATTTGCCATCAAATCTACACACATTGACCCATAATGAAAGCAAAGAAATGTGTGCCAATTTGTTGATAATACTAAACTGAAATATTCAATGTACATAGGAATTTAGATCCTTAGTCATGAAACCCCATAATGACCTTGGGTGCACCCTGTCTTTTGATCATTTTTGAGATGTCTCTAGAACTGAATCCACCTGTGGCAAATAAGATTGGATCTGATTTACAAAGGCACACACATGTCTGTGTAAGTTCCTACACTTTACAGGGTATATCAGAGCTAAAAGTAAGCTATGAAGCCCAAGGAACTCTCAGTAGACCTAAAAATTATGTTGAGGATTAGATCTGGGGAAGGTTCTAATAAAATCCTTTTAATTTATTTTCCATGGACCACAGTGGCTCATCTCAGTGAGGTGACCAAGAACCCAATGACCACTCTAACAGAAATTCAGAGTTTGTGGTCACAAATGGGAGAACCAGCAAGAAAGAAAACTGTTTCTGCAGCACCCCATTAAGCAGGCCTTTATGGTAGAGTGTGTAACGTTTTGGGTAAGTAGGTTAAAGGACGATAAAAAGGGTTTAATAATGAAAATGAGGCAGGTAAAAAACAAGAAAACAGCAGGAACACAGGAACAAAGCAGGCAGGCAGAAACAGGCATACACAATAACTTGACAAAGGGTTGACAGAACTGGGCAATCTGAATAGGGTGCTAACAAGGGCTAACAACAAGCAGAAGACAAGCAGAACAAAAAGGACAGGCTACAGTACATTGAAGAACAAAGGAAATCAAAACAGAATAAAATAACCAAACAGAGTGGCTAGGCAGAAGCAACTTCTGGGTAAAAGACATAAAATGCCGCCTGAAGGACTCTGAGAGCGTCAGGAAAAATATTATCTGGTCTAGGGCTGTCACGTTATCAGATTTTCACTACACGATTATCGTGGCCAAAAGAAATTCACTGTAACGATACTGTATTATTGCGGTATCTGTAGAAAATACTTTACATTTAATCTGCAAAGATGTGGCGTACACATGAAATACATAGGGGGCACAGAATATGGCAGCTACTGCCCGTCATTTTCCGTGTCATCTGTCAATCATCAGGGTTTTCTTCAGAAGATTCATTAAACAGTTTTGTCTCTTCCTCACCAACACATTCAATTGGTTAACTTCATTTAATGTAGATTTTAATATAATACAAATTACAGTATTTCTTTCAAAATAAATGGATTGCGTTTACCCACCTGTTGATGGAAAGGGACGATTCCAAAAATAAGTAAACATATACTGGCTCCTGCGGTATTCAAACCAACAAGATGTGGCAGTAAGAACACACAACTTTACACAGTGAGCAAACCAACAACCCTGGATTTTAGGACGGTACATGGAGTCTTTATGGATTACATAGGGGGCACGAAATATGGCAGCCACTGCCCACTGTATTTCGTGTCCCCTGCAAATCAACAGTTTTTTTCAGAATAATTCTCATACTGTTTTCTGTGTCTTACTCACCAACACATTCAACAGGTTAAATTCATTTTAGAGTAGATTTCAATTGAATAAAAAAGTACAGTGTTTCTGCTAAACACAGGGAATGACTTTGCCTAACTATTAATGGAAAATAAGTTCTTCAAAAATAATAACCAACCGTCACTATTCAGGGCGATACATGGTGTCTTTATGGAGAACATAGAGGGCACGAAATATGGCAGCCACTGCCCGTTATATTCCATGTCCCCTTTCAATCAAAATTGTATATCTCAGAAAATTTTGTAAACTTGTTTGTGTCCCTTCCTCATCAACACATTCAACAGGTTAACTTGATTTTAGAGTAATAAAAGAGGACTCTATTTCTGTCAAACACAGGGAATTACTTTGCCCACATATTAAGAGGTATTGTGTGAAGATTGATAAGGGAAACTTTCAACTTCAAATATATTTAATTCAGTTTGGAAGGCTGTAGTAACAAGTGGAGGAGTATGTGTACTTTTGAAATGCACTGCAGTGTGTTAGTTTAATTAAAACTTCATGCAGGAAGAAAATATTCGGATCAAAAAGGAATTTCAGCCCCGGACCCCAGGTGTTTCTGGTATTATTGAAAACTGTAATGTAAGCTGTAGTGGTGCTGAGAAATACACTAATTAGGAAAGACTGTACCAGGTGTCCCAAAGGGAGTGGGATCTGGTAGGTTTCATTTGATCTGTGTATTTATAGATTCTTATTAGCATACACTATCATCACATTGTATATTACTTGAATATGCAAATACAGATGTAAATCACATTAGCCTATTAGATCAGGTTGATAGCAAGGGAGCAGGGTGCCCAGAATACGCCCCAAAAAGAGTTTATAAACCACTGTGCTCGATTCAGCATGTCTCACACCTGTAGCTGTGACTACGTAGCAAAGATCAGCTCTAACTTTGAATGTGTTTTGTTTATGGCAATGGATGTCCCACCCCAACCTCTTGATCCAAAGCTGTTCTGTTATCCAGAGACGAATGCCTCTTGCACCAGAGAAATCTTAAATGAAGGAGCTCAAATTGCATTATACCTTCTTTTTGTTTTAGGTATTCTGGTTACCATCCTCGGTAATGGTGTGGTCATTATCTCAATTGCTCACATAAAACAGCTACACACGCCCACTAACATGTTGATAATGTCTCTGGCACTCGCAGACCTGCTGATCGGTGTGACTGTAATGCCGTTCAGTAGCATTAGGGCTGTGGAGGGCTGCTGGTACTTCGGGGAGGTTTTTTGTTTGCTGCATTCCAGTTTTGATATGTTTCTCACTTCAGTTTCAATTTTTCACCTGGTATTCATAGCCATAGATCGTTATTTGGCTGTCTGCAATCCACTTCGCTATACCACTAATATAACTTTACCAACTGCATGGCTGATGGTTCTCGGCAGTTGGTGCTTATCTGCACTGTACTCATATGGCCTACTATATTCGAAAGCACATGTCAGAGGACAGGATGAATCCATTGCATCTGTATATTGCCTGGGAAGTTGTGATCTTTTCTTCAATGCACTGTGGGGCGCCCTAGACACATTAATAGCCTTTTTCTTTCCATGCTCTGTCATGGTGGGTTTGTATACAAAAATATTTTTTGTGGCAAAAGAACATGTGAGAAAGATTGAAGACCGGCAAAAAAAATTGGTGGGTGGAGGCGTTGTTTCTAAACGGTCAGAACGAAAAGCAGCAAAAACGTTAGGTATCGTGGTGGGTGTTTTCATATTTTGCTGGTTGCCGTTCTTTGTTAATTCCATAGTCGATCCATACACGAACTTCAGCCACAATGATTTCACACCTGACACTGTCTTTGAAATGTTTCTCTGGCTGGGTTACTTTAATTCTACTGTAAATCCAATAATATATGCACTGTTTTATCCCTGGTTTCGAAAATGTCTTAATGTCATTGTCACTTTGAAAATATTCAATAAGAATTCATCGTATATAAATGTATTTGCTGCCACATGACCGTGCTAGGACATTGTAAAGCAACATCAACGTAACCTACATGTGTGAACATGTACCAACTTCAAGAAACTACTTTGCTCTGAGGGGGCTGAACAGGTCTGAAGAATGTTCCAGATAATTAAATTCCCTTTGTTGTATAAATGTAAACGCAATTTTCATCAAAGATGTTATGCTTACCTTGGGTTGTGTTTACGGCAAATTAATCAAATACCGACTGTAAATTTTTATTGTCGATATTTCCTATGTTTTTGTCGTGTAAAATGTCTATTATAAAATGTCAAGAGGGCATAAAATGTTGTTATTCAAAATTATTCCCGTTCTAATGTCTGGTGTCTTGATCTAAACCGCCATGGGTGCATAATTTGCTAATTTTGAAAAGTGAAAACATGCCAAGTTGTCGACCTGTTTTTCACAGTAGGCTACTCCAAACCCGCCTGTTAATATATGTGACACAGTACTCAAAACCGCCTGTAAACTCTGACAAGGCAAACATAACTTAAATCCGACAAAATGGGTTGATCGAATTGAGACCGGTGGAGCCGTAAAGGTTCTTTTGGATCATGTGACTGAAACGTATGACGCAAAGTTCAGGAAGTGGAGTGCAGAGCAGACCGTCAAGACAGAACTAAGGTAAACCAACCTTGGAAAACAAATAGGCTACGCTATGTGTCCTGAATTTACATTGTTTGCCATCCGCAATGTTTGGACATACAATGATTAGTTTAATGATAAATGTCTACAAGCGACAATTAAGCGACAAGTCGAAGATGTATTTAAACTAAAACAGTTGCCAGCAGTTGTGCAACTGGAAAAAAAACATGTATCTTCACCTCTACCATAAATGTTTTTAAAATCGGAATTAACATTACTAATTCAATATTCAGTTGGACATTATCATTGAAATGTATAGGATTACGTATATCAAAATCAGATTATTGTGGCTATTTGACATTCATGTCGATCTGTTGAGGCTTTTGTGTTTCCGCATTTTGATGTCCTAGGTTTTTTAGGTTGAGGGCGTTATTTAAAGGTACCATCTGTCAAGACCCATTTATTCTGATTGGACGGCAGATTAATTTAAACATATCTCATGCAGACTAGTTTGAGCACTGTACACTCATTTGTTTGTTTAGTTATTATCTTCCTCAAAATTCGTTTTAAACAAAATTATATATTTAAACGTTAGTGGGATTTTTACCACTGTTGAAAGCATGGGGGATTTAATTACTGGGTATCTCAATCTTCCTCTGTGTGAGTGACTAACCTTCGATAATACAAATAACATTTTATATTTTAAGGTTTTAGGGAGAACCCCAATGTGTCAGCTATGGCCTACCAGTATGGAAAAGTGCAGGACCCAAATGTGCTTACTCAGACGATAATCTCCAACATCCAGAAGATTACACAACAAAGTAATTAATAAACATGGACAGACTGTGCACTCAGCCACATGTAAATCACTACACTTAAGTTTTGTGATATTCTCTGAATTTAATAGACCTCTAATATACCTCTTGTATAAGTCAAAGAAGTAATGTCTGTACGTTTGTCGATTTTGAATCAACTTTGAAATGGAATACATTTCCATTTTAATGAACATACTATAATTTTTGTTGTGTCAATAAGTATGCCCTGTTTCCTCCAAGCATCTGAAATACAGAGAATTGTAAATCAGTTGGGTACACCGCAAGACACCAATGAACTCAGACAGCAACTGTGAGTTCGGTTCTAATCAGAGCATGTCTCTTATTGTTAAACCGTGTTATTGTATTCAGGTATACATATTTTGATATGGTCTATGATTTTAAATGCAGGCTGCAGAAACAGCAGAATGTCAACCACCTTGCTAAAGAAACAGACCGATGTGTGAAGGAATTTGGATCTTTGCCTGTCACAACTGAACAGGTATTATACATTTTTTGGTACAGTAGTTTCAACTGAATTTACAACAGGTGACAGAAACGTGTAGTAAATGTGTGCAATGCATGGATGTTTTTATTGGGATGCACAATAGCAGAAGTTGTTTACACGTTAACATAGAAACAGTCAGTTCTTGTGAATCCTGAGTGTTCTCAATTAAAACTACTTCACAATTAACTAAACCTTGTGTCATGTATCAGGTTGTTGCCCTTCTGCATTTTTTATGATATGATATCCATTTTAATGTAAATGTGTTGGATCAGGTGGCTTTGTGAGACTAGGAGAACGTGGTGCATTTCACAAAAGTAGATTTAGACCATCTCAATTATATCATCATACTTGGTAAAACAGAACCAAATGATTCAATATTTTGATATTTTAAGGGAAAAAAAAGATAATTCCTTATGAGACTTTAGGATGCCGTGCAAATGGGTACATTATTCTCAAATGCGTCCAAATGTCAAAAGTCTTGCCACTACACAAGGACTGCTATGGAGCCGTTAGTTGACAACACCTGGGTCCTAAATTCACAGAATCATTTGCATCTCAAGAGTAGGATTCCTGATCTAGAATCTGGTTCCAATCTTTATATACTCTAGTCTCAAAAGACAAAGCAGAACATAGATCAGCACACCTACTCAGAAAGGATTTGCAGATATTGGCACTGCTCTAAAATGTATCTATTTCAAAAACAAAATTTCCATATAACACAGAACAACTCTAAATGCAAATTCCTTAAAACTGATTGAAAATGTTTGGCCCCTCGATGCTGCATCAATGTTCAAGAATGATCATTCACATTTGACAGTGAGAAATGTCAGGGGAGGGTGACTATTGAAATTGATTGAGTTAAGTAGTTTAGAAGGACATGCAGAGAACCTTTAGCTCTGTGGAAGAAGGTTTCAGTGGTGGTGGGACTGGGGGGATGCACAATTCCTAAGCACTTTAGACTGTTATTTCCTGTTTTCCTAGTTGTGCCTTGTTCAATAAAGCCAGAAGGCACACTGAATAAAAAAAATTCATGACAGGAGAAATCCCACAATGTTGAAGGAATTTGTGTTAGTGCGTGGTGAAGAAAGCAATTAATGAATTCTTTTAGAGCTCATGAGTACTGGCTGGAATGCATGCCATGTGTGTCTGGCAGCAACTCTTACAAACATCCATATCTTCTGTTTTTCAGTACTCTCATGGATGTTTCATCTAGGCTGAAACAAATATTGTGTGTAACTGCAAACACATTAGTTGTATTTTCTTTAATAACAAACATGGATATACATGTGGTTTGTATCAGTCACATGATGAGTTCATAAGTGAACAGTATTTTAGGGCATGAAGGGCCAGGACAGAGGTTTCAAGAATAACTAAATTGTTTAACATTAAAGGGTGTCGCTATGAAACTGTATATTTGATGTTTTTTTTTTTTTCTCATTAGGAAAAATGTAAGTCATTCCTCATAGAAAGTTATTATTATTCTCTTTTGTCCTCTGTTCTAGCGCCAGAGAAAGATCCAGAAAGATCGATTAATCAATGACTTCTCCAATGCACTGGCCAATTTCCAAAAGACCCAGAGGCAGGCTGCTCAAAAAGAGAAGGAGTTTGTTGCCAGAGTCCGTGCAGAGTCCAGAGCATCGGTTAGTAGTTTTCAGTGCTATACTTGAACTACATTAGGTACTTATCACTGTAAGTCACTTTTGATTAAAGTGTATGCTAAATTACAGATGATAATAATAATATTATTATTATATATTAATGGGAGGAGTAGTACATTTGTTTTATTGTGGAGAAGGGAGTAGTTTCAGATGTTTCTGGTCCGGTCTTTCCTCCCAAACGTTTGTTGACATTGCACATAACACCATGAACCCACCTGAAATGGGAGAACGCCGGGCTGACTGTTCTGTTCCTCCTCAGGGTGGTTTTCCAGACAGCTTTGAAGGAAATGGAAGCCCCTTTGAAAGGTCAGAGTTTGCCATTTCAGTGGTCTCCTCTTTGGTGCAGTAATGCAGACCTGCTGCACTAAATATATCGGTCAAGCCGTACAAAAACAACCATGTCTGTCCCCACATAAAGCTCCATGGTGACCACAGAGGAAGGATCCATTGTAGACATTCCTATTTCACGGATTTATCCACAGTTACTCGTATTTCTGAGTCATATTATTGCCTACGTGGAGACTATAAACATCCTCTTTTCTCACTACCACAACAGTCAAGAGCATATTTTGTCTTTGGTCTATTGGCGTTTGGCTTTAGCACTTGAATGTCCTTATAAAGTCAATATTTTTGTTCTTCTGTGAATCGCTCTTCTGTTAGCCATCGCACCATTTGGATTCATATAGAAAACCTGCTGTTTACTATTCTCTGACTGCTTGTTTATACAAAGCCACTTTGTTCTTGAAGATGCCGGTCTTGACCGGCTCATCAGGCCCGTCTCTCGGAGTGGGAGGTGAGTGTTTGCTAAGGGTGGTTCACCACGTCTTTCCCATGTCTGACTCTGCAGTGAGGGGCAGGCTCAGGTCCAGTCCCAGGAGGCGGCCATCACTGATGAAGACCTTCAGCTCATCCAGGAGAGAGAGACTTCCATCAGACGGCTTGAGGTGACAGCACTTCTGTCACTCACAAAAACTGTCAGTTAGCTAGATTTAGCGTAAAACAAGACTTTCGCTCCCCTAAATAGCATTTGTTGCTTTCCAGTTATCATATTATTTAAATGGTATAGTAAACACCCATTGTACCTTCTTGCAAATCCCACTTATTTACAGATTATATGCAGTTGTTGGTGTATTCAGTGCATGATATTCCTTCCTTTTTTCAGTCTGATATTACAGATATAAATGAAATATTTAAGGACTTGGCCATGATGGTCCATGAGCAAGGTGATATGATCGGTAAGCATTAATTCAGTTATTTCCTGAATCAGAAACATGTGCAAATTCAAAACATTAACAGCATACTCTTACAGGGATCAAATACTGTGTTTAAATGTAAATTTAAACAATTACATTTTATTACACAGCACACCTGCAATGAAGATGTTCTGATAGCCATAAAACCCCCAGTCCTTCCCCCATTTTCAAGAATAAAAATCAAGCCTAATCTCCACCAAATCCCAACCCACAGCCTCTTTTAAACTAGTCAAACCACCCTCCAGTGTACTAAAAAGTAATATATAATATGAATATACACTCACCTAAAGGATTATTAGGAACACCTGTTAAATTTCTCATTAATGCAATTATCTAATAAACCAATCACATGGCAGTTGCTTCAATGCATTTAGGGGTGTGGTCCTGGTCAAGACAATCTCCTGAACTCCAAACTGAATGTCAGAATGGGAAAGAAAGGTGATTTAAGCAATTTTGAGCGTGGCATGGTGTTGGTGCCAGACGGGTCGGTCTGAGTATTTCACAATCTGCTCAGTTACTGGGATTTTCACGCACAACCATTTCTAGGGTTTACAAAGAATGGTGTGAAAAGGGAAAAACATCCAGTATGCAGCAGTCCTGTGGGCGAAAATGCCTTGTTGATGCTAGAGGTCAGAGGAGAATGGGCCAACTGATTCAAGCTGATAGAAGAGCAACTTTGACTGAAATAATCACTCGTTACAACTGAGGTATGCAGCAAAGCATTTGTGAAGCCACAACACGCACAACCTTGAGGCGGATGGGCTACAACAGCAGAAGACCCCACCGGGTACCACTCATCTCCACTACAAATAGGAAAAAGAGGCTACAATTTGCACGAGCTCACCAAAATTGGACAGTTGAAGACTGGAAGAATGTTGCCTGGTCTGATGAGTCTCAATTTCTGTTGAGACATTCAGATGGTAGAGTCAGAATTTGGCGTAAACAGATTGAGAACATGGATCCATCATGCCTTGTTACCACTGTGCAGGCTGGTGGTGGTGGTGTAATGGTGTGGGGGATGTTTTCTTGGCACACTTTAGGCCCCTTAGTGCCAATTTGGCATTGTTTAAATGCCACGGCCTACCTGAGCATTGTTTCTGACCATGTCCATCCCGTTATGACCACCATGTACCCATCCTCTGATGGCTACTTCCAGCAGGATAATGCACAATGTCACAGCTCAAATCATTTCAAATTGGTTTCTTGAACATGACAATGAGTTCACTGTACTGAAATGGCCGCCACAGTCACCAGATCTCAAACCAATAGAGCATCTTTGGGATGTGGTGGAACGGGAGCTTTGTGCCCTGGATGTGCATCCCACAAATCTCCATCAACTGCAAGATAGTATCCTATCAATATTGGCCAATATTTCTAAAGAATGCTTTCAGCACCTTGTTGAATCAATGCCACGTAGAATTAAGGCAGTTCTGAAGGCGAAAGGGGGTCAAACACAGTATTAGTATGGTGTTCCTAATAATCCTTTAGGTGAGTGTATGTAGCTGAATAGTAGCCAATTGTGAGTCCATTTTTTTATTTACTGTATTATCAATTAATTTCACCAAAGTAACCAAATGTAAGACTTCCATTAGACTAATGTTAGTTTCAGCCAATCCCGAACCCGAGAAAAGACTACTAGAGGGAAATACCAACAAGACTGGTCTAATGGTCTCAAAATGTTTTAGTCATTCTGAATCCTCACAGCAATACCAGCAGAGCTACAGTGGTTCATTACTAATTCATACAAATCTTTTTAGGTGGCATCATTTTTGCTGGAATATGATCATTTTAAGTTGTTAAAACTGAACTGCTGTAGAACTGAACATTTACCCCAAACGTCTGTGAGGAAATGTTTTTCAATGTATTTTCTTGTACTACTAGACAGTATAGAAGCCAATGTTGAAACCGCTGACATTCATGTTCAGAATGCCACCCAGCAGTTAGCACAGGCTGCAGACTATCAGGTAGGTAACATGGAAATCATTAGTGGCTGTATAAACCATTATGCCTTTTCTGAGTATTTCACAGTGCTGCATCAAATAAAACTGGATATGTTTTTTCTGCCCTTTTAAGCGCAAATCACGGAAGAAGATCTGTATTCTTGTTGTCGTTCTGGTCATACTCGCTGTTATCATTGGTTTAATCATCTGGGGATCAGTCAAAGGATGATAATGCTTTTTACATGTTTTGCTTTTTGGTCTTGCCAATTTAATCATTCTTTAGGACTGAGTTTGAGTTACAAATCTAAAAACCATTGCTTGAAAAATTACACTATATTTTAACATTGAAATTGATTACCTTATAAGGGAAAATCTTGCCAATGTGCCATTGTTGGCTGCCATTTGCCAAAATAATCAGTCATTAATACATTTATAATGTAAATCTCCTGTAGTATATAATATAAAGATGATGATGTTAAGATTCTATGATTGCCTCATACTGTATGCTATCTGAAGAAACACAAATATATATATAGAGCGATATAACTGTTCAGCCTCTTCTACCTTGGGCCCATTATTTTTATTCAACCTATTGCTGAAATCCTGATACTGGAACCCTGTTTTCATTGCTTGTTAATTATTATGTACTGTAACCTAATGTCTGTACTATAGATAGAAAAAGTAGCAAAATGGAACCATATATATCACTTTCATTGTCAGTTGTCTCAAAGGATTGTTCCCATTCTTCACTTCAAGACTATTTTCTGTTAAGCAATTTTATAAATGTTTATTTAACCGTAAATATATTCTAACTGTACTATTAAATACACATGTTAAGGGGCAATGGTGAATGTTTAGGCTGCCTCACAAATGGAATCATTTTTCATATTTTTTTTTTTTTTTTACATCTCTTTCCGTTTTCACTTTCCCCAATAAAATGCTATGCAACACTTGCTGCAATGAGCTCTTAATTCCTGGCTTCCCCTTTTCCCCATTTTGACCTTCTCTTACTGAATTAATTCAGTGTGTTTTGGTCATTTAGGCTGGACAACTTTAAAGGAAAATAACTGTTAGCAACACAAGGCCGATCAAAAGTAATAGAATAGGGAGCATGTTTTATTTTATAATATACTTCTTTAACCTGATATATGAGCTACAGTGGATATAAAAATCTACTCACCCCTGTTAAAATGCCGGTTTTCATGATGTAAAAGAATGAGACAAAGATAAATCATGTCAGAACTTTTTCCACTTTTAATGTGTACAATACAATTAAAAAACAAACTGATATCTTCGAGAGGAAATAATTAAAAATAAAAACCTTACAATAACCTGGTTGCATAAGTGTGCACACCCTCTTATAACTGGCTGTGTTCAGAATTAACCACAAATAAAGTTTGGCTGTTCTAGTAGGATTTTCCTGACATTTTCTTAGTTGCATCTCAGAGCAAAAACCATGGTCCGCAGAGAGAATCCAAAGCATCAGAGAGATCTCATTGTTGAAAGATATCAGTCAGGAGAAGGGTACAAAATAATTTCCAAAGCATTAGATCTACCATGGAACACAGAGAAGACAGTCATCATCAAGTGGTGAAAATATGGCACAACAGAGACATTACCAAGAACTGGACGTCCCTCCAAAATTGATGAAAACATGAGAAGAAAACTGGTCAGAGAGGATTCCAAGGGGCCTACAGCAACATTAAAGGAACTGCAGGATTTTCTGGCAAGGACTGGCTGTGTGCTACATATGACAACAATCTCCCATATTCTTCATTTAAATGGGCTATGGGGTAGGGTGACAAGACAGAAGCCTTTTCTTACAAAGAAAAACATCCAAGCCTGGTTGAATTTGCAAAAACAAACATCAGGTCCCCCAAAAACTCATGGGAAAATGTGTTATGGTCTGATGAAACTAAGGTTGAACCTTTTGGCCATAATTCCAATAGGTATGTTTGGCGCAAAAACAACACTGCACATCACCCAAAGAACATCATACCCACAGTGAAGCATGGTGGTGGCAGCATCATGCTTTTGGGCTGTTTTCCTTCAGCTAGAACCGAGGCCTTAGTCAGGGTGGAGGGAATTATGAACAGTTCCAAATACCAGGAAATTTTGGCACTTCAGGCGTCCGTTAGAAAGATGAAGAGGAAGTTCACCTTTCAGCATGACCATCGCCAGAATAAGAATAACATTTTGGAATGGCCCAGCCAGAGCCCAGACCTGAATCCAGTTGAACTTCTGTGGTGTGATTTGAAGAGGGCGGTGCACAGGAGATGTCCTCGCAATCTGACAGATTTGGAGCGCTTTTGCAATTTTTATCATAGGTACACTTCAACTGTGAGAGACGGAATCTAAAACAAAAATCCAGAAAATCACATTGTATGATTTTTAAATAATTAATTTGCATTTTATTACATGACATAGGTATTTGATCACCTACCAACCAGTAAGAATTACGTCTCTCACAGACCTGTTCGTTTTTCTTTAAGAAGCCCTCCTGTTCTCCACTCATTACCTGTATTAATTGCACCTGTTTGAACTTGTTACCTGTATAAAATACACATGTCCACACACTCAATCAAACAGATTCCAACCTCTCCACAATGGCCAAGACCAGAGAGCTGTGTAACGACATCAGGGATAAAATTGTAGACCTGCACAAGGCTGGGATGGGCTACAGGACAATAGGCAAGCAGCTTGGTGAGAAGGCAACAACTGTTGGTGCAATTATTAGAAAATGGAAGAAGTTCAAGATGACAGTCAATCTCCCTCAGTCTGGGGCTCCATGCAAGATCTCACCTCATCAATGATTATGAGGAAGGTGAGGGATCAGCCCAGAACTACATGGCAGGACCTGGTCAATGACATGAAGAGAGCTGGGACCACAGTCTCAAAGAAAACCATTAGTAACACACTACGCTGTCATGGATTAAAATCCTGCAGCGCACGCAAGGTCCCCCTGCTCAAGCCAGCGCATTTCCAAGCCCATCTGATGTTTGCCAATGACCATCTGGATGATCCAGAGGAGGAATGGTAGAAGGTCATGTGGTCTGACGAGACAAAAATCTAGCTTTTTTGTCTAAACTCCACTCGCCGTGTTTGGAGGAAGAAGAAGTATGAGTACAACCCCAAGAACACCATCCCAACCATCAAGCATGGAGGTGGAAACATCATTCTTTGAGGATGCTTTTCTGCAAAGGGGAGAGGACTGCACCGTATTGAGGGGAGGATGGATGGGGCCATGTATCTCTAGATCTTGGCCAACAACCTCCTTCCATCAGTAAGAGCATTGAAGATGGGTCATGGCTGGGTCTTCCAGCATGACAACGACCCGAAACACACAGCCAGGGCAACTAAGGAGTGGCTCTGTAAGAAGCATCTCAAGGTCCTGGAGTGGCTTAGCCAGTCTCCAGACCTGAACCCAATAGAAAATCTTTGGAGGGAGCTGAAAGTTCGTATTGCCCTGAAACCTGAAGGATCTGGAGGTGTTCTGTATGGAGGAGTGGGCCAAAATCCCTGCTGCAGTGTGTGCAAACCTGGTCAAGAACTACAGGAAACGTATGATCTCTGTAATTGCAAACAAAGGTTTCTGTACCAAATATTAAGTTCTGCTTTTCTGATGTATCAAATGCAAATTAATTACTTAAAAATCATACATGTGATTTTCTGGATTTTTGTTTTAGATTCCTTCACTCACAGTTGAAGAGTACCTATGATGAAAATTACAGACTTCTACATGCTTTGTAAGTTGGAAAACCTGAAAAAAAGTGTATCAAATACTTGTTCTCCCCACTGTATGCAACAAGGTTGTGAGTTTTTTATTTAAAATGTTCCCCCTCAAAGATTTCAGTTTGTTTTTCAATAGAATTGTTCACGTTATAGGTCACATTAAAGGTGGAAAAGGTTCGGACATTGTTTATCTTTGTCTCATTTTTTACATCACAAGAACCTGGCATTTTAACAGGGGTGTGTAGACTTTTTATATCCACAGTATTTAACATAGAATAAAAAATATCCCGATATACTAAATCTCAATTCTTCAATTATTCCACAATGGTTTTAGTATAGTTATTTTCAGTCTTTTAGTCTAGTTTAGCTACTTATTTTCAACACATTCAGCTTTATTCAGTGGGTGATTTAACATCCTCTCCTCATCTCTTTTGTCCTCTGCATTGTGACCAGATTTCTTGGTGCCATACATAGCATTAATTTAATGCTATGTATGGCTTTTTTTCTCTCTTTGTGTATTCCATTTTAGGACAAAATTATGTTTTCTGTAATAAAATGTTTGGTTTTTTTACTTTTACCCATAGTTCCCCTGTCAGAGAATAATCATTGTCCAGACTAAAAATCTGTCTCACTGGAACATAGGTCGTAGGTCTTTATTTTTTGTTCTGGCCTAGGTTTAATCTGTGAATGGGAAACTGCCTCTTCGGGTAAATTACTTACTGTATGCGTTCAAAAATCTGTCCATCCAAATTCACGTTTGAACGGTTTCCTGCTGCACCATTCTGAATGGATGTGCTTGTCACGCAGCCCTTCTGATCAAACCGTGCTGTGGTACATGCTATGTTGTATTGCCTTCAGTCACCTGTACGAACAACAAACCTCTGGGCATAACCAGGAGTAGCAGTGTGGGACGTGTCTGAAGATCAAACGGGCTAGCACAAGTTTCGACAGTTCTAGTGAGAGGATGAGAGAAGCGCTGCTTCCAATCCTCGCAGATGGGGGTGCGTGCTTAGTTGCCCGCACACAACTGGGAAACCAGACACTTCTAAAGACTCAACCGTTTATCCAAACAACGACATTGAAGGTGAAATGTTTTGTTTGTAGAGGTTGATATTTCGTCTATGTTCACAATGTTACCCGCGAAATATCGTTGTGTCCTAGTTTTTTTCACAAGTTTCTGGTTTTACGCAACTCTTTCCCACGGGAGCGGATTTAAACATTCAACTATCTTGGACCCTCATGGGAAGTATCATCTTAAGTGGAGGTTTGACCAGAGATCGATTACATTTGAAATAGAAGTAGAAACGAAAGGATATATAGGGTTTGGTCTATCTCCCAACGGTGCCATGGCGTTGTCGGATATAGTCATTGGTGGAGTCATGGACGATACGCCTTATTTACAGGTAAAGTGTTATTCACCTGGCTTTTACAAAAAGAAAGTGATGCGGGTATCTTTTTGACAGATGAAAGATGGGCTGCTTTCATACTACGAAGTTCAGTATGAAAATAATTACTGGAATGACAATGTTAAACTTTATGTTGGAATTTTGTGAGTAGATTAATGTATGAGACATACATCATGGGACTGGTCGTAACTACGTACAGATTACAAATAGTAAATTCAAAATATTTAGGGTTCTACTCATCACAGGAAGCTCATTCTGCCTCTGGGACCAGTGACTAATTTAATGGCAATAATTCCACACAGTTCAGCAAAAAGCAAAACAAAAAAAATCATTGTGTTACCTGACGGCCAGGGTTTATGTTGAGACTGCCGCAGTGGTTTTGTTGCCCATGTTGTTGTTTGGTTTTTGGCGCTGTAGTGAAACAGTTGTATATTTAAAAGCGGTGCATGGCAGTGATCAGGATAACGACTACAGCCAGGCACTTGACAACAACAGGGCTGAGTTTATAAGCCTGGGGCCCATATGTCTACCTGTTATGAACTCCGAGACACAGACTTCAGGTTGACTTAGATCTTAAGTGATTTGGACATCCCAAGTAGACCACAAATTACAATTTCTCTTTAAATCAGAAATGTGGGTGACATCACATACTGATGGGGTCCTTAGTTGCTTTCTATATGTATTTTGGACTGCTAAATAAACGATGTACAGTATACATTCATTGGTTATTGAGGAATATATATTGTATATTAATATATCTTATAAATGCCTCAATTTATACAAACAACGATATAACCTCAAATATCCTCATTTTTTAAAAACTAGAATTTCACTCTAATGTATAGTCAGGCCTTTATTCTTTTTCAGATTTTTTTGTAAAATTTCTTCAGACCCATCTTTTTAAGAAAAACACAGATAGCGTGGTCCCAGCTATATTAAATATTAAAACCCCAAATAGGGTGGTCCCACCAATATTGTATAAAAGGCATAGCATTTCAAGTGTCTACACTTCACCAAAAACACAATGTTTCTTTCAAAATGTACTCAGGTCACTCTGGACATCTGATGAGCATTTAGCATGTATTGACTTTTAAACCCCTTTTTGACAAGTTACAAGACCATTCAGAAAAGCAGATTTTATTTTTTTTATTTTTTTTACCAGTTTAGATATTCAGTGAATGTTTTTCATATTGTAATTACATAGGTTTATCATCAGATGCTGTGAATGAGTATTACTGTAGGACTGTTTTTTGAAGACAGTGTTTTTCTTTTACATATTGTGTACATAGACAAGTAGAATTCTATTTATGTGTATCCTATCCATACATTTTTTCTGCATTTTGACTGCATTACCTGGCTCTTTTTAATCTGTTATTTAATCAGAGGTCACAAAGTGAGCATTGACAACTTCCATAGTACCACACAAAAAAAAAGAAATATTTGCAACATTATGAAAACAATGTCCACAGTACAACACAAAATACAACATAACATCACCGCAATAATAAAACGGCATACAGTACATAGTTCAACACAAAACACAATATTAAAACCACACGATATGATGGTGTTAGTGCATAGACGTTTGAAAGAGCAGGATTTAAAAAGCATGCCACATTTAGGTGCCCTCCAACCTGCAATTCAAAATCAGCAGCAGTCAAATTTCAGGTCCTTCTGCAACACGCTCCATGATGATGTGGCAGCTAAAAGCATGTCTACCAGACAGCATACCTTTTTACATGACATTATATTAAATGTAGATTTGAGATCTTAGAGGGTTATGTCCATGACTCTAATCTGAATGAAGTGCCTGAATGTATTGCTAAAATATACCAAGGTGTCTGTCACATTGAGGATGGCCGTTCTGCTAATTGACTAATTGTTTGTTACAAATCATAGACTGTGGTGTCTAGGCAAGACCCTGAAGCTTTCATCTCTATTCCTGGATCCAAATGATTTCACAGATTTTCTTTCAAAATACTTTAATTTTAATTTTAATTGAAAACACATTATGATCGTGCCAGCTATAGTACTTTTAAAGTAACGTATCATTAATTCAGGAAAGCGATGCACATTATTATTCCACACTGCCTTTTCAATAGTGCCGACAGAATATTGTTTTTTCCCAAAGTTTGGTCATTTCAGTTTTGTTTTTTTTGACTGAAAACTGTCATGCCCCCTAGATCATAACTGTGTTATTGCGGACAGGACAGTTGTGTTTCATCAGGAATGCTTTCAACAGGATTACTTCACAGACGCCAACAGAGAAGTGCACCGAGATTTGCAGCAGAACTACAGACTGGAGTATGGCAAAGAGAACAGTACACACACTGTCCTGGCTTTCAGCAGAGATCTCCTGACCTGTGACACAAGTGACAAGGACATCACGGTATGGGGGGGTGGGTGGAAATGTGATAACCATAGAAATGTGGGGGTTGATATGTGTGTGTGTGTGTGTGTGGGGGTTAGGGTTTGTAGTAATCTGTGTTTAAACGCCAGTGCATCACAAAGGCATTATTGTACTTGTTCCAGCATTTTTCCAGCAATGATAATAAATGTGAATGTGTGTTACCTGCCCAGGGAAGCACAGTGAGGGTGATCTGGGCCTACCACAGTGAAGACGTTGGGTCTTCAGGACCGAAGTACCATGGAGTGAACAGGGGGAGGAAGAGTATGCGGTTACTCGACCCAGGAAGTAAAGCTAATATTCCCTCTGGGACAGTCTCTTTCAACTTGCAAAACATGAACGTAAGTGTGACAGCTGGGCCAGCAACAAAGCTGTAGTCCGTCTTCCACTGCATCCAGCTCTTGGTGCCTTTCATACTCTCTATTTGCATTGTGCCAGATTTATGATAACTCAAATTGTATGGAGAGTAAATGTTAGTCTCTCTGTCTGTTTGTTTCTCTCAAGATAGGTGCCAGTGCCGTTCAAGGACACTACATACTGGTGTCAAATATTTAAGATCCAAGAGGTGCAGCAGAAGCATCACATCGTTAGAGTGAGTGTGTAATTATGCTACTACACAGTAGCAAATAAGTCACAGAATTACCTTTGAAATGGAGTCGCCTGTTAGCCGTCATATGTCTCGTTCAAGGTTATTTTCAAGACTCATCTCACCTACTGTATATAGTCGAGTTCTTTTTTGTCTGCCTGCATCTTTCATTGCTGCCATATGAAGTGTATTTTCCCTCTGGGGAGCTTTCTGCTACTGCTGAGGCACACCTGTCGCATGTTTGAAGATCTAAATTGCTACTGTGTAATAAAAGAGCCATTATATAAATGATACCCAAACAAAAACTAGTAAGATCAAAAGCCTTTAAAAACAACTTGATTATAGGATGTGGCTTTTGCGATTTTGATTCTGAAGTGCAGGATGACACCTTTCTTCTGCCTTAGTGGGTTTTGACATGGTTTTGAAACGACATTATCATGTTTTACTTATCGCTGTAGGTATGTCAACATAGTATGGAATATTGCTACTGTTTTTCGTTATATTACTTACAGTGGGAGTGTTCTGCCAAGTAAAAAACAAAATGCTTGCTTTCGATGTTGCCATGGCAATGCCCTCTTTTGACTTTAGAAGCCTTGCACTGAGAAAAAGCTAAAAACAAAGAGTCTTCAGTCGTTGAAGGAACCAGAGCATGAAAGATATAAATATAGCTAGCTCCTTCTGCTCTAACTCCCCTCTAGCCACTAGCTTACTGTACTGTGGATCTGGCTCTTTTCCTCTGTTCTCCACTCCTCCATTCTAAGGATAATTAGAGCCTAGACTGAGAAACTTCGGCACCATTCTACTAGAAAAATATCCAGTGTCCATCCCATTATTCGGAGGAGTTGTGTAATGGTCGAAGAAAAAAAGGTCTGGAAAATCCTTGCCTTATTACATAACAGCTGCAGGACTCATGTCGATCTCTAATTCCACTATACTACTTATCATGCACTGTTACTGTCAGATTTTTTGTGAGCTTTTATTTTGGAAAGAGCTCTTGCATGAACACTGAAAGACACTGAAAGCGTTGCCATTCCACAATTAGTAGGATAAAACAGAACTAATTTCTGTGTCCAGATGCCACGTGGGACTCAGACCGTTGTCATTAAACATTCTTATTTTTCCATCCCAGATGATTTCATGTGCGTGTCCGTGGCGATGAGTCAGTGAGTAAGAAGCCGTGTGTAAGACATCTGTTATTTTGCGTGATGTGAATATTACTGTGTCATTCAATTCATCTGTGGTCTATATAGACTTTTAAATTTGCATCTTGTAGTAAAACATTTTAGTTCTTTTGGGGTTTTAATTTATAATATTACACCCACATTTATAATTTACACCCACATTTTTAGGGCCTATTCGTATTGTCTCTGCTCGCGTCGTACAAGTGATCCCTTCTTTACACTTAAAAGCCAAGATTTCTATGATACAATTATCATTTTGCATCCTGCCCCACATGCTTCATACATCTGGGGAAGTTAAACCAAATGCTTCATCCTTCTGTGAATGTTTTAGTACCCACTTGTCCCTTTGAGGATTTTTCACCATCTGCTTTATCCTTTTGTGGGACGATTCACCACCTGCTTCATCTCTCTCTGGATGTTTCAGTGCCTTTTTTATTCCTCTGGGGAAGTTTCACCACCTGCTTCATCTCTCTCTGGATGTTTCAGTACCAACTTTGTCCCTATGGGGATGTTTCATCACCTGCTTCATCCCTTTGTGGAATGTTTCACCACCTGCTTCATCCCTCTGTGGGATGTTTCACCACCTCAACCCCACGTTATTATCTTTGGCACTGTAACCACCTCATGTTTAGCTGACTACGGTATGAAATACTTCCTGAAAACATTTATGTAACCGGCTGATTTTAGCTTGGTATATGTATTCTGTTCAATAAAATACTTTATTCAGAGAAAGCGGCCTATAAAGTGTTCTCGAAAGGCAGTTTGTTAAACAGGACAAAATCGTCTAACAAGAGGTGATCTATCCCCCCACTCCCATGGCACAATCTCAGCCTCAGACCTTGACTCCGTTGACTGTTTTCACCATAAATAAATACATTTGAGAAAAAGTTAAAGGAAGAATGTCTAAATATTTATATTGTGGTCAAAGGCCAAGCTTTGGTCTTGTGTCCTGCTGATTTGAAAGGAGGCCTCACAGTATGATGTCACAGTTTGCCCAGCAGGCCGCAAGCTGCTTTGCTCAGAATCTCAGTCCAAACTGGAGGCCCCCATTGAGGAAAACCTTTTATTTTTCTGTGCTTCCATCATTAGGTGAACAGGGCCCACAAAATCACTTGTGTGAGTGTAACACTTGAGGTATTTTAAGGCAAGTGTAGGCAATTCAAATGGTTACAATACACTAACATTGACCACTTTCTTCTCTTTTTTTTTGTTTACAGATTGAGCCTTTGATTGAAAAGGGCCATGAGAACCTTGTACATCACATTTTGTTGTATCAGTGTGATAGTCGCTTGAATGAGAGTGAGCTCTATTCTGGCCATGAATGTTACCATCCAAATATGCCTGACTCCTTTCTCACCTGTGAGACGATAGTCTTTGCCTGGGCCATTGGTGGTGAGGTGGGCTTTGTGCATTTATTTCTGTTTGTAATCATTTGTATTCAGTTTTGTTATGAATTTAATACTACATGGATAGTATTGAGATGAAAAATAGTAATGACAAATGTATATAAATAATGTAATACTGAGCTATATTGTATTTTAAAAAAACTGTTTTGCTCAGAGAAAAATATTATGTTTCAAGAAATGTAACAAAAATCTCAGAAATGTAAGTGTTAAAATTATGGACATCTCTGTTTTCAATACCTATTAATACTTCACCATGCACAAATTATTGTTGTAAAATGTTGAATAAGTTGGAGGACACATTGGAAGGAATCTAAGACTATTCGTCCAAAATAATCCTTCTAGATACTTGATATCCCTGACCTGTGCTAATGGACTTCCCTCTTCAAGTGATAGCTTCAATTTAGATTTTTTTATGGGTTTCAAGTTCACAGACTGAGATGGCCATTGTAAAATGTGACAACTTTGCAATCTGTTTGTTGACTTTGAAGTGTGTCTTGTTGGAAGATGTACTTACGGCAAAGTTTCAGCCTCCAGGCAGAGACAACCAGGATTTGGGCTATAATATCCTGGTACTGAGTAATGTTAATGATGCTGCAAGTGCCCCTAAAATTGCCTCAGAACATCAGAGATCCACCATGATGTCTTACATTAGATACACTAGAGTTGTTTTCTTCATTTTGACACCAAACCCCGCATGGTCAACAAATGTAAACTCTTTAAGTTTGCTAAACAGCATTGGCCCTTTGATTGGAACTGGTATTTCAAGGAACTAGAAGGATTATTCTGTTCCAAGGAATTGTCTAAGATCCCTTCTAATGTGTTGTAGTAAAAGGTATTATTCTTGTTAGGTGAGGTATTGAAATGTATTTCTAATCTAAGCATTTAGTAGGTCTTTGAGTTGAAGATTCCGGTATTAACTTTGTGTGTCTAAATGCAATGCGCTGATTTGTGTTTGCCAAAAAAACACAAATTGTTTTTCTCCATATTACGATATTATGATGATATTAATAAACCTGCTAAACATAATTCAACCTAATCAATTCATTAAGCTACCATATCATTTGGTACAGAATCAGACAATGTGCCCAAATTCATAAAGAAAGAAAACCTACGCAGATTAATAAAAAATAAATATATTAATGCACATGCCAGATTCTAGAATGTCACATGCCAGATTCTAGAATGTCACATGCCAGATTCTAGCAATTCTACAATGTCACGTAAACAGTTCCCCCGTCGACCTGTTAAGTGTTCTTCTCCGTGTACCCCCAGGGCTTCACCTATCCACCCCATGTTGGACTGTCCATTGGCACATCGATAGACCCTGTCTATGTCCTGATGGAGGTCCACTATGACAACCCAGACCTTCAACAAGGTATACTCACGCAATGAGGCGTGGCCAGGTCTGTCTATCTTATCACACCGCGCGCTGCAAAACCTGCCTCGCGGCAATCGGCGGTGCGACCGGTGATTCATTATGACCTTTCCCCCCGGTCAGGAGTGGTGGACAGCTCTGGCCTGCGCCTGTTCTACACCCCAGAGCTGCGTCAGTATGATGCGGGCGTGATTGAGACCGGCGTGTGGGTCAGTCTTTACCACATGCTGCCGCCAGGGATGCCAGAGTTCGTCTCGGAGGGACACTGTACGCACGAGTGTCTCCAGGAGGTACCACAGACCACTGTGTCTCTCAGTCTGCGGCCCTGCCAGTCACTCCCGTTTCACTTGAGGAAATATACAGGAGTGACACATCCAAAGTTAAATTACTGATATATACCACCCGCAATGAGAGGCCTCTGTCTGGTTTCAACCAAAACAGCAATCAAAGAGTTCAATTAAACTACAAAGAAGGTTTTTGCTTATGTATTGCGGCGAACGTCTCTTTGCTCCTCTGTCAGTCCCTAGGCCAAGAGATGCCCAGCGGAGTGAGGGTGTTTGCCATTCTGATGCATGCCCACCTAGCTGGCCGTGCCATCAGAACCAGACACTTCCGGGACCAGGAGGAGCTGCAGCCCCTGTCACACGACGAGGAGTTTGACTTCAACTTTCAGGAGTTCCAGCTGCTGAAGGACGAGAGGCTTCTCTTGCCTGTTGGTACAACGCCGGACGGTTTCTCTGACATGTTAGGTGGTGTAGAGAACAGGAATATCGATGTGCCTTTTGAGCTTCCCATGCAGGTCCAAGCATGTTTTCCTCCCCACTCTGAGAAGTAGTCGGGATCCACCTACACAGTAGATACAGGACATAAGTGGCGTTTCATGTTTTGCTGTTCCTCACGTAAGCGCTGACACTGACTCCAAAACCTACACCTTTCCTACCCACGTCAGGAGTTGCTGTTCACTGTTAGCTCGGGCAGGTTCATCTCCAGGTGTAGGTGTGGTACAGTTGTGTGCACCGATTACATTTCATTTGAACTTCTAAGTGCTCCCACTTGCCGGCCAACAGGTTTTCATTCTTTATAGTTTTTAGGTCCCGTTGATTTTTAAAGCACACTGAATTTGTCTACTGAATTTATCTAGTGGACACACTGAATTTAACTAGTGGACACCAAATATCTAGTGGATTTCAGGTGAATTTGAGATTATTATAAAAACATGGTAACCCGCTCTGATTACGTACATTGATTTTTACCTAGCCCGAGCTAAATGGTCTTAGCGGCTATTGCCTGTGCACCATAGTATGGTTTTGATTCTAGCCCACTGCTTTTTGCATTGCAATATCAGAATATGTCAATCATTTATCTGCTGCTATATTGGATTGATAGTGTTTCAAAGCATTTATTCACCAGACATGAATTTGGGTTCATTCAAGAGCACATCCAAACATTAGTCAAAAGAAGCCAGACCAGCTTCTGTTTACTGTCTCCTTTGACCGCAGCACAACCATGCATAAACCTCTTTTAATAACTCTTCTATGGATACGATTGTTTTAGTATAATCTTGAAGATGTATTTCGTGACAACGCCGTTCTGTGTGACGTGGGCTTCTCTATTTACAACAAATGGCCTAGATTTCAATCTGCTTTCTTTTCAGGGTGACAATTTGATCACTGAATGCAAGTACACCACAAAAGGCAGACAAAACATGACTTGGGTAAGACAGCACTACTCAACCACGTGGATCAAATGATACTTTGCCTGACTTCGCTTGCTATCATAGGGCTTTTAAATCCGAGCTGTCAGCCCTGAAACCAGCTCATCCCTATTATCTGGCATCTTCCTAACGATCGGTTTGACGTGTCCTGTTGTTCATCGGGCTGAGTTCATGATTTTCACATGTCTGTTTATGCATGTGAGATAATGATCCTGTTCACAAATATTTGTGCCACCAATTCTATCCTAATCCTAATAGATCTGACCTTGTCCATCCTAATCCTAATAGATCTGACCCTGTCTTTCCTAATCCTAATAGATCTGACCCTGTCTTTCCCAGAGGTGGGGGACTCGAGTCACATGACTTGACTCGAGTCTGACTCGAGTCACAATTTTCAGGACTTGTGACTTGCTTGATTAAAGTATCAAAATGACTTGACTTTGACTTGAGAACAAGTTAATTGAGACTTAACTTGACTTGAAGTGGAAGACTCGACAATGACTTGAACTTATAATAAACAAACAGCAATACAATTATTTTATATGTTGTGACATCAGCACCACTAATCAGCGTATGTGCCTTTAACGATGCACAATTCAAACCGCGCCAAACATGGCGGACAGTAACGTTAGTGGAGCTCCACAAATAGTATCGTTTGGATACAAGGACTTTGAACTGGACCGTGTGAATAAAAAAAGATTTGCCAGATGCTAAATATGCAAAAACGTCAAATGTCATTCGTCATTTTAAGAACCACAAGGAAAGGTAAGAAAGTAATCTCTTATATTGAGTTTCACTAAGATCTATAACGATTAAGTTACTAATGTAATGAATTAATATTTTGTTTGTCATAATTGGCCTTGGTTCCATATTATGTTTGTTTTTTTCTTGTTAGAAATGTGACCATTATCCTTACTGAATACGTCTGTTAAATAGATGTAAGGGAATTTGACTATAACAGTGGCATAGCCTGAATTTTAATGTTGATGGGCATCTTAAAATGAGCGGGCATGTATATTATTACACGTAGGCTATAATGTCTGTATTAAATGTGCGCATTTTCAAGTGTTTGTGGACTGCGCGTGGAAACTAAAAAGCATTGTGCTTACACCATAACAGTTAACTTTACTGCATGAAAGTGGAGGCGCCGATGTGATTGCTAGCACCTAAACATTTCGAACAGTTTTATTTTTTTACTCATACAGACAAGAATAATTACAGCGTAATTACATATTAGGCAGTTTTTCAGTCACAATAATTAGTTTATAAGGTTGTTATTATTAGCCCTTATTACATGGATTGGCTGAATTCCAGTGCAGAATGCGTGTTATTTCTAGATAACAGACCGTTGCCATGAAAAACAGCGCGTTGCTATGGACGCAGCAGGATTCTAACCAGAGACGGAACGGTATTTGATTTTGAAATCGAGCTTCGCACCGAGCGCACGTCAGAAACAGAGGACAGTGTGTGTGTGTTCATCTCTTTAGTACTGTGACTTGACTTGACTTGACTTGAAACTTATAAGGACTCGACTTGACTTGCTTAGGGTGAACCCTTGACTTGACTTGACTTGCTTGATTTATCTGAACTGTGACTTGAGACTTGACTCGAGACTTGATGGTTAAGACTTGAGACTTGCTTGGACTTGACCATGTGTGACTTGTCCCCATCTCTGGTCTTTCCTAATCCTAATAGATCTGACCCTGTCCATCCTAATCCTAATAGATCTGACCCTGTCTTTCCTAATCCTAATAGATCTGACCCTGTCTATCCTAATCCTAATAGATCTGTCCCTGTTTTTCCTAATCCTAATAGATCTGTCCCTGTCTTTCCTAATCCTAATAGATCTGACCCTGTCTTTCCTAATCCTAATAGATCTGACCCTGTCTTTCCTAATCCTAATAGATCTGACCCTGTTTATCCTAATAGATCTGACCCTGTCTATCCTAATATATCTGACCCTGTCCATCCTAATAGATCTGACCCTGTCCATCCTAATAGATCTGACCCTGTCCATCCTAATAGATCTGACCCTGTCTATCCTAATAGATCTGACACTGTCCATCCTAATAGATCTGACCCTGTCCATCCTAATAGATCTGACCCTGTCCATCCTAATAGATCTGACCCTGTCCATCCTAATAGATCTGACCCTGTCTATCCTAATAGATCTGACCCTGTCCATCCTAATAGATCTGACCCTGTCTTTCCTAATCCTAATAGATCTGACCCTGTCTATCCTAATCCTAATAGATCTGACCCTGTCTATGCTAATCCTAATAGATCTGACCCTGTCTATCCTGATAGATCTGTCCCTGTCTTTCCTAATCCTAATAGATCTGACCCTTTTTATCCTAATCCTAATAGATCTGGCCCTGTCTTTCCTAATCCTAATAGATCTGACCCTTTTTATCCTAATCCTAATAGATCTGGCCCTGTCTATCCTAATCCTAATAGATCTGACCCTGTTTATCCTAATCCTGATAGATCTGTCCCTGTCTTTCCTAATCCTAATAGATCTGGCCCTGTCTATCCTAATCCTAATAGATCTGACCCTGTTTATCCTAATCCTAATAGATCTTACCCTGTCTATCCTGATAGATCTGTCCCTGTCAGTCCTAACAGAGCTGACATTTTTCCTTTCACTTCAGGTTTACAATAAGAGCAAAGCCCATATTGACCATCCTTACTTTTGAATGGATATTATGCTGAAGGATAGCTTCATTCCTACTACAATATCAAGATTATATAAATCTAATGAGTATAAATGAATAAGTACAATTATGTGATCTGTACTTTCTGTTAACAGGAATGAGTTGTGTTTCTTCAGTTTGAAACTCTTGGTTGCTACTTTCACATATGTGTTAAAGGCTGTCTGTTCTTGGCTGAACAATCTGTCTGCAAATACAGCCCTATGGCCACAGATGGAGCTTGGTTATATAGCTGTTTGCAACTACTGGCACAGTTTCTTACAGAGACATCAAACTAACAAATTACTGACGACTAGTCGTAAAATGGGTCTACTTTTCTTCTGAAGTGTCTCTCTACTGTTCAGGGTTAGACATGCCATTAAATTGTTGTTGTGGAACAATATAAGACAGGATTTTAACAAAATTGTATGTTTCTGTGAATTTGTAAATTCTGCCATGTACACTCACCTAAAGGATTATTAGGAACACCTGTTAATTTTCTCATTAATGCAATTATCTAATCAACCAATCACATGGCAGTTGCTTCAATGCATTTAGGGGTGTGGTCCTGGTCATGACAATCTCCTGAACTCCAAACTGAATGTCAGAATGGGAAAGAAAGGTGATTTAAGCAATTTTGAGCATGCCAGACGGGCCGGTCTGAGTATTTCACAATCTGCTCAGTTCCTGGGATTTTCACGCACAACCATTTCTAGGGTTTACAAAGAATGGTGTGAAAAGGGAAAAACATCCAGTATGTGGCAGTCCTGTGGGCGAAAATGCCTTGTTGATGCTCCAAATAGGAAAAAGAGGCTACAATTTGCACGAGCTCACCAAAATTGGACAGTTGAAGACTGGAAGAATGTTGCCTGGTCTGATAAGTCTCGATTTCTGTTGAGACATTCAGATGGTAGAGTCAGAATTTGGCGTAAACAGAATGAGAACATGGATCCATCATGCCTTGTTACCACTGTGCAGGCTGCTGGTGGTGGTGTAATGGTGTGGGGGATGTTTTCTTGCCACACTTTAGGCCCCTTAGTGCCAATTGGGCATCGTTTAAATGCCACGGCCTACCTGAGCATTGTTTCTGACCATGTCCATCCCTTTATGACCACCATGTACCCATCCATCCTCTGATGGCTACTTCCAGCAGGATAATGCACCATGTCACAAAACTCGAATCATTTCAAATTGGTTTCTTGAACATGACAATGAGTTCACTGTACTGAAATGGCCCCCACAGTCACCAGATCTCAACCCAATAGAGCATCTTTGGGATGTGGTGGAACGGGAGCTTCGTGCCCTGGATGTGCATCCCACAAATCTCCATCAACTGCAAGATGCTATCCTATCAATATGGGCCAACATTTCTAAAGAATGCTTTCAGCACCTTGTTGAATCAATGCCATGTAGAATTAAGGCAGTTCTGAAGGGGAAAGGGGGTCAAACACAGTATTAGTATGGTGTTCCTAATATCCTTTAGGTGAGTGTATGTTCCCCATATTATACATTGCTTGCCATTACAACGTTGTCCAGCACATGGCGCCATAAGGCACTGCCATTGTCTTCTCTGTTAGAAATAATATTGCCTGAAGTGGTACATAATCTAAGTCAGATCTTTTTTTGTGGCTTGTGTACCAAATCTTATTGTTTGTTGAAGGGGAATTTCACCATAGTTCACCTACTTAATGAACATATTATTAGTGTTATTATTAGCAGCTATACATTTGTGTCATAAAAATACATAAATATATCTCCTCAACACAAGGGTTTCGGCAGTAGCGGGTTCATTTTTTTATAGTTTGTTATCTGCTGGATACCATATTTTAACAGATCAGGAGTCATAGATGTGGAATTTCTGTTTAGCTCTTGGTTCCAATGCATGTTTAACTCAATTTTGATATACATATTAAACAGTGCAATCTCACCATGTAAAAAATATTGTATTCAATATTTATTCAACAACCATGTTAAGATTTTATAATATGCCTGTTTAAACAAAGAACATTTTTAGACTGATTAGTAATAATATTTTCATTGAAACAAAGTAGAAAGCTCTGCAAAGTTCAGGAAAATATTTAGTAAGACCATCAGGCAATCCTTTTTTATGATTTTTTGTGCTGAAAGGACCAGTTTTATTGCCTGGTTCTGTTCACTCTGTTCTAACGGAAATAGTACAGATCTCAGGGTAACAGAAGAAAAATATGTGTTCCTGAGAGTCTTATTTTCAGGAATAATATTGGATTGATCAAACCAATATTTTAGCCACATTTGTAGGAAAAAAAGTTATTACAACAATTAGCTGCTAACTGAGGTTACTCATGTTCTGGTTCTGAACACTTGAAATCTTGCATAATAGCAAAGCATAATAAATCTATTAAGTAAGTGTTTGTATTGAAGTTTAATATTGAGCATACTGAAAATGCCTCACATTCCTCTTGTTCTTCTCCTCTGGTTTAACCGCAGGGCGGTCTGAGCACCAGGGATGAGATGTGTCTCTCCTATCTGCTCTACTATCCCAGAGTCAACCTAGCCAGATGTGAGAGCCTTCCTGAAATCCACGAGCAGCTTAAATTCATCGGAGTCAAAGAGATCCAGGTTCCTGTCACGTAAGTGTATGGCAACACATTCCGGTTGTTTCTAGGGAGACGCACCGTTTTCCGTACACTTCACAGTTCATCAAACTGCTGTTGTCAGCAGTTCGCCATCACGATCAATGAGGAGAGCCTGGTCCAGTGTCAGACATACATGGCCAAAACACAACATAGCCTCTGCCATATTTCTCAGTTTTGAAAAGCACTGTCACGTGTGAGCTACCACAACTTGCTGAAGACACAGCCTGTTGCTAGAGGTTTTCCAGACCATGGAGGTGGTATCCTGTTGCAGTACAGACATTGTTCTTTGCTTACAATTTGAGATCCGAACACAGAATGAAAAGCTACAACAGAAATGCTCAGAAAGAAGAAATGGAAGGCTGACGAAGAATGGTCCCGGCAAAGTCCTGATCTCAGGACTTGACGTTGGCAGTGCATGCAAGAAAGCCCTCAAACATTTCACGGATTAAAGCAGCACTGTGAAGAAGAGTAAGCTAAAATTCCTCCCGGTCGATGCAAGAGCCTGATGAAAAGTTACAAGAAATGACCACATCAGCTTAGGGGGCAGCAGTATTTATGGGTGTACTTATTCTTTCCACACTATGATGAATAAATGATTGCAAAGTGTAATCTTTCAGTGTAATTTCTTCAATTGAAGCTTACATATACATATGTCCAAATATATACAAAAATAGCTTTTTACACCACCGTATATTTTGTCTTATTAACTATGCCTTACTGTGAGTTTTCCTCTGTCATAGGACCTGGCCATTCCTGATCAAGAGCCCAAAGAAGTACAGCAACCTCTCCTTCACAGAAGCCATGGACAAGTATAGGTGGTCCAAGAAAAGAGGGCGGTCCTTCAACGAGATGGTTTTACAGCTGCCTATGAATGTGCGCTGCTCCAAGTGGGGCCAGGACGAGTGGGGGGTGAGTGTTCAGTCAGAGCTGGGTGTTGTGTCAGGATCATGGGGCTTGGACTGGAGCAGACGTGGCCTATTTATGAACCGGGCTTTTTTTTAAATGTAACAATTCAAATTTGCCACTGGAATCTAGTTAACAGTATTAATGAGCCCAATGCATTTTTCGAGACCTCCAAATAAGGCGTGATAAAAGTTGCCCTAGCTATTGGTCACTCCATGACATTTGTGACACGGCATGCAATTATTGGTGGATGAATGCTGAGAGAGGGTCATGTAGTAATGTAGTCCTTTCAGTTAGGAAGTATGTCATCCACAGGAAAGCATTATAGTAGTGATCTTTAACTCATCTGGGATGTTGCTTTATGTGTATTTTAAACAGTTCGCTTAAATAGATTAAATTATGTTTAAAACTGCTTCTAGTATTTCTAAGATACTCATAGTTCCCTGTTTCTTTTCCTTCTAGACTCAAGGGATGATAGTATCACCACGGGAGGTGAAGTCCGAAGTCAAGCCTCCCTCCATGATGTGCCCATCTGCCTCGGACCCAAACAGTGGAGTGGTTCTACTACTCTTTACAATGTGCCTTACATATGCCATAGTCCAGTCCTGTTCAGGCCTCTAGCCTATAGCCAAGCACTGTATGAACCACTCGTTCTCTCACACTGGCTGTGAAAGAAGTCCTTTGACTAAAGAAAAAATTCACATTCCTGGAATCTCTCCACGCCGATAGATTCATAATGTGTGATTGGGAGGCCTGTTTAATGCAAATTCAGTACTTAGACAGCAACAACAGAATTTTTAGGATGACTTCTGAACGCTTTGGTCGTCGGAAACACGTTATTATAAAGAAATCTTTCATCTGATGGTCTGACAGTAACGTGCTGGGGGGGGGGGGTCTATATATAATACATATGTATTCTGTATGTCCAATAAATGTTTATTTCCAGATGTGTTTTCGAGTTGGGAGTATTATTCATGGTCAAGGTGGTCTAAGTTCACGTCCTAAGTCATTGATGTTGAGTATGACACATGACCTCTTGGCTAGTATAGCACGACACATTGCTCATATAGAACAGCCTATAATCATTTCATGAATCAGCATCAAGTTAGGCCCACAATGTATTGCGGAGGAGTTCTCCGGAGTACATAACTTGACAAGCGTAGAAACAGGCCGTTTTCCTGATCCCATTATCCTGTGGCAGCGCAGGGTGGTTCTCAGTACTGAGCAGTCACTGTTACCGCCTTAGGCTCCCTGGTACTGCCAGGAACATCTCATCCTAAGGACGCTGGGTCGACCCACGCCACTAGTCCGACTTACAGTGATTACTCTAAATAAGTCCAATGTGCCGGTGTCCCACGCAGTCACAAATGAGACGAAATAGACGGTGCCACTCTTGCTCTTCTGTGTTAAAGGAGTGTGGCTGTAGGGAAGTCATGGAATATTGTGTTATTTAGAGACGACATGGATATCAAGGGATTTATATTTTGGATGGATGGATGGATGGATGGGTGGGTGGGTGGATGGATGCATTTTTAACCAAACAGACACAGCAAGATACATCAGAGGGTTGGGAATGTGAAAAGAAGGTACGTCCATTATTCAATTACTTCTGAAGATTCATCACAATCATTGCGTCTTAGTAGATTGTTGAGTGCTGTTTCTGTTTGCGCCTCCAGTTGTGTGGATCACTAAAAAAAGGCCCACATGGGTGGGCTTGGCTGTTCTGAGTTTGTCATCATCTGTCGTGTGGGACTGATGAAGTGTTGGAGAATATTTCCTGTTCCTTAATTGGGCTGCCTCTGTCTGACAGTTCTTCTGTCTGTGTTGTTTGAAGGAGTCCGTGGCAACTTTCTGTGGTGACTAGCATAGATGTGAATACCTAACTAAAATTTTAGACAGAATCCCTTTCATTTTCTTTCAGAAACGTTTCTTAAGATGTATTTTTGGGCATTTGTATGCTTAATTTGACAGAGATAGCGGAGAAAGAGAGAAAGCGTTTGATGAAAGAGCAGTGGACAGTATTCAAATTCATGCTGCAACAATATATAAACAGTGGCTTGGAGCTCTGCACCCATAGCAAGACCACAGGTCTTTGGTTTTCCTGACCTTCAGGGTCCTTGTCAAATGCCACGGGACATGAAACAGGTACATGTGTAAAATTATGGATGTTGCTATGAAAATCTGACCAGCAATGTTAGAAAAAATGATATCTTAGTAGAACAAATTCAATGTAGTTCTCACGAAACTTACTGAGTTGCAAATGCTGCTACTACATATGGAATGTGGGTGTGTCTGCGTAGCCCATATTGATTTACCATTAGCTTATTTGTTACACAGCTTGTCTTGTTTGAGTAGCGTCTCTGAGGTCAATGTTTTTCAGATGAAAATTTCAAGGGGATCCAGCAGAGGTCAGTATTCACTAACACATTTCTAAGAAATGGTGGTAGGGAATTGATGTGATCTGGTTCAAATGTTTTACCTGGAGCCAAACAGTAATACTGCAGCAACAGAAAAACGTGATACATAATTAATGTGTATTTATAATTAATAACATATTTTTTTAGGGTTTGATACATATTCATTAGGGCGAATCAATTGAGACAATTTATAGTTGGAAAACCCTAACATTTGAAGGCTTTTTAAACCTTGAATGCGCTATAAAAGTGATTCTCCTTGTGCTTCTCTGCTCAGACGATTCACGTGCGGACCAGTGGCTGCGTGCCATGACTAAGTCATGGACTGTCAGATTGCTCTCACAGATGTGCTCAGCTGACTCCTAAAAGGCCTATCATGGGGCTTCCCAGGTGGAGCAGCAGTCAAAGGTGCTTTTTTTTTGTTGCATCTCTGGCTGACGAGCGGCTGGTAAGCACCATGGGTAATGCCAAATGGCCAGTATCGCCCCAGGAGCGAGGCAGTGCTTTTGACCGGTAGTAAATGCTACCGATTGCAGGCTGAGGCCGCCACTGAGACAAAGCGCCACCAGGGTTGAGATCCCGAACGTCCAGGACGTCGATCTAAGGCGACACTTGACCAAGGCCTGTAGCATTTTCAGGAAGCCTTTTCTCACACCAGCTGCAAGCTGCTCATTCAACGACCATCAGTCAGACAGCAACTTTTCTGGAGCGTGGTGTCTCGTGCTAAGTGGCTAAGAGGCCACAGTCAGTCTTTTACTGTCCATAGTAGGTATTTTACTGTATGTGTTGTTTAATCCTATATCAAAAGACATTTGCTATGTCTGTCTTTTATTAGGAGCTCTATCCAGTATTTTGAGGGTTCTGATTTCAACAAACTAACGGTCGAAAAGCAGCTGCTTACCTGAGGTTGGAATTAGCTTCAAAATAAGGGTTTGGGTTTACAGGAAATGTTAATGACGGGCTGTAGATAATCCGTAGACCATCTGGTACATCAGAAATCACCAAATAGTGTTAACGTAATTGATAAAATATTAAGTGCTGATATACAAACCCTGATCTCTCAATACATATCCATCCTTTACAGAACATCTCAGCCCGGCTCAGACACAGCCAGAGTTACCCTGTCCACAAGCAGCATAGAAGCTTTTGATGCATAGGCAAGAACATTCGTCTGAGACATTCAACTGCAAGGTCGTCCCTCATGTTTGGGAAACAATTTCTCTTCCTCTAACAATAAAAATATGATTATTGAGCTCAGATGAGTGTAGAGATAGAGACTCAGAGCACTGTCATTCCTCAAGGCCTCACAGACTGAATGCTGTGGGTGGTGTGTAAACACGGGTCTGTCTGGCCAAACCACCAGGGAATGACCGATTCCCATCCTATCCTTCTTCTACGCTCCTCTTTTCCTTGGGCCTTGAACAGCAGCAGACTCACGGTCAACAACCAGCGCTACCCACAAAACAGCATTTCCTGGCTCTCAAGACCTGCTTATATAACACAAGAGGACTGCACAAGTTTCCTGCTACAGAAGTTGCCGTTTTATCCTAGCTGGCAGGAGGATTTGAAGAGAAAGGAATCATTGATTTTCAAGGCATTTCTGAGGTCTGTTATGTAAAGTCTTCCTTTGAAGCTACTTAGCACAGGATGTGGTAGAATTGAAAAGGACATAAAAGTAATTCCTCAATCACACAGTAGACAGGCACATTGTCTCCTACAAACGTAGAGGCATTTCAGAAGACTGAAAACATCCGTGCTATTTGTTAGACCTCTTGTTTTGGACTTGATTTTACATCTGTATTTATTCACATCTTTTCCACAAATTGCCATTGCAAAAGTTAAACAATTGTTCCATGCATGTAGGATGGAAATTACGACATACTATATCGCATGATATATACATATTTTTCACTAATTTAGTCTGAACTTCTTGCAGGCATCATCGATGAAATAAAAACAATCTGTCAATGAGCACTGTTAGTATTCCCGTTTGATTTGAATTAGCTAAGTTGAGTTAACCAACAAACTAAAGTTACAGTAGCTAACTGATATGTCAGTTCGTTTTCAAGCACATGCTGATTTTAAGAATACTGGTTCTAAAACATTATACTTTGAAGCAATATATAAAAGTGGGTATTTAATATATATATATATATACATATATATATATGTATACACACACACATACATATATAGCAATAGGGAGAGTCACTGGAAACAGAGACAGACACAGGTGTTCAGAGCCCTGGACAACATTTTATTAGGAGGTGAGGGGAGAACGTTTACATATATATAGATTTCTTTGGTGAGATTACATCAAACTCCAATATTAGCAAGGGTGGGGTTAATAGGCACTATTTTTAAATGTCCTGACAGCATATTGTAGCAATTACTTCTATCACATTAGTGTTTGCTAGTTATCAGACCCAAAACAATCGGCGCTTTTGGATGTATTTTGCATGAATTTGTTTTATGCTAAATACAGGCATATTGACGTGTGAATACAAGTAACAAGTGAGATGCACTTAATTGTCAAAATGCCTAGTCAGAAATATTGGTTTCAAAATCCCCTGTGGAGAAAATAAATCCTGTTTAAACAACTGGAACCATTTCTATGTTTGACCGCTAACTTCTAAGGATATTATGACATACTGTAATACTCAATTCACTCCTTCAACAGTGTGCCGCAAATATAATGAGACATTTTCATTTTCTAACTGTCACTTATTATAAAAGGTTACATTTTTGCATACCCAAAATGGTTTTTATTTAGAATGTGAACTGTACAAGTATTTGGACACAGCTCTTTCCTCCTCACCTGGTCTTTGTTGTCTCTCTACATTGCTTCAGTTTGTCTGGAGACATGAGTCTAGTCTGAGTCCTCAGTAGTGGAGGCATGCCAGCCTGCTATATAAAATGGATATGAGGGTCTGAGAATACAGTGACCTACATTTTAGGTCCAGAACCCAAACCAGCTTTAGTTGGTCGGTTCAAACATCTGACACTATCACTTAGTTCAGACTGTTCTGAATTAATACTTAAGCTACATATTCTCAGCCACTAGTCACACTCCACATCTGCATAGAAAGAGACAGTTATGTAAAATCACATGTGTTGACTTGGTCACCAGGATTGCTGCTACAGAGATTCCAATGCATGTATGTTTATGCTGGAGGAACGTGGTGATCACAGGCTGCTGCTCAACTTTTCCCAAAAATGTTTTTGATAAACAGCTACCCATAGCTCAAAACATTAAATGTTACTAAATGTAACTCACAGGCAGTCTGTGTTGTCCTCTACAGACGGCTGGTTTTGTGGTTGGTTTGTCTGACAAGATGTAACCCCCATCAATACCTGTCCAGTAGTAAGATAGGGGGATCTGACTTAACCCATCGCCAGTATCTTGGTTTAGATGGGTAAGCCTATAAAGATGACAGTCAGCTTTTTTCTCTCCTTCCCCCTTTCTTACACCCAGGTGAAAACACACATCTCTGTGTGCCTGGCCAACATCTTCGTTTGGATGTCGGCCCACCTCCTCGTGCTTAACCTTGACAAGACCGAGCTCCAGCTCCAGGCATGCCCGCTCCAGAACATGTCCATGATGGTTGACAACGGCGCAGTGTCCTCCTCCCAGAGGGCAAATAACCTTGTTACCCTAGAAGACGTGCTGTAGTTCTCTGCTAACACCAAGGCAGTGACTGACTCCTGCAGGTTCGCCCTCAACAACGTTCCTAGTGTACGACCTTACCTCACTCAGGAAGCAGCTCATGTACCTCTCCAGGCACTTGTCATCTCAGGTCTGGATTACTGCAACTCACTGCTAGTAGGGCGCCCAGCGTGAGCAACTAAACCCTGGCAACTCATCCAGAATTCAGCGGCCCACCTGGTGTTCAGCATTCCCAAGTTCTCCCCCGCTTCTTCGCAGACCACACTGGCTTCCAGTTGTAGAAGCTTGAATCCTTCTCAAGGCTATGGTTCTTGCCTATGGAGCAGCAAAAGGAGCTTCTCCTCCCTACCTTCAAGCAATGCTAAAACCCTACATCCTTACCCGTGCTCTTTTTCAATTCAACCACATCTGGACTCTTGGCTGTCCCGCACCATTGGGCCAGTTTCTGATCCACGCAGTCAAAACTCTTCTCTGTCTGTCCAGGCACCTCCATGGTGGCTAGGTGGCCTTTTGCAGGCTAGGACAGCAGAGTCTCTACCTATCTTCAAAAAAAATCTGAAAACTCTTTAACTTTTTATAGAGTACCACCACCTCTTTCTGTTTATTTAACTTTTGATGCTTTATGTTTATTTGTATGGCCATATTTACCACACTGATCTTCGCCGATAACTAATTCATTGATTAGAATCCACTTAATACTGAACTTTGTTGTTGTTTCATCTAGCTCTTTTAAAATGTATACACTTACTATAAGTCGCTCTGGATAAGTGCATCTGCTAAATGACCAACATTCTAAAATGTAGGGCTAGGGTCCAGAACAACAAAAACACAGCCAGACACAATGTTTAATCAATCAATCACATTTATTTATAAAGCCATTTTTACAACAGCAGTTGTCACAAAGTGCTTTTACAGAAACACCCGGCCTAATACCCCAAGGAGCAAACAACAGTAGTGATGAATTTCAGTGGCTAGGAAAAACTCCCTAAGAAGGCCGAAATATAGGAAGAAACCTAAAGAGGACCCAGGCTCAGAGGGGTGACCAGTCCTCTTCTGGCTGTACCGGGTGAGATATTAAGAGTCCAATTGGAATAATTAATAAATGCAGGTGGGCTAAATCCAGAGTCTATTTAAATTTAGACTAGGTCAGAAGTATGACCAGATGGACAAGGACAGGGACAGCAAGGGTGGACAGTGTCAAGCCTTCTGGTCTCCTTCACGCCCCCGGGCCATGCTACACCTAATCATAAACCATGCTGTAGAGATGAGTTTTTAGTAGACACTTGAACATTTGCACTGAGTTTGCATTTTCTAACCTTAATTGGCAGATCATTCCACAGTAGTGGAGCTCTATGAGAAAAGGCCCTGCCTCCGGCTGTTTGTTTAGAAATTCTAGGTACAATTAAAAGGCCTTCATCTTGCGATCATAGGTTACGTGTAGGTATGTATGGCTGGAATCAATTCAGCAAGGTAAGTAGGAGCAAGTCCATGTATTCATTTATAGGTTAACAGTAAAACCTTAAAATCAGCCCTAACCCTAACAGGCAGCCAATGTAAGGACGCTAGTACAGGAGTAATGTGTTAATTTTTTTTGTTCTAGTTAGGCTTCTAGCAGCCGTGTGCAGGACTAATTGAAGTTTATTTATTGATTTGGGTTACTGGAAAGAAGAGCATTGCAGTAATCTAGTCTAGTAGTTTTTCTGCATCAGTTTTTGATAGAAAGTTTCTGATTTTTGCTATGTTTCGAAGATGAAAATAAGCAACTCTTGACATATATTTTATATATATGTGGTAACGCCAAGGTTTTTTATAGTTTTTTGGGATACGACCATGCTGCCGTCGAGGTTTACAGTGAGATCTGCTAACAATACTCTTTGTTTCTTGGGTCCTAAAACGAGCATTTCTGTTTTTCTTGAGTTTAAGAGCAAGAAGTTCTCTGTCATCCACTTCCTAATATCTGAAACACATGCTTCCAAAGTAGCTAATTTTGGGGCTTCTCCATGCTTCATTGAAATATATAACTGTGTGTCATCAGTATAACAGTGTAAATGTACATTGTGATTTTGGATTACATCGCCCAGAGGCAGCATATATAGTGAGAACAATAATGGGCCCAGAACCGAACCTTGAGGAACACCAAAGCATACCTCTGACTTGTCAGATCTATTTTTTGAGAGTTTGGTACACATCCGGAGGAAAGGGAGCAATGTATTATGTTCAACATTGGCTGACCTAGCACAGGAAATAGCTCCTTAAGTAATTTTGTTGGAATCGGGTCTAGCTGACAGTCTAGCTGTGCCCATTGACACCTGGTCAGGGAGGTTCAGGACGTTCTCAGGACAACTGAGATTTTGAGGACCATAACTATTTAAGGAGGAGTCAGTTATTTGTTTTCTAATGGTGATGATCTAGTTCATGTATTAATTACAACTAAAGTGAAGACCCACTTCACTTGTTGAGCTTTGCTTTTTTGTTAACTTTGCAACTGTATCGAAGAGAAATTTGAGATTGTTTTTGTTCACCTCAATCAGGTTGGAGAAATAAGCTGATCGAGCAGATGTGAGTGATTTACGGTATTGTAGTGTACTGTCTATCCAGTGAATGTGTTAGATGCAATGCAATCTGAGTTACATTCAGTAAAATATTATGTCAATTTTAATAAATGAACATAGGAAAAATGACAGGTGATCTATCTTAGATTCCAACAGAAAATTAACTAAATTTCTACACCAGCAGTCTTGTTTGTTTTGCTCACAGTATTTTTAGGTCTTTGCTAAAGGCCACTAGAAATATTTCTCTTTGTTTACCTTTTTGCTAGCAGGAGAAAAAACTGGAGCTACAGACCGGCAGTTACAACTGTGTTGGCATCACACATTCCTGCTCTGCCCCAATAAATGGGTCCCCACTGGTAATGCACATGGCGCCATGAAAAAAGAACCCTGCAAGAACACATTCCAGATTCATCAAACCCCCAAAGGAATGTAAACTTTACTTTGGAACTAGACTGTTGTTCATGGAGTACTAGATCTAAGTTATAAGGAATGTTGTATTTGCTATGAAAGTGTGCACTGCGGTATATAAAAAATCATAAATAAAGATGAGATCTTTAGTTTGCCAGTAAATGTGGGTATTTTAAAAACATCCCCCAGAGATTTGTTTGCCCAACAAGTTAAACTGCAATATTTCACTACACTTTTGTTCACTACATTTTCATTCTGAGACTTCATCCATTACTCTTGCTAAGGTTACGTCAAAATTAAGGGTGTCATACAAAAGAAAGTAATCTGTTATTTGAATATCTGTAAGCAATAGAGTATCCAATGACACAACCAGGTGTCTTCGGGCTCTAGCCCAACTAATGGTTTGCTGTCACTTTTCTGTGACAAATTAGACATTTTTGTGACCAGGAAGTCCTCAAATGGTGATACAGACTCCTTGCTGAGAAGAAACATTGGTGGGTGTGGCCTAGTGTTTGGCCAAAGGAGTTTGGCAAGCCAGGCAAGGAATTGGTGAGCCTCGGCCAGCAGTTAAACTTTTTGCTGGTGATTTTGAACTGAGGTCAGTCTCTAAGACAGTGTTTGAATTTCTGGTGTGCTCTAAAGATTTCACAAGATGCTGGTGTACATGCATTTAGGCTCATATATGTTTCACATCAATAGAACGCCTGGCCTGACAACCATCATTGTGCAATTGGGGGTAATGAAATTAAGAATCATTATATACTAGCTGGTTGGAACATAGAATGCTGATTAGCTGAAAGCGGTGGCATAAGAGACTGTATTTGGAAAGTAATCCCTGCACATTTTATGTGTTGCGATGCAATCAGGTTTTTTTAACCATAGTTTTGACCAAAGTTATGTCTTCAATGCATCTGAGCTCCTGGACCGTGCAGCCTTTGCTTTTGTTTTCTAGTTTTTCTGCTCCACTAGGCGGCACCTTCCTTGGTGTCCTTTTGTTATGCAAATGCATTGATAACGGTTTATGACAGCAATAATAAACGCCTGGGGTTAGTGTTATATGGCCGATGTACCATGGCTTAAAGCTGTTTCCAGGCACTCCATGTTGCCTCGCACTTAGATGTGGGACGTTTGCCATACGACACAGCCATGCCCTAACAGACCCCAAGCTGCCTCCTGATGCACTGCGCCACATCTCTTTGATCCGTGCATGACATGGCAACAGGTTCTTTGCAAAGAAAACAGTGGTATTTTGACTCACATTGACGGCAGAGAGGCAAGAGTGAAATATTCGCTCGCCTTCTAGCTGCCACTGCAAAAAAACATCCAGCCGGGCAGCTAGCCATTGTCCAGAGTCTTTTCCGTTTCCACACATGAACATGAGGGTTGACCACATTCCACTGTAGTCTGTGAAAAATCCCAAACACTTGATCTGGCATCGCTAGTGACGCACCGGTGACGTTTTGTCCTGTCACAATCTGCAACAAGATCCCTCCCATGTACCACTCCTCTTCACTCCACCCATTCTCCACCTATTCTTCACTCCACCTATTCGCCCGTGGGTGAAGTCTGGATGCCGTTGGCAGCTGTGTTTTCTTTCAGCAGTTAACGGCTTTAGCTGAGCTCAGGTTAGATGTGTCATAACAGAAATTACTTCCAAACTAATAGCATATTTGAAATTCGTACAGTATTTACAGGACGAGGTGTTCTCTTGAACAGAGTACCATGTTCCTACTTCTGTAAAGGTTGGATGTGGTCAAGACCACACAAATGCCACAGGATGCCAGTGGTATCCGGGATGATGAAAACATGGTGAGGTGAAGGTCTCAAAAACAGACCGCTGTAGTTCAGCTCTCCTCCCAAGTGCACGTCGTTTTGACTGAAGTTGCCAAACAAAACAGAGCATTATGAGTTATCTACGTGTTACCTCGGTGATAGACTGTTTGCATGGAATTGCACAGTACAGTATGGGAGGTCAAACACTGATCACCATATAATTGGACCCTACACCCCTGACCCTGCACTGAGGGTGAGCAGGAACCACAATGGAGAAACCACAAAAGGGTGGATCCACAAATCATTTCCACTGCAACCATAGACCCCAAATTACAGAAGTGATAAAACATTTCATTGGCTGCCGATTTTGATAGTTGACCAATATTATAAGATCTTTCGGATCTACTGAAAAAAAAACTAGGCGGGTGCCTTTACAAAGATTACAGCATACAACTGTGGGTCACTGTGGGTTTATGCATTTTTAGCTGATCACAGCTGATCACATTCTTGTAAAAATAGTGCGAACCCACTGGTTTCCTCCAAACCATCTACCAGAGAAATAGGATTTCCAGAGAGATTATCTAGTCCATAGTATCAGCTTCCAGAGGGAACGGTAGGACAGAGGCGGGTGTGACAGGCCAGGGGTCAGGCCACGGGGTGTCTGGTCCGGGCAGATGGGGAAGGGAAGAGACAGGGAGGGGGAGTTCCAGCGCATCTCCCATCAAGTCCACATCCGTAGCAGATGTCAAAATGACACCCTCAAAACATCCTCCTCGTTGTACACCCTCTGTTTGTTCACAGACCCTTGTTACTTTCGTCATGTCATACTCATTGAGATATGCAGACATGCACGCTTCCGCTTGTTTCGCCAGTGTGGTTTCAGGGGGACTACTGGAGACTAGTTTAGTACTCGTGTGGCAAAGTTGACCAACGATTTCCACTGGATTTTGTCATACTACAATCCATCAGTGGAGAGAAGAAAACATTTCCGTTGCTTCAGACTTGGCCCTATGACTTCAGTGGCCTACTTTAGCCTTAAACTATTTACAAAAGGTAGATTTATTCCGCAATAGGTTGTTGCTCTTCCCGAACCAGTTTGAGCCGACCCTCTGAAGAACATTGCCGCACAGCAGCGTAAGAAATATATTTTTAATCAAGTGGTCAAAAACGATTACACAAACATTCTAAAGTAGCTTATGAAAACACTCTCCCAGACCCAGAGAAAAGAGAAGCCTTCTGTCGGTTGGAATGTACACTAGGCTTTCTTTCCACACTCGCCATAACACAGGATCTCTTTGTAACTGTCAGTAGCCACACGGGATGATGGACCTTTGCAGGAATTTGGTCCGTATTTTTCTGACAAAATGCACAAGTTGTTTGTTTTCCTTTGAATTCTTCAATATAGTTCACTTTAGATATATGCTGTGTGTGGATGTATGTTACATGGAAGGTATGTTTGCATGCAGTAGCTTGAATGTCTGCTTCCCTGTACATTTGCACATTAGAAATACACACCAAGTGCTCGTTTTTGAAGTGGAATCGAATAGAAATAGAAATGTTTTTAATGACTGAGAGGTGTTTGTTTTATTTAAGATTCCAAATTAAGCTGTATTGGATCAAATGAACTCCCTGTCCCAGTAGCTGGCACACAGATAAAGGAAAAGTATATCAAATGTAAGTCAAGATTGAGTTTAAAATAGCACAAGTTATTTTCAAGGAGGGAACATTATACTTCTCATCGGTCCTGTGAAATAGGGCGTACATTCTGTAAGGTGCTAATGTGTACCCAGATATTGTTTATGCACTCCTGCCATACAGTGAAACAGTGATAGCTGTATTCAGACTGTAGGGCAGTGGGCAAACATGTTGGATGGCAGGTTTAAGTTCAGGAATTAAGATTCAACCAATGTTCTACTAAATTCTCTTTATTAAATTGCCTCAGAGTTCCACAGTAGTTCTCCTGTTCATCATGTTGTAGACATTGCTTAATTGACACTTGAAATATTCCAGCTTTCCCTTACTGTAATAGGGATGCCTCTTAGCTTACAGAGGATTAACAAAAGTAATTCAGACTTATCCCAGCCAGGAGTTTTATTGCTCTGTTTCCCTGATTTAACACTGCAGGACCGGAACATTGTGGTTCTGCCACAAATGGTACCTGACTTCTAAAAGTGCACCACTTTTGCCCATTCGTCCCTGGTAAAAAGCAATTTACTCAAAGGGAATAGGGTGCTATTTGAGACACAGACTTGCCAATAAATCTTGGACACGAGAAAATGATTAGTGGTTCCTGACAGGCTTACTGCAGATCACTCAATGCTAAACCAGCTCATTTACAGGCCTGGTTAATAAAGGCCTGTATATGCTTATTAGCAATACCATTAGCAAACAATGACCCCAAATGATGAAACAACATGCGTTAGCTATTGTACAGTGTACACATAAATGAAGAATTAAGAATTAACTTATATAACGCGCTCCTATTCATTGGCCATGTACAGGGAGAATAAGTATTTGATACACTGCCGATTTTGCAGGTTTTTCTACTTACAAAGCATGTAGAGGTCTGTAAATCACATTGTATGATTTTTAAATAATTAACTTGCATTTTATTGCATGACATGAGTATTTGATCACCTACCAACCAGTAAGAATTCCGGCTCTCACAGACCTGTTAGTTTTTCTTTAAGAAGCCCTCCTGTTCTCCACTCATTACCTGTATTTCTGCACCTGTTTGAACTTGTTACATGTATAAAAGACACCTGTCCACACACTCAATTAAACAAATCCAACCTCTCCACAATGGCCAAGACCAGAGAGCTGTGTAAGGACATCAAGGATACAATTGTAGACCTGCACAAGGCTGGGATGGGCTACAGGACAATAGGCAAGCAGCCTGGTGAGAAGGCAACAACTGTTGGTGCAATTATTAGAAAATGGAAGAAGTTCAAGAAGACGGTCAATCTCCCTCAGCCTGGGGCTTCATGCAAGATCTCACCTCGTGGGGCATCAATGATCATGAGGAAGCTGAGGGATCAGCCCAAAACTACACGGCAGGACCTGGTCAATGACCTGAAGAGAGCTGGGACCACAGTCTCAAAGAAAACTATTAGTAACACACTACGCCGTCATGGATTAAAATCCTGCAGCGCATGCAATTTCTAATAATTGCGCCAACAGTTGTTGCCTTCTCACCAGGCTGCTTGCCTATTGTCCTGTAGCCCATCCCAGCCTTGTGCAGGTCTACAATTGTATCCTTGATGTCCTTACACAGGTCCCCCAATGACCATCTGGATGATCCAGAGGAGGAATGGGAGATGTCATGTGGTGTGATGAGACAGAAATAGAGCTTCTTGGTCTAAACTCCACTTGCCGTGTTTGGGGGAAGAAGAAGGATGAGTACAACCCCAAGAACACCATCCAGCATAGTGGTTTTACATCCAATGACAGATCAATAATTTGTGAGATTTGATGATCAGCTGCAATTTTGAGCTGGACTAGGCATCCGCTCTTTTTATTTAGAGAACGAGCATATAAAGCCACAGTGAAGGAAATTCAGCTTCCTCACATCTGTTTGGTTTTAGAAAAACTAAACCAGCAAATGATCCAGGATCCTACTCCGCAAATGGCCGTTCCATGGACACAGACAATGACATCAGTTGAGTTATATTCGGGGTCACAATGAAGGAACAGTGGAGGAATGAGTTGAGGTGAACAAGCTGTTGTCGGGCTTCAGTGAGACAACTTGGTTTACACTACTGCACAGGGAGGGTTACATTGGGCTGGTAATGCTCAAATAAACCATGACGCATCCAGAGGAATTCAAAGCTTGTCTTCCGTAATGAGGCAACGTCTTTGTGAGCTCATCATCTGGGCTTTGATTTAGTGTTTCTGTTACCGACCAGCTGGCTGGGCCTTCTCGTTTGCTTTTTATCTTATCCCCAGTCCAACGGTGATACACTCACATCAGAATTACCAGTCACAGTCAGAAACCGGACCTCACCCAGCTATTTAATCGAATTGTGACAAGAAAACACTGAGATATAGCCCCTCCCCCCTCCACACATTTAAGGACCAGCTATTGAAATGGGTTAATAATATTAAGTAATGAAACGGAAAGAATGTGAGAAAAAGGAGAAATAAATTCAGGAGGTTAATGAGGACTGAGCATATAAAGCCACAGGCTTCAGAGAAGAGGTCCAGAGAGATGACACAACAGAGATGACTCATCATCATCATCTGGAGGTAGTTAGGCTGCTGTCCGGATGGGAATCCCCCCTCAGAAAACCTTTGAAGTACTTTATAGTTAGAAGGAATGGAAAGTGTGATCGGTAAGAAAAGCGTAAACATGCTCAGCTCAAGTAAGGAATTTCAATTTGGTCAGGTGTAATAAGTGGTGGCATTTGTGACTAAGGAGACTTAGGACAAGTGCAGAGCAATGATTAGCGATGAGTAGCAACTGGTGCTTTTAAAGGAGCTTAATTCACAACTAGTTAGTGTGGCAAATATGTTGAGTTGATGGCAATTAGTTACTTTTTGATGGTGTTAATTTCAATCTGAGAAGAATCTATTTAAGAAAGAAACAGAACTCGAGAGCTTTCAAAGAGTGCATACAGTAAACGTTTTATCTGTTGCAAAATGTTTGTAACAGACAGAACATTTTGGGAAACACTTCACAACTAAAACCTTTTGTTTGATGGAATGAACACAGCCCTGATGTCAAGTCACCATCAAGGCAACTAGTGAAGCAGTTTCATTGATGTTCGGTCCTCTCTCCTACACCATTTAGAAGTTGTTTTTCTCCGTTCAAGCCATTTAGAGTGACCTGAAGTAAACTGGCCCTAAGGCAGGACAGTAAATCCTGTGGAGAGTGCTGGGAATGTTCATCCAACTGGGGGCTGGAGAAGACACTGTTGACTGCAGGCAAACACCAATGGGCTACAAAGCCCACAGCCCAATGTTGAAACATCCCATTCTGTACAAACAGCTAAAATCTTTTACTGAGGGAAATTTTTTCTTCACAGTCTACCAGTTATTTTTTTTTCCAAAGGGTAGGAATTTCATGGTGAAAACATCCTCCAGCCTGGCGTCCATTTTCACATTGGGACCATGAGTTACTCAGGAGTCACAACTGGGGAAACAGCAAGGCCCCTGGATGGTCCAGCCAGCGCAGCCATCTATCCTGCTAATCAACATTTAAGGGGATATAAATGTTTCAGTGTGAGCCAGAGAGACACTGGAAACCTTTTTTTCAGGCTGATTTGTTTACATAGACCCAAGATCTCTAGCCGTCTGCCATTGAGAGGAACCTCTGGCGGTGTAAAGCAGAAACAATATCTCATGTTTTGGTCTAGACTCTAACCTCTACATGAGCTGTTAAATACGTTTTCACCCACAGTCTGTACAGTATATTTCCTTTTCCTAAAAGAAAAAATATTATTTTGGAAGTAGTCTATTTTGTTTAGTTCTGCTGATGTAAAAAGTGACACATGATAGCTTGATACAGCATAATGCCCTGTGAAGGACACAGACTAAGTAGAGTGTTCATACATTTACATTCAAGTATGTTAGCAGATGCTGTTATTCAGAGCCACTAACAGTAGTAAGTGCAAACATTTTGTATTGGCTCCTAGTGAGACTCGAACCCGCAACCCTGGTCACAAGCACCAAGGGATTATGCTGACATCAAAACTACTTGTTTCCCTCACGTTCAGTTGAGTAATCTGATTACCAAGCACTTATTATGCGAACAGTGATATCTTTCTCGTGCCATGTGTTTCAGGTGTGAAATGGCTAGTCAGTTAGCGTAGCGGCCGTCACAGATCACATTTTGGTCAGTCACATAACTCGCTCAGAGACCTTGAAGTAGTGGTTTCCCTTGGTCAGCAGTGGCTGTGGCTTTTGTGGGGCGATGGTAACGATGTTTCATGGGTGACAGTTGTCTTTGCATTCAGAGGATTTGGTTCTAGACCTGTGTAGTGCAGTAGGAGCAAAATGGTTACACTTCCGTGGGGTCCTTTATCTCTCCTGGGTGATGACACTGTAGCTGATCCTACCTCGCCCCATTGGCTGGCTGGCTAGAAAAGAGCATGTTAGCAGCTTTAGGGCCTTTTCCCACCCTTGTCTAAGGCCCATCTGGGTAAGCACTGGGCTAATAAGTCAACCACTAAAGACAACATAAAATTATTATGGTCAGAAAATATTTGACAGAAATGGTACATTTACTGGTTTCCGCTGCCGGTCAGGGTCAAATCCTTTGAAATGCAAGCACATGATTTCAGAAGTATTGCAGTCTGGCAAAATGGGTAGATAAGCAGTTATGATTGAAAGGTCATGATAGATTTTGTGTAATCACCAGGTTTTTTGAGGGGAGAGACCTATATTTTCTCCATTATAGAGGGGCTGTGGCCAGAGTGAGGTATTTGTTTTTACATTCAGCATCATTCTGTCAAGGGAACTATATTATTCTTTATAACAAAGACACCTACAGCCTCCATACACATTGGTTTTTGAAGACAAATTCTGCGATTCTTTAGGCCTCTGGATGTAAAAGTGCCGCTGCAGAGCCACAATGGGTTTCTTACAATTCCTCAGCTTGTCACTGACTCACCCGTTTGCCCAATTTACACCAGGGTATTCTTTGGCGCACAACCAAGAAGTTTGTAAAGGTGCTTATTATTGGATAATGGAATGTGGATACTAAGAAAGTTGCACACTCTGTGGTACAGTTCCAAGTGATTTATAATATAAAATACCAATGTTTTGGCATCAACACAATGCTGAAAATGGCATATGGGTGCCGAAACGGCAGTATGTTACTTTTAAATATCTTGCAGCTGTATCACAGAGGGTGCAACTAAGTTGTTTTCTATGTCAAATCACCCCTTAGGTTCATTTTAGCCCAAGACTAACATTTTCACTATGTTAATCCACAACCACAAAGATGCACTTTAATGTTAGGTTTATAATATTACTGTAAAGCTTTAACCTGTACTACAGTACAGGAAACAATGTATTTGGTCCATTTGACTCCTTGTCCTTTACTTTGGGGGGGGGGTTACAATTGAGGGTCACAATGGAGCCTGTCTGTATTGAAATGAATGCTAGTGTTTGGAACCGCATACTGTACATACAGAATTTTAACATATCCAAGCTCATTTCCTCATCTGAATTCCTCATTAGGACCCAGATTATCTCATCAGAACACTCATGACCAAGTCTCTAAATTGCAACCAATTCTCTCAAATGAAAAAAATTTTTTTTCACTGTGGGATGAGGTCTTCTTCTTTGCAGGTAACAAATGCTTCTTTTTATCTCAATAAGATCTGATCCATGTTATCCAACACAACATTTTGATCTTCCTACAGCGATTTGCTGTGATCTCATGTTTACCATCATATACCTAACCCTAACCCTAAAAACAACTCTGTAACCATTTTACACTTTGTTCAGTTCAGTTAACCTTATGGGCACAGGCTAATAACATGGGATTGTGACTTCACCCCTACGAGAATAGAAACAAAAGGATAGTAATAGGGTCATTGAGGAGAACGATGGTCATGATCATTCCTTTCAAACAACCATCACTGCTCATTGAATGAATGAATGACATTGAATTACATGAATCACTGACATGTCATCATCTCAAACCTGTCAATGTACCACAGTGTTCAATTTTCCATGTTGTGCATCTCAACAAGGAAACGGTGGTTTTACAAAACGTTGATGCCAAATATTAATGACTACTAACTCAATTCAATTATTAATGAATTGACATATCAATATATATACGTTTTTTTTTTTAAATGTGCTTCTAAACCATCTTTGCGCCAGTCCCATTAATAATATTATTATATCATATTATATTAGTGAGATCCTAATCATGACATCTCGTCTTGACCTCCAGTGCAAGAGCCCAAGCATTCATGTGACTTCAGATACTGATAAACGGGACCATTGTCATGGCCACAGCTGCACCAGGGTGATGGCCTAACAAAAGGGGCAATAAAAATAGCTCTGAACTATATTTATAGCAAGCCATACTTGTTTGGAGTCCAGAAGAGCTTCAGTGAGGTCTGTTCTGCCGGTTGTCCTTGTAGCTTCGCGCAGGGTGCTCATCAGGACTGTGTTTACTGTAGATGGTAAATGTGTGTGGCTGGCATGGGAGAAACTTCACCCTCCACGCTTTGAGACCTCCGTGCTTTGTTTATAGTACCTGTTGCTGGGTCCTCGTACACTGCGACAAAACGTGGTCAGTAATAGAACAACGGGACCGGCCCACCAGGAACCAATAATAAATTCAGAGAGGATGATTCCAAACAGGTTTCATCTCCTTATTGATGTGCCAGCCCCATCTCTTTGTTTCTCGTTATTACGATCTGGACCTGTCTGCCTCTTTCTCTATTTTTAGCACATCTCCTGGTTGGTCCTTGCTGTCTTATTTCTGCAGACCACAGGGGCTTACGTCAAGGCCCACACTCACACACACACACACACTCACACACACACACATTCAGACCCATATCTTCCATCATCACGCCACACACAGACTGACCCAAAATGATGGAGGGCAGAGGCCACGAGCAGTTCTTCTGGTGAAGAAGCACAAACCCAAACACACTGTGTACAAAGGCAAGGATGTTTTTCCGGATCTGAGTTGGGGTCATTAAAGTTCTTCATACAATGTGTAAAATTTTTCTGGTTTCAAATGTTTTATTTTGAAGCTGTTGAAAATTACTAACAATCAGTAGGGGACATTTATATTAAGCATAGAATACAGAAAAGAGAATTACCGCCCATCTTCCCACCATCCTCTCCCCATCTTTGTGGTATATTGCCAATGTACCACAGCTAATCACCATGTGCGGGCACATGCAGAATAGCTTGCTTAAATATCCCAGTGGGTGGCACATTATGCAAGCAAAAGAAGCAGTTGGGCTCTGATCCAAAGACAGCTGTTGATCGCAAAAACTGCTTCCACGCTGAAGGCTGAGACACGGAAGATATGACTTAATGAAGGTTTTTCAATGGGACCTGCAGATTTAGACATTAATTGTAACCCGGCCTGATTATACATCAAGGCACGCATAGATACATTTATCTATAGGTTAACTTCAAATGCGAACATTTTTGGCAAGCTTCATGCAACGTGAAGAGGATCATTTCATTGTTAAAATTGGCAACAAGGCAAGCGTATATAACAGAAAGATTTGTTTTTGTTCTGTCTGTGTGCCTTTTGCTCTCAAGGCTACAGGTGCAGAATACTAAAGGCAGTGTTAGAAAAACTGTCTGCCGTCTAATGGTTCCCTGCTGAACAGACATACTGCATGTCGCGGTGCTTCTTGTTTTCCCCCTGAAGTGAGGAGTTAGAGCTAGCCTAGCGGACAGCAGGTGTGTCGACTTCTTACTCAGAACATACTGTTGCAAGGAGAGCTGCCTCCTGGCTGTCTCCCAAGCCCCAGGGTTAGTCAATTGAAAAAATAAATCTAAGTTTAGATTCATCCCCTCTCAGAACATGCTGCTTATTTTCTTCTCTTGCTTGCCATCTTTTGCGATAATTCAAGGACTGGTTTCTTGGTTTTCACACAGTGTGATTTGCATACATTGCACTGAATGGGATGGATTAGCTCACACAAGCTAGTCTTTGATATGATTTCTTAGAAGGTGCGGAGAGCTTGGTTAAGTGCTTTTAAGTGTCTACATCAGGGTTATGCTTTGTAGTCTCATATCACAGGGCTGACCCCTCTGTAAACCTTCCTCCCTGAGCAAAGCTTTGCTCATGCCTGCCTGTCATAACCGAAGTCTGGTAAGCTATTGGGTGGACATTGAACTTCACAGTTCCCGTAAGCAGAGGAAATACCACTTTTGGGCAGTTCTACTCAAAATGCCCCGCACCTGCAAAAACATACTGTGCAGTACCAGTATACGCCCTGTGAAAACCGAAAAATCACTTGTGCATAATATCCATTTTCTGTGTGGAAAGGGCACACTTGCACGCATATATACAAGCACAGAGACAGCACACGTACAAAAACATTCAGTTATACAACCGAAAGCAAAAGAAAAAACATCTACTTTCACACATTGTTATTTGCGGAAATTAGAAAAAGTCAAACCACAATGTCCAGTTGTAGGTAGTGGAGGAGCTTTCCTTCTCCAGTCTCTATAGGCTAATAAATGGTTGTGCGTAGACAAACATCTCCGGTGGTGGGCTCTGAACTGCCTTGCTTCGCTGTAAATGCCAAAACATCTGTACCTCAGAACCTGACCACACGTTTCTCAGGCCCGGCCTGGCCTTCCGGACTACCCAGCAGGCTCTGTTTAGCCAGAGGACGTGTCTCATCTACACAGTCACATCGTTGACCAAAGAAAAACAGAGATTTAGAAAGATTCACAGAATACAAAGATGAATGAAAGAGATCTGGAAGAACATATTCAGAAGGACATACTGTGCTTTGAAATGTGTGGACCGTACAACTTGATCCTTGGGAGAAGATTTGTGTTGGTTTCACCTTGACCTTTTAACACTGAGTTGCTTTGTGAAACCATGGCTGAATATTTGAACGAGTAAATCATTATCTTTACTTTGTTAAATGGGTCCTGACTGTTTATTTAGATGTATGGTGTGGACAATATTTGTTTTCGGGTGAAACCAGGCCTAGTGGTTTACACAAGCTTCTAAACAGAACTAGTCAAGTTGGGACACACTTAACCATTCACTTGAATGGGTGTGCCCAAAAACTTTGACCAGTACTGTACATGTTTATATTTTTCATCTTACTTAATGAAGGAGAAATGTGCAGTCCTGTGTTCTTAACAATGTGAAGTGAAAGTGCAAAAAGAGAAATAAAATACATACGCTTGCAATTACCACGACTTGGCAGGCTTCTGCATTTAGTGCCTGGAACCTCAACATAAAATTAAAAGAGCATTACTTTTTCTCATTTATTTGATCATGCTTTCCTTTTTTGTTATGTCTTTCTCATCAGGGCCCACTGTGACCAATTAAGGCACTTGGGTCTGTCTGGTTTTATTTCCAAAGTCTACTTTTTCTCTTACAGCGATTGGAAAACTTCCCATAGCTCGCGACATTGCCAACTAACTTCTCTATTTTGCTCCTGGCAGGGGGAGGAATGAAGGAGGCTGTGCCGCCGACTCAGGCCAGCCAGCAGGGACTGAGAAGCAGACAGCAAGATTCAGGGGGAAGGCGTTGCTCCTCTGAAAATCATGCAGCGTGCGCTGCTATGGGACGTAGTCACCCACCCAGAGGAAACCAGGCTATATACCAGACCTCCAGAAAAGCCTTTGCTGAAATGCTCAAGCCTGGGCCTGCTGCGTCTGAGACACTTTCTCTGGAATCACGTCGGCCTCCCAGCCATTTCCCCCTCAGCAACACCTCACAGGGCAGGGCAGGGCAGCTAGCCGGTCGTCCCTTTGTGGCAGCTGGTGGGTTAGAGTGAGATAAGTAAACATGGCGTGGCCGGTCGGGAAAATTCTTCAAAGAGACTAATGCATTTGCAGCACGACTGTCGTCATCCACCACGTCACAGAGGAGAAGTCAACAGGAGGCTGAACCCCTTTTGAAAATCCCATCAGTTGCCTTCTGGGAGCTGGTGAGAGCCAAACCACTGAGCAAAATCGCTGCAGTCGCTACGGTAACAATGTAGTGTACACTGACATGGAAATGCAACCATCCCCTTAATGGCTCTAAAAAACATAGGACTATTTTTAAATGAAAACGAACATGTCTACATAATGTATCAATTAAAAAGGAATATGATAAGGCTTCCATTTGCATTGTGCCCTTAGGTCCACGCCTCCACTCAAGCATTCAAAATCTGATAAAGCACTTTACCAAGAGTCATTTCTAATCTCGGCTTCTCTACTTCCAAAGCATTCCTTCCCGGGAATCCCCCGGTGTTTTCCTCTCTATGGTGGCGGCATGAACCGGTGAGAAAGTGGACTGGAACAAGCTGGAGGCACCAGACCCGAAGGGCCCCTGAGGGACGATCATGCGCCCGGTGCCTCTCGGAAACTCCTCCCTGAATTACAAGTTCCCCGGGTCCCCTGAACGGCGCGGCCGCCATCACCACAGAGTTCAAGTGTGAGAGGTGTTGGAATGCCTGTCACTATGGCTGCATTCACACCCCAAACAGGACACCTCTCAGGGCATCGGCCACGCAAACAGTCCCTCACTGTGCAGGTCCAGAACAGTCCACAATCAGGCCTGTATGTCCACAGACCGTGCCAGTGCCGGACGCTGGAGTCACCCGGATCTTGGATAGGTGCAGTGGTGTCGGACTAGGAAACTTTGCCAAAGGGAGTAAATGCTTAATTCAATTGCAGATGTATGTGTACCTGGTATTGCCTGGCACGCTTCCTTTATGCGTGAAGTTCGCAGAAACAGCGGACACAGTTCACATTGGGTATAATGGTTAAAATTGTATTTTTTGAATGTTAGTGGCCTAGACTGCTCAGAGGATGTCAAAAGAATAGCACAACCTGTAGGAAATGAGGCTTTCTCCTGTGTATGACCACAGCAAGCCTGCCTTTTCAGAAATGCAGAATTTCACACATCGTAAAACTCAAGTGTGAAAGTTTTTATGAATATCTGCTTTCTGCCAAGAGTATGTGTTGAGATGCTCTGCCGAGACTGTTGGATTGAAGGCTGCTTAATTCAATGTTATCTTTACCAAGTATTTTGCTGATGATCTGCAGATGCAGAGTGCCATCTGTTTTTGATCTAGTCCATACTCTCTGTCAGTACAGCCCGCCACCGGGACTGGCTATCTGGTCATGTCTGGACCAGTACCGTAAATCTCTCCACCTGCAATTTCCACATCTGGGAATGGTGCCAACTTGTCCCATGGGCCAGCGGGTCAGCACCGGGCCTTAATCATCTGCTGTCCCTCCCTGAGACCGGACCAGACTGATCTGCTGCTGCCTGGTAGCAGGAAGCTGGAACCAGGAGTTCCCCGGCATTCAGTGCTCCGTCTTCTACTGTAGGGTCACTTTATCCTCTTAGTATATGACTCCTTTACTCTATGTAGACATGGCGAAAGTGAGCCGAAAAAACAGACGTGATCTCATCCACGTACGGGTGACCGTGTAGAAAAAGACGATTGCTGTAGAATACATTGTGTATGTAACTGACAAAGGTTCCAGGGCAATGTGTTCCAACTGGATGGGTCGAACACCCGCGTCCATGGTTTCAACCCCTTGTGTTTAGATTTGTGTTCCAGGATGATCTTACCGAGTACACGACACACTGGGTCGGGACGGGGCTTTCCAGCTGGAGGCAGACCCGGGAGCCCAGTAAATGTTTTGTCATTGTTTAATAGGGATGAATAGCAAAAGTTGCTGTGGTCTTGTCAGATCTTGGGCCTGCCTGAGGCATGGTTTTCCTTCAGCTAGCTCGTGTGCGAGTGCTGAAAGCTGTGTTTTTACTCTGGGCGCAGCACAGCTATCGAGGGCCTCCTCAGCTTTCGTGACTAGATTTGTGGGGGCCACTGGCATGTCCCCTCACCTACGGGTGATGTCATAACACCTTGACTGATGAACTGCTCGCTGAGACCAAAGCATTTCATTCAATGCTGTGGAAGCAGTGGGTCTTATTGAAAGTCATAAATTGTATAGTTTTCCTTGGCCTTTGCATAGAAAATACCTGTGAAATATATGTTGCGGTCAGAAGTGAGGTCTTCCACACAGGACAGGGCTCTCTTTTCACACACTATCACACGACACATGCACGTTACATAAGCCTGTCACACCAGGCCCATTCATTCAGTATACTTCAGGGCAAAAAGCCTGTCACATTAGAAAAACAGCGTGGTTAAATCGTTGTTTTAAAAACAACCAGTGGATGGGCCCAGTGTCTGTTCCACTTATAGCATGACTTCTCCGAAACTGAAACCGCACGGTTTATAGTCAATACTGAAATAAAGGAGGCCCTCCACTCTGATAGTCTGAGTCTCACAGGCTGGACAGTGGGGCTATTGTTAAAGACATGAAGCAGACTGACCAGGGTAGGAATATAACAGGCAGGTGACAGACGTTCACCATGTGTTGGGCTGTTTTAAGCTCAGACCCCCAAGTGAATCACTCCCAGACAGATGCGTTTCGGTGGTTCATTCATTACCCCGGCAGCCAGACAATGAGACATTGGATCCAGGTCAGCGTCTGCTAGACTCATCAGGCAGCTCTCTTCTTGGTAGTCTGCTACCTGCCAAGGATGTCGAGGTTCCAAAAAAGGACATGTCATTATGTGCTGGTAAATAACAGCTATTTCCTTATCGCCGATAATGCTGCACAAGCAAACCCGAGATGTAATTTGCCTTCAGTTAAACACCAGAAGCTGTAAAACATCGACTCGTCTGTGACGAGCAGCATGAGGCAGCCTCATATGACCGGACTGGATATGCTGGTCTGAAAATAGTACTGATATGTTCAATATTCAATAGGTGCTTTATTGGCATGAATGGATGGTGGCCACTGTTGCCAAAGCAAACATGCAATAATGATACCGATATGTTCCACATCAATCTTTCGTTTAGTCTGCCTGACAACGGAACATTTCAGTAGCTCTGATTGTCATGTTTGTTCTGTGCCCGTTTCATTACCCGTTTATCAGAATTTTTTTTACAGTTCACACTCGTTTTGAGGCAAGCCAGGAAGTTAGTATTCATGACCAAAATTCTTACCTTTCATTTATCAATGACCCAATTATAATTATGCCATAACGAACCTTCAATCATGTGATACACCTCCTCAACTTCTGAGAGCATTTCATGTTATTCCAGGCCATTCCAAAATGGAACACAATATCTCCCATTCACGTTTCTATCTTTCAAGTGGAGCAGTGGAATGTAAGAAATATAATTATGTAGGGAGTGGTTAGTGGCCTACTCCAGAGATCAAATATAATTTCCAGCTTAGAATACATTTAAATTGAATGTCAAATTCATTTAGATATGAAAGTTAAGATGGATGGGAATTAATTTTGTATGAAATAATTAATTTACTTTTCTGTGCAATTTCATCTGAAATATGTCAGAACAAGCAGGAACTACTGACAGCCGCTTCAGTTTTTATTAAGAAAGTACATAAACATCCATACCAATGCCAGAACAAAGGTTCTAAAATCGATTGTTGGCATTTTATGTGGTTGTAGGCATTTGCTAATGAAGGCAATCAGATGAACAAAGCTTTTACTATAAATTATGGCTGACAAAAATAATATTGCTTGAGAAAGAGTGAAACAAAAATGTATTTGATGTAACATCCAGAAGATTCAGACCAAATGTTTTTTTCTCGTACTTTGGATCCTGATCACACTTCTGAGGAATTCAAGTAAAATCAACCTTGTGGTGGAATGCACATAAATTTTTAAACACCCTTCGAAAACTGGGTTAGATGTCCTGTGTTTGACAGATAATTGAGCAATTGCTTTTTTTCCTCGTCATGACTTCCTTCTTATCCCACTGTAAGGTTTGAGTGGAGGAATGCTTTCTTTTCAACATTATGAAATAATTCCATTGCGATTTTTTCCATGTTTTGTGTGCTGGAATTGCAAGAAGGTATGTTTTCCAAAATACCACTTTCTGTGGCAATATTTCTATGATCTACCATTTGGTAGGTAATGGTGTGATCGGGCTTTGGATAATTGTGTCTTTGTTGTACTTCTTTAAAATTATGAAAACTAGTTTGACAATCATAGAATAGCCACATATTGAGAGACCACTGCACCTTTTTCTTTCCTTTCCAAAAAAAGTTTTGAGTGAGGAACAGAAGCGTTCAATTTGCAGTGGTCTCTAAATTTTAACCCTTTTGTTCCTCACTCAAAACCTTCCTTTCCAACTTTCCAGAGCTCTTAATTTTTTAACAGAGCTGTATATGTCTAACATATCACAAAGCCTGTCACTTTATATTCTGGGCCAACGGCAATTGAATCTCAGCAGTGCAGGTTACATCCATGGTCTCGCTATACAGATCTTAGATGGGAGTCCCACAAAAGGCAGTGCAAAATAGCCCATTACCATCCTAGCTGTAGGAAGGGAAAGGTCAGCCAGGGTTTCCTTGTCATGTCATGTTCTAGCAACTTTTTGTGGTGATCTGGCGCCTGAAAGCTAATTGTAGTTGTCAACTGAAAGGGAGGCAATCTCCTGCCAGTGTGTTGGTCACAGGTTACTTCCTAGCTGAGCAAACGATAATGACAAAAACAGCCCACCTTTTGTAAGACCTGTCCAGGGGGACACCTGATATTTAACTCAAGCGATGACTTTCTGCAATAAGACAAGACTGTAGTTACAAATTCAGTATCACTAAATCAGGTAGAAAAGGGGGTAACCTTTTAAAGAAGATATATCACATCTAATGTAAAAGTTGGAGTGCAATAGTTGTAGATGTTTGCCTTTAGTTGGCATATTCAGCCATTTTACAAAGGTCTATGTTTTCCACGTAGTATGGGTCAATGGTGTTCCAAAAGTAAATACTTGAACAAACTTTAACTTCATCACGCCATCTCCATTTATTGTCATTAATCAATCACTGAGTGAAGGCATCCCAACAAAAATATCAGTAAATAGTACAGTGAGTAATTTTACAGTAAGTGCTTTTTTTTGGAATTCAGCTAAATGCATAATTGCGCAACTTCTACTAAAGTGTGTCTACATGTTATAGTGAGTTTCAAACGCACAGTTAAGCCCAAAGGTATTCATACTCATGCCAAATATTTAGCTATAGTGAATTTTTATTTGACCAATAGGTATCTTCTGGCTGGAAATGACATAAACAAGACAAAACATGGTAAGACATTGTGTTGGAGATAAAAATGAATAACCTAACTTTCTGTTTCTTTTTCACATTTTTACGAAAAAAGCCATGTCCAACATTATTCATACCCCTTGAAATTGTTGCAATTCTTTAAAAAAAATGCAAGTTTCTATACCATTTACAATGGTCTTGTAATTTCCACCATGAGAGAGCATTCTAATCACCTATAAATTGAGAACAGCTGAACAGCAATAGTTCTCTAGTCAATTACTAGTCAACTGCAAGCCATGGTTAAAAATAGAAATAGTTAGGTTATTAATTTGTGTCTCCACCACAAAGTCTTACCGTGTTTTGTCACTTGTTTATGTCATTTCCAGCCAGAAGAAACATATTGGTCAAATAAAAATTTATTAAGCTCAAATGGGTATGAATACTTTTGGGCTTCACTCAATCTGCACAATGACTACATTCCCTCAGATTTGCAGTGATACAGTGAATATGAGGTTACAGTGTAGCCAATCAGCTTCAATTTGAAGATATTTTGACCCATATGGGGTGAACCATTAGGAAATTACTTCACTTTTGTTCCATAGTCCCCAAACTGCAAATGGATTCAACAACTTTGCACAGTGACAACTTTGATGTAGTAAGTGCCTGAATGGAATATGGGACCAAATACTAAACTTAAAAAGACTAAATTCTTTTGGTTCCCAGAAATGTAGATTAGGTGCTTTCTTTCCAAACGGTTCACCAGACATGGATACAGATACTGTCAAAGTACAGCAGACAGATTTTTTGTCATAACAAATCCAAAGTATTGGAGTACAAAGCCAAAACAATAAATATGTATCACCGTCCAAATATCTTTGGACCTTACAATAATTGGCATTTGAGCTGAAATTAATTTGTGTTCCAAAAATAGAGCAGTTCAGTAATGAAATCAAAAATCTTTCTGCTATTCCTTTCTAGTAAACCTGTCTCTGTTTCCCACAGTATTTTGAAAAACATACTAATTAAATTACATATGGACCTCTCCATGCTTCATAAAAGGGAGAGCTGAATGTGTTACAGTCACCGATGAACCAGATGAACTCTGAGAGGTTCAGATTGGTATGTGGGTCTGTTTAACAATTACAAAAGATGGAAAAACACCTAAACCACAACCCACACAATAAACAAATTAATTGTGGCCTTGTATGTTCCTAAGCATGGTTCATTAATCTGTGGTAACAAGGGTGGTTATTCTCATTGATATTCACTGGCATGTTGGATATCACCGATACCAGTAAATGAAAGCTTATGTGAAACACTGGGAAAGTTCCATGGGCCCAGAAACCTCAAGGAGCCTGGGTTTCACTGTAAGTGCCAAATATATTAAATTACTTTAATGAAAAAAGACCACAGCACACTTCACAAAAATGTACTTTTGGGGCTCTTTTAGTAAGTTATTAGCATATACCAATAGCAAGATCATATGCCTTAACACTGTTTTTAGAAAGGGCAGGGTTCACTAACCCAAAATGTGGAGATTATATGGGGTGTTAGTTTTTCTTATCCAATGACTTCGACTGACTCCTATTAGATTCAGAAACTGTTTTTTTAAGAATTGCTCATTATCACAATAATAGTACTCATTGGACGTTATTGGTTTTGTTACAGGTGCGACAGAATCAATCACATCCCATATTGTGGATGGCCAGGGCTGCGTTCATTTGCCAATATTTTCGCAAGTTGCAATTATAAATGGCATACATAGAGCCAACCTGTTTCTTTATACATGTCAGAGAGTTTGTTTTACATGTCCCATTTAGTTTATCTGAGCGTTCTAAAACATTGTGTCCCACAGACAGCGTCTCTGGTAGGAAGAGCAGTCAAAAGCCTGCCAAAGACAGAAATCAAGTGAGATGTCCCACTGCCTAATGTTTCTGTTACATTGCATGTCTATGGTAGAGCCACCCTCTTATTGCATATGCACTTGGATACCTATATTCATTAATTACAAAATTGACCTACTGTTTTATTTCTCCATCCCAAATAAAATAAAAAAACATATCCGTACGTACACTTATTATTAAACCGAAAACGTCATGAGTTAGCCTAAACCAGAAGCTATAGACAGTAGTCTGAATTGTTCAGGACTAGAAGAACGAGTAACGATCCCAGACAGTATTAGGTCAGCTGTTGTTTTTGTCTCGTGATGTTGATACGCTGGAGACCTTGTCCTGCTGAGCTCTGCTGAAATGTACTTCACAAGTCTCCTGATTAACCAAGGCTAAGTGACCACATTGAAGGTTTGCATTCACACCCTGCTAGTACCACCCTCAAGACATACAATCAGTCTGTCTCAGTGTGTCTCCTCAGACTCTGAGACCCAGTGGAGCTCTATAAGGCCATTACGTCTTCCATGTCTTGCTCACACCAACGCCTACTGACTCAGCTCCCGTGAGCAGGGGCCCGGATTAGTGGTCCGCGAATCAAAGAAGTCCAGATGGGTTAGCTGAAACTGAAGCAGGTAGATCAAAACCTTTTTTCTGCCCTACATTTGGGGAAAGTTGGACAGAGGGCTATTTTTCCATCTGCTACTGATAATCTTCCATTGGATATTTTTGCTCCAGGGCAAAGTAAGCAGAGCTGGTATTCTTTGTCTTGCCTGACACATGATGTAATTGTGTTGTCGTGATGGCAGCTGTGATTAATGGCAGAAGGCTGCGGAGTGTCAGACGTGTTCAGGTCCCTTGAGACTAGCTATATACTGTTGACTAGTAGGCCGGACCCTGCAGATCAGGCCATAGTCATAATTCAGCTGTCCTGTGATTTAGAGACTCATTTTGTTTACTAAACCAGAGAAGCCATAAGAGCCCAAGCCAAGACAGCAGTATACATGTAGCTCCATATAGATGAAATATTAAAACATCACATCGCCACTATGACAACAATCATTACAAGAAAGAAAAAAACGCAAAGTGGCAGCTTTAATCGTATGCAATACATTTCCACAAAGATCCTGACCTGTCAACAGCCAAAATAGACAACACACCATGCAGCAAATAGACCCTTTTGTAATAACTAAAGCCTAATATAGTTACATTTGCCAGTGCTAATTCAACATGCTTACTGAAGTACAGTCCTATAATTCTACCAGCAGCAGTTTTGATCACAGACAGTTTGAGATAAACAGGAGGTCAAGTAGCTGTCCCGCTGCAGTTTAATGCACTGTAATACCTCCCAAAACACAGTATGCCCTATAAACAGCGTGAAGCGTGACCATGAGCTCTTATCTAATCCATTGTCTGTACCCACAAGCCAAAACGTCTTCCTCTTGAGGTGAAAAAAACATGATAAGTGCCACTTCAGAGAGGGCATGCTACAGCCTGATAAGAGGATCGAAGACTTCCTGGTACACGACTTCTCATCAGTCGGTCTCCAACCACCACTACACATACCACATTCTCTGGCGTGTGACTCTTGACCAACAATAAAAAAACATCTGCATGTATTTATTTGGTCACATCCAGAACCGCTCGTGCAGTTGAAATAAAACATCTAGTCTTTGGACAGCCTCCCCCTCTCTGCGTCGGGGGTGCAGTCATTGCCCCCCCCCCCCCCCCCCCCCCCCCCCCCCGCTAACACTAGCCCGGTGGCATGAAGTTATCCCTCACAACATAGTGTGGGAAGCGAGCAAATAAAACATTATGATAGAAATAAAAACACCTTTATGCACCCTTGTGCATTGTGCACTAGTATGTAATAACACTAAACAACATTTCTACACAGCCTAGCAACCACAGCAAAAGAGTTGAGCTTTTTGGTATTTTAGTGAATGATGGGCTGGGATGAAAAAAACGTATTGTGCCTATAGAATTTTTATGAGTGTGCATCACAGGGCGCAGGGTTTGAGCGAAAGTTTCATCACCATTAAAAGCATTTGTCAGTCAGGTTTTAGCCACAGCACATTTTTCAGAAGCATATTGTATTCAAATGTATAGTATCCTACTAAGATATTCCAGTTTTCTTCTATTTTGAAGAATGTAAAAGGTGGCATCTGTTATATGGTAAATACGTTGTGTGTTTGACCTAAAAAATAACTACATTGTTACTGGTAAATCAAACGAATTTCAGATGTGTATAAATCCTTTACATGATACTGTATCCAAAATATAATGAATTATGCATCACGTTGCTGTTCAAATAACTGTAAATATTTGGGATTTAAAAAAAACCTCAGGCAGGTTCTGTTTGTGACCATGAGAAAATAAACATGTGCACCTGAATGTCCTTAGGTCCAGTCTGAGAACTGACGACTGAAGCAGGAAGGGAGAAGCCACATATATTTACTATATGTATGCAATGTTTTGCTTTAAAAAAAAATCTATTCAAAATAAAAACATTCTAGGTCTATTTGATGTTTGAGGAGAAAGTGAAGTTAAATTGGATATGATGCAAACCCATCACGCCTAGCATGCAGCACCTGGTTGAAAAAAGTTTTAGCAGTTTCTATTGGTCACCTTGGCGCTACATGAGACAAATAAAACCCATTTGACTAACACCGATCTTCCTTTTTCAAAGAGTTTAGCAGGAAACCAATTAGTGAAGGAATGTAGCCACTTTCCAAGGCATGAGGAGAAACTGGCATTCCTGCTGAACCTGCTCAGTCCTGCTTGTCACTGTTGGCCCATGAAAGATGTCAAGCTGCTGTTTGGCTTCATGGCTTCCTCTCCTTTTTAGAATAGGGGAAAATTAGCTGAATAAATGAGAGGAAATGAAGGTTCCGTTCTAAGCCGCCACTGTTTACGTAGCCCCACCACCAAACTGAAGTTCACACCTGGTCAAACATGTGAGAGTGAGAGTCTTGTATTTAAGGCTGTCGCTGACCTGAGAGGGTTTGACTGTGCATTGGGTCCCAACATACCGACTGGTATGAGTGAAGTCAGGCAGAGCAGAGCAAAACAAAACACAATGCTGTATGAATCCTTAGGCCGGGGGGCTGCCAACTTGGCTCAGTTGCTAGTGGGTCAGTGAGCTGGCATTGCCAGGCAGCCGTCTGGCAAAACTCTCACTTGTTTTTGCAGGAGGCTAAGTCACACAGCACTGTCTTCCACAACACAACTAGCACAGTGCAGCATCATCTCAATTACATAACACGAGACAGGGTCATCTGTTTGTAAGAAGAGTTCTGCCACTTTGGGTCAAGAAAGTCAGGGTGGTTTATCGATGCATTTTCGCAGGCCTTTGTGTGCCATTGCTGAGGAACACAATGTCTTCATCATGATCTTGTAAGGGCTGGAGTAATTCCACTCATGTCTTTTGGTTGCAAAGGACAGCTGTTTTCCACTTCTACTTCCTTTTAAGGCAATCTGACGAATTTTGCTGGAAACGTTGAATGCAATTTAATAGCCAGTGTGGAACAGATATTATAATATACTTTTGTGGTTTCCCTCCCCTCAATGTCTCTAGCAGTTCTCCAACCATCAGGACAAGGCCAGACCAACCACAGAGAGTGCCTGCTGGTATAAACAAGGCATGAAACACAACAGTCCAATTATCACCATCAAAAGATCATCGCCAGCTTATCTCTCTTTAAAACATCGTCATGCACTAAAACCCCTAGGACAGCCGAACAATATAAAAATTAAAACCAATAACAAAAATAGCACGAGTCAAAAGTTACACACCAGTTTCTCGGATTATGTTTTTTTAGGTAACATTTGTAAAAATTACACTGAAACAGAGCTGTTTTAAAGTTTCCAAACATATGCAAACAATCACAAATAATTAATAGCTGTAAAGTCAATTGTCCGAATCCTTTTACTTCTCTAAATGTGCTGTCCTTTTTATATGGCTCATCCAAAGGGGACGAAAATGCCCATCAACTTCACAGACTGAACTTCCATCCCGTAGTCATCATACTATTTCAAATCCGAAGTGCTTGCATGCTGAGTCAACAAAAATGACTGTCGTTGTCCAAATACCTATGGAGTTCTCCATGTCTCTGTGTGGGTGTTGGTGTCATTTAGACAAGAACAACAGGAGTGCACCTCACAGTTAGAGCTAAGCATAAATATCTACAGCAATATTCATGGAAAACCTCCACTACATTCCTACTAAATAACCGGATAGTTGCAATACAGTGCCAGTGAAAGTCTACACCCCCTAGATTTTTGTAATTGTGTCGTGTTGGTGCCTGAGAGGTTCATGCATTAAAAAAAAAAAACACATAAATGCATTCCTTGAGGTTTCTGGGCCCGTGGAACTTTCCCAGTGTTTCACTGGTTGTTGTGCACACCTACTCGCCTGTACCATGGGATATTGGACGCTTTGAAACATGTATTCTCCGGGATCCTCTTAAACTGTTGTCATTGTACACTTCATGTTGTTTTGGATTTGTTTTCACATCAGCCTCTTAATAAAAGCTATTGACTCTTCCCACTTTTGTGCATTCATTGAACTGGTTGTTAACGTTGCAAATGATTGCTAATAATTCCAGTAGACACGTTCCGAGTTTATTTCGCTTCTTTGGTTATGGTCTGATCTGATAGGGTCTTTCTGTACTGCATATAGGACAGTACTGTAATACTAAGGATAAATACTTGGCTCACTGAACCACCAGGCCAGATAATGCACACTTTTTAAAATGTCAGATTTTTTTTTTTTTGTGAAGCTGCCGGTAAGTGACCTGACATGGTACAGCGAAGGTTGCTGGACCACAATCTCGTCACACGTGTCATTGAATAAAATGTGGTCCCATCACATTCACCAAAAACATTATGTGAAGACAAATTCACAACAGTTTCTCTTCCAGAAAGGGGTTATTATTGTTGATTTCATTAGACAGCTACCAAGATGTGTTGTCTCCTGCGGCGCAGCTCGGTTGCCATTGCAAGTATGATGAGGGCATTCCTGGGCTGCTTGTCTTGGCACTGGGGCCCTGGCCAATTGGAATCCCATGAATGAGCGCTTTTCAGGGCCCTCCACTCTTAGCCAATGCCCACCAGCCACAGGTATCTACGTGTTTTCTGAACAGATCCAGGAATGGGAGCGGCAGTGATAAAAATGTAATTCAGCTAATAAAGACTTATTATGCAACATCAACTGTTGATGGAGAGGTAGAAATAAAATTAATGAAACAGAAATAAAACAGAGTCTGGTTTCAGAGTCCTTCTCCCGCTGCAGGTGGTATTTATTCCCGCTACAGGTACAGCACTTCCCCATCTGGTCTGTCAAGGCTATACTCAAACTTATGAAATACATATTAAGGGACCGATAGTTTTATGTTCAACATTTCCTTGTAGACCAACTAATATACCATGGGGACATTATCACCTGAAAAACCAAGTTATATGATGTAATAGAAAAAAGTTATTTTGTTGTTTTGTTTCTAAACTAGGCCAAGCTAATGTGTTTACCTGCTGTCATTAAGGGAGTGTCTGCCTTTTTTGTTGGCAAACAATCCTCTCCACACTTGAAAGGCCCAGAACTGGATGTCTTGGTACCATACCCAGGCCTTTGATGGCCGGCTTAGTTCCATCATGAGGTCTGCTGTGTGAAGATGGCCATGGAAAGGATCGAGACAGATTCATGACCTGAGTCATGACCAGGACACAACAAACAGCAACGTACATAAAGGGTCTCTCGTGCTGGAATGTTCCAATAAAGTCCAAAACCATACAGCAGAGTGTGGGGGGGTGGTCAGAATGTGTGGTGTATAGGCCTATATTTGGAAGACTGCACTCTGTCCATGACCCTGTTCAAACCACCCTTGCCGTGGATTCCAAATAGAACAGAAGGTTCAATAAATTGTAGACCAGGCCACCATATGGGTTTCTTTAGAGGAGGAAAGGTGGGTTTGACAGACATGGGTCAGTGTCTAACAGGGAGGGAGGGAGATGCAGCAGACCGGGGTGGACTAGGGCTCCCCATTCACTCTCATTGCCATGGTGCCCTCCTCAGAAGGCATGTGTGTGGCAGTAAATCTCTGCGGATGAAATGATTTTCTGCTGTTTGTTGAAAGACGTTCAGCACCGTGGCGCTTCCTTGGGTCTGCCTTTCCATTCTAAATAGCCCATCAGTTTCCACAGCCAAGGGCTTTTTATAGACAATCTCATCTATCAAACCCAGTTTCATTTCAAGCCACTGCCTTTCTTTTAGATTTCAGCTGGATCCTTTAGTCCCCCAATTATATTCATTTGTTTCATGCTCTTAAAGAAAATTTGATTTAGCCGTTTCTAGTCTGTGGGTTTGCTCCATGACACGAATGATGTAGTAAGGTTCAATGGTCGGCGAAAGTCTGGGCTATGAATTACCTCAGTCAGCCTTGGTATTTCAAAGAGCCAAAAACTGTAGCCCTCATAATTAGCTAATTTTGAGATCTCTGCCACATGTTCAGTTTAAACAGCGGTGGAGGGACGGTCAGTTTGAAGTTTCAAAGCAGGGAACATTCCTGAAGCGCGGTGCCAACTGCCAATTATAGATTTTTTTCTTGAGATGGTGAAGTGGATATGGATATGAAGGCAAATAATATTTTTTCTTGTTTGCTTTAGGGTTCAGTACATTTAGTTTGTAGTTGTTCCCAGACAGTTTGGGATTATCAACCTTTCAACTAAAATAGCATTTTAAAAGCGTGTTTATTTAATATCTAATGTTATGTAGTCTGTAAACGCACATGCCATGAAAACCTCAGAAATAGCAATTTAAGTAAAATATATTTTTCCTTTCTTTAGTCTGAATAAATGGCATTTTCAACAAAATCCTCATGTTTTCTATGCTTGATGATATTTTTTACTGAGGTTGCCTTTTATGTAGGTTGGAGGACAAAACGTGCATTTGTATTTATACTTTATCACATGTCAGCAGCAACAAGCATGAGCAGAGAATATGTAATAGATGTGAATTTTACAGACCTTACAGTTAAAGTGTTGGCAATACAAAGCAGATGCAAGAAGTTGTGAGTAACATATAGTGCAGCTAAACCATTCAGGATGAATATGTCATGATTGATCGATACTGCTCACCTGCCCTTCTGCAGGAGGATGGTTTTTGGGATTTAGGCTGACAGTGGGATACAGGCTGGATTTTACAATGTGTAAGGCTCGATAAGGACTGTCTGGAAAATATTGTTGGTTCAGCCACCACATCTTTGTGATGTTGTCCTCCCACTGGAGATTATGGAATGACCTGGCTATATGGGCAGGGCTGGGTAGGTTACTTTTTAAATGTAATCCGTTACAGAATTTGCATTTTAACTTATGGGTTTTGAACAGCGCCTTTGGAAACAGTTTCTAAACCATTGCTTTCTACTTCAATATGATTGGCCTACATCTCTACATAACATGCTAAATGTCTGTCAGATATTCAGTCTTCCAATTAACCCTCGACCTTCCAGAATATGTCTGTTTATCTGAACATAACCCAAAATCTAATGATGTGTTAACTTTTTCTGTTATTTGTTTTATTCATGTTTCTAATTGCTTTAAAACATTGTTGAAAAAGAAATGGCAATTTCTCAAAAAGGGTATTGACATTATTGTATATAAAAATCTAGATATCCGCAGCTTTTCGCACGTACATTAATACAGTAGTCTGATGTTTTGCTCCACAACCACCAACATTATCAAAACGTTGCAGAAACCCCAGGCACACGAACACACATTTGCAATCTTGAACACCCGCAAACATAACATGATTATTAGGGCAACCAGCAATTGATTTTCAAATTGCAAATTATAGAAATAAACTGTAATTATACACCTACACACTTAGTTTAAAGTCAATGTCGTCAGCAGCCAATGATAACCAATGGATGCAATATTCCAAGATTCAAAGCAAGCAGAATCACATGGCCTACTTGTATGCACGGTATATAATATTTTATCTTGAAGGCAGCCCATGTTACAGCTATCTAACAAATAGTTGCCTAATCTTCAAAAACATTTCCTGTCTGATTTTTTCAGTGCAACTCTTCTCAGCTGTGTTATTCAGTGCATTTGACAAAAAAAACTTGAAACTTGAACAATATAATATACAACACCTCAACTAATATATAACATGATCGAGGTAGGCCTATCGCGAGAAAGATGCGTCAAGTAGATAACTAAATCACCTTTAAATGAGTCGGCTAATATAGATGCAGTTTTTACCAATTCAACTATCGCTACATCAGTCACTAAACTGATTATACGCGTCCACGTTTTAGCGGATAATGATCACACAACTGTGGTGCTCAAATGATACTTTTGTTCGAATAACAATGTTTTTAAAACATTAAATAAAATATTATTTCACGCACCTATTATTTTTCTCAAAAGTATCTGTAATCCGATTACAATATTTTAGTTGGTAACGTAACAGTTTACAGTTGTAATCTGTTTCTCCCCAACTCTGTATATGAATTAAATCTGCATGTTGTATTATTATTATTAAACCTTTATTTCAACAAGGAACACAGACTGAGACCAAGTTTTCTTTTACAGCTGGGCTCTGCATACAGTGGGGAGAACAAGTATTTGATACACTGCCAATTTTGCAGGTTTTCCAACTTACAAAGCATGTAGAAGTCTGTAAATTTTATCATAGGTACTCTTCCACTGTGAGTGACGGAATCTAAAACAAAAATCCAGAAAATCACATTGTATGATTTTTAAGTAATTAATTTGCATTATATTCCATGACATATGTATTTGATACATCAGAAAAGCAGAACTTAATATTTGGTACAGAAACCTTTGTTTGCAATTACAGAGATCATACATTTCCTGTAGTTCTTGACCAGGTTTGCACACACTGCAGCAGGGATTTTGGCCCAATCCTCCATATAGACCTTCTCCAGATCCTTCAGGTTTCGGGGCTGTCGCTGGGCAATATGGACTTTCAGCTCCCTCCAAAGATTTTATATTGGGTTCAGGTCTGGAGACTGGCTAGGCCACTCCAGGACCTTGAGATGCTTCTTACGGAGTCACTCCTTAGTTGCCCTGGCTGTGTGTTTCGGGTCGTTGTCATGCTGGAAGACCCAGCCACGACCCATCTTCAATGCTCTTACTGAGGGAAGGAGGTTGTTGGCCAAGATCTCGCAATACATGGCCCCATCCATCCTCCCCTCAATACGGTGCAGTCGTCCTGACCCCTTTGCAGAAAAGCATCCCCAAATAATGATGTTTCCACCTCCATGCTTCACAGTTGGGATGGTGTTCTTGGGGTTGTACTCATCCTTCTTCTTCCACCGAACACAGCGAGTGGAGTTTAGACCAAAAAGCTATATTTTTGTATCATCAGACCACATGACCTTCTCCCATTCCTCCTCTGGATCATCCAGATGGTCATTGGCAAACTTCAGACGGGCCTGGACATGCGCTGGCTTGAGCAGGGGGACCTTGCGTGTGCTGCAGGATTTTAATCCATGACGGTGTAGTGTTTTACTAATGGTTTTCTTTAAGACTGTGGTCCCAGATCATTGACCAGGTCCTGCCGTGTAGTTCTGGGCTGATCCCTCACCTTTCTCATGAGCATGGAGCCCCAGACCAAGGGAGATTGACCTTCATCTTGAATTTCTTCCATTTTCTAATAATTGCGCCAACAGTTGTTGCCTTCTCACCAAGCTGCTTGCCTATTGTCCTGTAGCCCATCCCAGCCTTGTGCAGATCTACAATTTTATCCCTGATGTCCTTAAACAGCTCTCTGGTCTTGGCCATTGTGGAGAGATTGGAGTCTGTTTGATTGAGTGTGTGGACAGGTGTATTTTATACAGGTAACAATTTCAAACAGGTGCAGAAATACAGGTAATGAGTAGAGAACATGAGGGCTTCTTTAAGAAAAACTAACAGGTCTGTGAGAGCCAGAATTCTTACTGGTTGGTAGGTGATCAAATAATTATGTCATGCAATAAAATGCAAATTAATTATTAAAACATCATACAATGTGATTTTCTGGATATTTTTTTTGATTCCGTCTCTCACAGTTGAAGTGTACCTATGATAAAAAAGTACATACTTCTACATGCTTTGTAAGTAGGAAAACCTGCAAAATCGTCAATGTATCAAATACTTGTTCTCCCCACTGTACATGTTTACTCATACAGTTTAGGTTCAATAATTGAAAAAACTGTGTACAGACAAAACAAAACACAGAGAACAGACAAAACAAGATGCTCACAGATAACACAAGGGAAAGTGCTTTGCTTTAAACACTGGTGTTATTCCCTCAGTGGCCTCAGATTCTTAGTGGAAATTGGGCCAGGCTAGAGTTGTGCTGTCCCGTAGGTGTACAAAACAAATGCAGTGCACTTGTCCTTGAAGCATACATATATATATATCAAATATCTGTAACACCCCTGAAAAAACAAATCATGTATTTGGTTAAGTTTTTTTGGCAGTGCTGCTTCCTACAGCATCATAAAGGCGGGCTTTGGTTTCTGGTTTGTATTCTCTCTGATCTGCCTTTCCAGCCAATGGGACAATAGTTATTCAATTCTGATTCCAAACTTGGGTTTTGATGAACTCATTTTGAATTTGAGCTTTTCTTTGCCTCCTTATAGAGGGACCTATTACAGCTCTCTGCCATTCTGCATATTACAATATCCATCACTCAAATATCTTGCCAGTGGTCCTCTGCCTCAAAAGCCTACCTGATGAGTGCTGCAAACACAGACACTGAAATGTGAGGAAGGAGGTTTCTCCATCTCCATGTGCCAACGCCAACAAGACAAGGCCACGTGTGCAGTGATGGCTGTGGGGTCGAAACTCTCAGGCTCCGCTATCCAAGCGACAGAAGTTACAAATCGCCTTTTTACCACACACCCAGTATGTAAAGGTGTGTAGCAGAATAACATGGCACAGATTTCTGGGATTTCATTTCACTTCTTTCTGTAAAGGCTACTGTGGAGGTGTCGGGTGATTGCCTGCAGGAGGCTAAGAAGGAGGCTGAGAAGGAGGTGACAGCAGCGCGATAGTTACACTGATAGGGAGCACTCTGACAGTGGCCTTTAGCCTAGCAGCTTAATGTGTTTCGACTCTGTGCTTACCACCAGCAGAACAATTCCACCGTGTAAAATTAGGGACCCTAAGGCCCAGTTATACACTCCTACTCCGGGAAAAAAAGGGCACAGGGATGGGACTATTGTGGGACACTGTGGGACAAAAAAGGTATCAAAAGGTGTACGTACACACTTGAGTGGTTTAATAATCTGCTAGCCTGTAAAAACACTGTCACATTTATGTCTTACTGGAATGAATAATGCCAATAAAGAGAAATGTTGTGTGGACCTGTGTGCTGGAAGGAATTAGGCCCCGTACAGGCCAAGCCGTGACATCACCACCCAGCATGGCCAAGGGCTCCCCGTGGAAAAGTCTTCCGGTGACAGGCTGACGCGGAAACCGCCTTTAGGGAATTCCATCGTCACTGGACAATGGAATTCTGGCTCCTGGCGAGGTCATTCTATTCTTACCAGGGGATGAGCAGAGAGGATGTAGGCGGCCTGGGGCTATTCCCATGAGGAATGCACTGCAGCGAGCTCAGTGGAATGCTATGATGTCGTGGCTGAAAATACACCCTCTGAAATACAGAAGGGAATCCATCACAGGGTGCTCCGCCCTCTCTCCGCTCTCCACACAGGGCCAGGGAAACGTAGCCCGACCTGGAAGCTCTCCATGCCACCACGGTAACAAGTGGGTGCCCGTTTCCTAATGTGTTTATGTTACTCTTGCAGTGTTCATCCGCTCAAACACTCAGCAAAATACATTATTTGAATAGTTAAAGGGTAAGCCCAGCGGGCTGTATAGCGCAACAGTAATCCATGCATCAACCCATTCTCTAGATGATTACACTAAGCTTAAACTAGGTTTAGTTTCCCAACAGTAGAAACGGGGGGGGGGGGGGGGGGGGGGGGTTGGGGGGGGGGGGGGTTAACCTAAAGTGAAAGCAGATTAGGAGCTCTGTCTTACAAAACTAATCCAAAGAACATCTGTGCAGGGCTACTGTAGTGTTGATGATCAAACGGTTGCAGTTGAGTTTCAATACAGGTATTTGTGAGTTGGAAATTCCTTTTCTGTACCAGTGTCTACTCTACTCTATTGGGTTTTCTGTACCAGTATCTACTCTACTCTATTGGGTTTTCTGTACCTGTGTCTACTCTACTCTATTGGGTTGTCTGTACTTGTGTCTACTCTACTCTATTGAGTGCATAAAGGTTTTGTCTGAGTTGTCCATTCGCTGTAGTATAAAGGATAATATTTTAAAGGGCAATGGAAAAACACAGATGTTAATAAGCTATGACTCATAGGCTACATGACGTCAGCACATAAGTCAATTTTTCTCAAGCAGATGTCAAATTCATCAAGATAATTTTGCAGATGTTTGAACTGTGGAGAGCCGCCATGACTTGTAAAAGACATTCCATTATGAGGAGGCAATAGAGAACATTACAATAGCCATTGCTCATATCACTGATAAGACTCCATGAAGAGCCTGGAGGCAATGTAAATTGCTTCTGTCCAATCCTATTTACATGTCATGTGTCCTTCTGGAAGGACAGAAAACGGCCATAATAAACAATGAAAAAAGGGGTTAAGACCACGAAACGTCTAATTCTATCGTAATCACAGATTAGATCTCTGGTTTGGTTAAAAATACAATCATCACATAGACGGAATACCTCGGAAAGAACATTTGTAATCTGTACACAGTCACGTAGCTTAGCTGCAGACAGAACAGGGCTGTTTCCAAAAGAGCACCCTATTCCCCATAGCTTGGGACAAAAGGCCAAAGACATGCAGTGGCGGAGTCACCCTCCCAAATGCTCATATCCTTTCCACAATCAGGGCAAACACATAATGCTACAGTGTGTTGTTGTAGGTGCCTTAATGCAATGCTCATACGTAATCGTCCTGATATTCTTTTTCCTGCAAAAACTTAATGAGTCACAACCAGTTCACATTTGTTTTAATGGGGTACATGCTAGCACGCGTCAAATGGAGTTCTTTAGCGTATGTCCATCACTTCAACATATCAACGAATGCTTACTTATGTTAAACACATAACACATGTCATTTGATGCAACTTCTGGAATTTATTTAGATATTCTCAAAAAAGAAAATGGGCTGAGGGGTGGCTAAATTACCAGAAGTGGCTTGGGTAAGGATGGATGGTTTGATCATAGTCTGTCGAATAATGGCCCAGCGTCCAAAGGAGCAACTGTTGCATAAGTTACCCAAAACACTGTTTAAACCATCATAACTTCTCATAGGATTCAGTTAAAAACAAGACAAAGTTTACTTCAGAATCAATAAAAAGCTCTTTCCCATGTATATACTGCATAACAAGTGACTGAGTCAATTAGAATGTCTAATGTAGTTGGTCACATTGGAAGGACATGGCCCAAAGTAGGGCAAGAAGCTGGGAAGATGGTGCCCTTGAAGATCTACTTTGGATGCAGACTAGAAATGTAGAGGTCTGTAATTGCCTGTGTACAGAGAACAGGCGATTAATCCTTAGCACTGCATTTCGCAAACCAGTCAGACTTGAAAACAGGGCTGAGAGAGAAACTGGAGAAAAAGAAATTGACATTTTTGCCAGATTTGATGCATTGAACACCGTACATAGGAAAATGTCTAAAACCATTTGGGATTGTCATAGCTCCAGTTAAGAAAGCAAACACTGGTTGTCGAATAAATCCCTTTTTAACACGGTGGGGTCGCAATCAATTTTGATATCGAATAGGATCCTGGGACAAAACAGTGTGGGAATCCCTGCCTCAGCACTGATGAACATATCTATATCTATATATTTCTATACAATAATCAATAAATATAAGCCATTTTTTTAAACCACAAAACCCTTTTTCCATACAGGGAATGGAACTGTTCATCCCAAGGTCAAGTCTGCCGTATCCCACAGTCTTGTACATATTGCCCGGGTACTTTATTTCAGATGAATGTGGATTCCTTACCATTACATCATCAGCTTTTGACCTTCGATCCCAGCTAACTGCTGCCTGTTACTCCAACATTAGCAGCCCCCGTCACTTATCCCAAATTGGACAGAGGAATCTCTATGTCACGATGCCACTGGTGACATACATACTGTACCTCTACCTGTCCTCAAGGAGGGTGTTCTGAAGAGGACAGTAACTATGTTATTGTCTGCACCCCATCTGGAATTTTGAATTTAGAATACTTGCCATGCCTAAGCTTGAGTTTCAGACCCCTTTTAGCCACTGTGGAAAACCAGAGAGCATGACATTAAAGGTTAACAGACCTGAAAGTATTTACCAATGCTCCATTGAGTGAGGAATGTCTCGGGGAGGGGTGGGGGGTAAGGGGTGGAGGCCAAGGTGTACACCAGCCGGCGCTGGCTGAGGGGGCTGAAGGGGAGGGGGGGCTAATGGAGAGGTCCAGGACAACAGCCTTAGACAGTGAATCTGAGGCTAATAAACAGCTCACGTCTTACCACACACAGACTGGTTTATACAGCGGCTTTCGGAGGGGATTTCAGTTTATTCGGGAAAACCACACGACAGTGTTATTGGTTCAGGGAATCGAGTGCACGGTCAAATACGGCATCGCAATAAGCCGCTACTGTTTGACACAACGGGGTCAAGGAGCTGGCATCCTCGACTTGGCCGCGAATGAATCTGTGTTGACAGAGAGGATACATTATCCCACATAGCGTCCGGTCGGGACAGTCTCAGACAGTACAGCTCCTGTGGCTCACCTACTGTACTTTCTCCCGGGAACACAGTGGGGGGGGGGGGGGGGGGGTTGGGGAGGGTTGGGGGGGAAAGACAGGAGAGGCTGGAGAAGATTCCCATATAAGGCCCTGCTTCCTCCCAGTCAGTGTGACCATGTAACAGTGTGTCTGCTGGCACAGACGCGCATTCCTGCAGCTCTGAGTTTTCTCTGGGAGTTTTTCATTTCCGATTCGGTGGCCGGTGAGGAGCAGGGCTGCCTTTCATAAGACTGAGGTGGAGAGTCTGAGGCTTGTGTGATCCTTTTTTCAAAAAAAAATATACAAACCCCAGAGTCTAGCCTCTTTCCTGCAATCCTTAAGTCTACTCAGTGTCTAGAGCCTGATGGAGCATAATAGGATCCCAAACCAGGAATGTGGCACACCTGTACTTAAACATCCATAGACTAAACTTTATTAGTGAGATGAAAGCCAATGGTTATAAAAACAATATGTGAGGAAAATGTATGAATAGAACGTATGAGAAAGAGTCAGCGACCCTCCTTTAATGTCTTGCTAGATTAAATCCCAGTGTCCAAGATTTATTAGCTTTATGAAGGCTTTGGTAAATAATCTCGGAAAATATTATCAGTTTTTCTATACAGTATGTTATGTTCCCAGTAGAAAAACACTGCTGAAGGAGGATACTGGTTTACAGTATTTACGTCTGAACCGCCCTTGATCCCATCTTTTCACATTACATTACACCTGTTGGAATAGGTACTGACAATCTTTGAAGTCACTATAGTGAAGAATCCGTGTGTGATGAGCTAAGAGAAATGTGAGGCAGCAATTCCCAATAACAGCAGAGGTTTACAGCCTCTCTGTGGAATATAACCAAACCGCCGATTACACATAAAAAGCAAAGTTGAGGGATAGTGCCAAGACTGCACTTTTTATTTTGATATGTGACAGCACTTTGGTTTCAGACAGGAGGAATGCTGGATGGCAGGGGGGAGAGTCTAGAGAGAGGGGGGCAGGAAACTAGGAAAGAATGCCAAGAATGTTCATGTTTGTCCAGGACTCCATTCAGCCGTTGGCACGTCACAGCAGCCCAGGGTGTATAAAGGCAGGGAGAGCTCCTAGCTTCAGACACAGAACAACTCCTCCTCAAAGAGAGAGCAAGCAGAGCAGCAACAGCTCTATTACCGAAGCTAAACTCTAGCTTTCACTAAGAGAACTACGAGAACTTAACGGAGAAAAGAAGCAGAACAAGACATTTCTTACAACGAGATCCACTCGATCAGACGACAAGCTCCCTGCATACTCGCAAGAGACCAAGGAAGACTTTTGAAGACCTCGAAGACGTATTTTTGTCTAAGATACTCAGAGAAAAACAAGAGAAGCAAAATGTCTGCTGGACCGACCATGAGCCTGATTTCTTTCATCTGCCTCACTCTCTCCTACCTGGTAAGTTTAATACTTTTTTCAAATGTGACAGGTCATATGAGAGCTGGCTCTAAGAATACTGTAACATACAAACAGACAGCCAGCAGCTGTGTGCATTTCCAGTCCGTAACACTTCAGTCAATGTAAAGAGATGTACCATGAACGCTGCTACATCGAGCACTGTGACGCCGTAGTTCCAGAGGCTGATGTCACCATAGCGGAGGCCACGTGCTCGGACTCTAACCAAAAGCGTCTCTTTCCTTGCCCCACAGGCTGCGGCTCAGGAGTGCAGTGGACAGTGTAGCTGCCCTGATGTCGCCCCCCAGTGCCCCCTGGGAGTCAGCCGGGTGCCCGACGCCTGCGGGTGCTGCAGGGTGTGCGCCAAACAGATGGGCGAGTTCTGCACGGAGAAGGACGTGTGCGACCCCCACAAGGGACTCTTCTGCGACTTTGGTTCCCCCGTCAACCGTCGCATCGGAGTGTGCACAGGTGAGTCCCCCTCAACGACGACGACCCCTGACCCCCCTCACCCGTCGGGTGACTCTCCTCCGACCACGGTTTGTGTGACTGGAGACGGTAACACCGGTCTGGTTTCTGCTTCTCCTCCCCGCAGCCAAGGGTGGCGCCACCTGTGTGATGGGAGGGACTGTGTACAGGAGCGGAGAGACCTTCCAGAGCAGCTGTAAATACCAGTGCACCTGCCTGGACGGCGCCGTGGGCTGCGTGCCCCTCTGCAGCATTGACATCCGCCTGCCAAGCCCAGACTGCCCCGCGCCCCGCCGCGTCAAAGTGCCCGGGAAGTGTTGCGAGGAGTGGGTGTGCGATGCCCCCCCGCACACAAACAGCTTTGTGGGCCCCGCACTCGCCGGTAAGTCTCAGTCGGGGACGCTCGAAAAATGCCCTAGCCGACATTCCCGGTGATGTTATCTTGGTGGCTTTCGTGCAATGGTGAGGAAGAGTCTAACGTCTCCTCCACCTACCCTGCCCGCAGTGTACAGAGAGGAGGAGACTTATGGGCCAGACCCCTCCATGATCAGGGAGAACTGCCTGGTCCAGACCACCGAGTGGAGTGCCTGCTCTAAGACCTGCGGCCTGGGCATCTCCACCAGGGTCACCAACGACAACCGCGAGTGCCGCCTGGAGAAACAGTCCCGCCTGTGCATGGTCAGACCCTGCGAGTCCCACATGGAGCAGAGCATAAGGGTGAGCATATCTGACAACCACTGCTAAGTTAGCCTAGCCATTTAGCCCATATTTGCCAAGTTAGCCTAGCCATTTAGCCCATATCTGCCAAGTTAGCCTAACCATTTAGCCCATATCTGCCAAGTTAGCCTAACCATTTAGCCCATATCTGCCAAGTTAGCCTAGCCATTTAGCCCAATAGACAAGACTGGCTCAAGTCAAGAGTGAAGGAAATAACGTTGGCGTTTTTGCAATGCTGTTACAGAAAGGAAAGAAATGCATCCGCACACCGAGAGTGTCCAAGCCCATGAAGTTTGAGATCTCTGGTTGCACCACCACCAAAGCCTACCGCCCCAAGTTCTGCGGAGTGTGCACAGATGGTCGATGCTGCACTCCTCACAGAACCACTACCCTGCCCATGGAGTTCAAGTGCCCCGACGGCCAGGTCATGAAGAAGCAGATGATGTTCATCAAGACGTGCGCGTGCCACAACAACTGCCCCGGGGAGAATGACATCTTCGAGTCCATGTACTACAAGAAAATGCTGGGAGACATGGCATAAACTGTCACGTCAGCAAAAAGCAAACACAACCAATGACTCTTAACTTGAATCCCAACAGATATCCATCTCATCTTGCAGCACAATATTTGTTTGTCTTCTGGTTTGCTATTTTCTCATTTTACAATTTTGTATTTCGTACAACAACAGAAAACTATACTAGTATATTCAATGTATATGTATGAGTGTACCAATGGATGTCTAGGGTCAGTTGCCCTAAAGAGGGGGCCAAAGACAGGGGGCTGCTCTGTGGCCCCAAGAAAACTGCACTATAGTTCTACTATGTGACAACCTATGTTGTTGTCACTAATTGGCTGACGCCATTTTTCCCTCCCCTTTAACTGTGGCTGTTACCCAACTAACTGGCCACGTTAGCAGCCTCGGAGCACTTGCTGTAACGAAGGGTGAAGACTTTTAACCCAAGTAGGGAAATGTATGTCCTTTACCCACCAGAGTGCTGGTTGAATGTGTCCTTGTGTATAGTTGACTGCTTGCCGAGCGGTTCCAGTGTTAACGACAGGTCGTGGCTCAGCTCATGCTGAAAAACAGCCTTCCTTCCTGACAAGGAGCGTAGTGTGCATGCTTTGACGGTTTGCCACAGCACTGAAAAAAGACGTGTTTGACTTTGACTTACTGATTCAGGTCGCAAGAAAGGAATCAGTATTTGCCCCCCCCCCCAAAAAAAATACAAAAACTGGATGATTTTTAGCGTCATTCCTTTTCATATATTACTGATGCTGTAAATACTGTAAATATTGTTGTACAGTTGTTTAAGTTAATTTAAAGTTAAAAAAAGTTTTTAGTTTTTCTTTTGCTTCAATATGTTTATTGATAGCTCATTTGCTGGATTTGACTGTTCCTGTGATAGCATTGTTTACTATTTTATTGAGAAGTGTGACAAAAAAGTTACATGTTTTCCCTTTTGTAGTTTGGAATAAAATATATTTTTTATATAAACCTGATGTATTCCTAAATGTCTTTGTTCCACCCTTTAAGCTTGTTACGACAGCTGAGCTTTAAGAGGTAGACCCTCCTGCAGAACATAATCTACATGTACATAATCTACACCCCTCACTATGCACCAACGATATACTAATCTTCATATGGCCTCAACCACTAATAACTTGGAGCATGTTTACACAGCAGTTTGGTGTTCTTACTTAAAACTCGACAAGAGGAGCCAGACCACTGAAATTCCACTCATTGGATTGTGTGCGGTCCAGGTTGGTGCTTTGTTAGACCACCCAGTCCCTAATAATGTGCAGTCTACATCTCATATTTTAGTTACAATCCCACAAGCAGACTGCAGGCCCATCCAATAGGTTTTTCTAAAACACCCCATTGTCTGCCTTTTGCTGCGCAGATGAGCAGACAGCTGCTCGTCCATCCGTTTACGCACTTACCAGCTGTCAAACTGGCAACCTTGTGCTTTGACACTGATTATCGGTGTCCCGCCACACTGAACTAGGCCTGGGTCAACATCAAAGACAACACAAACACGCTGATCGAGAAATGGGTCTTACCTCATACCAGAGGATAAGCCACGAAAATATTTACGGTAATTGGCTGATTAACACGGTGTAAATCCTTTTCCTGTCACTGAGTAGCAGGGTCTTTGGTTGTTTTCCAGGAGAAATGAAAGAGCCATTGGGTCTAAAACCTGTAAATCCCCCCACTCTCTACAAAGGGCTCTTTTCATTTAGGCTATTTTCTCCAACATCTGAATTTGGTCTTGGTCTGCCTTGCGTTGTAGTGGAGTGAGACAGTTTGAGACATTCCAATCAGCAAAAGTATTGGATAAGAATTATAAATCTGATAAACAGTACAGAACAGTACCGAACAGTAAGAGTAAATAAACTGTACATTTTACAGTCATAAATGGATCTGCGCAGATGTAAACCTTTCTATATGGCTGACATGCATACGTCGTGTCCATTTTACTTCTACCGCGCAACAGAAAGAAAGTGGTTCTTCGCCCTTAGGAAAACATTTTAGTTTCTGAATTTTCTGCCAAGTGAGGCACTATCAGGCGCTATACGCCTTGTACACCTACACCACTCAGGGACGCAGGGTTTTGAATGCATGTGTAGCGCCCTCGAGTGTCTGTTCAGTGAACTGCGGCTTCCTAGACACATGCAACATTCTGGACAGTTGCGATGATGAAGGAAAAGACTAGACCTTAACTGTTAATTTCATAACCTGGGCACTGTCTTAAATATAGACTATTATTCGTTTTTATTAGGTAGGAAAATTATCATTTACCATGCTGGTAGCCTATTCTGACCACAAGGGGCCCCTGTTTTCCCAAACTAATTTCAGGGGAAATTAAACTGAGATTCAAGTAAATATAATGAAATTATGAAATGGGATAGAAAACAAAGTCTGTATTTGTTGTACTTAATATCTACAATATAATTTTTGCAACTCCTTTTGGTTTAACAATTTCATTGGTTTTATAATGTGTGTGTGTGTGTGTGTCTATATATATATGCACACACACACACTATACATGACTGACTGCCAAATATATATACATATTTTTATTAGCATTTGTACTTATTTAATGCTATTGAAATTTTTATTAAAAAAAAACAAAAATGCATAGATATCGAAAATCTAGTGTAGGCCAAACTTTTTAAAGCATCTTTATGGCTTCCTCTGCCATGAGGAACCACTAGATGGCAGCACCATGTTAGAACCAAAACATTGGAAGGCCTTTCTGAACATCTGATTAGCCTGTTGCTGCTCTTTTGATCCACAGATCATTTTGGACGCCTCCATAGTGACATGAACACAGTTCTCTTCCAGTATATATATGTATAGACATTGTTATCGGCATAGACGTCTGTGATAGGACAATTAAATTAAATAGGATATCTAAAGCTATTACATAATAACAATATAAATAAAACTGTGACCTGATTGTGAATTGCATAGAAGGGTTAGCCTCAAAAACCTATATATGAGTTATAGGCATTTTCAAAATAGTTGCAAATCATTGAAAAAGCTGTCAGTACTACCTTTTAATCTTCCTAACATATCTCTAAAGGTACTATGAAGAACCTTTTAATTTTTTTTATTATTTCTTCCAAGAACCCTTTTTAATTGGCCATCCTTGTAACCTCTAATACATAACTCATAAACACATTTCATTTATCATAAGACATTTGACATTTGTTGATGGCCTTGTTATTCCTTAACAACGTTAAGTCACATTATGCTGGCTTTCAAAGTTATTTGTAATCCTAGTTCATATACATTTTTAAGTTAATCATATTTTAGTTGTTTTGATTTATTTGGTTTTTAACTAAAATACATGTAATACAGAACTGTCCAGGAGGATACAGCTCAACTGAAAGACATGAGAATAACGAACAATTCACACTTTGAATCACCCGCAACATGCATTATACATGACAGACTACAGAAAATACACCATCTAAACTGAAATAACTATTTCAGGAGTGGAATTACTATGCATTTCAGTACACAATCTAGCGGTATTAGTTCAGAAAAGATGCGTTTGATTGAATCAGAGGAAACATGACTCAAACACAATTCTTGTAATTACCATCAGTTGAGATTTTAGATCAAGCTAGCTTTTTAGTCAATGACTATACTTGTGTCAGTGAGACCAGCCCTGATTGTCAAGTAAATTAAACTTCTGAATATACCCTAAAATGTTTACCATACTAAGTATAACTGGACTAATGGACAGTGTAAGCTACCATACAACGTGTTGCAGGTTCAATAATACTATTTTCTTACTTCCTCCTCAATAAAATCATAGGAAAATACAAATGAATGTCTCTGATACCACTTGGCTAAATGCATTCAATTGAAAAAGATGACAACAGTACAACACTATACACAGAATCAAAACAATGTAAATAATGTAAATAATATAGACACAAATAACCCTGTATACAAGAGAATAAACAATGAATCTGAAATTACACTAAATACTGCAAGACATACACAGATTGGTTTGATGTATTCAGCATGTGCATTGATCAGACTTATTTAGTTTGATTTTAATGAAAGTGAGGTGTGTAGTATAGAATAGGCTAGTTTTCATTAAGGACAATACCAGCAGAATGCCTGCGAAGAGTGGCAGGTATGTTTGTTATTGATCATTTCCCAGCTTTGAAATGGAGCAACTGTAATGTCAGTGCATATCCTTCAGCACATGCTTACTGTGATGTAAAGGAATGACAGCCCATGACAACAACATTATCGTTTTCATGTTTGTTAGCTACAATATGTAGATTACAAAACTATGGAGTATGATACATTACCTACCAGTTCAAAGGTCAAGTGACATTCAGTTAGATTAAACTGAGCAAGTGGGTGGTCTCTACACGTACCCTCAAATCAGCTTATCGGTTTGTGTAATGAAACCGTTTTAAACAGGCCACTTCTAAGATTTTTGCTGTACTACTACCATTAACGACCAGAAGACATCTGCAGGGAATGTTTTAAGTCAATGATTTTAAACGGTTTTTAGTTTTTTTGATAATTGTTCCAAGTACCTGGGATATTCCCTTTGGTACATTCTTGCCGGTCAGTCCATCAGTTTGCAATGTCTTGTTGCCACCCCATATTCATATTAGACACACCCATGACTGGCACCAACCCCCCACCCCCAACCCCTCAAGTTTCTGGTAGGAGAAGAGGATACTAGTCCTTTCAGTGTTTTAAATCTAGCCTTGTAAACAGAGGCAGGATTTAAATTGATTTCCTTACCTCCATATGATCAGACTGAGCGTTTCATTTGGAACATGACGTGTTTTGAACACACAGTGACTTATTAAACATAAATTGATTATTAAAACAGAATTAACATAACTGGCTGTCTTTTAGTAGAATAATTGCACACTATAGCTTTAAGGGAAATACACAGAAGAAACTGTTCCAAATATGGTCATGTCGCCGCCCAGTAAACAGGGCTTTACCAAAGAGGAAGAGGTGTAGAGGGTTAACTCTCTATCTCGTGAAAAACTGTCCAGAATACGCCCAACGCGTTTATATTAGTTTAACCTGTTTTTAAACTCTCCTAATATTGTTGCCTGCCGGGACAACGACTCCCATTGTCAGGGTGCATACATGAGGATCTCATCATTATATGCAGATCTCTGGTTCAACCCACCACAGTGTGTGTGAGCCTGTGTAGAAGATAATAGTGGAAATAGGGCAGGGTCCAGGAACGAGACACACTATTCGCTTTTAAATGAATGATTCTATGCGTTTTAATTATTATTTGATAGTGATTGCGCTGCTACACAGAATTATACATTAGCCTCGATCGGCATTCTATGAGATGGATCTACCGAGACAAGCTCAAGAGGGGTTTGTAACCATTAAAACCTGCATTTGTGCTCAACTTTGGGAACTATGTTGAGTCGATCTGGAGACACGAAAGAATGTCGCAATTGAGTGGTAACTGTTTCTTTCGTTTCGATTGTTCGTTAGCTGTGTAGTAGTCGTGTCGTGACTTCACAATAACGGTGGCTATCAATGGTGGTAGTGGCCCACTGTTTTGGTTTAGGATTATTGCAGGTTGGGCAAATTCGTGCGAAACCAGAAATACAGGTGGACTCATATCACTTGTTTACCTGTGCTTATAGACCTTACTGTATGCAAAGTATCCTTGCATGTCTTGTGCATAGAATGTCTTTGAGGATACTTGCGTAATGTTGACTTTGGATGTAGACGTCTGCTTACTGTATACATATAAAAACACTGAGGAAGTATTGTCAACCAAAAGAGACATTTAAAAATGAGTCAAGTTGAAGGGATATCCTTGTCCGTCCCCTCTTTTTGTCCTTGCGTGAACCCTGAGGGTGCCCGCGGGTGCTTTGCTGGCTCCAGAGAAGAAGGTGGCAATTGTGCCCCCATTCCCGCGGCTGGGACTTTCTGGCACGACTCCGCGGTCAGTGGAAGCGTCAGCCCTACTGTCTCTACCTGCCCGATGGACGGGGGTGGCTTGTTGTCTACCGGGAAATGTAAAAACAGGACTGTTACGGTGGTATACGTGATGAACAGCGAGCTCTCTCAGACGCACACTGCTGAGAGCATGGCCCTGCTGTGCCTGAAAGACGCGTGCGACTCAATTGGAAGTAAATTAGAAATAATTCAGTTTGGGAAGATCGACTTCGGAGAGACGACTGTGCTTGATCAGTTCTATAATGCAGGTAAGAGTGACATGTTGCCCTTAAACATTAAATGGACATTTAATTCTACTGCTGCCTCTTTTTTCAGAAAACAAATCTCATCCATCAATACCCAGCTATATCACATAGGGAACTTTTTTTTCTTCTACATACAGATATGTGGGTGGGAATGGGTCGGTGCACACCCCAGTCAACATGCCACACCACTTATCTAACTCCAGTAGGATGCCGTGAACACACAGACAACAGCAACAGCGACTCCATGAACACTTTTATGTAAAGCTGAGAAGCATTACATTGACTAAATTACCCAGATTACTTAATTCCACTACAGCCCAACTTGGTATTAACCTGGATTCCATTGGGCACTGGAATGGAGAGTCTCAACAGGGAATTTCAAATTTGCTCCACAAATCTGGGGAATGGGGATTATTTTCCCACACGCATTTTCCTTTACCCTTATGTGCCTCTAGAAGTGAGTCTCATCTGAGCGTCATGGATTGTTCTACTCAGTTTGGGCAGAGATTGGACTTTCCAATTCATTGGACTCCAGTGAGGAACTGAGCCGTGTTACTCAAACCCAAGCACTTTGTCTCCTTTGCCCATATGTCTCTGATTTTGCCCTTAATCCCAACGGAAATGTGCTGTTGCCTGGTGGGGCTGTTTAAAAGTCTGATTTGCAAAATGAGTATTACTGTGTGTTTACAAGGATTAGTCCTTTAAATGAATACCAGCTGAGGTCCTGTATTGTGCATCACTGGAAAGTTCATTGGCCACTTTTCTGTGTAGTTGACTATGCAACCTGGTCTCAGGACACTACCTAGCCAATTTTACGTAAATCCATGGCACCCGATTTCGTATACCTGGTGTTACGTTAGGTTACATTACAATGCGCCACCAAAACGTAGGATAAATAACAAAATTATTCAAACGTAACATATCTAACCAACACTTCTACAACGTATCAAATGTTTACGAACGCTATTAAAACGTAAAATAACGTACGAACGCCAGGCAAACGTATGATATTTATGAACGCTATGAAAGATGAATTTTCCCCAAAATGTTTAACCTGTGTTTCAAACAACATTTGGATGAGAACAACCGACAACAACTTGCCCTTCCTATGAACAGGTTCCTCACTGGAGCAGTGGGTGGCACACTTGTTTGGAATGCAGAAAGTTGCCGGTTGGCCTGGATGTATGCTGTACGTAGGATGATCATGAAATTTATGTAGAAAAATATGTAGAAATTGACAAATTATGTATTTTCTTTTTAAAATGCAAAAATTACATTACATTACAAATCCATTACATTCCATAAACAATAGGACACTTTGTAGGTGAAGAATCTGCAACACCTGGGTTTTATAGACAGCTAATATCACAACTGAAGTGTTGCTGGTTGTGATATTACTGGTTGCGTAAACAGAAATCAGTGTTGTCTTATTTTGGCTTGGCTGTTTTCAAAACAGCTTCTTCAGAGTTCTCTCTTTAAGGTGAAAAGATGATCCCAGAAACCCTTTCTGTAAATCTTCGAATGTACACACGCTGGACAGAAGCAGATTAAAGATTACCAACTGTACTGTGCTCCTACAACAACACATTAAGGGATGGAATCATGGAACACAAGAAAAACATGTATTATTAGTTTATACAATGTACTAAATGCCTCAACCCTTGACTACTCATTTAGAAAAGTTGGAGTACTATATTCCCACATACTCCGTGACAGTCCTGACCTCACAAAGGGGGGAGCATTCACTGAACATGTAAATAGGGGCATCAGGAATGTGTCAAATAGCTTTTTTAATCCACATTGCTGAGTAAGCACAGCAGTAAATCTTTACCCACTGGATAAAGGTCAAATCACATGTTCAAGAAACATGAGTTCAGTGGGGTTGGCTAATGGCTGTTTAGGGCGTAAGAAAAACAAATTTGTTAGCCAGAGGACATCGCTTTGAACTGTCACCTGTAATTACACTGAGAGCAGGTATTCGTTTATCATGGCTATGGAATGTAGGAAGGTATATTCATGGTTGATCTTTAGGCCACCTTTCTGTGCAAGTCACCAGTGGAGATTCTGAGAGCATGTTTTAAGTTGTTTGTTTCGTCCTCAGTTGGTGTCTCCCCGGGGTGCTGAACAGTTGACCTTCTGACTGGCTGTGCAATCTACAGTATATGACAAGTCTGTTCACACTGCCTCTGTATCTTACAGTAGATCAGTTGGTCAGTTTGAGAGCTCTGTCCATGTCATGACAAACCCTATCCTGTAAATCAAGACCAAGAAACACAACAAGGATGTCCAGATTGGTTTCACCCTCACAAAGCCCTCCTGATTTCTGTTTGTCCAAAGAGGGTGCGGCAGAAGTACAGCTCCATAGTCCCAGTGGGATGGTCTCATAAAGAAAACAGCTTTTGTGAAACAGCAGATATTTTATGGATGGAGAAACTGCCCCCCCCCCCCAACATTTTTTGTTTGTTTAATATTAATAACTGGCCAGAAAAGTGGCTTTCCAAGCACGACACAGGGTATTCCATGTACAATCAAGTCTGTGTTCTGTGGTAGAGCTCCTCCTATAGAGTCAATCTACTTCATGTGCCATCAGTGCCAACATTGCATGTTATGTCTATGCACGCAATGTTCAGCATTGTTTTTCCCTGTCAGGAGGTTCCTGCATCAGATCCCACACTGCACTCTGGTCTGACCTTAAGACTGGCTGTTATTATTCGCTGCTTAACCGGTTGTCGACTAAAGTTGTTTGTATATGCTGGGGTTAGAGAACATCCCATCAGGAGAAAATGCATCACCATTTACACTACGGTGAAGAGAATCTCGTCTTTCCTGGAAAGGTAGGGAAATCTCAAGTGGCGGAGAGTGGTGGAGGAAAAAGAGCGGTGTGGAGTGTTAGAGGAAAAAGAGCGGTGTGGAGTGTTAGAGGAAAAAGAGCGGTGTGGAGTGTTAGAGGAAAAAGAGCGGTGTGGAGTGTTAGAGGAAAAAGAGCGGTGTGGAGTGTTAGAGGAAAAAGAGCGGTGTGGAGTGTTAGAGGAAAAAGAGCGGTGGGGAGTGTTGTTCGATCAGGCACTCTTGTCAGGTTTTATCAGGAGTTATTGTGGGGTCAGGTGTGTCAGTACTCTGTAGACTATTGATTGAGATCAGTAGTAGCATGATTAGGCTGAAGGTGTCCGCTCAGACTGCTAACAGCCTCCTGTTGGGATGTTTGCTGGGAAATAAGGATCAGGCATGGTGTTGTATTTTGGTTTATGCCAGCTGATCTCTTTAGCTCTTTACATTTTGTTCTTTCCACCTGCACCAGAGTAATCACCCTCTGAAAAACCAAACTAACAGCAGCTGAGATTCCTTCTGCCAGAGGCCTTGTTGGTACCGGCAGTTTACTCAGATTTACATGCTGGTGCTGTGGCTTGTCCGTTTCCTGTGTTTTGCTCTCATTTCTAGAACTTAAGTTGTACAGTATTTCTTATTTCTTGACATTGCAGTGAAACTGTTGACTCAGCATTGTATTGCATGTTTACATCAGTGCAGTATCACAGGTTTTTGGGAAATGGACACAAAATACTGATAAGAAATTTGTGACATGCACACGGATAGGGCTTTTTTTATACAGGACACAATTTTCTTTAGGTGTTTTAAGAAAGGCAAGTGGTTTACTCATTTGTACTTCAACCAGGATGAGGGCAGAGCTTGCATTGTGAATGGCCTTGCAAGAACCCTGTTCTTACTTTAAATCATAACCCTTACCATAACCATAACCCTTACCATAACCATAACCCTTACCATAACCATAACACTTACCATAACCATAACCCTTACCATAACCCTTACCATAACCATAACACTTACCATTACCATAACACTTACCATAACACTTACCATAACCATAACACTGACATAACCATAACCCTTACCATAACCCTAACACTTACCATAACCATAACACTTATCCAACATTTATTACATGAACTTCTTCCTTCAGTGCACATCTGACATGAATTTCTAATAAACAATTTGTGTCTTATTCTGTGTTTGCTTTTCCATTGGCACTCAATTGAAACATTATTTTTGCAGAACAATACCGAAACTAAATTGAGCAGCTCAAGCGGTTTGACTTTACAAGCAAACAAACCTGATCTAAAAATAGCATGACAGGTCTTAGTTCTTGAATTTCTTCCAAGAAGCAGCGAGCAACACCGTTTTTTGTGTGAACTGAATATTAGTCCTATTGAATGTTCTTGGCATAACTGCACTAATTGATCCCTTTCAAGTCAACTCTGAAGGAAAACATGATGGTGTGTGATCGGAGCATATTGGAAACTTAACTGCTGTTTTTGGAAATTTGGCGCATGTCCATTGGTCACTTGGGACCTTTTTCTTCCACATGGAGGGTTTGTTCCGTTCTGCATCCTTCAGGGAAAGACATTTAGACGGGTGTGCTAGTAAATGTCCCTTTCCTCGTCACTGATAAGGGGAGAATACACAATACTCATGGATGGCGAAACAGTGATGTCTTCACTATCATAATGTGATAATAGCTGGATTATCACTGAGCAGAATGTGCTGAACATGAACGATTAAGCTTTTTAGTCATTCAGTCATCCATTCACTATTATGTCACGGCAAATCCCCCCCCGAATCATCTGCAAAAGCCTGTTTGAGAAAAATGGATATAAGTAACGTTATGTCTTCAAGTGTACTCCCTTGCAAACATAAGAAGTGTTTAGTCATTAGGACTACGTCTGGAGGTTGTCCCGTGGTTGGACCTCTCCTGTTCCTGTAGCCTACATCCCGCTGGCATTTCTCTCACTGTCACCATCCGCTTTGTCACCAGCTTCCCCTTAAGCACTCATCACTGTGACCATTACACTCCACTTGACTTGCTCTTGCTCATGCCTTAAAATCCACTTCTCCAGCAGTAATCTGTGTTGCCGTAGATATGTCACCCTGGTCACTTCTAAAGCCTTCACTTAAGCATGACACCTTTATCATAAGTTATTGTGCTTTTGCTGTGCTTAGGGTCATTTGTTTATATATTTTTTTTTTTCCTGGTGTATATAGTTTGTTTGTAATTTTATTCTTCACATTATTCATGTATATGGTTCTGCCTGTAGTCTTTTATTCCAGATATGTGTTTTCTGCCTCTCTACAATGCATGATATTCCTTTTCTGGCATGTTTGGAAATGAAAGCTCTGTAGATGTGAGTATTGACTCAGGCTGTATGAGAATTCAAGCCTCAAGTGGATTTGTAATACTCCCAGATAACTGCCAGTCATGCACATTCTTTGGCATTGCCTACTGATACAGACATATATACAATCCAGTCATACATCTTAATAAATGGCTCTGCTACAACCTACAGCACTCAGATCTTCCTCTAAATCATCAGCATGGATGGAGGCGTAGTGAACGAGTGGCAATTTTCAAACCCTGTCCATTAGTGATCACTGCAGCTCCGGACAGCCCACGCCAAAGCTTCCCAAAGTTCCCAACCCCCCTCCATTAAACCCCCCCCCCCCCCCCCCAGTCTCTGCTGCTACCCTGTGAGGGCCACTGTCAAAGGCCTGTTTTTGACCTGATCGCCTGCGTTTGGCCAGTTTAGCTAGCTAACGTCACAATGACGCGGCTCACATTTTCAGTTGAAATAGTACTTTCTTCCAGCTAAGCCACCTGTAGCAGTGGCTTTCTGGTGTGCTTTAAATTCAGGAAGCTGTTAGCAGAAGATGGGTTGGGGGTGTGCCGTGTGCAAATAGCACTCATCTGAGAACCCGTCGAAAGGTTTGCTGAAGGAATATTGAAATTCACACAGCCTCCCGTCCAGACCAGTCTGTAGCCTGGTGGTTTGCATTGGCCTGGCCATGTAGTGTCGGCACAACACAGACGAATCAGAAGTGTACGACTGAACGTTCTCATCGTGTTTTACGGTCAACAACAACCAAGAAGCTACTGGGTCGACACATCTGACTCATTAGCAGGTCCTAAGGGAGTGTATCCCCGGACACTGAGTCTAGGCAGCCCTGTCAGAACAACCATCATCTGAACCAAGGGCTCGTAGCCTTTTTTCACAGGAGGCCAGAGTGCACACAAATATTTTCACCATGTGCAATAACCTGGGGAGCGGGGAGAAGGTTAGAATGTCGGAGGGGTGACGTACAAGGGGTTCAGCCCATCCAATCAGCATGTGTTGTGTATGTGATTTCATAACGGCAGCCGTTCTGATCCTATTCACAGACAACAGTCACATGACTTGGGGATGAGCACGACACAGGGGGCGATTACGACACAGGGGGCGATTACGACACAGGGTGTGAGTCCTCACCCATCGCTGGGTCTGACATGAAAGGCGACTGGTTCTGACAGTAAAAGGATAGACACTAGAGAATAGTCTCCAGCCCCCCAGAACTCCAACATTGTCCTGTACTACTCCCAAAGCCTCCCGCTCAGGTGTTCCAGTTCCATTTTTGTTTTGAGGATTCTGAACCCTGTTCATATGTAAAATAATTATTCTAACGATAATTACCGTGCAAAAGTCTTAGGCCTCTTGATACATTTGCCAATTGTAAGCAATTCATCTGGGCATTAAGGGTTGATTTACTTGCAAAAATATTATATAACATTAGAATAAATACAAATAAAATAAATACAAATAAAATGCATAATGCAAATGAACAATAATGTCGTGTGGTTTGTATCTTATATGATTGTTAGAAAAAATGTCATAAAGTCATTTGAGAACACTGGGCAAGTAGAAGACAGAAAAAACAGTAAAAGCCAAAAGAAGAGTTATGGCAAATCCTGTGAGAATTACCACATGACTAAAAAGGATACAACTCAAACGGAGGCCACCAAGTATACAGATTTGTTTTTGCTCATTTTCATTGTATTAATGTTTCTTTGTGTTTACTGCAATGTAATGCATTGTATATAAAAAAAAAAAGTTACTGTTTAGAGAAACTTTTGCATAGTGCTGTATATGCTACATCTGTTATTCTAAATGGAATCAACATGGGCTGTAATCAGGTGTCTCTTGTCCTATTAATGCAGCATGTCAGTACTTCTGAGAAGCCCAGTGAAGCCAGGCAGCACATACAGTGGTGTGTCACGCCTCACCAGACATCAGTGCTGTCAGCTCAGGGAATCTTTGCTCTTAGAGGCCTCTTTCTTGAATCCAAGACACTTTCCACGTTTTTCATAGGTCTGTTTCCATTCATAATTGACCTGCCCTATGTAAGCAAGAAATTTGCCCTGAATCATTCCTCGTTGCCTCATCCGACATAGGCCAGAGTTTTCCGGGTAGCGGGCTATAAGCGTAGTACTTCACAAGCACCTCAAAACATCTGTGCAGAGAGATGGCTAGACTTCTAGTATCAAACGTCTTCTCTGACTCTTTCATATCCATATATATATCAAACTTTAATATTGATGGGGGCTCTCTGCTAGCAGATATGATTCCTCTGATGCATTAATTCAGCATGTTCTGTCTGGATCCAGAGATGCTTGCGTTTTACCACCTCACGTTTCCAGGCCCATACTTCATATCTCTGACCCCACTGAATTCTCTCCGTGGTGCAAGTCTTCAGCATAATCATTATCGTTTTACCGTTTACTGTGTTCTCTGAAACGGAAACTCAGTCCCACTGGCGGATTTGCATTATAAATGAAGAGTGGTTCAAACTCTTAATGCTGATTGGCCCGTGATATATGAGACCTGTGTACCATTGATCTTATTGACTGTTCTTATTGTGTTGTTAACCGGTTTATTTTACCAGTAAGGCCCATCAGGGGTTTGTGGTATGTGGCCAGTATACCACGACTGGGGACTGTATCTAGAATTTCTGTGGCGTGTTTAAGAACAGCCGCTGTCCGTGTTGCAGTCGCCACATAACGCAGCCACTTTCTTCTTATCGCTTAATTAGAGAATGTTGTGAGCCTCGGTGCTTCTTGAAAAGGTCAAAGTTGATGACATCCGCTGTCGGGAGCTCATAGTCCCCTGCACCCCGAGAATGGCACTGCACGGCTGTCGTAGAAACGCACCGGGTGTATTCGCTCAAAGTGAAAGTGTGTGACACCCACACGATCCCTCGGGGCATGAACAGGGCCTCCAAAACCCCAGATGAACCGCTTCCTGGTGGCCTTTACGTGAGATTGGTGAATGGAGGAGGCCGCCCGGCTGTTCTGCATGTGGGCATGGGCCCTATGGAAATGACATGCCACGCTGCCTCCACTGCAGACTTGTCTTTGCATGAGAGCACACACACACACACACACACACACACATTCCACTGTGCCAGCCTAGACGTATAACGTGTATGTTGACATAGATGGGGACACTTGGAAGCACAGGAAAAGGTGGAGTGGGTGGGTCAAGTTATCTCTCCTGCTGAGCGCCGTGACATTTCAAAAACACTGCAGCTCTGCAGCCGATCCGGGACCGTGCTGTTAGTCCTGTTATCTGTCACTGGGACTTCTGGGAGAGCCCCACCCCAGACAGTCGGCATTCTCTTCAGGACGTTTTTGTTTGTGGATGTGTCACGGGCTGTTCCAAAAGAAACAAGTGAGCCAGTTCAAAATAGGTCTGGCTAGAACCAGTCCTGACGTCCTCGAGCGGCAGCTCTAGTGACGTGGTCTCGCCAGCCAGGCTAAATTCAGTATTCCACTTAAGGTAAAAGAAACGACAACAAAGAAAACGTTTAAGGCCAAAAATGTCCCATGCCCCGGGAGTTTCCTTGTGTTAAGCCTGCTAACAGTCCATCTCTGTCGCTTCCAGACATAGCCGTGGTGGAGATGACGGACGCTTTCCGCCAGCCCTCCTTGTTCTACCACCTGGGTGTGAGGGAAAGCTTCAGCATGGCCAACAACATCATCCTGTACTGCGACAGCAATTCTGACTCGCTACAGTCCCTGCAGGTGAGCTTTGTGGTTCACACAAACATGCACGCACACGCCTCGCGTAAAAACATCTCTGTGGCCTGACACTTCCGTGTGTGTGTGTGTGTGTGTGTGATGAACAGCTGACTGAAAACTGGCATACGTGTGGGTGGGTGTGTTTGTGCTCTAACATGGACTGTACAACATAATGAAACTCAAGTTGCTCCACTCTGAAACAAACAAGGTGTTTCAAACATGTTTGTGGTTGCTGACTAATAACAGTCCCAGCCCTAGTAACAAAGTCAGGTTTAAAATAATGATTGTCGCTATTCAGTGTTTACAATGTGAGTGGGGTACAAGTAATGGCTGTCATTAGTGTTATTGTCATTGGTACATTGGTGATTTGTTGGTGATCGGTGCGTTAACGGCTTGACAGAAATATGTCTGTTTCATAGGCTGTGACATATGGCTATGTAAAATAAAAAGCACTTAACTAAGGAAAAATAAACACCAGACATAATTTGTTTTAATATTGCACCTCCTTTATGCCATCTCGGGCCCAGACAAATACAATTTTGACAACAGGAAAATGTGTCAATGATATTCTGACTCATATCCTGGCCGTTGCGAAGAAGGTTTGAATGTGTGTAAATACTGACATTTGTGCCCTTCGACTTCTTGGTGTAGACCCATGGCACAGCGTAAACTGGTTTGCAATGTGAGAGTCTTGCAGCCGTTAGGGAATCCCCTGTCATTGACCACCAACAACCAAGTCATGCAAATGAGACAAAGGCGGTATGGGTTTCCTGTGCATACAGTATGAGGAGAAATCATGAAACTCTCCTGTGGCCTCCATAGCTCTGATCTGGCATTGTCATTATAAATGCATTAAATTATTTTGCTATAATTTTTTTCACAAAGAATAAGGTCATCAAATAATTTAGTCCAGGGGTTCCCAACCTTTTTTTCCCCCCACAGGACCCTGTTTTTTACATGGAGAGAAAATGTCAGTCCTCTGTACGAAACACCCCACCAGCATGATTTGATTGATGATTTGATGATTTTAGGAAGCTACAAAAATGCACTGATCCAGGAAACTGATTCAGTGCTGGACGTCAGACAGGGCTACTTTGTCTGATCTGGCTCCAGCGACTCCTTGTGGGCGGTCAGGCTTCAATGAGCTCAGTCGTGGTTGTCGGCTAGGGAATGTGTTCTCCTGGTTGAGCAAGCAGCCTGATTACAAGTAGAATGGCTTGGGGCGTTATAGCTATTATCCTTCAAAGGTTAATATAAAAAGTAGCTGACGCACATTCATGCTTGGAATTTACTGTGTGATAAGTAAGTACATTTATCGTGATATGGATTTGTTTTCATATTGCCCAGCTGTAATCAGCCTCCCTACAATGCGATATTGATATTTCTCATTTCATTTCTCTTGCAGGATATTATTTGCCAAAAGAACACTGTAAGTACTACAATTCCTCATTCTGTGTTTTTACGCTCTTAGAAAGACACCTCTCTATTCTTCTTTCTTGCCCCTTCTTTTCCTGTGTGAAAGGAAGTGCAATGAACGTGTTTTTACAGATGGCAGCATTCAACAACATGGCAGTGTCTGCAGCCCCCAGTCGATCTTAACTACCCGATTTAATATCCCCCTATCTAGGCATTTTGGCAGTCTGCTGTGTGTACAGTAAGGCATTCTCCTTCTGTCAGAATTGTTTCTAGGATCGCTTTACTTATTTGACAGGCAGCCTTATTACCAGGGTGACTGGGGAATGTACGCTGAAAAACAGAGATAAAAGTATTTCTTTAAATTTCACTGCTCATTCTCGACCTCCTGTCTGCCTACCAGCTAGGTCAGACAAAGACACAACATTGTTTGTCAGGCTGGTGACACTGATGCTCTGTGGTGGTTGTCTGTGAGGTTGAGGTAAGGCATGGAAAGTTTGAGGTAAGCTAAGGGCATGGACAGGTTGATGTAAGGTACAGGCATAGACAGGTTGCAGTACAGTAAGTTAAGGGCATGGACACGTTGAGGTAAGCTAAGGGCGTGGACAGGTTGTGGTAAGCAGTGGGCATGGACAGGTTGAAGTACGCTACGGGCATGAAAAGGTTGAGGTAAACAGTGGGCATGGACAGGTTGAGGTAAACTAAGGGCGTGGACACGTTGAGGTAAGGTAAGGGCGTGGACACGTTGAGGTAAGGTAAGGGCGTGGACACGTTGAGGTAAGGGAAGGGCGTGGACACGTTGAGGTAAGCTAAGGGCGTGGACACGTTGAGGTAAGCTACGGGCATTGACAGGTTGAGATACACTATGGGCATTGACAGGTTGAGATACACTATGGGCATTGACAGGTTGAGATACACTATGGGCATTGATAGGTTGAGGTATGCTACGGGCATGGACAGGTTGGGGTAAGCAGTGGGCATTGACAGGTTGAGATACACTACGGGCATGGACAGGTTGGGGTAAGCAGTGGGCATAGACAGGTTGAGGTAAGCAATGGGCATGGACAGGTTGAGGTAAGCAATGGGCATGGACAGGTTGAGGTAAGCAATGGGCATGGACAGGTTGAGGTAAGCTAAGGGCGTGGACTTGTTGAGGTAAGCTAATGGCATGGACAGGTTGAGGTACGCTACAGACATTGACAGGTTGAGGTATGCTATGAGCATGGAGAAGTTGAGGTATGCTAAGAGCATGGGCTGGTTGAGGTAAGCTAAAGGCATGGACAGGTTGGGGTAAGCAGTGGGCATGGACAGGTTGGGGTAAGTAGTGGGCATAGACAGGTTGAGGTAAGCTAAGGGCGTGGACACGTTGAGGTAAGCTAATGGCATGGACAGGTTGAGGTACGCTACAGACATTGACAGGTTGAGGTATGCTATGAGCATGGAGAGGTTGAGGTATACTAAGAGCATGGGCTGGTTGAGGTAAGCTAAAGGCATGGACAGGTTGAGGTAAGCAGTGAGCATGGACAGGTTGAGGTAAGCAGTGGGCATGGACAGGTTGAGGTATGCTAAGAGCATGGACAAGTTGAGGTTTGCTAAGAGCATGGACAGGTTGAGGTATGCTAAGAGCATGGTAATGTTGTGGTAAGTAGTGGGCATAGACAGGTTGAGGTAAGCAGTGGGCATGGACAGGTTGAGGTATGCAAAGAGCATGGACAGGGTCACTCCTGTTAGGGGTGGGGCTGCTTGTAGGGCTTATGCCAGCGGCAGCGTTGCCCTCCCCAGGCTTATCTGGCTTATGTGGCTTTATGGAGCGGAATAAGGTGGCTTTGTGCTCCAGGAACCAGGTTGATGGTGTGTGTCTGTCTGTGTGTGTGGGTGTGTGTGTGTGTGACAACAGAACCTTGTGACTGACTAGTACATTTGAGTTCCTGTGAGTCTGTATCCACACACCGCTTTGTCGCTCACTACTCTGAGACCACACGTCATACTGCAGGGAGATGCCACACAAGTGACACCCTTTCTGACGACAACCTGACCTACCGCAGATAATCAGGACGACTGGTTGGTCATGATGTCATCTGACCTAATGATTAAAGTGTGTAATTGTGTCATTCTCTGCGCTGCGCCGTCGACTGCTCCCGCTGTATGAATGGTTAATCCCATACTGCCGGACTGCGACGTGAACTCTTTAAGTAGGCTACTGTAACGTGTGAACATCCTGGCTCCCTGTGTGTACTCTGCTTCTGACATGAGACTCTTTGTGTTCTACCGCCTGAGAATGCATGAGAGTTTGTGTTCTACCGGGGCTTCAGACAGTATACAGACCTTATTCACTTTCTCCACTTTTTGTTGTGTTATAGACATACTTTGTAATTTATTAAAAACTCATTTTCAGAAATGTTTGGCAATTTTATTGAAAACTGAAATATCTCGTGCATTCACACGCATGTCACTCCAAATTGAGAATAAATGCATCCTTTTTATTGGCGTTTATTGGGAAATTCAGTTGATTGGACCTGATTTTAGAAATACACACACCAACACCACTATAAACGCCATGAAGTCCAAGGAATTCTCGTAGACCTCAGAGATAGTTTGGAGTCTATGCTTAGACACAATTCTAAGTAACCAGGCAAGTAGGGCCTTTGCCAGGGAATGGCCACTTCAACAAAGCTTCAGAGTTTCTCTACAGAGATGAGAGAACCTGCCAGAAAAATAACCATCTCTGCACCTCTCCATCAGGCATTTATGGCAGAGTAAGATTGTCATATGCCTTATACTATGGCCTGAGTAAAAGGCATTTGACATGCTGCCTATGGGACAAAAATCGAACTATTAGTGTGTAGTTTAACTGTGTGGTGTGTTGATGAATGGCAAAACATTATCATATAAATGATAAATTCAGTCTATAACACATCAAATACATCCTAATACTTTGCAAAGGCTCTGTAAGAAGAGACTATGAGAATTTGGGACACGCACCCAGAGTTCTTTCTCTGTGGGTTCTTGTATTGTTTTGTGGAGCTGCATGTCACCTGTCCTCTGAGACCGTTGCCGAGGCAATCGAGCGGCTCAGTGGCACCTAGCTGGTAGCGAAAAAAAAAAAAAAAAGAATTAGTCTGTGAAGTGTTGTTGTCATGTAATCCACTGGGGCATAAGGCGTGCTGCGCGTGTTGCTAAATATAGGACAGGATGTTGTAATCTGTGGCTGCACTTACCTGTGACAGGCGGACACACGTTCTTAAAAGACTTCAGTGACTAGTGGTGATGTCATTAAAAGCGCGATTGCACAAGAGGAAGCTGTTTCACTCTGCAAAGTGCCTATCTCTACAGGAGGAATTTGAGCCTCCGTTCACTTCCTTAGGGCTGCAAGGGTGAGTGGCGAGTAGCCCAGGTGTGCTCTTGAAAATGGAAGTGAAACAAAGCTTATAATAGCCGCTTACTCTGAAGACTCCGGATACATCTGGGCAGCGTAGATGTGGATCGGCGTGGTGCCTTTTCCTAGCCCACGTGTTTATGTATTGTTTAACTTGGGATTCATCAACTAAAGCTTTTCTCGTGCTAACTGTTAATTCCACTACACTGACATCAGTGAAAGATTTAATGCTACACTACAACCCGGAAATACAGCTGGATGAGAGTATTAAGAAAGATGTGGTTTAAATATATTTCCTGGAGAGAAGCGGAGTTCAGAGGGCCTGAGGACAATGTGTTGCTCTGCCAAACGGACCGTAATGGCATTGTCATTGCTGATCTATCCCCCCTGGGCCAACATGCCCACGGGAATAAAAAAACACCATAGCCTCATCATGCCACGAGTGGTACATCACCACTCGTGTACAATACATGCAGCCATCATGCAATGTTGAATAATGGAAGTGCACCCGTCTCCACTAGCGTGGGCCCGTAGGGGCTTGTGTTCAGATGTCCCTGTCCACGTTCCCGAGCCAAGGCGTCACCTCTCGTTTACGTCCCTCCGCAGACGTGCTCGGCCAACTACAGCTTCATCCCATACATGGTGACGCCCCACAACAAGGTGTTCTCCTGCGAGAGCAGCATGATAAAGGGCCTGACCGAGCTGATGCAGCCCAACTTCGAGATGCTGCTGGGGCCCATCTGCATCCCTCTGCTGGACCGCTTTATCCAGCTGCTCAAGGTGCCGCAGGCCAACTCCTGGTGAGTAGTACATTACAGTGGGGGGTTACGGTGCAGTGAGGGGTTACGGTACAGTGGGGATTTACAGTAGAGTGAGGAGTTTCAACACGTGTTCCCAGGAACCGACTAGTTATCCTTTGAAAGCCACTATTAGCGCCTTGTTACTGATATATTACTACTATGTGTTTCAGTTTTTAGTAGTGATTTAGTGTTACAAGTAAACGTGGATGATATACTACTGTAGGACTTATTCACTGGTTTTGCAGTGACTATTTTGTTTTCACCAGTGTCTATTTCACCACTGCTATTTCAAAAGATAATGGTACTTATTCCAAAACCTGTAGTGGTTATTCCAATGTTACTACCATCTATTTAACGTGTACAAGAATCATCTTAGGTTCTCAGACTTGGAAAACTGAAATTGTTAGTAGTTACTATTGATATACACAAGTGCTCGTTAAATGATGACACTTGGGAATCAGTGTTGCCTCCCTAGTGAGGTGCAGCTGGTGCTGTCTGAGGGAATCAGGTGTGAAGACACACCACATATAATGATAATAGGGCTATTATCCCACCATATATTTCATTAACTTTACCTGTATTGCACTTTATAACAGCTGGATTTTCTGTTGTGTAATTGTCGCTGGTCTGGTGGTTGATTATGCCACGTGAACGACTGGTGTCTGACTGAACAATAAGCTTTTAAAATGTGACCTTTTTGGTTTTGTCTGATGTGTGTCCCTTAAGGAGTATTCCTGAGATTCCATTGCGTTATCCAACTCACTTGTCTTTTCTTTATTTGGTGTGCGTTCCTCTACAAAACACTGCATAGCAATCACAGCTTTAATGTTTGCATTTCTTAGTTCTATCTTAATGTTTTAGGATACTCTCTTTGCCAATATGCAGTGTCACAGCCTTTCTTCCAGGAATAGTGAGTCATACTGTAGAGAACTGAGAGAATTTGCACTTTGGATGAACATTTTGACTCCTGGAAAAAACATGCAGTGACAAATGCCTTGACGGACTTACCAGAGAGCATGTCCATTAACTCCACATTCAGGTGTCACAAGAGTGTGAATAATTGATATACTGCTCGTGTTTAAGAGGGTAGACTATTTATTATGGGGTCAGGCAAAACAGATTCTGTATTCGAGGCTTCCTAAAGAATTATAAACATACATTTTACACTTATTTTATCATGTATATTGACTGAGAATATATTCTCATTTAAAGCATTAACCTTGGGAGCAATTTGGAATAACAGCCTTTCTCAGCGAACAAATAACAAATGTTTTATCTCATTTAATTCTAGCAATTACTGGGGTCTCTAACACTTCCAAGATGCATAATTACTATTTGCGTTACTATTTTTTCTTATCTGTTATCAAAGGTTGCAACTTTTGTTGGGAATTATTCAAACACTGGGTTCCCTAAATGTATCAATCCCCAATATCACACAGACATAATGATTTGTTATTTATAGAAAAGTGAATTTGTAGTGCGAAATATCATCTCTTTGTGAAATATCCCTCTGTGAAATATGATTCCTCTATGAAATACCGTCTCTCTGTAAATCTTTCTGTCCCCTTCACAGCCAATACTTCAGAGAAACCATTCTTAATGAGATCCGGAAAGCACGGGAATTGTTCACGGGGTCAGAGCTGGCCACAGAACTCAGCCGTATTCAGCAACGATTGGACAACGTCGAGTGCCTTTCAGCTGACATTGTCATCAACCTGCTTCTGTCCTACAGGGACATCCAGGTACATTTCTTCTTCTTTAGCTTGTCAGATGCTATTGGCGTAGGCCATTTTCAAAGCAATGCCTCAGCTTTAGTGTTTTAGGGCCCCCCCTAGCTACGTAAAGTTGATGTCAGAAGGCCTACCATGGCCTTCCTGTGGCTCAACTTAAACCCACTGCATTCTGTTCTCCATGCACTGAAAACATTAGCCCAGCTTCACCCGCCCTGTACGGTTGCTATAGACTGCCAGCAGCCACATTAATAAAGAATGCCACAAACAAGAGATGAAAAGACAGGGTAAATTATTCAACATGTTTTGGATTTGTATACAGATTACTGGGTAGGAAATGGTAAGAGAGGGACATTAAGTTGTTGATGCCAGGAGTAGCCTGCCAGGAGCAGTGTGACTTTGTAATGGAACATGGACATAACTGTGTACATTTTGGGTTAGGTGTTATCTCGTTCCCAGACACTCCACCCAGATTTGCAGAAGATCTTGTGGAACACTATGACCAACGAGGCCTTCACTGGCAAATAAGAATTCCCTGAAAAACTCCTGCAGCGATAGACATTGGTTCGTCTGCCGACCAATCGGGTCCCATATACCCTCCATGTTTTGTGTACCCACGCACCAGTCCTTATGTAACATTGATGTGCGCACAGTGTTTCCCCTATACCGTGGGGTTGCGCACCAACACACCGACATCAACAACACAAAAGTCTTGATGCGTGAAATGCTTCAAACGTGTTTTTAATGTATTGGAAAAACGTCCTCCCAGTACACCAGTCTCTCTAGCTTGTCAACTTCATTTTCTTAACATTATTTGATAGTACTTTCTTAACATCATTCCCTAATAATAACCAAATGACTCCCCCTAAACTAACCATTCTCTAAAACTGTTCATGAATCGCCTCCCAGACTCCTAATAAAAGCAACTAACATTATATAATGTGTGGGGGGGGTATGGATTTACAACATAATCCCTCTCAAAAGCTAATGAGCACAAGCAGATTAACAGGAATAATAACACAAAAATACATATATTGTTTTATATTAGATAGGTTCTCTATATGACTCTAACAAGTTCTCAATGTGCTACACCTTATAATATTCCAAACCTTATGTAAAGTATTACTTAAATTATATTTTTTTGTTTCGTTTATATACACAATATGCCCTATATACGAACATTCAAAGTCTTTGCTGCCGAATGTATATAACGTTTGACCACAGACTTTTATTTTGAAGGCAACCGGAGGTCTTATTGTTGTTGCCGAATCTCTAATGTTGCCTGCATGACGCTAATCTATCGCAGCCAGTTGTAGCTATCCGAGTTGTGACCATAGATAATAGAACATGCTTTATATCTATGGTTGGGGCAGTTCGCTAGCTAGCTTCTTACCTTTGGTTGCCGCTCAGACGATGGCTACTACTTTCTATCAATGTGACAGCCACTTACTGACCGTTCAACACAAATGCAATGTCTCTCTGACTTTATAAAGGGCTTGATACTCGGAAGGTAGAGTGCAGGACGTTGTTGCTCTGCTCTGATGCTCGTGTGAAAGTAAACAGTGCACAGTGCTGAACTGCACTCAGCTTGGTAAAAAAATATAGTATTTCATTAAGTTTTTCTGTGGAGGCGCATCACAATTTAGCAGCAGGAAAGCGCCGCTCTGATTACAATAAGAGGGAAACCGCAGAGCTGCCTCGAAGGCACAGTTGCAAGGCATAACAAGGCAGTTCTTGTTTTATAAATAATTGTTCATTCTAATGAAAAGGTGTTATGGATTATTTGCTGGCAGTATAAAGTGGCTGGCTCAGGCTAGACTGGATATTGTAGACGTGTACAATATAATGCCGCCCCATTGCAGTATTTTAATTGACTACATTAACATGCCATACTTGATACTCCCATGAACGATACAGTCCCTACCTAACAGCCTGGGTGAGTTTACTTCTGACCAGAATGTGGCTGGGTGGGTAGATGGTTTCTAATCATGTTGTTTTTCTGTGACTTTATGTAATGTAGGATTATGAATCCATAGTGAAGCTTGTGGAGACACTGCAGAAGCTGCCCACATTCGACCTTGTGGACAATGCGCATGTCAAGTTCCACTATGCTTTTGCACTGAATCGGTAAGACCCCTGATCTAGTATGTCCACACACTCACACACTCACATGCACACTGAACATGTGTGTCTTTGTTATGAGTTGGAACATTACAGATGCCAGTTTGGAAAGTATTTACTGCTTACTTTAACATGCTGTCTGACTTGTAATCACCCACTGATTCTCATGGTACATTCAACTTTAATTGCTCCCTAGATTCCAGAATAACTGGAAAAGGTCTAGCATTACTGCAATGCAACACTGGTGTCTAGCCCGTTAGGATGAAATGTTTCTGCACGCTCTCAAAGAGGCATGTTAAGAAACCTGTTGCATAATTGGGAAAACCATTGAATGGCTCCAAAACATGGATGGTTGTCACGTGTATGTGTTTAGACAGAAGCCCCTTTGTTCCCTTTTCCACAACCTGGAGGTGGTTCGTGAACTCTCGGTTTATGATTGGTTTGAATGAAATCTCTTCTTCCAAACATCGCTGAAAGCTGAGTGTTCTGTTGACTGAGGTAATTGGCTTAAAGTAGTGTGAAAACGGCATAGCAGTGATGTAAACATTAGAATGTTGGCCCGTACCCCCCCCGCACACTCCCGCCCACAGCGCTTGCCAGTGGCATGACTGGAGGGAGCCAAGCTGACTCACTGCTTAGTTCACCCGCCCCTCCAGTTGCCCCCTCACCCGCGGCTTGGTGTGACGTGAAAGCTGGGCCGAGGAGCCAGAGCTCCAGCCTCCCTGAACGGCGCCCCGTTCCCGTCCCCTCTGAATGGGCTACATGGGAAAGGCTTCCGTAGCATAACCGTCATCTGCGGAGGTCCCCATTATTCGCACGTTGTTGGCAGATACATTTTTCCAACCTCTAGACTCAAACTGGGGTGTGTTGTAGGGGAGTATGGGGGGGGGGGGGTAGAGGGGTGTATATTATGGGAAGAATAATCAGATAATGTGTGATGAGAATGTATGATCAAAATAGAATGGGAGGGGGTGGGTCTAGCTCCTGATACAATAACACTATTACAGTGTGGTTTACGATTGGTTATTGACAGATGAGTGCTTGGTCATTTGTGCCCGAGTTACTCCTCCCTATAATCATTACCCTATCAGGAGTTAGTTAGCCAAGCCTTTACTGATGAGGTCCACACTCACACGGTCTCTCACACATACACACATACACAGTCTCTCTCTCGCACATACACACACACACACACACACACACACAGTCTCTCACACATACACACATACACAGTCTCTCTCTCACACACACACACACACAGTCTCTCTCTCGCACATACACACACACACAGTCTTACACACATACACAGTCTCTCACACATACACACACAGTCTCTCTCTCGCACATACACACACACACACACACACACTCCCCGCAGACGTCTGGTGTGTATAACCTCCCTCTCAGTTTAGCCCTTCAGACCGCCAGAGAAAGACGAGAGATGAAGACGGAGAGACGAAAAGAGAGACTGACGGGGAGTGAGACAGAACAAATAAGGGCAGACATAGAGAGAGAGAACCCCTAGACAGAGGGAGAACCCCCAGACAGACAGACTCACAGTAAACCCTGTGCAGGTTTCAATTCATACTTCATAGATGAGTCACAACACCACCTGCTGATTTCAGTATTTCAGCAACTCAAGTCCAACCAAAGATATGGTAGTTTTATTTTTTTGATTAAAAAGAGCTGTGAGATTTGGATGATTTTACATTTCATTTGCAGCCCAGGGTGTTAAGGAAATGATACCCGGCACAGGCGAAGTGCAGATCTAGGAAACTATTAATTGCTTACTCATTGTGTGCTTTCACCTTGTTTCCTGCTCAAAATCCATTTGCCAGGCAGATCCCAGGGAAAGGACCTCAGGCTTTTCCATCCAGTGACTTTTTAAGAGACAGAGAGAGAGGATGCAAGTGTGTGGAATTGAGATCTCCCTCTCCGAGGGAGTGATTCGGGCCATATTAAAGCAATTACGTTTTTATTTTTCTTCTTCTACTGTCCAACTGTGTTCTTAAAGGGGAATCAGCTGCGCAGAAATGCCACATGTAAAAATGGGTCAACTTCACCTTTAACTGCATTGCACTTTCAAGACAACTGGGAACTTGGGGGTGGGGGGGGGGGGTAGTTAAATTATGCCATCATTGATGTTTTGTTTGGAAAGTCTTAGCTCTCGGATGATCCCAGAATTTCCGACTTGGACTTGTTCCCAGCACAGGTCTGACATTTCCTAGTTACAAATTGTCTTGAAAGTGGCACAGTGCCTAAGGGGGTCTGATACTGTACCTGATGTCTGGGAGTCAACCGTTGGCTGTCTGTGACCACTGGTGCTTCCCTCTGCCTTATTCAGGAGAAACCTTCCTGGGGACCGTCAGAAGGCACTGGACATAATGCTTCCTCTGGTGGAGTCTGACGAACAGGTGGCCTCAGACATCTACTGCATGGTGGGGCGCATCTACAAGGACATGTTCCTGGAGTCCCACTTCACTGACAAAGCGAGTAGGGATCAGGGCACAGCCTGGTGAGAGACACAAAGACCGCGGGGAGCCTTTTTCTAACCTCTCCATCCGCTCTCCCTCCTCAGTAGTTAGAGAAGTCGAGAAGTCCTCCCCCATCTCAGACTTGGAGCTGAGAACCTTCAGGCTGTGACAGATACCACTGATGATGTGTTTTTTAATTGCAGCCTTCCTTGTCATGCGTCAGGACAATTAAACATGGCTTTCTCGTTAAAGTCTTGTTCATTTGGGCTGTCTGTGTTACAACCCAGACCCAAACATCTTTGAAGAGCCTTCTGGTGGTATTCATATTCATTCCCTCAGTGGAACAGACTGCTCATTAAGTAAATGAGGGTTTCTGTCTGTGAGCGCCAAGCTTTGTGTAGCAAACGGTTTATCTGTGTGCCCGGCTCAATATGGTTGCAATTGTTTTGAACGCTTTGTGTGTCAAATTAAATCACATTTTACTCATGTGTAGAACTACAGTGAAATATTTTCTTACCGGCTCAATTCTCTAAAGGCAGATAGAAGTATAGGAGAAAAAAATTAGAAAAATATCCATGTATGTCTCTACACACACATAAACATGACAAGGGATGATTATGAAATGATATGAATCAGTTGCTTGGCGATTTAGAGGGAGGACCCATGAAGCCAGGGAGGGAGAGACAAAGCTCTAAAGCTCTTAGCAATTACTGTCGGCACATGCAGTCAGATGAAAAGAATGAGCGGTGCTAGTTGCCGATTGTAAGTCTCCTTCCATGTCCTTCCTCTCAGGTTTAAGAAGGGGTTTGAATCCGAGCCAACGTTACACTCTGGTATCAACTACGCCGTACTGCTCCTGGCAGCGGGACACCAGTTTGACGCCTCCTTCGAGCTCCGTAAAGTTGGTGTGTATTGCCTAACACTTTATTCTCCTTGATATCTAATGTTCAGCCTTGAGCTGCCTAGTGGGCCCCCATAATACATCGGATCAACAAGTAAGCTTCTCTTTGTACCTACTGCCGTGAAGCCCGAAATCAATATTTGCTCAGATGAGAGTTCGAACATTCACACAAACTGCCTGCTTATGAAGAAATGTTCGTAGTGATAACAAGGCATCCCATGAAAAGAGGTTCCAGTGTGAACAGGAGACCCGCGGCTCTACTGCAGGGGGTTAATGGGAAACATTCGGTTTAACGTTCCCAGTGACGTACGCCGTTTTACGTTTCATGCTTTATGCAAGTATGTTCAGGGCTTTCTGGCGCCCGCTCTCAGTTGACAGGGTTTCCTGTGAAACCTAAGGTAGCTCAGGAATGTGAACAACCGTGGAATCAGACCTAGGCTCCCTCCCAGCTCGTCCCCCTCCTTAGCGTGACGTGTGGCGGCATGTCCCGTGAGCATGGCGGCGAAACCAAAACAACCACGCACCAGTGTCCTCCACCATTTAGCAGCACAATAACAACTTACATTGCACATTGAGACTAATCCAAAGTGTTCATTGAGGCTTCTCCAAGCTAAATATCAGGTGAAATAGCTGACATAAGGCACAAGTTTCCAAGCAATGGTCAAACAATATTATGTATTAGGTACATAGCCAAAGTTATGTCCCGATAAGCCTCTGGGATCATTTAAGCGTGAATTTTGTATCTTGGGTGTTATTGTGATAAATCCCGACCAGACCTTTTTGTCGTCATCAGGAGTGAAGCTGAGCAGCCTGCTTGGGAAGAAAGGTAGCCTGGACAAGCTGCAGAGCTACTGGGATGTGGGTTTCTTCCTGGGAGCTAGCATTCTGGCCTGTGACAACACCAGAGTCATACAGGCCTCTGAGAAACTCTTCAAACTCAAGGCTCCCGTCTGGTGAGAGTGTGCTGGTTTTGCTTTGTGTTACATATAAATCTCAACCCAAAGAAAACCTAATAAAATCTATCTAACCCTTAGTCATTCAGTGGCCTATTTCCTTTGATGGTCAAGATTTACACATTCCAACATATCCCCCCCCAGCCAGTGGGCTGTTGCATGTAATTTCAACTAACGTGTGTGTTGACTGCGCCCCAGGTATTTGCGCTCTCTCGTGGAGACTATACTGATTTACCAGCACTTCAAAAAGCCCTCTGTGGAGCAGCCGCCCAAGCAGGAACTGGTGGACTTCTGGATGGACTTCCTGGTTGAGGCCACAAAGAAAGACGTGTCGTCTGTCCGCTTTCCTGTACGTAACCCTGGTGGGGAAACCAATCTGCTCCAGGCTCTGTGTTTCCACACTTTCCTGTAATTTTTCACTCTATAGATTTGACCTAGACAGATAGATATACATACACAGAACAGATAGATATACATACACAGAACGGATGGATTTTTTTCTTAGGCAGTTCGTGTTGTTTCTACCTCCTCTCGCTATAAATAGTCTTGATGTCGCAACGGTTGTCATTTCTTCCAGGTGCTGATATTGGAGCCCACTAAAGTGTATCAGCCCTCGTACCTGTCGATAAACAACGACGCGGAGGAGAACACCGTTTCCATCTGGCACGTTGCCCCTGACGACAAGGCGAGTCTCAGGCCACAGGAAGTGTCTTTTCACAAACCGGGAGTGCAAGCCTGCCTGTTCAGACATCGGCTGGCCTCTTCGGTCTGACATTTTGATGAGCAGTTATGTTTTGAAGTGTCAGTCATCAGCGCATTGTTTAGAGTTTTTTTCTGCTCTCTCAAACAGCAAAGGGGAGTCCATGAGTGGAACTTCAGTGCCTTGTCAGTAAGGGGTGTCAGGTTAGTGACATGCACGCATTGTAATGTATGGCCACCGCTTTCCTCCTTTGTGCCTCATGCCAGCAACATCAAATATGATAATATGGCAGTCTAGCTCCCAAGGCAGTATTAGTCAGAGGTCCCTTCATGCCTCTCCACCCCCCCTCCCCCCCAACACACACACACACACACACACACAGGAATTCAGCAGCAGACAGACAGGCTGACTGATCTCCCACTTTAGAGGGCCTCTGTGAGATGTTGCTAGGGAACGTGTGTTTCTTGGTTCCCACTCACCCTCCAGTGCTCCAGGAGACAATGGCAGTTTCCTCTGTCGCAGCAGTGTGCAATTGTAGGCTAGAAACAGCCACTCCGCTCAGGCACTGGTCTTGGTTAACTGGCTTTTTGTCAGAGACTCCAATATATATATATATAATTATCGTGTACGTGTATCGGTTCATTTCAGATTTACGGCCACTTGTATTGTGTGTTTGAATGATGAAGGGCATTTGGTAGTAGAACCCCCCCAAGCCCTGGTTAAAATACACATTGAGATTCTACTGGAATGGTTCAGGCCCTGACAGCCGGTCCAGGCCTGTGTTGTCTCTAACTGAAAACTCTTCTCCCAAAGTATTTCCAAGTTCGACGAGCGCAGTGCCTTCCTGTACGTGCTACACAACTCAGAGGACTTCCAGATCTACTTCTGCACGGAGATGCACTGCAAAAGGTCTGTTGCTCCTCTGCCACTCTGTGATCCAGCTCTCCAAGGCTGCGACTAAACTTAAGCAACTCTCAAAGAGACCTGGCAAAGCCAACCAATGTCATTAGCTGTACAGTGTTATTCAGGGAGTGCCGGTGTCATTGGGTTTTCTCCCGTTTTAACACTTGACAGTGTGCGAAGGGGATTGACCCTGTTATTCTGCTGACGCCTCTGTCATATATTTGGTATTAAGCAGATTTGGTGTTAGTGTGGGCGTAAGTTAGGTATTCAAACCAGTGTGTGGGTCTGCCCTGATATAACTGTGCTCTGTGTTGCAGATTCTGTGATCTGGTCAACAGCATCGCCGAGGAAACATGGAAAGGTCCGGAAGAGGGAGAGTGTGACTCTGAGGCCCTAGAGGTGAAAGAGGGGAGACGGACAGTCCTTTTGTTCCTGTTCAGTCTGATTATTGTATTTCTGTCTCAACCAGGAATTGCCTACTGTACAGCAAGAGGTTTTGGGTGAATTCAACAGCAATTTGTCTTAGATTTTAAGAAGTTTTTTAACTGTTAAACAAGACGCAAGCAGGTGAAGCATTGAAATGGACAGCGCCAACTTTCTACAGCGTGAAAGCGAGTGGCGCTGTCCATGTGTGTTTTGCAGAGAAAAAATGTAGGAAATCAGTGGGTGTATTGTAGGTGAAGCACCTGGCCCTTTATTCAGCAATTTTGCCTGTAAACAATTACACAAAGCCTTGACACACCCTCTTTTCTGTCCCACAAAAGAATGGCCCAAATCAGATGTCCCAACTGGTTCTAGAACATTGTCGGAAAGGCACCACGCCCTGTACAGCTCACGTTTCCCTTTGTTTCGGTCTTATTACATATAGACAACTCAGACTGCATAGCATAGCTGTTTTAGGATGTACCTATGTCCATAGACTGTGATGCTCCTTGAAGTTAAAATGTACCAACATTTCCTGTGCTTGACTCCTCAGTACGACTATGAGTATAACGAGCACGGGGAGAGGGTGGTTCTGGGAAAAGGTACATTTGGAGTGGTGTACGCTGGCCGCGACCTTAGCAACCAGGTTAGGCTGGCCATCAAGGAGATACCAGAGAGAGACAGCAGGTAAGTGAACGTTAAAGGCCCTACCTCCAGTCCTCAAAGCCTGCCGTTTGCTCATGCAGTTACCGTCAGATCAGAAACACGTGAAGGCTGCATACAGTTCACAGAATTTGATGTCATTTGCATCCATGACACGTACTGTTTTTTTTAGGTCCTCGCATAAAGTGGTAATTCAGGGCACAACAACCAAATTGGATTCTCAAGTGACCATTTCAGCGCCAGGGAGCTCATTGGAATCATCCGCTGTGTTAGCTGTGTGCTCATTCGGTGTATCCATTCTTTAGACTGCAAGGTGTTAATACAGGGGAGGGATGTCACCTAGCAATTTGTGTAGCAAACACTCCACTGGCTTGACTTTTGTGTCACTGCCTTCAAGCCTAGTCTCTGGTCTGCCTTCTGCTAGCTAATTATGGGCCTGTAGAGCAAGTATCCTGTTGTGTATGGTTCCACTAATCAAATCATAAGTCATTAGGGGGCACTCATGAGGTAACTCCGAAGTGTCAGCAACTGTTATTAATAATTTAGAAGCAACTCCGAAGCATCCTCTCAGGATAGCGAAAATGAAATCCAATAGGTGTCTGGTTCACTTGAATAGCCAACCGTGTAATTACGTAAGAATGTATTTCGTTGTTATTTTTGGTGTGCACTATGCAAGTTGTGAACAGTTCTCTAGAAGAGTGCGGTAAAGTGACATCTCATAGTTAGCTGGTATGGGTCCTTAAATAAAATACAAGTGTATTTGTCACGTTCTTTGTATGCAACATGTGTTAAATGTGAAACATTTCAAACTAGCAAGAGAAAGGGATGAATAAGAGAGAAAAAAAACAGACGGGTAAATTAAATTACAATAGAATGTACACAATGTAAAACAAATAACAGTAAAGAATTCCAATGGCTTGGTTATAAACAGGAAGTAGCAGTACCCATTCGATGTGCAGGGGTAAGTGGTAGTTGGAGTTTCTGTACAAGTAGGTATGCGGGGCTTCTCTCTAGTTGTACTTGATTACTACCATAGGTTCGTGGACTGAGACTGAGACACTTGACATCTCTCAGATCTTCTGATGGGTTACTGAAAGCTTTTACTTTTTACTGTTACTTCTACTGTTACTTTCCAAGAACAGAGCTACAGTGCAAATGGCTGTCTTATATACAGAGTGCCCTGGTCTTTTATCTGAGAGAGACTGAGAGAAAAAGAGAGTGCATCCTTTCATTGCTCAGAACACTGCTAACAGTGGGTGTTCAATCTATTCTCTCATAGGTATTCTCAGCCCCTCCATGAGGAGATTGCACTTCACAAACACCTGAAACACAAGAACATTGTGCAGTACCTGGGCTCCATCAGCGAGAATGGTTTTATCAAGATCTTCATGGAGCAGGTTCCTGGAGGTGAGAGGGCTGTATGTACAGGATTAGAACTAGCAGAACTCCACTAGACCTAGAGACAGTAAAAACACACCTGTTGTGAGTTATGTAATATTATCCTGCCTGTTTGATCAAGTACACTGCTTAGAGTGCATGTATTCTTTGTGTCTTGCCTCCAGGAAGCCTGTCTGCTCTGCTGAGGTCTAAATGGGGCCCTCTGCAGAATAATGAGCCCACCATTGGCTTTTATACCAGACAGATCTTGGAGGGACTCAAATACCTCCATGACAACCAGATCGCTCACAGAGACATCAAGGTGAAGCCTCGTCGTCGTCCCCCATCTACTGACACTCTTTTGCAAAGCCTATGCTTGGCCATTGCCATTTTGCAGTATAGCCCTGGCCATTACGAAGGCAACGTTAATTTCAGCGTTAAAGAGCTGCATTGATTTATGAGAAATGCTGGTTCTGGTGTGATGACTTATCGTCACACAGGAAGGTTGACGACACGTACTCTGACTCAGTCTGTCATAATAAAACTCTGGCCACATGTTCGTCTCACAGGCCTCTACACGCTGCCCCATTTAACAATATGGTCTCATAAAATGATCTGAGCAGGCGTTCATGTCAACGGCCGCTATCCTCTATGGGCCTCTGATGACTCCCTCCGCCATGTAATGAACTCAGCCCACGTGTACAGCCTACAGCTGATTGGCTTAGAGGAAATGCCTTAGATTAATAGGCTGTCATTACAGTCTGTGGATTGAGTAAGGGGGGGGGGGCGCTAACACTTTAAAGGTATTTTCTCATTCCATTTGCTCTCTTTATATCCACAGGGTGACAATGTGCTTATAAACACATATAGCGGAGTTCTGAAGATATCCGACTTCGGCACCTCTAAACGGCTGGCTGGGATTAACCCCTGCACTGAGACCTTCACTGGTATGTACGGGTCTGCCCGCCTGCCTGCATGGTAAAATGCCTTGATGGACAGGAGGATGTGTAAGCATGGCTGGACCCTCAACCCACACGTTGATCTCACTCTCTATTTTCAGTAGCTTCAGCTGTGCTGAGGTATAATCGACAAAAAAAAGTTTTTTTGTTGAGCGCTTGAGGATTGATCTTGTTTTAGCTCATCCTGTGTAAATGGTACTGTGTAGGTCCAAATTGTTGTGCGGTTGATTTTCACAGTGGTTTGGCAAGAGTTTAGGCTCAGGTCTGGGTGCCAGGGATATGCCACCAAGGCAGCCAATGGCTTGAGAGTTTTGTTGAAGTTGTCTGAATGCCGATTGGTGCTTAGAGATACTCTTCCTTTTCATCATGAACCATCCAGGTCAGTCAGTGGGGCTCACCGAAAGGATCACTTCTGTCAACACATTGACCAACATTGTTCATGGGTTTCAAAGTGTGCTGCATTGTGGGCATAAACATTATCAAACATATGCCTTACTGGTCAACTCCTTGATGCTTAGAACAGCCGTGCGATCAAAGTTAATTCATTTTCCACTCCAGTTTGTGTATAGGACTGTGCTGCAGAAACTTCCATTATGACCTCAAAAACAAACTGGCTAATCTGCAGTTATCAAACACTCACTCTCAAGACTGGCTGGTCCTAGATATGTCAGAAGCTTGCTTATAGTTATGGAAAATCTATTTTGTCTGCAATGCCACCCCCCACCCCCCCCCCCCCCCCCCCCCCCCCCCCCCCCCCCCCCCCCCCCCCCCCCCCCCCCCCACACACACACACACACACACACATATGGAATGTTTTGCAGAGTTTCCTTAAGTTGGATGTCCTGGTGCCAAATCTTTGTTTAAATAAAGTTTTATTTATTCACTGTGATTGCTTTTCTTAATGTGATTTATAGCTCTGTATTTGTCTGTGGTATTTTATTGTTGCAATACACAGCTCAACTGTAAAAGAGACACACTAAAATACATAAAAATAGGCATTGGCGTAATTCTACTTTTAGTTCTAAATTATAAATTAAAATGCAGAAACGAATGAAAGGCAACAAACAATCATGTAACAAGCCCCTTCCCACCAAACCAGATCCACCTGTAGAAGTGGAATTGTAATAGCATCTACATAATTAGCAATAACAAAGGCAAATGTCAGTTTTGCAATTCCGGCATTTCCTGGTAACGGCAAAAGTTGTCCGACTTGCTGCTGGTGTGACTACTTCTGCCGAGTTTCTTGAAGCTGCTTTTAGCTTACTAGTAGGCCGCTCCCAGTTTCTACCATTTAAGTTGTCAGCCTTTGTGTGTGTCCCTGTTTCATCATGGCAAATAGCTGACTTATTAAAAGTTCTATTAGAGCACCACTTGCCGTAGGCTATAATTACACCCCAAAAAGACTAATTTGATCCAGAGTTACTATAGGTACTGTTTTGATTAGGCAGCAATACCGAATGTTTAGTGCATTGTAAAATTCTGCTTGTGCAAAATTAAACCTCTAAACTTAAAACAGCCCTGATACGATTTAAACCTCTAAACTTTTTTCCAGCCCAGATATGCAGATTTTACAAATCGTGACTAGTAGCTTTGACAATTGTATGAATTGCTGCATGTCTGTCTGTCTGTTGTTGTTTTGCAGGAACACTACAGTACATGGCCCCGGAGATCATAGATAAAGGCCCTCGAGGTTACGGGAAGCCGGCAGACATCTGGTCCCTAGGCTGCACCATCATTGAGATGGCCACTGGGAAACCACCCTTTTACGAGCTAGGGGAACCACAGGCTGCAATGTTTAAGGTCAGAGTTCAAAGGTCATGTTAAGTTAGCTTTCCAGCGAGCAGAGCAGCGCTGCCTGAATGATTGGGCGTTGAATAACGAGTCGTGGTGATATGTGGTTTGGCGGACTTGCATCTCTCTGTGGTGAAGTCAGATTGGGGGGGGGGGGATCGCTACCATTACATAGATCAAGACATATGTCTCTGATGTTGTAACGTCTGTCCTGGATCAGAGTGATCTGTATTGTTTAATTCCTTCTCTGTGCAATCAAGATAATCCAGATTTTCGGAATCATAACATCCCTAATGAAACCTAATGGCACTGAGTCCTGATTAAACGTCTGATTGGATTACCAAATCAATATCCCTACCTTAAGGATCACCATTTTTTGTTTGTTTGGAAAATTCCAACATTTTATTTTATCCAATTGCGTTATTCTAATCAGGTACCTCTTTTAGAAACTGGAGCAGAGACGGTAGTATGCCAAGCATTGCATGTGACTGACTGTGTTTGAACACGAAAACTACAAACAGGGATTTAAATAAAAACCTCAAAGTTATCTTTTGTGCTTAGTAGCTACCACCAAGTGCCAGTGTTTGTGCCAACAAATTGTCAAGTGATTGGATTTCATGCTTATTCAACTAGAAGATCAGACACAGTACTCAGAGATGGAATGCGCAGCACAGCCTATTCCTAATGTGTTGTTTTGAGTGTCTGTTTCACTGATGAGCCCTCCTCAAGCTTTTCCACTTGTTTCCGTTTGAATTGGAAATATCACAGAGACTGGATATATGTAGGCGATCTGAAATGTCCTTTTAGATATGATCCAACTGGGTGGTCTGAGCAACACAAACAGAGATCATGTTGAATGGAGGCCAGCGCCACAAAAATGTCTATGCATTCTAATGGAATCACAGTATCAGAAACTCGCCGTGCATTTCTGTGTTATCACAAACCTTTCACGGTGCTTTTAAACCACTGATCTGTGGCAGATTAGGGCAGTCCTTGTTATACAGCAGATGCTACCACCTCTCTGTCTCATCCTGTTAGTTTATCTCATAACTGGTCAAGGTATTTTTATTTTTTTGCTAACACTGTATTGATTCTCTGTAATGGCTTACATAAGCGACTAGCATTGGGAAGCTTGTGCAGCACTTTCTCACGCTTGCTGTTCTATCACAGTGAAGGCATTCGGCAACGATTCTCATATGAACTCTCCTGACATTCATTCTCTTGGAATGTCTTCACTGGGAGGGCCGTCACATTCCCAATCTCAAGCCTAAGTTCCCGAGCCGTGGTTGGAATGTCTAGAGGAACTTCAGGCAAACTCCTAGCCTGGCGTTTCCCCGTTTGTCCTTTGCTGTTAACTTGACCTCCCGCGCTGTGATGGCGTTAGCATGTCTGCATAGTGTTACCATGCCACAGTGCTATGGGTTACAACAGGTCAGTTGACTCATCACAAACAAACAAGTACCTAACTTGCCTGAGGTGCATGTGATGTGATCTTTCATAATCTTGGTTGTAGCTACAGGTTTAGGCCCGTAGGTCTTACGTGACTTGTATAGGTCACTTGACTTGGGATTCTATCTAGGAGGTTCAGCGTTACAGTGATAGTCTTTCAACTGAAATATCGCCCTGCGGGGGAGGGACCGCATTCATGGTAATTGTTGCGTATTTCTTCTCAATGAAACGATGCCTTTAATTTCAATGACAAAATGCGTATTAAAGACCTTACAACTGTGGCTTGGTCGCAGTGGCAGGTTAGAGCCCAGTTGACTGTGTTTTGACTGCAGGTTGGTATGTTCAAGATCCACCCTGAGATTCCAGACTCCATGTCCGTGGAAGCCAAGGCCTTCATCCTCCGCTGCTTTGAGCCCGACCCCGACCAGAGAGCAACCGCACTGCACCTCCTTACTGATGAGTTCCTTACTGTCACCAGCCGCAGAAAGAGAGCCAAGAGCAACTTCGCAGGTAGCTAGCACAATGCTTCACAGATCAGTGATTGCAGTAGTTAGTTAGAATATAGATATAGGGTTACGTCAATAGAAAGACAGAAATAGGGTTATATCAACCGAAAGACAATTGTAAACCAGATACTTTTAGGTAGTTTTTGTATCTGTTTCATGTGGTTTCTGCCCAATTGGTCATTGAACAACAATTGAATGAAAAAAAGTCTGTGTTTTTCTTCACAGCTCTTACACCAGCTGGTTCAGGTGAGTTAATTTGAATGTCCGTCCGTGCAGTTCGTCCTATTTCAGTTCAGTGAGTCTAAACCAGTCCACATTAGGATAAACCAATTGTGGTGTTGATACATTCTCATGGTACTGTAATGTAAAAGAACCAGGAAGCTCTGATGGTCTCAGTGTGCCTGCCGTGTGCCTGCCGTGTGCCTGCCGTGTGCCTGCCGTGTGTCAGCCGTGTGCCTGCCTTGTGCATGCCGTGTGTCTGCCGTGTGCCAGCCATGTGCCTGCCGTGTGCCTGCCGTGTGACTGCCGTGTGTCTGCCGTGTGCCTGCCGTGTGCCAGCCATGTGACTGCCGTGTGCCTGCCTTGTGCCTGCCGTGTGTCTGCCGTGTGCCTGCCGTGTGCCAGCCATGTGACTGCCGTGTGCCTGCCGTGTGCCTGCCGTGTGCCTGCCGTGTGACTGCCGTGTGACTGCCGTGTGTCTGCCGTGTGTCTGCCGTGTGCCTGCCGTGTGCCAGCCGTGTGCCAGCCGTGTGACTGCCGTGTGCCAGCCATGTGACTGCCTGTGTGACGTCTCTGGGAACCTCCAGAGTACCTGCGCAGCATCTCCCTGCCGGTGCCAGTGGTGGTGGAGGACACCAGCAGCAGCAGCGAGTACGGCTCCGTCTCCCCTGAAAACGACCTCAACACCAACCCCTTCATCTTCAAGCCCAGCACCAAGTGTTACAGCGATCGGGAAGTCAAAGGGACCCGCTCCTTGTTCCTTAGGTAAGACAAGAGGCTGTCAGCGCAATATATTTATGTGGACAATGAAGCAAAAAAAAATTCTTTATTTGGGCTTTTACTCACTTTGTTTGGGATCTCAAAAACATACTTATGCTGTACCTCCACCATTTCAATTAATCTGTCAATGAACAGTGCTGGAAGAACAAAAATCTTGAGTAAACTAATAACTAAATCTTGTTATGGTAAGTTATAGAAACACTGACACCCTTCCAAAATCCAGAGGTAACAGATAATGTTGAATGTCTTATCCCAAGATCAGGCCTAAATTCTGTACAAAGCTTAGTTTATAACAACGGTTGCCAAAGAAGGTCACATATTATTATGGATATGTCCTCAAAACACTTTCACTGAGACGTCCAGTCCAACCTGTGCTCCTCAACAGCATCCCAGTGGAGAACTTTGAGGATCACAGTGCTCCTCCGTCTCCAGATGAGAAGGACACTGGCTTCTTCATGCTGAGGAAAGACAGCGAGAGACGGGCCACTCTGCACCGCATCCTGACTGAGGACCGAGACAAGGTGGTGGCCAACCTCATGGAGGCCCTGAAACAGGTCAGTCGGCGCCTTCGCGAAAACTAGGACTTCGGGAGTTGGCGAGAGAGCACGAACAGAACTAGCTGAACCAGTACCAGAGCAGAGGAGGCTAGAAAATGTTTTATTTTAGTTAGCGACAAACATATTTGGACCCTCGCAAAGCTATCTAATGGGAGCACTAGGTGTGTCGTACAGTCTCCAGGTACAAGACCAGGCTAAAGGGCCGGATGGCTGTCTCAGGGTTTAAAAAAAACGTATCGCCTGCAATCCTCTCATCATCTTCTTCCCTGTATGTGCAGGGTTCGGAGACATCGGACACTAAGTTGAGACCTCAGCATATCTCCACCCTGGTGATCAGTCTGGGGGACTTTGTGCGTATGGCGGACAGGAAGATCATAGCCAGCACCCTCTCTCAACTTAAACTGGAGCTAGACTTTGACAGCACAGCTATCAGCCAACTACAGGTGGTGCTTTTTGGATTCCAGGATGCAGTAAGTGGCCATTTTTCGCCTATTAGAAGGTCTCGCTGAAAGCGTCATGTAATAATAATTAAAATATCCATCATTTGTTTATTTATCCAATGCAAACATGGAATTCAGATAGTCTTGTATAGGCTGCAGGCTTTAGAGACATCGAAGAATGATTCAGGGGGTCATCATGAACTGTTCACAGCTGAACTGTCACACCAAACCGCAATTGTCTGAACAAATAAGACAATTGACTTTGAAACACATTCAACGTTTAAGAAAAGAGAAATAAAGGGGAGGTCTGTTTAGTTGTATGCTGTGTAAATAAGCTGACTGTTCTGTGCTTCGCAGATATAGTTGTGCAAATAAAACAACACTAGTCTGTGGCTGCCTATTTATTTTGTGGGAAGGATTATGTAACGGTCTGTGTCAAAAGCTCTGACGCCTCCTAGTGGACACATTCAAAACCAGTTGGGGTCTATGTTTGGTACACCATCCGCCACAACTAACTATCAATGCACGACACAAACTGGTTTGTCAAACTGGAATTTCTACTGGATTTTTTATAAATGCTTGTCTGTCTTTTTTTTAAATGGGTCGGAATGCGGTTTCCATAGAAGCTAATCTAATTACGTAACAGGATATCTCAGATTACTGGGTAACCACCACGCAATGTAAACAGAGAACCTCTGGCATGTGGGCTGCTCTCCTTCCCACGAATCGGACCACGTGCGATACGTGCATACACATGGATTGATGCGTGTTGATAGTATGTGTGTGGATCAGCTGTCTAGTAATGGATTGTGTGTGACGGTCCCCTGTGTCTGTAGGTTAACAAAGTACTAAGAAACCACAACATCAAACCCCACTGGATGTTTGCCCTGGACAATATCATCCGTAAAGCTGTTCAGACAGCCATCACCATCCTGGTGCCAGGTAATAGTAGTTTAAAACAAAACCTACCAGTGTGACTTTGAACAAAGCCCCAAACTAACATGTCGGAACAGAGACAATAGCAGAGATTTTATCGAAGCCTGGATACAGATATGTAGTAGAAGTAGTGTACAGAACAAGGTGTTTAACAAGCATAGGACGTGCATGGATCGTATTTACCTCATACTACTGTTGTGTGATGGTCCTAATTTCAGATTTATGCAGTAACCGTTAGTCACAACTAATAAGAGCATCTGCTTAATGTCTGACATGTAATATGTTATTATGGCAGTTGCATTTAAAAGATGATCTTAGTTCACAGAGGCTTGTGATTTTGCCATCGGTGTTTCATGTTTCCTGTTCAGTGTCTGTAGGCTTAGCATTGCTAAAACATTGTAATGATGTGTCATGTGTCTTGACCCAGAGCTAAGGCCCCACTTCAGTCTAGCCTCAGAGAGCGACCTGGCCGATCAGGATAACGTTGACGATGATGTGGACCCTGAGGATAACTCCGCCCACCAAAGCAGAGACCCGCCCAATGCTGTCCATGACGACACTGTTGTCACCTCGGGCGTGAGCACGCTCAGTTCCACTGTTTCACATGAGTCCCATAAGGCCCAGCGCTCGGTTACCATGGAAATGGGCAGGATGAAGCTGGAAACCAACAGGTGGGTCGCTGTTCGGTCATAACCATGACAACGATTGTCAGAAACAGTGACAGATTTATTTACAAATCGTGAACAGCCTTTGGTACTTAACACCTCAAGTGTGATCAATCAGTAATTCTGCATGTACCTTCACATTGGTTCCTTACCAGTGGGAATTCTGTTATGTTGAATGGGCTGTAGACAGTGGAGAATGCCCTGCAGTGGCCATGTGTAGTTGGAAGATGTCATCCCATCCGTTTCACCCTTTTGTCACCCCAGGCTATTGGAACAGTTGTTGGAGAGGGAAAGAGAGTATCAGGCCATCCTCCAGCAGGTCCTGGATGAGCGGGAACAGGAGATCAAATTACTAAGGATGCGCTCAGAGCCCAGTGGTGAGCGCCATTTTAAATGACTCATGGAAATATTTACCGACATCGGGAGACATCTCCCAGGTATCACGCAGGTCCACGGTGAGCTTTCCTAGCGCCAAGCTGTCCAGCACAGTCAAGGTTTGAGCCCCAGACCTAGACTGGTGAATACAGGCAATATACAGCTCCGGAGAAAATTAAGAGACCACTGCACCTTTTTCTTTCCTTTATAAAAAAGTTGACACGGAAGGTTTTGAGTGAGGAACAGAAGGGTTCAAATTAAGAGACCACTGCAAATTGAACGCTTCTGTTCCTCACTCATAAACTTTCCTTTCTAACTTTTTGGTTCAGTGCAGTTATATTTCTAATATCACTGATCATACGGTTAAAATGCATGGTTAATGTTAATAGCTGGACCGGTGTGTTTGTATGTGACAGATGTGCCTACTTGGTCGGTGAGCCAGAGGGGCAAGTCCGCCGGGAGAGATGAAGGGATGATCAAGTGGCTGAGACTGCAAGGAGCGGACGATGACACCATCGAGACGGTAGGTTCCGAGGCGCGTCTAGCCACATCTGTCTTTTAAAAGGTTGCTTGATGTGAACCACAGCCACCTCTGTAATCCTGTCCCCCTATACCATAGGAAACTGTGTGCACTGTGGTAAAGCTAGTATAACTAAGTGCCTGGGTGAACCAAGAGGTGGTTGATTGATTGTTGACGTAAGAGAGATACACAGTTGAGCACCATCTACTGGCCACGTGCAACATCTGTTTTGGCTACCAATGTCTTCACCCACGATTCCTCTTCCATTTTTTGTAGATCTCAAGTGAAGATTACACATTGGATGACCTTCTCCACTACGTGACGAGAGATGACTTGAAGAGTTTGAGATTAAGGTGAAGTGTTTTCTCGACGACACTGACAGATACCCAGCCATGTCAAGTACCAGCATGTTGTGATAACTTTGCCTTTGTGCTGTTTTTCTACTCAGAGGTGGGATCCTGTGTAAACTATGGAAGGCTATCACAGATTATCGACAGAAACCAGCGTGAGCAACCCTGATACGGAGCCAGTACAGTAGAAAAACAAGATATACTCGCAATACAGTTGATCAACCACTAGGTTTTGGCCTAAGATTTCATGTAATGTTTGCGTGTAGGTAAGCACACTTTCCTGTTTGATGAACATCCATTTAAAATAATGGGAAACATAGGTCGAAATGTGGATCATGCATTTGACTTTGGTGAGAAGATCCCATAGCAGCATGTAGACTAATGTAATTATTTAAGTATATTATTGGCCTTATTTATAATCATTTTGCACGAGAGGTCTCCTTTTTGACGTGACTAGTTTATTCCTGTTTCCACAACAAATGTAAGGCTACCGTTTATCCATTGCTCATTCCATAGCCCACAAACCATGCTTGATGACCATGCTCAAAATGTTAAATAAAGCGGTAGTCTATATAAAAATTAAGGTAAGTTAGTTTTGCCGAATACGTGGCCAGTGATTCCCACTAGCTATTTAGCTATATATTTTTTTAGGCAATGCAAAAGATTACAACTTTCTTACCACACCTCTACAGGAATGTGGGGAATTTTTATTTTGTTTTTGTAATCAAATCTGACATTGTGCTTTGTTTTAGAAACTTTCCTGTCCCAGTTCCAAAGCATAGAGCAAAGTCTTTTTTACCATTAAAGATGAATGCAGAATATTTTCCTAGAGATTGTAACACAAATTCACAAAAAAACATGTATATGTTACGTACAACATTTTAATAATTCCAATGAATCATTGGATGAATCTCAAAATGTTTGCGCAAGCAAATCCTAGACTCGGTGTACGAGATATGTACTTGCAGTTAATGAAGGGCCTAGGACCTTCAGCACAACAGTGGCAACAATTTAGTAATCCCTTCACTTCTCACCACTGCACTTTTCATCTGGTTGTGCTATTTATTAGATGAAGCCTCTGTCCTTATAGGGGACCGTTCCAGTGTAGTTCATCATGAATAGAGGACTGACAGGCGAGTTCTACAAGTCTCTCTGTGCATTAATGACCTTGTTTGGTCATGGAAATGTTTTGGGGGAAATTACAATTTTCTAATTGGGTTACTTTTGTATGTAAAAGCAACAAAGCGCCACTAGGGTTTATCACGTTTAACTGTAAGAAATTACACATTTTTAGCTGGTGCTACAAGATTCACAGGGCAAACAGTTGAAGGTTACCTATATATATGTATGGATATTTGTTTAACCTTTAAATGTTAATTTGTTGTAGAAATCACTCCTTGACATTTGTTTACAAGACATGAAACTGACCATTTTCTAAACCAAGCCTGAGACACAAAATTAAATGTTAACTGATGTGCTTTAGTTGCTGTACATTATCTTGATTAACAATATTGTGTTGTTGGTGTCTTCATATCACGTCACTATTTAAATGTGTTTTTATGGGTCTAATCTATTCTCAAGGCCTCCACTGCCTGCCTGCCTTTTGTACCTTATCATTTAACTGTCTTGGAAGGCTATGAAACTTTGTAGCGTGTAACTTAAAAGCTGTTTCTGTGTTTTAAAATCACTTATGTTAGGCATTTTATGTGTGATTCTGTATATAATTACAATTTTATTTGCAGTAATTTACTATTTTTCAGTGAAAGCATTTACAGCTAAATATCCGTTCAAAATGTGTAATGCACCTTTGTGTTGGCAAATATATACATATTATTGATACTGGCTATGGGGGAAAATGTATGATGTAATCTATGCATTATACTTTGTCACATTTTGTATAATATTTGATAGGACAAAACAGACAAATCAATTAATATTTTACTCTATGGAAGATGTATTTTGTTGTATATTTGCAGAATTAATTGAGTTTTATTTAGCCTGCCTTCATTTGTATGATATTAAACGTGCAAATAATTTACAGTAAATCCAATGTATATGTTTAAATGAAAACCATAACTGAACTTGTTTTCATATACCACCAAGCTTTCATTTTTTTTATTTAAAGTATTTCTGTCAGAAATTACAAATTAAGTTTGGTTCAAACGTGTCTGTTTTTTAATATTCAAGATAGATTGGTGACATTATTTGTGCAATAACATATTGTTGTGTAACACAAACATGTGTCCTAACATAACTGTGAAATAAAGTGTAATTTGAAATAATGCTTATTATTTCCACTACTTAATTAAAAGAATGTCTTCCCAAACAAATAAATCCCAAACAAATATCTTCCCAAACATTTTCCCAATCTAAGTAAACAAATGTGGTAGTTTAATGACTTCAAAGGGAGACTCAGCCCTTAACAGAACCTCAGCAGGGATGGACCACCTAATTTGCAAAAAACACACTACAAGTGAATGCTCGGACCAAAGCATGAAAACCCTACATTTTTTGCAAGCTTGTCTTACAGAAAGGGACCAAAGGTATGAACACTCAGCTTTGCACTTGGTAATCAATTCTGCAACACACATTTTGCAAAACACTACACAGTGTTTTGTACATTACAGACTTTGTTCAATAATGAAACCCTTTGCAGTCATTGGGAAAACACACTTGAAATTGGCCACACGCACACACACATTACAGCATTCAAACTACCGTGGAAAAGGTAGTTTTACGTTCGATATTTGACAGATATTCAGACATTGAAAGCTCAATAGCTCGCAAACAGTTGAAGCTACAGGCCTCGGGTTAGTCACGTCATGAAAGAAAAAGGTTGGACCACACTGCACAGGCCTCGTTTTCTCGATTCCGACAGGAGTTTCCAAACGGCAGGAGATCTTTATGGCAATATTGTAGTCCGTCTGCACATAAACAACGAACGTCGCAAGGGAACGTCAACAAATTGCATCGTCAACATTTTCAAATCTCAACAACTCTGACAACATCACCAGAAAACGTCAAACCAACGTAAACCTGTTCAGGAAGAAATGGAAATGGGCTGCTTTTTATAGACTGCTAAACTTTTTTTATGGATAATATATATATGGATATATTTGTTATGAACACATTAAAACGTAATGTATAGTTTAGAACTTCAATAGCTCCCTGATCACACGATCTAGACACTTCAAATCACTCGTATAATCTTCAGAGGGAAGGCTCACGCATTACACAGCCTTTGGTTTCACAGTTAAGCACATACACAATTTTAAGAACTTTAAAATTATACATGTCAATAGCTTTCTCTGCATGAGACTGAGACATCATATTCATGCTATATTATTCCCTACATAGGGCAGAATGTTGCACATCCTTTAGTTTCCCCAAAATATGGATCACGATTTATGTTTAAATACACATATATAACAAAATTGCTTGTCATTTCAATAGCTCCCTGATTACATGACCTAGATGCTTCAAAGCACTGTTTTAATTTTCAGAGGGATGGCTCACACATTGCACAGCCTTTGGTTTCCCAGTTAAGCACCTGCACAATTTTAAGGAAGCATTTGAATATTCAAAAATTCAATAGCTTTCTCAACATGAGACTGAAACACATGATTTTTATGCTACATTATTCCCTAAATAGGGCAGAGTGTTGCACACCTTTTAGTTTTCCCCAAATATTAATCTGATCTTTTGATTATTATATGTGATTAAATGCAGATAAACTCTTAGCATTTATTTGAGCTTTGTTAGAATTATTATAGCAAATGCAGCATCCCTTTCATCCACCTACTTTGTTTCCAAGATTCTCCATGCCTGCTTTTCATCCAATATTCTCAAATGGAAAGAAAAACTAAATATAGACCTTTAAAAAAAGAATCTCACTATTTATAACAAAATAACATTGCTGCATTTTTTGAAAGTCTTAACGTGTTTATTTAAGTTTTAGTTAAGTTTTATTTTAAGTTAGATTGAGAACTCAAGGTCATTTGAGCTATTGAATTTAGCTACTGAATTATTTTGACAAATACATCCATAAAAAAATGTGAATCAAATTATGAAATATTCAAAGTCTGTTCAATGTGTGAGCCATCCCTCTGAAGATTATACAATTTGAAACATTTAGGTAAAGTAATCAGGGAGCTATTGAATTTACATATTAAAAAAAGATATTAATATATTGGGAAAACTAATAGGTGTGCAGGAAATAATCTAGCATCAAAATGATGTGTCTCAGTCTCATGCTGAGAAAGCAATTGAAATTGTAATGTTTGAAATACTTCCCTAATGTGTAGGTGCTTCTCAAATGTTTCTCTTAAAATGTGTAGGTGTTTAACTGGGAAACCAAAGGCTGTGCAATGTGTGAGCCTTCCCTCCTAAGATTATAAGAGTGATTTGAAACATCTAGCTCATGTGGTCAGGGAGCTATTGATTTTATAAGCAATTTTGTCATATATGTGTATTTAAAAAACAATCAGGCCCCATAATATGGGAAAACTAAAGGATGTGCAACAATCAGCCCTATGTAGGGAATAATGTAGGATCAAAATGATGTGTCTCAGTCTCATGTTGAGAGAGCTCCTGAAATTTAGAATTTTCAAATGCTGATATTGTGTAGTTGCTTAACTGTGAAACCAAAGGCTGTGCAATATTTGAGCCATCCTTCTGAAGATTAAAACAGTGCTTTGAAGCATCTAGGTCATGTGATCAGGGAGCTATTGACATTCTAAACTGTACATTATGTTTTAATGTGTTCATATACAATATATTAATATCTATAATATCCATTAAAAAGTTTAGCAATTTATAAAGAGCAGCCCATTTCCATTTCTTCTTGAACAGTTTAACGTTGGTTTGAGGTTTATAGGCGATGTAGTCAAAGAGTTGTTGAGATTTGAAAATGTTGATGATGCACTTTGTTGACGCTCCCTTGCAACGTGCTTTGGTTATGTGCATACTTACTGTAATGTCGCCATAAATGTCTCCCGCATTTTGAAAACCACGATCGGAATCGAGAAAACGAGGCCTATCGATGTTGTCCAACTTTCTTCTTTAATAACGAGACTAACCCGGGGTTTGTAGCTTAAAATGTTTGCGAGCTATTGAGCTTTGAATGTTTGAATATCTGTCAAATATCGAACGTAAAACTACCTTTACCACGGTATTTAACCGGTAACTGAACACCAATCAGTCAAAGTAACCTTTCTGGATGCATTACATACTGCAGTTACACAGGACAGATCAGATCAGGCCAGGTTTGTTGTCATCATTTGTTAGTTTCCATAGTTTCCACCCGGCAGCTCTGGTCAGGAACTGGTTCCAGTGGGCTGCTCTGGTCAGGAACTGGTTCACCAACCAAAATAATTTCACAGTTTTATACCTGCCTCCTTATTCTCCTTTTCTCAATCCGATTGAGGAATTATTTTCGGCTTGGCGTTGTAAAGTATATGACCCCCAATCACATGTGCTCCTGCCTCTTCTGCAAGCAATGAACGTAGATCGATCCACGGCTGGATACAACACGCAAGGCGATATTATCCCCGTTGCCTAAACCAAGGAGGACATCGCTTGTGATGTGGATGAGGTGATGTGGCCAGACCCTAATAGAAGGCGTGATCCCTAAAACGACTGCACTGCAATTCTACTTTTTTGTGTGTTGTTGTTGTTGTAAACACCTGTAATAGAGACAAATAATCAAATTGTGTCTTGCTTGAACTGTGAGTACATTTACTGCACTTGAAAAAAAATTCACGGAGGCTTGTATGAGAAAATTAAAAAAGTCTACCAAGTACAAACGACAGCAGTGAATACAGTTGACCAGTGTGATGAATACAGTTGACCAGTGTGTTGTTTCCCTTTTGAATGTGTAATGTGCGTGTGTTTCCTATTGATCGAAAAATGACCTTTTATTATAGTGTTAGGTTTGGATTGCATAATGTCATTTTGACATGGCAGTTAGATATTAATCTACAAGTGTTATGACTAGTTTTGTTCTGTGTAGAGTTTTGACACAATGAGCCCAATTCTGCATTTTGCGTGTAAGCAATTGGGGAAAACTGTAAAGTTTTTCATAAGGCGCTAAATTCTAGAGACAGAATTTAAGCTACTACTGCAATCCAATAATGTAAATGACCCATATGTTTTCAGTGTTAATAGGTCTATTAGCCTAATAATAATCAGTAAATGTCCATCTCTTATTCTCGCAGACATTTCTGTCAGGGTGTTTCATAAAACCAAAACTGACAAGTCAGCCTAGATAAAACATCATTCGTGACGTCAATGTAGTTACGTGGGCCTCCTATCACCGTGGCTGGATGTGGATGTCAGGCGCTACCGAATGTTGGCGGTTTCCTCTGTGCCATAGTGGTACCGAAGGAAGGTCTTTACTAGGAAAAATAAAATTAATAAGAAAAACATTACTTGCGACGCGAGATTCTTGGGTATCAAACAATATTATGCTTGAGAAGGGCCTTTTCATTTGTTGGAAAATAGCCGACAGGGATGCCGTTTAACTGCGTAAACATAATGGCTTTGGTTCAGCATCATACTAATGCTGCCGTTTTGTATGGTGAGTAGCATTCACACCCGGTCTTCTCAAATATCGGACTTAAAATCCAAAATATCGGGTGTGGAAGAGCTTTTAGAATAATTCCGCAAGTAGCTCCAACAGGACCAGTCGGATAACAGGGATGAGGAGGATGTGGTAGACGTCTGCCTCGGGGATTTTAACGCAGTAGAGGAGCACATCATCCGAGCGAGGGCATCCATTGAGCAGGGGGCTACCTTCCTCTCGGTTCCTGACTGGGTTTACAGTTGGAAAGACTGTCTCCATGCGTGCTGCGCAGACCCTCACTGCACATTGGCGGTCGTTCAGGAGGACTTGAGACAGTCGGACGACAGCCTAAGCTGCTATTTGTTCAACTGCACCTATAGAAATAAAAACGTTTGTTCGTTTGCCGCACAGGCTGGGTTCAGCGCCTATACCCGGGCCCACAATGCAACAGGGCACCTTACTTTCTCCATTGGCAATGGAGATGCAAACAAATTGGTCCATTTGATTAGGAGACCTGCGGAAATACTTGGTGCTGAGGATGGCAGTCAAATGCCAGGTACGGTTGTCTTTCAGTATTCTGTTTATTCGAGAACAGAAATCACTAGTTTTCAATAAGATACAACATACAAGTTGGCATACCCTGGCAGAAATTGTAAAATGTTGGCTTTGATTTTGAAAAAATGACTGATCATGCAAAAAAATTGTCTTTTATTTAGGGATAGTGATCATATGAAGCTATTTATTATCACATAGTTGTTTGGATCCTTTTGAAATCATCATTACAACAGAAATCACCCAAATGGCACTGATCAAAAGTTTACATACCCTTGAATGTTTGGCCATGTTACAGACACACAAGGTGACACACACAGGTGAAAATGGCAATTAAAGGTGAATTTCCCACACCTGTGGCTTTTTAAATTGCAATTTGTGTCTGTGTATAAATATTTAATGAGTTTGATAGCTCTCACGTGGAGGCACTGAGCAGGTTAGATACTGAGCCATGGGGAGCAAAAAAGAACTGTCAAAAGACCTGCGCAACAAGGTAATGGAACTTTATAAAGACGGAAATGGATATAAAAAGATATCCAAAGCCTTGCAAATGCCAGTCAGTACTGTTCAATCACTTATTAAGAAGTGGAAAATTCGGGGATCTCTTGATACTAAGCCACGTTCAGGTAGACCAAGAAAGATTTCAGCAAAAACTGCCAGAAGAATTGTTCGGGATACAAAGAAAAACTCACAGGTAACCTCAGGAGAAATACAGGCTGCTCTGGAAAAAGACGGTGTGGTTGTTTCAAGGAGCACAATACGACGATACTGGAACAAAAATGAGCTGCATGGTCGAGTTGCCAGAAAGAAGTCTTTACTGCGCCAATGCCACAAAAAAGCCCGGTTACAATAGTTATACTTTGTCACATTTTGTATAATATTTGTATAAAACAATTAATATTTTACTCTATGGAAGATGTATTGTGTTGTATATTTGCAGAGTAAATTTTTAGTTAGCCTACCATTTGTATGATATTAAACATGCAAATGATTTACTGTAAATCCAATGTATATCTTTAAATGAAAACCAAAACTGAACTTGTTTTCATATACCACCAAGCTTTCCTGTTTTTATTAAAAGTATTTCTGTCAGAAATATACAAATAAAGTTTGGTTAAAACGTGTCTGTTTTTTAATATTCAAGATAGATTGATGACATTGTGTGCAATAACATATTGTTGTGTAACAAAAATGTCCTAACCTGACTGTGAAATTGTAGGAACACAACAAGGACCCAGATGGTGGATTGGTACTCTACACAGAGCTTCATTTATTATTCCAAAAATGGCGGTACTCAGGCAGGCAAAGGTCGATACACAGGAGAGCAGAATGGCGGAGGAACAAAATCGGGTAGGCTCAAAACAGGGTCAGGAAGTAACAGGCTGGAAGGCCTGGTTGGTACACAGGAAGGTGAAACGTAAAGAGAACTATCAAGGACGGCTTAGTATGTTGTGCTAAAACAATACCTCATGAAAAACAGGAGCATCAAGCAGAACTAAATGGGGAACAATGAGAACCAGGTGGGTGTACAGGTGATCAATAATCAGGTGCGGTGGCGTTTTTCCATGTAAAAATTGGTGGGGCACAAACGATTTCAAAATATAGGATACATACCATTAAAGCTACAAAACCCCCTCTTGCTACTGATGTGTTTATTTAACACATCAACAAACAGCGTGGCTCAACAAAACACTTTTAATGACAGAGCGACTTGCTTCTACCAGGTGTTGTAGTACGCATACTGGAGAGAGAGAGACCTTCTTGTGTAATTGCTCTCCTTCTCTCTCACACACATGTAAAATTACCACTGTCACATTTACAAGCCTAAATTAGGATGTAACCAAGCTCAGAACCAAACAGCAATGAGCTCAATCTCACTGAAGGCCACAACGAAGCGGAAAGACACATTTTTAGGGATACAGATACATTCTATGACAAGAACCTTAATAGATAAGCATGGACACACTTACACTCATCACCATCTATATCAATCGATCCAGCACAAAAATATGAACAATGCACGGACCAGCACCACAAAGGCAGGATGATAAAATAGGCTTTCACTCACCAAGGCTGAGCGCTCACTTGAGAAAGGTGGCACAGCAGTTCTTCCTCTGGGCAAACTTTTCGATTACTTTGGGAATGAAGTAATGTAGCTGCTGAATCAGCTGGCTTTCGATGCACAACATGGCCAATGTGTTGAGTCGCGGCTGTCCCATGGTATTGCAAGTGAAAGTTTTTACCCTCTTCAAGGTGGAAAAGTTCCTCTCTGATTCAGATGTCGTCATAGGTGTTGTTATGATCATTTTCAGCGGAGTGACACTCTCAGCAAAAGCCTCCTCTAGGTTGTTCTCATGGATGGATCTTAACAGAGACAGGGCCGTCTTACCAGTGTGAAGCTCAGTGAGGCAGTACAGAGTGGTCAGCTCAGACTTCAACTTTTCCTCGTTTCCCAGAGGCCATAGTTTCATCGCACAGTCAAGCTCAGATGTAGGGAATGACAGGAAACATTGTGGGAATTACATTATGAATTATAGTGTTAGGTTTAGATTGCAGAATGTCATTTTGACATGGCCAGGTGGTCACTTTGTGAAAACCTCTGCTCCACCTGGGAGATGTCTGTGTCGCATGCCTCCTTCATCACCGGCGCTGTGTTGGTTACTCGTCGGCCTGGCTCGTCTGTTCCATTGTGAACAGTGGAAGCCCATTCATCAGTTTGCTTACGCATATTCTGGAAATTCTCCTTGAAACGGGTGAGCGCACTGCTAATCCCAGATGCATCGATGCTCCGTTTTTGCAGAGTTGTATAAAACATCAACTTCTGGCATATGGAATAAAGAAAAATCCAGCAGCTGCAGAAAGGCTCGGTTCCAGAGTTTTTTCGACAGGCCGTATGCTTCACTTATAGTGGCTTAATCCCATCCTGGTTGTGTGAGTATATGTCCTCGATACACAGGTGCAGCCCAGCGTGGTTTTCCCAAACTGCATTGACAGTTGTACTTTTAAAGTTCCATCGTACAGCGGGTGGCCTTGGAATCAGCAAGTGCTGCAACAAGTTTTGTAGCGCCAGAGAAAAAGGTGGCAAAAGCAGTTAAATCTGCAAAAAACACCTTCAGGATGCTCATCCTTGCTGGACAAAGTTGCTGCTAGGTCAGGTTCAGCCGGTGAGCACAGCAGTGAACAAACTGTGCATGTGGGTATGTCTCTTGCATTAGCATCTGTACCCCTCAGACGTTTCCACTCATTACAGCCGCATAATCATAAGTCTAAGCGATCAGCATTTCTCCCAGCTTCAGTGGTTCCAGCACACCCTCGATGCTATTAGAGAGGCCGAGTCCAGTTTTATCTTTGACTTCCACAAACTCCAAAAACCTCTCTGTCACTGTATTGTCAGGCAACAGGTATTGCAATACAACCACCATTTGTGATTAACAGGAGACATCAGTTGTCTCATCTGCAACAAATCATTGCAACAAATTATGTCTCGTCCTCTTGCTTGGCTATCTCCTCCCTGTACACCTCATACATACAGTCTAACAGTTCGTTTTTTACAGTACTAGATGTCCCTTTGAAGATGGGCTGAGCGTCATAGTGACTCTGAAGTCCCAAATCATCCTCACACATTGTCTTGAAAATGCATCTGAATATTCCAGGATTCAGGGAGTCCACCGACTCGTCGTGCCCCTGCAGTGCAGTTTCACATTTTCCACACAGTTTAATGAATGTTATGATCTGACCGAGAACGTACCTGTTTTCCTCCACCTGTTTGTTATGCTGCTCAATGTAGCGCCTGTATGCACTGTTAACTTGGCCTGCGACATTTACCCTTCCAAGTAAGCCCAATTTCACAGCATTGTCCAGATGACACCCGCTGCTCTCATGTTTTTCAATCCTCTCAGAAAGATATTTCAAAACTTTGTAACCCATCCTCGACCAAGTAACATCTCCACCAAATAGCAGACATGGAAAACAGAAGAGGGCATTCTTTTGTATGCTAACCGTTAGCCACTTTTTCTTCAAAAACCACACCACGTAAAACCTGCAGTTACTTTTACCAGCGGTTTGAGTGATGATAATATCCTGTGGCTGATGGGCACCAAGTCGCTTTACTTCAAGTTTCTCCTCCAAATTAAGGGTTTCAAACCGGTGCTCGAGTACGAATTCCACTTTATTCATTTTCTCATGTTATCTGGTGTTTGTGAAGCTAACAAGCTAGCTAAGACAATCTACCCTCCTCGCTCTTCTTGCCGACTAATGTTGGCGCCAGACAGACAGACAGCCAATCAGGTCTGAAATACTAAATGACGCTGTTGTGGGGCTACCGGCTGTCAGCCCCACTTGGCATCAAATTTGTGTGATCTACATTGATCACACTAACATTCTGAGCATGCGTATTAATATTTTCACACTACAATGTACATTGCATTGTGAGAGAGGGGCTAGCCCCACATTCATGCTTAGCCTATGGCTTACTACTGCGAACTTGAATCGGCAGAACGCAGTCTGAAGCAGCAAGGCAGGGACCAATGAACATGAAATAAAATCCTAACACAAATTATATGCAATTTAAGAAGATGCTATATTCATAGATAATTAATTATAGGAAGTAATCTTCAAGAAATAAAAATAACATCATTTTGTTGCAGTTCTTTCTGTTGATAAAGCCACACCTGCCCCTAATGACCAGTCGCCCCTGAACAGGTGATTGGGAACCGGCGAGTGGCCTGTGTTAATGGGGAATGGGAAGTGCGCTGTGTGCTGGAGGCAGAGTACGAAGGTGGACTGGGCGTCGATCTCACAGAGATAAAGTATAATCTGAAATAATGCTGATTATTTCCACTACTAAATTAAAAGAATGTCTTGTTCTTCAATTGCAGTTTCGGAAAATATCTTCCCAAACATTTTCCCAATCTAAGTAAACAAATGTGGTAGTTTAATGACTTCAAAGGTAGACTCAGCCCTTAACAGAACCTTAGCAGGGATGGACCACCTAATTTGCAAAATGCAGACATTCATTTACAATCAAGCTAATTCTCTGCAATTCTACACCCTTTTGCCATCTGCTTACATTATTCACATTTTGGTTAGAGAATACGCTAATATTGCTCAGTGCCCTACTCATTAAATATGAAATAAAACAGATACAAATAAATATTAACTATGTTTTTGTCATTTTAAAGTTTTTCATAAGGTGCTAAATTTTAGAGACAGAATTTAAGCTACCACTACAATTCAATAATGACCCATATCACAGTGTTGATAGGTCTATTAGCCTAATAATAATAAATGTATACATTTCCATCTGTTATTCTCGCAGACATTTCTGTCAGGATGTTTCATGAAACCAAAACTGACAATTCAACCTAGATAAAACATCATTCGTGACGTCAATGTATTCACGTGGGCCTCCAATCAAAGTGGCTGGATGTGGATGTCATGCGCTACCGAATGTTGGCCGTTTCCTCTGTACCATCATGATACCGACGGAAGGCCTTTACCTTCGAAAAATAAAATAAGGAAAACATTACTTGCAACGCGAGATTCTTAGGTATCAAACAATATTATGCTTTTTCTCTTGCGTTACACGCTTCTGGTGTTGAGAAGGGTCTTTTCATTTTTTGGAATATAGCCGACAGGGATGCCGTTTAACTGCGTAAACATAATGGCTTTGGTTCAGCATCATAGACTCATGCTGCTGTTTTGTATGGTGACTAGCATTCACACCCGGTCTTCTCAAATATCGGACTTAAAATCCAAAATATCAGGTGTGGAAGAGCTTTTAGAAGAATTCCGCAAGCAGCTCCAACAGGACCAGACGGATAACAGGGATGAGGAGGATGTGGTAGACGTCTGCCTCGGGGATTTTAACGCAGTAGAGGAGCACATCATCCGAGCGAGGGCATCCATTGAGCAGGGGGCTACCTTCCTCTCGGTTCCTGACCGGGTTTACAGCTGGAAAGACTGTCTCCATGCGTGCTGCGCAGACCCTCACTGCACATTGGCGGTCGTTCAGGAGGACTTGAGACAGTCGGACGACAGCCTAAGCTGCTATTTGTTCAACTGCACCTATAGAAATAAAAACGTTTGCTCGTTTGCCGCACAGGCTGGGTTCAGCGCCTATACCCGGGCTCACAATGCAACAGGGCACCTTACTTTCTCCATTGGCAATGGAGATGCAAACAAATTGGCCCATTTGATTAGGAGACCTACGGAAAAACTTGGTGCTGAGGATGGCAGTCAAATGCAAGGTACGGTTGTCTTTCAGTATTCTGTTTATTCGAGAACAGAAATCCCCATTTTTCAATAAGATACAACATACTTGCAAGTATTTTTGTCTACACCAGTGTAGGGTAAAGTGTACTGCATAAAAACTGATATTACTGTACATGATAACTACTGGCTGATAATTCTGTTAACACAACCTCTAGCAACTATCAGACGGGTGTTTGGGTTTGGTTAATCATTTGCCATTTGTCCTCTGCTTCTAAAATGTAAAGGTTAGCTGTGCTCTGGGTTGCTTTCAGACATGGACGAGCCGCCCCGCAGTGATGCCGGCCAGGATGTGGTAATCCAGCTGCCAACTGACTGGGCCGTGCTAGACGGCCGGGACAGTGTAGATGACCAAGGCGTCACTCGGTACAAATGGGCCCTGGTAAAGGGTGACCCGGCCATCAACATGAAGGTAAACACTTAAAAGCTTCACTGAAGTAGGTCATTCTTCCACAATTGAAAGTTGCAAAATTCAAGTCGCTTTGGTTATTTTCCCACATGTCAGTCATTTTGAATGTGATAGTTCAAATGGGTGATGGGTGCAATTTTGGCAATAGAAAACTTGTCAAGGAAGGAAAACAGGTCTAATTTAAAATACATATGCAGTTGAACTGGGATGTATTCATTGTTGTGAAAGTTGTCATAACAAGGAGCATTATTGCAACTAGGATTAAAAGAAAATAGGCACACACACAAATTTGAGGAATTTAAGTTAGAACCTTTCATTTTTCTATGTGCCCAGATGCACTATATTCATAATAGCAGGTTGCAAAGCATAATTTTGGTGCATGTTAAATTAAAGCATTGAAGAGTAGTAAATGTGGAAAATATAAATTCATAAATCCGCTAAACTAATAACGTCAACCAGTTTTCTTATGGGCCTTGTTCCTTGGCAGCAATATGAGCAATATATTTGGAACATCAAATCCATTAAATCACAGCAAATAATTACAGTAGTAATAGAATAATTAAAATAGCAATAGATTTGAACTGGTGCTTAAGTATCTTGATTATTTCAGTGTGGCAAGGCAGTTAGAAATCTATTTGGTAACAAAAAGGTTGTATTAAAAGGCATTTAACCGTGATTGCTTCTCTGCTGCAGTTGTTGCTGTAAAGAAGAGTGTGCTTTTTGTCAACTCACTCAGCCTTACTGTAGAGCCCTGCAATAGAAACCATAGTTTTGGTAATGAATTGTTTTCAGTTTTCTACAGTTTGTGTGTAGTTAGTTTGGTCAACATGGAGGTTTGCATAATAGTGTGGTCAGAACTCTATCATGCACCACTGCACAGACAAGATGAGAGTTTCTTATAAACCACCCTGCCCCAAGGACAAGAGTCCTATTGTATGCTGCCCTCTTCTCTCCCAGGAATGCTGAGAGGCTGATGTAATATAAACCAGTGAGTTAACTAAATAAATCCCTCATGGTTTTAGTTGTGCTATATTACCATTGTAACGGTACAGTTTTCTTAAGTATTGTTTTCTTTCTAAAATGTTACTTTCTCTCATCTCCAGGTAACCCATCCAGGGTTACTTAAGATCAGTGGTCTACAGGAGGGCGTCTATATTTTCCAGATGACTGTTACCGACATTGCAGGACAGAAGAGCTCGGACAATGTCACTGTGACGGTGCTAGCTCCAGAACGCCAAGCTAAAGGTGAGCTCAAGTGTTTGGAATTTAGTGCTTTATTCAGTTGAGCAGTGTTGCCCCAGTCAAATGGCTGGCTGCCTAGTATGAAATAGCCATTCATACGAACAGGCATTTTAATCTGCATAGAAGGGACACTAAATTGACATGTATAAATCATCCTGGACCAGCCACTTTTAGAGTAATGAAAGAACCAGGCTGGCGGCTGTTTAGATAATCTTTCAAGACACAAAATAGTTTTAACCCTCAGCATGAAGGTCACTGAGCTCTTCGTCTTTTCCCTCTAAATAGTGAGTCTTTTTTTCCCTCTAACTGGTGTGTCTTTTCCCTCTAACTAGTGTGTACAGGCCACTGTTCGCAATACCAGTTCATGTGTGATGATGGCTGCTGTATTGACATCTCCTACGCCTGCGATGGGAAGCAGCAGTGTCCTGACCGCTCGGATGAGGCCTTCTGCCAGAGCTGTGAGTCAGTCAGTCTGTCTTCTTGTCACGGGATGGCTATGGAGGGCAGTAGTTACAGGGTTATGACACTTTAACATGTTGAAGAATTTAAGTACACCTGTCAATGCGGGGGGAGACAACAGACCACGTCAGGTCATCTGCGATGTGAACACCAGTGAAGCTTCTGATCCTCTGGATTGTCGCTCTGTTAATGCCAATACAGGCATGCGGCTCCCGCAGTTGGCCGTGGCCTTACAGTCCCTTAGGTTATGTATGGACATGCAATAGTTACAAAACAACTATTTTGGACACTGCATTTGTTTGGACGCTTAACACACTCTGACAGGCTATTGTCAAAGGTGACTTTATATTTTCTTACTGGTGTCACTGCTGGTGAGGATGGCCCAAGTGTTGTTGGAGCTCTGCCAGCAGTCTGCTGGGGTTTTATACATAACAACTCGGACTACAGACAGTAAGGGCCCCCCAGTGTTATTCCCTCACAGCCCAACTGTGTCTTTGCAGCCAGGTGTTTGAATCAGGGTCGCAGTATAACCAGAGTGGCCGGCTGTCCAGCAGAGGACAGCACCACCTCGGGTTGTCGGTTTGGGAATGTGTTCACCTCTGCTGCATGTGGGCTGGTGACAAATTCCTGGTTGAGCGAGTAGGGTGTTAAGAAACAGAGCAGCTTGGTGAGACACAAAAGTGGATCAGATCTATCTCCAAGTCTTCGGGACCTGCTGTTGAGTTGCTGTGACAAGAAGAGCCATAATTATTTATTGGACATTAAGAAATTGGAAGGGGAGGAAAAAACATGTACGTAAAGGTTTTTCATTGGACTTGTAGTTTGGCGGGTGGCTGGCTTGAGTTCATAAATCGGCCTGCAGTCAATGAATGACGAGTCGGTGTGTGTCGACCCTGTCCGCTCTGTCCTGTCTACAGTTGATGGGAACAGGAAGTCAGTGACCCACCCCTCAGGTCAAACCGTCTCGCAGGTGCCTGTGGCCCAGCCAGAGGATACAGAGGACCACTCCATGACCCAGGGTGGGCATAGGAAGACCATGGAGGAGGCCAGACCACCGCCACCACAAACCCCACAGATCCCACAGTCCGTTGACAGGAGCCGGGTTGTGCCTCACGTCCTGCCACAGCCAAGTCACAGTGAAGGGGAAAGTCCTGTCAGTAAAGGTAATGTTGTACAGCTACTATCACTTAACAGTAGTTAATTCCGGTTAACCCAGAAGCAAACGTTTTGTAGAATTGGTTAGATGCTCGATTAAGTTCCAGGTCCATACACATCAAGAGACAAAAATAGAACAAGGTATGTAACTACAACAAGGAGCTTCATACTCTATCTTTGCAAGTTAGGGGTAAGCCTGTGGGTCAAATGTACTATCCCATCTCAAAATTCGAAAGATTGTATTCCTGCTTATGCTGCTTGATATGTTACACATCCTATTGTATTATGGCAGATCTACTGTACCAATTACACTCACCTAAAGGATTATTAGGAACACCTGTTCAATTTCTCATTAATGCAATTATCTAATCAACCAATCACATGGCAGTTGCTTCAATGCATTTAGGGGTGTGGTCCTGGTCAAGACAATCTGCTGAACTCCAAACTGAATGTCAGAATGGGAAAGAAAGGTGATTTAAGCAATTTTGAGCGTGGCATGGTTGTTGGTGCCAGATGGGCCGGTCTGAGTATTTCACAATCTGCTCAGTTACTGGGATTTTCACACACAACCATTTCTAGGGTTTACAAAGAATGGTGTGAAAAGGGAAAAACATCCAGTTTTGCGGCAGTCCTGTGGGCAAAAATGCCTTGTTGATGCTAGAGGTCAGAGGAGAATGGGCCGACTGATTCAAGCTGATAGAAGAGCAACTTTGACTGAAATAACCACTCGTTACAACCGAGGTATGCAACAAAGCATTTGTGAAGCCACAACACGCACAACCTTGAGGTGGATGGGCTACAACAGCAGAAGACCCCACCGGGTACCACTCATCTCCACTACAAAAAGGAAAAAGAGGCTACAATTTGCACAAGCTCACCAAAATTGGACAGTTGAAGACTGGAAGAATGTTGCCTGGTCTGCTGAGTCTCGATTTCTGTTGAGACATTCAGATGGTAGAGTCAGAATTTGTCGTAAACAGAATGAGAACATGGATCCATCATGCCTTGTTACCACTGTGCAGGCTGGTGGTGGTGGTGTAATGGTGTGGGGGATGTTTTCTTGGCACACTTTAGGCCCCTTAGTGCCAATTGGGCATCGTTTAAATGCCACGGCCTACCTGAGCATTGTTTCTGTTTATGTCCATCCCTTTATGACCACCATGTACCCATCCTCTGATAGCTAATTCCAGCAGGATAATGCACCATGTCACAAAGCTCAAATCATTTCAAACTGGTTTCTTGAACATGACAATGAGTTCACTGTACTGAAATGGCCCCCTCAGTCACCAGATCTCAACCCAATAGAGCATCTTTGGGATGTGGTGGAACGGGAGCTTCGTGCCCTGGATGTGCATCCCACAAATCTCCATCAACTGCAAGATGCTATCCTATCAATATGGGCCAACATTTCTAAAGAATGCTTTCAGCACCTTGTTGAATCAATGCCACGTAGAATTAAGTCAGTTCTGAAGGCGAAAGGGGGTCAAAAACCGTATTAGTATGGTGTTCCTAATAATCCTTTAGGTGAGTGTATGTTTAGGTAGTCTGTTTACAAAAGATAGCTAAAATCTAATTGGTTATTTAATGCACATGAATAAAAGCAATATCTTGCTTTGAACAATAATCTGTTAACCTTCAACAAGGTTTTGTTAGGCCGTGTAGGAATTTACGCCTGAATTATGTCTGCACTGGCACCAAGCAGAGGGTAGTGGAGTGTGTTAGCGAGTGACAGATTGTCCCCCTGCAGGCAGCCATTGAGCTGTAAAGCTGACCTGGAGACTTTGGAGTGAGGCAGAATGCAGGCCACACGGGCACTCTAAGACATGCGGAGCTGCTGTCGGAGTGAGCCTTTCACCCTCACGTCCGGTCCCGGGGCTGGAACAAAAACCTCCTCTGTCCCCTGCCCACCCGATCCCTGAGTTAGCGCAGATAGGTGAAACCACCTGACCAAACCCCCCCCCCCCTCCGTCTGTCCCAGCAGAGCCCTGTACGGAGCTCCCTGCTGTGGGGCCTTGCAAAGGCATCTTCCCACGCTGGTTCTATGACCCCGTGGCTGGAGAGTGTAAGCACTTCATCTATGGAGGCTGCAAAGGAAACCACAACAACTTCCTGCAGCAGCCAGACTGTGTCAGTGAATGCATGAATGGAACAGGTGGGCCTCTACAAGTCAGTTGGATTCGTTTCAGAATGATCTGGACCCTGATGCAAGTCTTCATTATATGTTGTCCCAGGTGTATATCATGTAAACATGCAAGTACGCTTTTTGATGACGGAAAATCCTTTCTCAGGTCCTGCTTTCGAGTTAACGACCGTGGCACCTGGCCCCACCACAAAACAAGCAGGGAGGGGTAAATTAGTTTGTGATGATTGTTTCTGAAAAGGCCAGTATATTCCGCTTGTTCCGGTCTTATGCAGTGTCTCCATTTACAGCTGATGTCCTTAAAGTGACCATGAAGTGGCCAGAGATCAGCCCGCAAACAGAGAGTGACGTGATCCCAATATTCAAATCCCACGCAGGACACCCTGTGCCAGAGCCAGGTCTGTTCAACAAACACACCAGCTTAAACAATCTCTGTAACATATTAAACACGCAGGATTCTAGATAGTACATAACCTGTGACTTGCCTTTCCCTTTCTTTCCTCCCCTGCAGGTGCAATCCTTCCATTGGCTCTGGGCCTGATCATCACTGCTCTGTTGCTGCTTATGATTGGCTGTCGCATGCGGATGGTCCGCCACAGGCTGAAGAAGACCCGCCCCCTCACCACGGAGGAGTCTGATTATCTCATCAATGGCATGTACCTGTAGCAGCGGGCAGGAATGGAGGCCCCGGTGAACCAGAAGGAGAGCGCTATGTCTCCATAGGCAAAGAATAAGGTTCCAAGCAGGTTCTATTTATTCTGTTAGAATGGGATCCGCCCTCTGCACGGAAGCACCACAGGCAAACACAGCGAAACTGTCAGCTAACTGGTAGCCAGGACAAACGCTCTATATCGTGACTGTGTAGCCCGTCTCAAGGTTAATTCGATTTAGCTCACACGACATGCCAGGGTAGTTGGATCACAAGAGTAAACCCACACAGTACTCCCGAGTCATTGGTGAGTGAGCTAAATCAAACAGACCTTTTTAACGGAAGGAAATGTTCTTGCCATTTTTGGGTACTGCTTGGTGTGAAAAATTATGCTTTGTCTGCTTTTAGGTTTGGAAAGAGTTGCTGTCCTCCTTCCATGATGTCTTTCGCCCTCAGATCTATTTTAATATTACAACAAAAACATTTAATGTATTATTAATGTATATTTTTGTTGGAGACACTAGGTAGTACTTCATCCCATACACAATTTTTCAGCCACTGAGTGGCATTGTTGTGCTTTTAGAGCTCTATTGAGACTGGAAGTAAATTTACCTAAGAATGCAGTCAGCGATTTCAGGCCAACGGTTGTAAAAGTGGTGCTGTCGTGTGGAGATTTCTATCAAAATATTGTTAACTTGTAAGTAACGAGTCACAAATATATACAGCGAGTCACAAATACATAATGCCACTGTCAAATAAAAATCACGGTTAAGAAATATATGCATATAGTTCCACAAACGTGTCAAAATCCAAAAAGCAATGATGAATCGTTAACAAATACAACAGATGATTAGCAAATAAATGTACAATGGTCTTTGTGAATGTTACAGCATTTGTCACCTGCGTTTTACAGATTTGACAATTGTGTTGCATATTTGTGAGTTGCATTTCATGGATCAGTTGCCTAAGTAATTCAGATTAGGAGCTTTTTAGGACCTGGTTATGCTTTGTCCCCAGAACCCCTATATGTTTAAAATGTACTTTCAAAATGACTCAGCACATAATTACTTGTATAAATAAAGTGTTGGGTAGTAAGAATGATTTATGTGTACACATTTTTATATCATATTGTACATTTACATTGTGATCACACAACAGCCACACAATGCTGTGACCGTCCTGTCAAGAGCTGTTATTTACTGTGTTATCTTTCTGCTACAGCCGATACTAAAGCTATCAACCCAAGATCCTGGTGTACAAGAGTTTGTTTGCCTCAGTCTACCGTCGGTTACACAAGTCACCTAATAGACAATGTAGTAGAGCCGAGAATGAGATGAGCTAACAAGCTGATGTAATGTTACTGCATGCCAGAGGTAGTTAAAAAAAGGCAACAAGCTAGCTACACATTGAGCAAAGCTGACTAATGTAGCAACCAAAAATCGTTATATTGTAATTGTGTTAATACAAATATTATTGTCTGAACAATTTACTAGATTATATTGTCTATTAGGTGACGATTGAGTAGTAAGACTGGCAATATTCAATAAGTTAACTGGGTGATGGAAACTTGCTGGTTAGCTGTAGACGTCAACAACATACAGCCTAAAATGATTCTGAATAGTAAAATGTGTAAACATAAATTATACTTATTACCCAACACTTCATTTACATAAGTAATTATGTGCAGTGTTATTTTGAAAGTACAGTTTAAACATAGGGTTTGGAACCTGAGCATAACCAGAACTAAATAGGTCCTAATCTGGATTACGTATTCAACAGAACTGTAAAATGTGACTCACAAATATACACCATCATCCTTTGTTGAAGATGATATGCTAGGATATGCTATAATCACAAATGCTATAATAATCCTTTGTTTTTGTTAATCATGATTTGTTTTTGGATTTTGACATATGTTTGTGAAACTATATGTATAGATTTCTTGACAGCAATTTTTATTTGACAGTTGCATTATGTATTTGTCACTCGCTGCTTACAAGTTCACAACATTTTGATAGAAATCTCCATAGTGTCGAGTCAAAAAGGTTCCCCAAAAATGTTGTACTATGTCGTATAGGTGCCTGTTTGTTCTCCATGTCATCAAAACCACTCGCTTTCAAACTTGTAATGTCATGTTAGTAATTGACTGAGGTATGACAGCAATTCTACTCAGTTTTCACACAAATAAACAATAGTACACATCAAACAAAAAATTGTCAACTTCCTATAGTCAACTTCCATGTTAAGTAAACTTATCTATATTTTGAATCAGGCCCTTAGTGCCACAATGCTTTTTAGGCTTCTGGACTGACTTAACATTTTTTTTTACCAGACATCTTTGCAATATGGGGATAGCAGGCTATGTAACTTGTACAATCCAAAAATGAATTGAATTCCAGGAACACCTATATCAAGCCATAAGGCATTCTAGGCTGTTGTTTTTCTTTAGAATCTCTCATTTTAAATAGTAGATGTATCTCAAAAGTCTGTATGCGTTGATTGTATGAGATAAAGTAGACTCTTGAACAACATGTGTTTTGTGACAAAAGTGTTGAGTGTTTTAATTGGTAAGGGACAAAATCTGAGTGTGGATTCATGTCCTACCAGTTTTTTTAGCAAGGAAATGGCAGTAAAGGTGGTGTATTTATTGAGAATAGACAGCTTTTAGCACAAAGAGGGACAAAACCATAAGCATCGCTTTATTTTCTTTTTTGCCATTCCAGAAATTGTGAAAGCCATGGATCATCCAAAATAAATGTGCTTCTCAATTCCATGTTTTTTTTTTTTTTTTAAAACAAAAGACATTCATTCGCTTTGCACTGAGGTTTATTTTGGCAAACCGCCGGCTACTTTGTTTAGAGTCGGTCATCAGTAAAGCCTACACGCAGTGTCGTCATAGAAACCAGAGGCGGCACACGATACATCACTGGGGAAGCACCACCGTGGACAGGTGGATATATAGGCGTTCCACTAAGTGTTGAGTTGCATGTGTTTCCAACTGCATGAGTAAATCTAGGTGTAATAGGCCTATCTACTATGCCATGTAGTGTCGTCATGTGCTGCATGTAACAACTGGATGTGGGTTAGAGTAGCCATTTATGCAGCCTGCGTGCGCCGGTTTAAATACTGATAGCGGGAGGTGTGGGTGGGGGGGGGGCAGCTGATAAATGTTAACAGAGCGGGATATTTATTTACAGTCAGATCTTCAGATGCAATCTGTGGCAAGACGATATTCATCTCATCAACTCAGGTTTTCCTTATCAGAACAGTCTGTCAGCATCTATTCACTCAGCTTTGATGGAGCTGAAATGCATTGTTGTGGAAATGTTTGACTGCTCAAGATGTAACCATGACAAAAACAAAACAAATCCTGCAGCAAATCAAAAGTCAAATTCACAACAGAAAATAATGCAGGCCTGGAAGGAAAAAAAAAGATTCTATCCCCAATACTATTTTATTTTGGTTCAATCTCTAACAGTCTTTTTCCCAACCTTTGGGGTTATTCCTTAGCATGAAACTCTAACACCAAGGTAGAGTTATTAAAGAAAACAAAAATCACCATGGTTTGTTATGTTTGAAATAAATCCAATGCTGTTGTTGGAACCAAAAGGTGACTCCTGGCTCTCACTGAAATGAGGAATACGGACAGTCAGTCGTCTCAAAGTTCATCCCTGTGAAAATAGAAAATAGTAAAATAGTAAACATTAAGTGATAGAGTAAAACAGGACACACATGTAATTAGATATCAATATCCTCGTCATGCTACGGCAGGCCAAGGCGCTCCCAAGCACAAACTGATTCAGAAAACCCAACACTGCAAAATCCTAATTTCCCTATGGTTACTGGATTTTCTTTACCTTCGGATTAAAACCCTGGATAATATGCAGTAAAATGATGCTAAACATCTCTAGTGGACTTCTTCAAAAACAAGGATGACACAGTTGACATGCTCTCAACCCAGGCATTATCGCAGCCAAATGCTAATAATCAAACGTGTTTTTATTTGTTTTACGGCAAATGAGCTTTAGAATTCCCAACTTATTTATGGGAATAAAACCTTAGAGAACGTGCAGCTAGTTGCCATGGTATGGAAGAAGCAAATAATGATGACAAGCAGCAAACACGGCCCCTTGGGATCCATTATCTGCTCCGGGCCAAACCATTTCACCTTTGCCCACTGTGTGAAGGAGAGGGGATAGAGGGAGTAGGAAGTCACTTCCACCTGGACCACTGCTTCTCTTTGTCTGTTAAAGGCACGTAAATCACCCCCATCAGGGGCTTCATCTTGGTGCTGCCGTCCTCCAGCTTGTCATACTGCTCCAGCATCTGGTTCCCTCCGGCAGGCCCCACAGGCAGAATCAGCCTGCCACCAGGCTTTAGCTGGTCCAGGAGCTGAGGTAGGAGAGGAGACTCGCTGGGTCAGAACCACATACCCTCTAGAGACCAAACATTTCCAGTTACCCACACAAACAGGTAAGAGGGTTCTTAAGCTGTCACATTAACAATGCATTGGCAGGCTTAGCAACAAAATATGCACCTATGGTGTAGCTAGAAATGTACAGACCTAGGGGACTGACAATGTTACACAGCACAGAGCACACACTAATACTCCTCCTGACACAAAACCTGACATTATCGTATGACTACTGTTTCATTTATAAAAGAGAGTCCATGCCAAAGTTGATTCCTAGGGATGACAACAGACACCGCACCATTCTCATGGATGACAACAGACACCGTACCATTCTCATGGATGACAACAGACACCGTACCATTCTCATGGATGACAACAGACACCGCACCATTCCTAGGGATGATGATGATGATGACGGACACCGCACCATTCCTAGGGATGATGATGATGACGGACACCGCACCATTCCTAGGGATGATGATGATGACGGATACCGCACCATTCCTAGGGATGATGACGGACACTGCACCATCCCTAGGGATGATGATGATGACGGATACCGCACCATTCCTAGGGATGATGACGGACACTGCACCATCCCTAGGGATGATGATGATGACGGACACTGCACCATCCCTAGGGATGATGATGATGACGGACACTGCACCATCCCTAGGGATGATGATGACAGACACTGCACCATCCCTAGGGATGATGATGACAGACACTGCACCATCCTTAGGGATGATGATGACGGACATCACACCATTCCAAGGGATGATGGTAACCAGAGGCATTGTGACTTCTATTAACCAGGACCCCTCTGTTTTGCTTGGTTAGTGTGGTTTGGGAACATACTGCTTGTGGCACGTTGGGTGCTGCGGCGCCCACATGGATGGCATCGTAAGGCGCCTCCTCTGGATGGCCCATTCTCCCGTCTCCCACTGGAACACAATGAACAGGTAACAGCAGTCACCCACCCGCTGGCAGCCACCAAGCAGTGTCTGCCCCAGACCCAACAAGCAGGCCACACTGAGAAGCAGAGCACACATCGAAGCTGAGCCATGACAGCTCTGCCGAGTTGCTGGCCACTGACGCTGATGACGGCTGACTGCAGCAGCAGGACAAAGCAGGCTCTCTGCTTTTTATAACTCTGGAAACACTGCTACACAATTTAACTCAGCTGCTTTGCCTTCCTATCCCAAGGACTGACTTAGTCCATTAGACTACATTATTTATTTTATAGTCAGTGTGTCACCAGCCCTATGTGTTTTTTTTTTACATTTTAACTGACAAATTTGACATTTTCAAAACAGTCAATAATAATGTAATAATATATATTTTTTAAAGTCAAACATACCTATTAGTTTAATTCTACCAGACGTTATCAAGCTGGGGTCATCTTTCTTTACATTGTTTATAGAGTCGTCTACAAGTTCCTTGATGTGATCAATTCCTATCACCTTCCCTTTGGGACCTACCTGGTAAAGACAAAACAGGAAGGTATAAAAGTCTGTCTCGTCGAACATTACACGGAACACCAAATACAACAACAACAAAATGATAATGTACCCCTGCCACCAAACGTCTAGCGTCTATGTCATGTGTTTACCCGTTATCATGTGTAGCTCACCATTCGTGCAAAGCACACAGATAGGATTCCACTCCCGGAGCCCACGTCCAGAGCTTTGGCCCCCTCATACAGCTGATCGTGCAGCAGCTCCAGGGCATAGGCGTGCTGGGGGATGGATCAATATACACCTGCATTACCACCTGTCAGGGTGCCACTCACAAAAGTTTGGAACATGCTCAGTTGCTATGAATTATACAGGCAAGACAATCAAAGTCATTGACAGTTCTAACTGAAGAGAACAATTTAAACATGCAGTTTAGTAACAGGCCTATGCCTACCATGTGTGGAGCACTGATAGTTGCTTGATAACCTTTGGAGTCAAACACAGGGACAGTTATTTTCCGGCAGACATGCTTTTCCGTTGAATTTGGACTTTCTACAAGCTTAAGTACCTATTGACTGTGGGGAGTCCATGTAGGGGTTGCATCTGGAGAAATGGCCTCGGTCTGTGGCCAACATGACCTCATACACCTTGTCTGACTTGATGATCCCATTCTCTGAGAAAACAGGAAAACACCGTGTTTAAAACGACTGTGCGTTTCCAGGGAGTCACACTCTGCTGTGTCATCAAAGTAGTCCCACAACAGGACGCTCCACTGACAGTTAGCGGTAACAGTGGGATGTGCCAGCAACAGTCGGTGCCGCTGCTCTCATTACACCCCAAGACCCTGGGCCCCAACCTTACAACTATGCAGCTCAGTAGTTGCCAGAATACATTACGTTCCCAGATGGACAAGTAAAATTGCAGATATACATGGCATACTAACATATCATGCGCGCACATTTAACCATGCGGGTAACAGAGCATCATGCAGCTAAAACTTTCACTGGACAAGTCCTTCGACCCCAGCAGTTTTTCCGAGTTGCTTCCATTTACTTTTTGCTTTGCAACAGAATCTGCACAATGGATATAGCCCATAGTTCATAGTATAGGACACGCAACCCAAAATTGGACACATTTAAATCCAGCTTAGGCTACAGTTTGAGGTTAGCCTGAATGGGCCAGAATGCACATGACACCATGGGAGGGAGGGTGGGTGGAGATTTTTTTTTTCTCCCCAGACCTCAACCTTTGCCAATTAAATATTCATCCACATCATCATCACATTTTACTCAATCATGTGACTGTCAGCACATATTAGACTGAACACCGGCCTTTAACTCTTCTCATGCAGAAGAAGTCCCCAACATCACATATGTCCGAACATACAGACATTCTATTTCTGTACAGCAGCACTATGAATAAAGCCATGCAATTTAAATGGAAACAAATAAATAAAGTGCCCTGCCCTGGTACCAAAGCCTCAGCTGCAGTCAGAGAGAGGAATAAAGCAGTATACTTGGATGACGTGTGTTTTAGCATATACATTGCTATTAAGGGCATTAACCACTTTAAAGTAGTTGGATTCATGTTTTCATTTGTAGGGATCACTTGTGAAGACAAATCTACCATTTCAAAATGGAGAAATCCTCAATTAAGTTTCCCATAGGGCATGCACTGGCAAAAACCATAATGAAAACTTTGGAGGTGCTTTCTCAATCCTTCTCCATGGCTACAGTGCTTGGCTGAATACAGCCCATGTACTGTAACTGTAGCCAAATCAAGTTGGACACTGTCAAAAGCAAGCCAACAAGCTGCATTCTTAATGAGTTCTTTATGGTTTCATTACATGACAACTGTAGCAAATGGGTGCATTGGGGAGATCTGATATAATCAATCAATCTACAAGCTGTCATTTCATCATCGCTCTCATGTCAACTCCTACTTCCTTAGTGTATTGCACACATAGACACACCCAAACAGGCAATTGTAGCTGGTTTTACAACAAGACTAGCTACCACAGTCCTACTGTGGTATGTGTGACTGGAATCCAAATTTAATACTGCACAAATGCATATGATTACTGATTATCTGTTGGAACTGTTAATAACCACAAAGTTAGATAATGTTTCTCCCCAATGGCAATGTTCATCCTACAATACAGTAGCTACAGTCAGCATAGTGCAATGTAAGGCTTGTATGCCCCGCCCACAGGCTGGTTACCACACTGCTTTTGATGTTCTAAAAACAGACATCACAGTAATCAGTCGAACTTTCCATGTATATACTTTAGTAGTTACCTAATACTATTCTACAGTACTCCAGGTTATAGCCCTTAAAATGCTACTATACCTCCATCTATTAAATGGTTAGCTTTCAATTTACCTAGTTACGTTTATTTTTGGTTCAGCAACACAACAGAGCTGTGGCTTGTAATTAGTCTGTTTAGCTAGTAACTTAGCTAGCGAGTAGCTGCTAGTATGCCAGCAAACGAGGTTGTGCACAACATGACGCAGGTAAAATATCTTAGGCTCAAAAGACTGCATTTAGGCGAACCTCACCGCTCAGAGACCTGTCCTTCAAACGACAGGCTGGATACCCATTTTCTTCTCATCCCAGCCCAATGATATCAATATGTAATTCAATACAGATCTCCCGGAGGGAATTGGCTAAGCTAAATGAAGACACTACTAGTAGTTATAATACTTCATACACTAAAGGCTAGCAATGGTTAAAAAGCTGGTTGCAGATTTGCAGACATTAGCTAGATATTATTAGCTTGTAGTTTGACTAGAAGGACACCCCAGTGTGCAATGTTCAAAAGTCAAAGACTAGTAGTAGCCTAGCTACAATTACTACTAGTAGTACTAGCCCGACCGTTGTCATCGTGTTTTGGAGAAAAAAGCAAATTTTCATAGATGTCTAATTTTAAACGCTTAGCGAATCACTAGCATTACATATTGCATTAACTTACTGCGGAGGTTGTTTACAAGCTCTGCGTGGCTGGCTCCTCCAGATTTCCAGGCCATTATTAAACACACTCTGCGGAGCAAGTAGAGAGCAGCTGTCAGTGCCGCGCCTGCGCCAACTCCTTTGCCTACGAAAGTGACAACCTCCAACACAGATGGAGCGAATACGTCACGCGACATACCGTTAGTTTGCAGCTTTTTGCACACGTTTAGCACATAAATAAGTAATGTTTGCAAATTAGGTAGCTTATCCAAGATTTATTATTTCTGGGTTTTTGACCCACAGATTTGATTGCCTGAGCTAGTACCTGTCTTCCACCCTTACCCACTAGGTGGTGCGCGAGAGCTTTACGCCACGTTAAAAACAACCTTTTTTTAAAAAAACAAAATGCTTTATTAACAACAGATTACAACAAAGTCATAAAAAATTACTACTTTGTACATTGCCAGGGTTTCTAAATTAAATTATTATATTTCTATAAACACGTTTTCATTATACATTACAAGTTTCCATTGTTTTCTTATTTTTCATTTTACATAAATCAGTACCATATTGTAAAACTTAATTTTCAAAGTATTCAAAACAACCCCTGAGTTTAGTTCACCTTTAATTTTTGAAATGGATGTCATTTATTTCAGTGAAGACCGTCTTCAGTTTCATGGCATCGGAAAGCCATGTAGTGGTTAAATTTGCCCTTGCAAAGTAAATGTTGCATAGAATAAAACAAACTTAATACGTGTTTCAAATGTTTATTTTTTATCACATATAATTATAAGTAACTGTAGTATTATCAACTTTGACAGTAAGTATATCAATTACTTCCCAGGGCAAAACTGGTTAGGCTGACTGAAAAACAACGTTCTGGGCCACAAAAAGTTGTTAAGGTAAAACAATCCAGTGCTTTAGCGCTTTCACTGTAAATAATTATGTTTTTAACTTAAGACATTTTTTGTGATGAAAATGGGCACTAAATATTATTGAGAAGTCATTGTTCCGTTTATTGCACAAGTGCAAAATTGCACAAACATACAAAATTATCAAATAAGATGTGTATAGTGGATGCTTCAAAAACTGTGTTCAGGACCTGAGACCAAACACACTGTCTGACGATGCTTGTCCCTCTTAGGCACCAGAGCCTGTGTAGTGATGACCCGAGAGGACATTATGAGAATTAGTTATTTATTTTCTAAATGTATGTTTGTAAGTTGTGTTTGATCACACACTCCAGTACTAGAGGTGGGGCATGCACCGTTTAAAACGATTGTTTGCGGAATATAATTTTGTCCTTTTTGGTTGTTATGCGCCACCGTACTGGCGGGATTTCAGGGGTCAGTATATTTCGAAGGATATGGTTTGGATATTGGTAACATTAACTATATTTAAGTTAAGGTTATTCTAATGGAAGGCATCAATGCAAAGTACGTGTCACAGAAAATCAGTAAAACCAGATGGAGACCAGTCTCATCTTCGTCTTTACAGCAACCAGACATATTTGCTACTGGGTCTTGGGACAACGAGGTGAGGAGTTTACTAGTTAGCTTAGCTGCTAACTAGCTCCGGTTTGTATTGTACTGTCTGCACTTTGTTCTATTATTCTCTGTCAGTAAGTAGAAACCTAAATTCAATTTTCCTAATTGAATAGGCACATTTTCAGTTCTGTTATTACAGTAATATCCAGCAGTGTGTATAGGCAGTCTTTGCAGACAGAATGCTGACATCTTCTAGTCACGTGGGTTGCGTCAACCAGTTAGAGTTGACGTTGACTGAAATACTACGAGTCATAATACCCATAAAACCTTGCGGCTCTTTCGGCCATTATAGTCACCATTCATTTTTTCCGTAGGGAATTTTTAGAACCTCTTCAAATAAGATCTGTGTTTCCTGTAGGCTGACACCATCTCACCATTTTGATAACTATGTAAATATATATATAGACACGGTTGATTTAGCCATAAAACGACGGAAAGCTAATTAGCCGCTATTGCGGCTATCTTGCAGAACGACACTTTATGATGACGTCATCACCAAGCGCAGCATCAATACAATTTATTTATAAAGCCCTTTTTACATCAGCAGGTGTCACAAAGTGCTTTTACAAAACACCCAGCCTTAAACCCCATGGAACAAACAACAATAGTGTTGAATTTCAGTGGCTAGGAAAAACTCCCTAAGAAGGCCGATATCTAGGAAGAAACCTAGAGAGGACCCATGCTAGGAGGGGTGACCAGTCTTCTTCTGTCTGTCCCGGGTGAACATATTAAGAGTCCAAATTGTTATAATTAATAAATGTATGTGGGCTGAGTCCAGAGTCCATTTAAACCATGGGGTAGCTGAAAAATATGGAATGCCATTTAAGTCATTATTGAATAAATAAATATGGCTATGAAATAAATGAGGCAATAAATAAATGTATCAATACATAAATAGGTTTTTGTTTCAAAATGTTTTTTGAATGACTTATTTATTTCAAGGTACGTTTATTTCATAATGTCACTTATTTTGAGGGACTTATTTCATAATGACACATTTTTTTATTTCAAGGGACTTTTATTTCATAACAATACATTTATTTCATGACATATTTCCAAATGGTATATTCAAATTAATGGGACGTGTTTATCTCAAAGTTTCAGACCAAAGCAACACTGAATCACTAAATTTGAATATATGAGAAGGTCATGAACATTTCTGGCAGCTGGAAAGGATAGTAGGATGTTGTTGCTCATTGTTCAGATGCGTGCAATGTCTGACTGCGTACTATAATGGAAAATGTATTTATTTCGAGGGACTTATTTCATAACTTAGTACACAAGGAAATTATGCATACCACTCTAGCTGGCACTAAGACATTCGTCAGTATTGGAGTTGTGTCTCGGGAATAAAGTAACCTATGTACCGAAGTCAAGTTTGATCCTAATGGAGCTCTTATGACATCTGTACGGCTGAACTTGTGCATCTCAATAATAGCCAATGCCGCTGCCTGGCCACAATTATTGAGTTTGGTAATTTAACACTTGACTTAAAACAAATAAGGGTCAAGTTCAAGACTGAATACCTGTTGCTATATCACAACCCTCTACTACAGTAATACTACCTGGTCATACAATACAAGCTAAATGTGTAAATAGAAAAGTATATTCAGAGTTTCAACACATTTTCAATGACAGCATTAGAAGTAAATTCTTTAAGGTAGTATCCTGGATAATGTTTATTGCTTATATATCAATTATATGGATTTTTCCTTCTACAAATCTTATGTATCTTGCTAGCTACTCTCACCAACACAAGATAAACTTTTTTGTAATCATTTTGGCCCTGACCAAATCTGTAAGTTGGCCCTCGCTGTTGCTGCACTTCTCCACATGGCCATTCAATCTTACTAATTAGCATGGACACTTTTGTGGAGATAACTGAATCAAATACGCTGACATTTGTCACCTTGTTCTGATGAGATTTCATTGGTTAAGAAAACGGTGAGCCATTCCATATGTTAGATGTATCCCAGCTAGCTCTGGGAGAGGTTTGGGAACCACTGAGTTAAGCTGAGGCACGAGGGGGTTTGGTGTATGGCCGTTACGCCGCGGCTAAGAGGTGGTCATAGACACAAGCATCGCTGAGGGTCTGGACAGCGCTTAGCGGTGATATGTTAGCTATATACCACAAACCCCTTATTGCGATTACAAACTGGTTATCAACGTAAAAGTGCTGAGATGTCACCTAATCACTGTTTAGTAGATGGTCTGTTGCCTTTACCAAGTTTTGACTGCTAATTCAAATGTTTATCAAGTAGTGTTTACCCCTCTGCATGGTCGTTAGCTAAGATTACAATTGGTTGGACGTTTAAAGTGATGATAAATTATTTGGTTTGATGTCAGTGTAAAGCATAATTGCTGTAAAATCTCAGCCTTGACATTTTTATAGTTGGCAATGTCATCTCTTTTGGCATAACTACCATCATTTTCAGAGGTGTAAAAAGTACTCTAAAAGTACTGTGCTGTGTTCACCAGTTTTAGGAAGATCCTAAGGAAGCGATAAATGACCAGGTTAACAGAGTTCATAACTAACCAGTGACTTTAACTGATCATTTACATTCTTCCTTTATAATTTCCTGATCACTGGTTAGTTGTGAAATCCCTTTACCTGGTTACTTAGACCATAATTAGATACTTCCCTAAAGTGGTGAACACAGCCAAACACAGTTGAATAGTTTTACTTTGTACGTTTTACACCTCTGAACATTTAAACATTTATGACTGATTGCGTGACGACATGTCATTTTCAGGACAACAAAATTTCCCTTTGGTCCATCGGAGATAATGGGGTCTCCGGTATGGATGATGAATTTGAGGGAGACCCTCAATTAGTTTGTGAATACAAACATAATGGGGACGTTATGGACCTTCAAGTAAGTTCATTGTCTAGAAATGTAAACTTTTATTCGACATTTGTATTTGGTCTTGTTTTTTTTGTTGTTTTTTTTCTAATGAATGTCAATCATACGGTGTGTTAGTTTCTGGATCAAGACAGAATAGTGACGGCATCATCAACTGGAGCAGTGACCATCTTTCGGCATAACCACAACAACCAAGTACGAATGTTAATCATAATGAAGATTTACTAACAACCTAGGATGCATCAGTTACACTTGTCAAGTTAGCCTGTGAGACATTTGTCCCAACAAGCATCCGTCTTTCCTGCAGACATTGTCTGTGTCTCAACTGTGGGAAAGAGCACACCATTATCCCTGCGGCAAGGCTCCGTGTACCGGAGTTGTGTGTAACAGCCCTGAGATTGTAACAGTCGGAGAAGATGGAAGGATAATCCTCTTCAGATCGGACCAAGAAGGAGTGACCCGCACGATAGGTCTGAGCAAGAATCCTTTAGTGGCAAAGCCTTATCTGTTGATAAGGGTGTACTGTCCCGTAGGAGCTATTGTAGTTGTATTCTTCTCTGGTAATGCACATTGTGGGTTTATTTTTTTTTCTGCGGCTGCATTTTGACCCGGCAGCTGACATGCCTATTTACGAAAGCCATCTAATACTGGCATACTGCTTTTATTTCCTGTCAGAAAATGCCGATAGTAGCACAATCCATGCTGTGACTTTCCTGAGGACCACTGAGATCCTCACCGTCAATTCTATTGGGCAACTTAAACTATGGGACTTCAGGCAACGGGGCAACGAACCATCCCAGATTCTTTCGTTGTAAGATGATTGCACGTTTGTGGATTTTTATGTGACAGTTTTCTCATGCCCTTACGTTTATGCAATATGTAATTTTATTTTTTAACAGTTGGTGATTGTTTTTCCCTCCCAGAACAGGCGACAGAGTCCCACTGCATTGTGTTGACAGGCATCCCAACCAACAGCACATTGTGGCCACTGGGGGTCAGGATGGCATGCTCTGTATCTGGGATGTGAGGCAAGGCAAAATGCCCTTTTCACTTATGGAGGCACACTCTGCTGAAAGTAAGACACAGTTATGGAAGTATTTGATTTTAATTTTTTTAACTAAAACAGCATAACTGTCTTTAATCACTGTTTTATTTGGAAAACATTTTGTGCTCACAGTGTGGGAAGTCCATTTTCATCCATCCAATCCAGACCACCTTTTCTCTTGCTCGGAGGATGGATCATTGTTACATTGGGAGACTTCCTCAAATTCAGACACACCATCATTCTTACAAGGCAAGTTATCATAAATCTTTTTAGCTAAAGTCCCACAAAGCCGGACTGTTGTTTATTCATCTATGAAAGTATATATAGCCTCCTTTTTATTTGGCCTGTTAATATTGTTGTAACGCCAATGATTATCAGAACTTTATTTTTTTTGTGGGGGTGGGTCACCAGGTGGACGAAATGCAAGTATTACTTCGCGCAGCGCAATAGCCCCAGCAGGTGGGAACCAGTCCCTGATCAGTGCCTGGCTTACTGGGGATTCTGGAAAGGGACGCCTTGAGACCACTCACATGCTGCCCAGCCAGACCCTGTCTGTGAACAGTCTAGATGTGCTGGGACAATGCTTGGTGTGTGGAACTGACGGAGAGGCTATTTACGTCAACAGACTGGTCCCTATTTAGAAAACGTTTTCATGTCATATAATTTGACCGGCTGGACTTTACTTGCCTTAAATGATGAAATGTTGAAATCTTTTCAGTAAAAAGTCTCACACCTGAGGATTACATGATCTCCATCAAGAGAAAGTATGTAAATGGAATGATTGTTGCTGATAGTCCTGAAGTGAAGTAGAAGACATTGTAATTATCTCTGAAATATAGTTTAGACTTAATAAGTCCTACTATCGGTTGTACCTGAAATTGTGCTTAGTTTAAATCACAGCACTTTGTCTGGCATTGCTATTGGTTGTAGAAAATGTAACTTGTGTTCTGCAATAAAACATTTTTTGGGGATATATCTGTTATAATTTCTGTTAATGCATAACTTTGATGTATAACAGAACTTATTACATACCATATTTAGGTCAAAGTTTTTATAAATTGACTTTTGACATTTGGTTTGTGCATTGTATTTTTTGTGAGAAATCGGCCTTTGTTAGCAGGATACAAAAATTGCATTTTCTGCTAGGCAACATAGCCATTTTGGTGGGTGTGGCTACGTTTGGCCTGAAGCACTACCTACCCAAAAAAATTACCACCAGCAAATGGCGTTACATGTTTACTTTTGTGTTTTTATTTTGTGATGAATAATTTAATATAGTTTCTGTTTTCTATACCTCAAACCAGGAAGTCATAAGATTAACACATGCAAGGTCATGCTAACTTAACAGACAACCTAAAAGAGTTTGCAGGTGCCCAACCCACCTAAAGAAGCCACTACTTGAAATGTAATCACCAAAACATGAATCTCATGTACCAAATCCCTAAACCATGTCTGCAAAATTACAAACACAACGGCCATGGTGGAAGACACCGGCTGTTCACACCAGAACAGGAGACCGCTATTGTCAACATGGTGGTGGCAAACGATACCATTAGACTATGAGAAATCCGGAACCACATAATTGCAGACAACACCATATTCAATAACATTAACCAGATGGGCTTGTCTACATTGCATCGTTTATTACAGCGCCGCCAAATCCGGATGAAACAGGTCTACAGGGTGCCGTTTGAGCGAAACTCATAGAGGGTTCAAGAACAGCGTTATGAATATTGTGCAAGTACTATACTGTGAATTTACTATTAAATCAGCACTGTATAGACACATTACAGTACTATAGTCCAGTGTGTTGTGCCTCACCATATTGACTGCTCTAGGTCTATTTCAAATCGTCTTTGTCTGTTTCAGTGAGTCTTGGAGCTGGATGCCGCTGCAATTCAGCACCTTAATATTTACATTGATGAGGCTGGCTTCAACCTAGCCAAAAGAAGGGGACAACATTATTGGCCACCGTGCCAGCGTAGAGAGAATTTCACCACGTGAATGTCCCTGGACCGTGTAGAGGGAATATCACCACGTGAATGTCCCTGGACCGTGTAGAGGGAATATCACAACGTGAATGTCCCTGGACAGCGTAGAGGGAATATCACCATGTGAATGTCCCTGGACAGCGTAGAGGGAATATCACCACGTGAATGTCCCTTGACAGCGTAGAGGGAATATCCCAATGTGAATGTCCCTTAACCAGCAAGGTGTTCTCTGTCACCATTCCAACCTTGGTCCCTACAACACCGCCCTTTTCATCACATTCCTGGACACACTACATGGTATCCTCATTCCAGCCGGACAGAGGGGTGGACCAGAGCAGCCCAGGTGTATTGTCATCTGGGATGTGAGTTTTCCCCAGGCTGCTCTGGTCTGCAACTGGTTCATTGACCATCCACAACTTATTGTTCTATACCTCCCACTTGAAATTCAACACTACTGTTGTTTGCTCCTTGGGGTTTAAGGCCAAGTGTTTTGTAAAAGCACTTTGTGACATCTAATGTTTAAAGGGCTTTATAAATAAATTTGATTGATTTATTCCCCCATTCCTAAACCCAACTCAAGAGTTGTTTTTTTTCAGCATGGCGATGGAAAGTTTATGACCACCATCCCCTCGCATGCGTGCCTCTTTTCCAGGTAATGGAGGATGCATGTGGTGAAGTTGATGTGGGGGCTTTCAGCGTCTGGATCCGTCACACCAGAAGATTCTTTCCCTGTTGTTCAGCCAGGGAGAACGTTGCTTGTGATGTGGATGAGACACTCTGGCTAGACCAAAATAGGTCTAATTTCTTATCTTACATTTTGCATGGGTTTTTGTCTTTTTATTTTTAGAGTTTTGAAATAATGAGCCATTTCAGTTCTGTACAGAAAACCTTTTATCTTACTGAATTTCTTTCCTGCTTTTCTCCTGCTGTATATGGAAAGGGTTACATACAAAACACAAGTGTTCAAAAATACTGCATTTTGGAAATGACAACGTTTTTGTTACTGTATTGCATCTGTGTGTTTATGTATGTATATTTGAGTAGGTATATACATTACTATAACAATCTTTTACAACAAGCTACAGCATAACACTGACAATGTAAAAGGCATATCCCTAATGATGGGATTGTCATAGCAGTATTTTGTGTTGAGCACATACGTGTGTTGTTGGTTGGTGGACAGATCTGTGTGTGTGTGTGTGTGTGTGTGTGTGTGTATGAATTTGATGCAAAAAACATTTTAGAAAGTGAAACCAGTTTTGAATACAGTGTTTGCTTTTGCTACAGATTTGTAGAGTTTTGCCTTTTGTATTTAGTGTTTAGGATTTTGGGGGAAATGGGCCAAAGTTTCAACAAACATGTGGCCCTAACTGGGGTGTATTCCTTTTGCTCAAAACATGCTTTGTTTCCAAACATGTTGCCAAACAGAACATGACAGAACAAACAGAATTGTGAACTGATATAAAATCAGTTTGATGAAACAAGGAGGTACCTTCGTGAATGTGTCCAAGAACGTCGCAAATTAATGTTTTGTTTGGCGAAATGAATACACCCTTGGTAACGACCATAGAAAAGGTTAGAGGACGCCTCCGTTTTATTATTAACAGTGGTTAATGGGGGCATGGGGGTAACTAGAGATATGTTTAACTAAATCCAAGAAAGCAATTTCCAATGGTAAGCTAGTGAAAGAAAGTGGGCAGAGCTTAGTAAAGTAGTTGGGCAGAGGAAAGTCGGACTTTTTGGTAAAGAATCCTATTGGGTAAAGAAGTATCCTGCTGCCGCAGTCTCAGGTGAGTCCTTTCACAAGCTACACTATACTGCCACCTACTGGGACATTGCATATCTGAAGTGTGCATTTCTAAAGGTGCAGCAGTATTTTTAGGACTGGTTTTGCAGACACGGATTATACCTAGTCTAGGACATGAAATCAAGTTCAATAGAAAACTCCATAGCTGTATGAACCTTGTCAAATGTAATTCTCTATCCTTCTCTATGGTGACGACCGAAAAGGTGCTGTCGCGTGGAATCGTGGGAAATGGGAAAAACAACCCACACATCCGGGTAACTTGTCTCTGTCAGACATCACAGGAATATTCAATCCACAGTTTGGACACGGAAAGTTAATCACTTTCAAACTTCGTCTAAATCCATCGAATAACTCATAGGTTGTTGTGCTTTCTAGGTGATTTGAAGCCTGGACGGGAGATCTAATTAGAATAATAATTGTTCTTCTGGTAAGGAAGTTCATTGACAACAACCAGTGTTTAGCTTGCGTGCTAACTAGCTACATTAGCTAGTTAACTTGGCTATAAATAGTTCTAGCTACATTGCTCGCAGTCACGTATGCAGTTACTGTTGCTGTACATTGTAAGTTAACTTCCATGAATTCATTAGAAGTTATAATTGTTGGGTTTTGGTACTGCTTTTCAAGACCAATAGCAGGTTTTAGACAACCTGCAGCAGCCGGGCTTTGCTAGCTAGTTATCTGGCTAGTTAACGTTAGCTCTGGCTACTGAAATTGAGCAGAGGCTTACTAACGATGTTAGTTAAAACCTATACTTTTTGTCCTGGTACATATTTACTCTGTAACTTGGTTGTCTGGAAAACGTAACTCTTGCGTACATAGCTAAAATTCCACGGTTACTAGTTAACGTAATTAGGTATATACAGGTTTAATCACACCATCTTTGGTATCTGACAATGACGTTACTAATTAGATACATTTTGAACCAGTACCATTTGTTTCTTTATACACGTTTGCTTGCTAACTTTAGTTGCATTCATCATATGTAATTAAAAGGTTTATTACAAAAGTCAACTTATAGTTATCTTCCTTAATACGTACCTGCCGTAATATATAGCCTATGCTATTTGACAGTAATCTGTAGTGTAATATCACTCTGATCTGATTCGAAATTGCATTCTTCCTATTTGCTGCAAGACATTTATTGTTCTGCTTGTTTTGTTTCCACCCAGGTACTGAGTATGAGGCAGGTGTAAAATCTTTTTAGTCTTGAAGCTCTGTTGTTGCCCCGCTACCCTTACAGTAACACACTACTGTGTGGTGCCATTCATTCCTTTGGCTGTCAACCTACATGTTCTTACATGAAGAGAGGGGAGAAACCCGAAGGATATCGACAGACGCGACCAAAGACTTTCCCTGCCAGCAATTACAGTGGCAACAGCCACCAGATGCTGCAGGAAATTCGAGAGAGTCTGCGGAACCTTTCACGTCCTTCTGATGCCCCTAAAGTAGACATGGGAGGTGCCGGAAAGGTGTTACCTGATGACCCCAGACAGCAAGGACGCGGTAGCAACCCCAAAAATCCCTACCACAAAGCCTTGCAGGAGATTCGCAAGTCTCTGATGCCTTTTGCCAATGAGCCAAGCTCTTCTGGAAGGAATGCAGAGGTAAACAAACAGATGCTGATGGAGCTGTGTTCTGCTGGCTTTGAGGAGGTAAGCAAAACAGTGTACAGGTGTAAACAAAACTCCAGCTATGTAATTATTAAAGCTTAATAAAATGTGAAGTGAATTCAACTAAAATAATTCTGTGTTGTCAAGTAATGTCCATACTGGTTGCTGTTGAATAATCAGAATTATACCTTAGACTTGGCTCTAAAATGCACACTGTGTTCCTTTTGTTGGTGGGTGACAGGAAACGAATGTGAAATATGAAAGCTATGCAATGTGGAATGACCAGCTTTAATGGCAGCGTGCTCGAGCTGGTATTTTGTCGTGCTTAAGATGTTTTCATCTAGTCAGTTTGTCACATGACATGTCAGCACAGAGGCTGAGTCTAATAACATTTTTGATTTTTCCATTATATCATTAATACATATATTTTCAATTATACAGTGTCATTTGAAAAGCGACTGGTATCTCATTTTTCTCTGCAAGAAAGGAAATATTAATTGGAATTACTGATGGTTATTGAGGTCATGTAAACTCTATCTGCAGTTCTTCTAACTGTACCTCATGCAAACCTTTCTTTTATATCTGTTAATTAATTGCTAGTAAATGATTTGTGTGCAGGAAATGGTGGTCCGTGCTCTGAAGCAGACCAACAGTCGCAGCTTGGAGGCTGCCATAGAGTATATTAGTAAGATGAACTACCAGGATCCTGTGAGGGAGGCAATGGTGGCCGCCCCTCCCCGCCCCAACAATGCAGGCATGAAAGCCCCCGGTACGTATCCGTCCTCTGTGACACACTTTAAAAAACCTCTTCACGGTGGTTCACTGAAATAGCTACTAATTTTGTAGGAAAGAAGTGTTTTTTTGGCAGGCACTTCAGCTATTTTCAGTGGCTAAAGATGCAGTAGTTAAACGAACAATATTATTTTGATCAACCATGCTTTGTGGAGAGGAGTGTGTTTGAAATTAAAATGTTGTGTATTGTATTTATTCGCTTTTTCATATTTCAGTGACCTCTCTTGCAAAACAATTATATATAAAAAAAAAAATTCAGGTGAATGCTGTTAACCTCAAATATAAGTTCTATAACCAAACTAGTGTAACTACTCTGAACGTAATGAATTGACATCAGTTACAAATAAATCCCTAACTGTTTTGTAATTTTTAACTTAACTCTTCTGATTATTATTTGTCTGGTTATTTGTCTTCTGATCTAAAATGATAAAAGTTACTAGAACATAATTTCTTCAAGTAATATTACAATACAGGGTCTCTTTAATTACAGTCACCAGTGGGACCAGGGTCTTATTGCCAATGGTGGCCTGTGAAACACATCAATATACAAAAGATCAATAAACCATCTTAAATGAGTAGCCCTCATTACTCGTTTATTTTAAATTATTGATGAGAATGCACAGTGTTCGTTACAAAATGCTGCCTAAGTCTTTGTGTACATGGACATTACTATCTCAATGATGCAAATAGCGTATATCTTATTTAATGTACATTAAACCTGTAGTGTGGGACCTTTTTTTAATGTTTTTTTTTTTACCTCCCATATTAGTTTGGATGTGTTGTTGTTGTTCATGTGTGTGTAATCTATAAGTACAAACATAACCATAGCTCCCCATGTTCTTAAGGTCTATTATTTTGGAACCACTAGTAATAAAAAAAATAATAATAATAATAAAAAAAATATATATATATATATATCACACACTCACCTAAAGGATTATTAGGAACACCATACTAATACTGTGTTTGACCCCATTTCGCCTTCAGAACTGCCTTAATTTTACGTGGCATTGATTCAACAAGGTACTGAAAGCATTCTTTAGAAATGTTGGCCCATATTGATAGGATAGCATCTTGTTATCCTATCAATGGAGATTTGTGGGATGCACATCCAGGGCATGAAGCTCCTGTTCCACCACATCCCAAAGATGCTCTATTGGGTTGAGATCTGGTGACTGTGGGGGCCATTTCAGTACAGTGTACTCATTATCAGGTTCAAGAAAACAATTTGAAATGATTCGAGCTTTGTGACATGGTGCATTATCCTGCTGGAATTAGCTATCAGAGGATGGGTACATGGTGGTCATAAACGGATGGACATGGTCAGAAACAATGCTCAGGTAGGCCGTGGCATTTAAACGATGCCCAATTGGCACTAAGGGGCCTAAAGTGTGTCAAGAAAACATCCCCCACACCATTACACCACCACCACCAGCCTGCACAGTGGTAACAAGGCATGATGGATCCATGTTCTCATTCTGTTTACGACAAATTCTGACTCTACCATCTGAATGTCTCAACAGAAATCGAGACTCATCAGACCAGGCAACATTCTTCCAGTCTTCACCTGTCCAATTTTGGTGAGCTCGTGCAAATTGTAGCCTCTTTTTCCTATTTGTAGTGGAGATGAGTGGTACCCGGTGGGGTCTTCTGCTGTTGTAGCCCATCCGCCTCAAGGTTGTGCGTGTTGTGGCTTCACAAATGCTTTGCTGCATACCTCGGTTGTAACGAGTGGTTATTTCAGTCAAAGTTGCTCTTCTATCAGCTTGAATCAGTCGGCCCATTCTCCTCTGACCTCTAGCATCAACAAGGCATTTTCGCCAACAGGACTGCCGCATACTGGATGTTTTTCCCTTTTCACACCATTCTTTGTAAACCCTAGAAATGGTTGTGCGTGAAAATCCCAGGAACTGAGCAGATTGTGAAATACTCAGACCGGCCTGTCTGGCACCAACAACCATGCCACGCTCAAAATTGCTTAAATTACCTTTCTTTCCCATTCAGACATTCAGTTTGGAGTTCAGGAGATTGTCTTGACCAGGACCACACCCCTAAATGCATTGAAGCAACTGCCATGTGATTGGTTAATTAGATAATTTTATTAATGAGAAATTGAACAGGTGTTCCTAATAATCCTTTAAGTGAGTGTGCTTATGATTTTAGTTGTACTAATCCTTAGAAACGTTTGAGTAGCCAATACCCAATTTGGCACTTTCTTTTTACAGCATATTACCTGCTTATGAGCTGACTTTGTTTCCACAGTTTCAGGTTCATCTCACATCCAGCAGCCGGTGCTGAGAAGGCAGAGCTGGAAGGGTTCCAAGGACTCCCTACTTCAGAGGCATGTCCCCATGATGGTGGATGGGATGATGTACCGTCCAGATAGCCCTGGACCCCAGGGTGACCTTGCTGGACGAGGCCCTCCCCCGTCCTTCCCACAGGGCCACCCTGGCAACAACCAACGGGCCAACCCTCCCCTACCCCCTCAGGTGCGGAGTGTCACTCCTCCCCCTAACAGAGGCGCCACTCCGCCCCCATCGTCCTGGGACAGTAACCCTTCCACCAAGCGCTTCTCGGGCAACATGGATTACATGGTGCCCCGCATCTCCCCTGTTCCCCAGGGGGTCTGGCCCGATGGATACTCGGCCCCGGCCGCCCAGAACCAGAGGGGCCTGAGCCCAGTGCCTATGGGTCGTCAGCCCATCATCATGCAGAGCTCTGGGGGAAACAAGTTCAGTTTCCCTTCAGGCTGGCCTCAGAATGGCAACTCTCAGTCGGACTACATGGGAGTCCAGAGCGGCGCGGGCAGACAACCGCCGCCCCCCTACCCGGTGAACCAGAGCAGCAGGCAGAGCCCCACGGCTCAGCAAATGCAGGCCGGAGGTCCTGCTTCCTCCCCGTCCTACGCCAACGGCGGCAACCTCCCCCAGTCGATGATGGCGCCGAACCGGAACAGTCACAATCTCGACATGTACGGCGCGCCTCAGCCAAGGTCCCAGGCTCCCACTGGCCCGGGCCAGTCGTCCCCGGGTGGCACCGGCCAGGATGCGTCGCCTTCGTGGTCGCACGGCGTCCCTGTTAGGTCTAACTCCTTCAACAGTCACCAGATGGGCAACAGGCAGGGCCACCCAGCCAGCTCCCAGCCCTCTGCCACCACTGTGACGGCCATCACCCAGGCCCCCATCCTGCAGCCAGTGAAGAGCATGCGCGTGCAGAAACCTGAGCTGCACACCGCCGTGGCCCCCACCCACCCGCCCTGGATGCACCAGTCCCCAGCCCCTCCGCCTGTCACCACCTACCAGGAGCCGCTAACACCACCAGCAGCCATAGCGCCCGGGCCCCAGGTGCCCATACAGGCCGGGGCAGAGGTGCCCAGTTATCAGGGTCCTCCGCCTCCGTACCCCAAACATCTCCTCCAGCACCCTGCCCCACCTTCCCCAGCCTATGACCCAGGGCCTAAGCCTGGTTCTGGGAGAGAGGAGGCTGCCGAAGAGGAGGCTGGCGGCAGCTCCGGTGACCGGCCAGAAGGCCCAGACTCCGCGGTTCCGGGGCCGGAGAAGGAGAATAAACAGATCACCACGTCTCCGGTGCCCGTGCGCCGGAACAAGAAAGACGAGGAGCGGCGAGGAGATCCCAGAGTGCCGCTCTACTCTCCGCAGGCCTTCAAGTTCTTCATGGAGCAACATGTTGAGAACGTCCTGAAGAACCACCAGATGAGGATCCATAGAAAGAAGCAGCTGGAGAGTGAGATGCAGAGGGTGAGAGTACCGCCTCTGTCTGAGATTAGGCTGAACAATGGTCCAATTGTTTCAATTCGGAATTGAAGAAATGCGTGATATTTGTTTATTGGCTGAAAGGCCACCATTTAGGCACAGTAATGGATTATATATATTTTCCGTTTCTAATATATGAAGGGGAGAAACTGTGTTATCATATATACATTTAAGGGTGCAGTTATTGATATTTTAGATATTAATGATAATTGTCAACAATGATTGGTTACAGGTTTGAATGGGTAGTAGCAGTGTAGAGCCCGGTCCAATGTCTTCCCACAGTCTTACTTAAATGTCAGTTTTTCTTACTATTTATTTCCTGTATTTTCATCATTTTGAATGTTCTATTCTTCCCTTCTGCTCAGCTGTCTCTCTCTCTTTCTCTCCTTGCTGTCACTAACAGCTGATGTAGAAGGTAAAGGTATCTCCTATCAATGACCTGAATAGTCCCCACAGATCAGTGACCAAGTAAGCCGCTGTTGAAAGATGGGCCCTTGTAATTAAACAGCTTGAAGCTCCCTGTTGACTGACAGCATCACACTAACTCTTAAGGGAGATGCATGCCTTCTCATCCACTTCCCATGTTAGTGCTCCATCCAGCTTTACTCAGGCTTGCCAAGACCACCAGACATATTGGGAATGTCTGTCATACCCCCCCACCCCCCCCATCCCCTCGATGTGTTTTTAAATGGATCCACCATGTTGAATGTGTGGCTTTACTAATTTGTGGTTAAGTGTTATTTGTGTCTAACGAATGTTCTGTGGTACTCTCCTAAATAAACCAAATTTGGGAGCTTTCCAAAAATGGCTGGAATGTAATCTGTCACTTTTTACTGTGTAGGTGGGTTTATCAGGGGATGCCCAAGAGCAGATGCGCATGATGCTGTCTCGGAAAGAGTCCAACTACATTCGACTAAAGCGGGCCAAGATGGACAAGTCCATGTTCAAGAGGATCAAGACGCTGGGCGTTGGAGCGTTTGGGGAGGTGTGCCTAGCCCGGAAAGAGGACACGGGATCCCTGTACGCCATGAAGACCCTGCGCAAGAAGGACGTTCTCCTGAGGAACCAGGTGGCCCACGTTAAGGCGGAGAGGGACATCCTGGCGGAGGCTGACAATGAGTGGGTGGTGCGTCTCTACTACTCCTTCCAGGACAAGGACAACCTGTACTTTGTAATGGACTACATCCCCGGGGGGGACATGATGAGCCTGCTGATCCGGCTTGGTATCTTCAAAGAGGAGTTGGCTCAGTTCTACATCGCCGAGCTCACCTGCGCCGTGGAGAGCGTCCACAAGATGGGCTTCATCCACCGCGACATCAAGCCGGACAACATCCTCATTGACCGCGATGGACACATCAAGCTCACCGACTTTGGCCTGTGCACCGGCTTCCGCTGGACGCACGACTCCAAGTACTACCAGAGCGGTTAGTACGGCGTGCTCTGCGGCGACGCTTCAGCCCACGAGGAGGGGCGGACGCTGTGGTGGGGGGCCACGCTAAATCTGTTTTGTCTGTCCGTACAGGAGACCATGTTCGGCAGGACAGCATGGACTTCAGTAAGGAATGGGAGCAGGACCCGGCAAACTGTCGCTGTGCCGACCGGCTCAAGCCCCTGGAGCGGAGGAAGGCGAGGCAACACCAGCGCTGCCTGGCCCACTCCCTGGTAGGGACGCCCAACTACATCGCTCCCGAGGTGCTGCTAAGGACGGGTGAGGCTGGGGACTGGGCCGAGGCTGGGGACATTATGGGTTGTGTTTGAAGTTTTGACGCGGGAGGGACATTCTGATATCAGCATAATGTATGAAATGTCACTGTCGCTGGTAGTCGTCTTGGTTTAGTCTGACGTTCGCCTGTGCTACTCCTCTGTTTAAGGATACACCCAGCTGTGTGACTGGTGGAGTGTCGGCGTGATTCTGTATGAAATGGTGGTTGGGCAGCCTCCTTTCCTAGCGACTACACCTCTGGAAACCCAGCTCAAGGTAAATTCCACCAATTCCGAAAGGGCTCATGTTGGCCTGGTTTGATGGGAGTTGTTTTCCTCTGCTCCCTACGTGACGCTGCATTCCTGCCTTCCCGCTAGGTAATCAACTGGCAGAGCACCCTGCACATCCCCCCTCAGGCCAAGCTCAGCCCCGAGGCCTCAGACCTCATCATCAAACTCTGCCGCGGGCCGGAGGACCGCCTGGGCAAAAACGGTGCCGATGAGATCAAGGCGCAGCCCTTCTTTAAGACCGTCGACTTCTCCCACGACCTGCGGCAGATGCAGCCTGCCCCTTACATCCCCACCATTGCGCACTGCACAGACACGTCCAACTTCGACCCGGTGGACCCAGACAAGCTGTGGAGTAGCGACAACAAAGGCGAGGGCAACCACAACGACACACTGAACGGTTGGTTCAGGAACGGGAAGCACCCGGAGCACGCCTTCTACGAGTTCACCTTCCGCCGCTTCTTCGATGACAACGGCCACCCCTACAGCTGCCCCAAGCCCATCGGTGTACAGTATGAGGAGGGCTCTGATGGGGACGAGGCAGACTCTGAGGCCCAGGAACAGGGGGAACGAGAGGAGATTCACAGAGGGGCACAGGGTCGAGATTTGGTCTATGTGTAGGATCTTTGAGGACACATTGGTTCTGCCAGACTGTTGGCTCATAATAGGTGTGTGTTAATGGTTTGTCAGAGAGTGGGTGAAGAGGTTGGGTGTGTGTGTGCGCGTGTGTCTGAGCTTGTGTGTGTGTGTCTGTGTGTGCGATGTGCACAGTGTGTGTAACTACGATATACTATGTCGACACTACAGTCTGGAGGAGGAAGGTTTTTCCCCACACTACAGGTGCATTCATGGTTTGTACAGGGTACAATGTTGTTGACTGTAAACAGTCAAACAAATGAATTGAAAGAACAAATATCAGGGTGCTCTTTGAAGACATACCCCTTTCTAAACCTTTATTTATTTAAGAAATTATAAACTGGTGATGCTAGTTGATATTCAAGTATGGGATAACAGTTTTTTTGCTGGAACATGTTTTTATTGGTTATTGTCTTAATTTATATTTAATAGGTCCATTGCAATGGGGATATATTAGTGATATCACTCTGGTAGAATTTGCAGGGCTAAGTAACTCTTGAATTATTGATTGCTGTGCCTTTTGATCTTCTACTCTTTCACCAAATACTGAATATGGGGAAATAATCTGACTGGCATTTTTAACTAGACTACACTTAGTTGATTGAACTAGGATTTTATGTTTTTCTAATTTATACATAAAATTTATTTATAAATTGTTGTACGCATTTGATGTAAATATTTTTTCATCCTGTTGGTTAGTTGATACTCATTAGGGCAGGCCCTCTTCATTATTCCCCGCTAAAATCTTTATCCTCTGTAATCATTGGTAACGATCGTTCCAAGTTCCTTTTTTGTCCTGTTTTCATTTTGCCGGAAGAGGCCAATCGGAACCTACTTATTGTAATGACTCGTACACAAAACAACTGATGATGACTGAGGCACGCACTCTCCATTATGCTATGTACAATACTTTTTCTAATTTCCATAGCCTTAAAGTAGCATCTGCTTTCATCACTTTCATTCAGTCTCTTAACCAAAGCACTTGAATATGCTGTGTATGGGCTTACTTTTTCGTAAAGGACTAAGGTGGATAAAAGCATGACATTATTTAATAGCTCACAGCTTTGTGTGGATGGATAGGACTCCGGCCTTAATTCCATATTTTCCGCATTAATGAGTGTTTTGGAAAGATCTGAATGTAGTAATGGAATCTGAATACTGCTCTGGTTTCTTGAAATGTTGTAAAGATGTCATAACCTGATAATAGTGTAAATATATTTTGTGGGGTTGGGTGCAGGGAGAGGGGTGATGAATAAAGAATGTTAAACACGGAGCAATCTCACGCATTCCATTTTATTGTGTTTTACACTGGCAACCCTGGAAATATCCCAAACCAATATCCAAATCAAATATGCTGGTATCTCTTCACCCACGTGAGGCGTTAATTTCATAGCCATCATAATACGTTTCAGTACATGGAATACCGACAGTTGCTCCCGAAAAGTGCATAGGCTGCAGCTCAGAATCTGACCAAAGTTCAGGATGTGACGCTAGTTGACAGCTTCAAACATTCGAGGCGGGTGTGTTGTGTTTGTCGGGATTTTGTAATGTAACTAGCTCATGTCAGAAACAAATATTAATGTTATTAGCTACCGTTGAAATAATTGGTTTTATTTTTAAAACCTTGGATCAATTTGTGTTTCAATCCTTGGGTGCGGTGTTCTATCCTTTTTTTTCTTCGTTTTTTCCTCCCAGTGCAACAGGTGGGTGAAGCTTGTTAGCACTACAGCTAATTAGCATGCTAAAATAAGTTTGTGAGAGCTACTTTGCACTTTAAATACTTGACAGGACATTTGCTATCTGCTAGTAACGGTATGAACATTATGTAGTTTCTCTAAATGTTGTTGCTCGTTCACGAGAAACTTGTTTGCTAGCTTTTGGCCAGTTAGTAACTATGCTAATCTTGCAAATATAGCTAGCTAGCTCCCTGTCACAGCTGGCATCTTCAGTACTGTCCATCTTTGTCGAATCGTGTCGTGCTCGATGTTTTGTTTCACATAACCTGTGTTGCCATGCTTGCTGGGAGGAAGTACATTATAAAATCACAACAATCACTATAGCCTTAAACATATAATAACATGTTATTTATCTTTCATAGAATGAGTCTGCATGAGATCAATGAAAACGTGAAACTTGCTCGTGAGTACGCATTACTTGGGAACTACAGCTCTGCGATAGTTTGCTACCAGGGAGTACTTGAACAAATCAAGAAATACCTTTTTACTGTACGGGACAGTAGTTTCCAACAAAAATGGCAAAAGGTAAGAACCGTTTATTTCTTATTTTCAAACTATTTCAAATTCAGCAAATCCCGCTACTTGCTGTTGTTTTCTTAATAGGTATGGCAAGAGATAAACGAAGAAAACAAACAGGTTCAAGAAATAATGACGACTCTAGAAAGTTTTCAACTGGAGACCACCCCATCCAAATCACCAAGTAATCGAGATGGCATCAGTGACGTATGGCCCGTACAAGTAGAGCGCAGGTGATTTGGACTAATTGCTATTTTGGTGTATACATTTAGAGGTCCAGTCTTTCGTAAGTGGATACTTTACTGGAAAAATAAGTTGGTTTTTAGGGCGTTGCATTAGTATCTGATGGGGTTATACAGTTCAGCTAGTAAGAGAGTAGCATTGGGCTGTTTTGTCTGAAGAAAATAATGATGCAGTCACATGAGTGAGATTAGTGCTCAGCATTCCTTGAGGTGGCCTGTTCGTTCTCTCTCAGCTCTCGCAACGGTACATTTGAGTAGTTTAGTTGATGTTCTTATCCAGGTAGCTAGACCTTTATGTTTTATCATGACAAATAGCTGGACCTGAGTTGATCATTTGGAGTGCTTAGGCTGATCTATCAAAAGTAATCCCTTCTTTCCTCAAAGATCCTCTCCTCTTCCGGTTAGGAGGCCCCCGGTTCCCTACAAAGACGGTAAACCTCACAATAACCGGCTGAATGTGGCTGGTGTGCGTGCACCGCATCGCCAGTCACCACGCGGGCCTAACGGTGACCGAGCTAAACCTTTAAAGGGCAAGGAAAAGAGAGAGGGCCCGGCCAAACCAAAAGATGACAAGGTGAAAAACAAAGCACCATCAAGGTTGCAAATATGCTCTGGAAGGTCCTTTGTTATCCCATCGCTTCACATAATTAAACCGCATATTCAATCTTCCATGTGGAAGTGCCGTCTTTTCACAGAGTATATGAAAAATATTGTTCCAGGTGTTACTACTGACCTAGGAACTGGAATAGGAAAATACTTAATGATTTGCATGCCAATACCCAAGCAAACCTATTTGCATTGTTGACCAAACATCCTTCACTCTGTGTGTTTACCTCAGATCCTCACCACCTTGTCAGTCCGGTTTTTGGATAGAGAAAACCTTTGACACATGATTCTTATGAGCCCCTGCAGGGTTGACAAGTAATCCAGTGTGTTTGCCTTCCAGAACAAAGCTGATGTCTCAGAGAAAGAGGTTAAAAGGTTTGATGGACAAGGATGTGACAAAGACCTTATCGAGGCTTTGGAGAGAGACATCATATCACAGAATCCCAATGTCAAATGGTGTGTGACTGGCTATGATTAATGTCCTGGACAGGATAATCAACTCACTTTAACAACTGATTTATCGGTATCAATAAAGGACAAGTAACATGAACGTTTACCAGGGTTGTCTAACGAGAAAAAAACATTTCTTGTAATTACTGTAGGGACGATATAGCAGACTTGGAGGAAGCCAAAAAGCTTTTAAAAGAAGCTGTTGTGCTACCTATGTGGATGCCGGAGTTCTTCAAAGGCATTCGAAGACCATGGAAGGTAAACATGGAAGTCCAAGGCTCACTGGACTTATAAATTATTTCTGATTGGATTTTTTTTTAAATGATGCTAATCTGTGTCATGTCCCTATTTCCCCTAGGGGGTCCTGATGGTGGGCCCCCCGGGCACAGGAAAGACACTGCTGGCCAAAGCTGTTGCCACAGAGTGCAGAACCACATTCTTTAATGTTTCATCTTCCACACTTACTTCCAAGTACAGAGGAGAGTCAGAAAAACTGGTCCGCCTACTATTTGAAATGGTAAGATTCTCCCTCATCGGCACCCTCTGTCACCCTCATTTTCTAGTGACAGAAAAAATGAAATTTGAAAGAGGGGTGTTTTTGTGTTGTCCATTTCCCACACAGGCCCGGTTCTATGCACCCACTACTATATTCATTGACGAGATTGACTCGATGTGTAGCCGTAGAGGAACTTCAGAGGAACATGAGGCTAGCCGGCGGGTCAAGGCCGAGCTACTGGTCCAAATGGATGGTACAGTTAAAGCAGCCACTGCTTGTTGAAGGCCCAGATGATTACATGCCCCATAAATGTATACATATAAGAGTGTTGATTACCTAATAAATTATTGTACCATAGACGGTGATTGAATGTGGCTTTCGTTTCCATATTGCTTATGCTTTATTTGGCCGTTGTTTAGGTGTTGGAGGGGCATCAGAGAATGAGGATCCCTCCAAGATGGTGATGGTGCTGGCAGCTACTAACTTCCCCTGGGATATCGATGAGGCTCTGAGACGACGTCTGGAGAAGAGAATCTACATCCCTCTGCCTTCAGGTACAAGAACACTACTCGCTGTAGCACTGTTTTCTTGAATCAGTACAGACGAATATTTTTGTTTAACTTTAAGTGGACAGTCACTCAACGTACATATTTGTATTGCCATTTTCAATGTTTATGATCGGCAGATAGATGGAGAGGCAGACAGTGGTATTGAACTTTGTTCAGATCAGAACAAGATAGCTGCAACTAGCCTATTCAGAGAGTGTTTAGGGGGATACATCTGGTTCCACAAGTTAGGTGATGCTTCTTCTTTGAATGATTGAACAAAGAGTGGTCCACTGCCACTCTGTAAAAGAAAGGCCTCATTTGCTGGTCTTTTCAGATATGGGTGATACTTTTAGTTCAAAATAATAACAAAAATAATTGTAGGTTGAGCTGTATTTTGTGTACAGGCTTTGTACGGACCTACTCTACACTGTCAAAGTGCTAGAAACGTCTTCAGAAATGTTCCGGGTCTATTTCATGTTATCTACTGTATTAACCTGTCTCAATTGGCTCGCTGGAGTAGTTTTTTCCCCTCAGTAATAGAATATTATACACACACATACATACAAACAAACTGGTGCTTCTATTTGTTTAGTGTAAGATATGCGGTCACCAGGTTTGAAAGTAGTGAATCTCCCAAGGTGTGACCATCCTCAAAAGATTTCTCAGAGCAAGGCAGAAAATCGTTGGCAAAGTTTTGCCGGGTCAGAACGTGCACACTGCTGTCAAGTAGTTTAAATGCCAGTGTATGTGTATTTACTGTGTGTGGGTTTTCCTCTGTAGCCAAGGGCAGAGTGGAGCTGCTGAGGATCAATCTGAAGGAGCTGGAGCTGTCCAACGATGTGGACATGGCAAAGATAGCAGAACAGATGGAGGGGTACTCCGGAGCGGACATCACCAATGTGTGCAGGTAAAGCCTTTTCGTGTTTTAGTTTTTTTTGTACATTTGCAAACATCTAAAACAAAACGGAAGGCTGTTTCATTTGTTTTCCTAAAACTCAGTTTTTGAAATTTGAAAACAATTTAAACAATGAGGAACCAACCACCCTTAGCCTAGTTAAATGTGCAGACTGAGGTATGTTGCCATTAATAAAATAATTTTTTAAACCTACTATTTTGGTCTGGATGTCTAATAGGTTGTTCATGTGCTTAAAAGTAGAATCACTATCATACTTTAATGATATGATCATAGTTTAGCCTGGCTGAAGCAACCTTTGAAATCACACAGCAGGGAACGCTAAATAAGAGTTTGGTTTCATGAGTTGGTGCTTAGTAAGTAAACCATAGATTATGATTTGTTCGATTTAAAATGGAGATTTCCAACCAGTGGTGTGTATCCCCTTAATTATTAACACCCCTTGCTGACAAAATCAAAACGCCCTTCCCAGACTCTGAAGTCCATAGGAATTAGTCTGGGCTAACATCAGTTAGTCAAAGTAAAAGTTTGTATACAAATGGTTTTGATGACACACAAGGGCACAAAATGGCAAAGTAAACCACTTTTGGGGACCCCTTTTGTCTCGCTGGCGCCACTTTTCCAACCAGTCGGCAATAATCGTGGGATGCATCTTCAAGCAGTAGCAGAGTAATTGTTTTCCCACTGCCTTGAGTGAACTCGGTCTTAATGTCTATAGGGACGCCTCTCTGATGGCCATGCGACGGAGGATTGAGGGGTTGACGCCAGAAGAGATCCGTAACCTCTCCAGAGATGAGATGCACATGCCCACCACCATGGAGGACTTTGAGTCTTCTTTGAAGAAAGTCTCCAAGTCGGTTTCTGCTTCAGACCTCGAGAAATATGAGAAGTGGATCGAAGAGTTTGGCTCCTGCTAGTGTTTATTAAGGACGTCTGCAGCACCTCCTCTGCTTGGCGGGGCGGGGTCTTCCCTTCATTTGTAAATTATATTTTAGGCCAGGCGATGCAACGTCTCTTGAAGTACATTAGGGTAACCATATGCACTTAACTTCTATTATGGCCCAAAATAAAACAAGGATAGTAGAATACATTCCAAAATGTTTTAGTAGGGTCCATTTATACTTGAGTGACAATTTGCACTGCTAGGTCTCTTGACAGCAAATCCTATGATCATTTGTAGAACATCTTTTACTATCAAAGTATCAGGTCTTTAGGTTTTATCTGGTAAAATACTGTTTGGGTATCTGTTAATCAAAGTTATTACTGTACATTTTATTTTATACACAATTTTATTTTCTAAATGTATGTTTAGGGAGAAACTGGTTCTCATCACATTTTGTGAATTTATATGCTATCATAGAACACTAACAATGCTTTGTTAATAAAGTTATAAAAGTGAAGTACTTGCATTCATGAGGTCTCCAAATCCCCTCACCGCGTTACCTGGCTTTAGTGTTAAGACAGAGTGAATGCCACAAGAACAATACAGAAACACATTTATTTAGGATTTGGGAATTCAATGTACACTTTGATTCAAATGAAAATACATCACACGAGTCATGCTCCCATGCTTCAGTACAACGCACAAAACTGAAATGGAGTCGTGAGGCACCGTAGAAGCAACAAAAAGGTAAAAGAACAATGTTAAGTTCCACTTTACCCACTTGTCAGCATGCAGTTTCCTAAGAAGCTGTTGGACAGCCAATCGCAACACCCTGTTATGGCTTTTGATGCAAGTTCTGTTGAGGCAGAAAGCCAAAGGTGCCAGGGTGGTATTCAATGCCAAAGCGCAAGTCAACCAGAAGCCTAGTCTCCAGAATCCGGTTGGGTACGGTTACATGCACACAATGCCATTATTGTTTTTATGGACGAGTCTTATTTCAGGCTTCCTGATGGGACTGATACACACAGGAAATTGCCAATCTTAATATCAGCTGAGTAGTATTGCCCTACTGCTGTAATCAGTTTACAGTAGGTTTAATTATTACAGTGTATCTGTAAACATACCCGCTGATTGAGTTATATTTTTCTCATGCCTAGCCTGCTTTGGGGCAAACCTGCCAGTTAGCTATTGGGACAAGACTGGGTGTGACTAGGAACTATAAGACTAAAAGTAAGGGGTGCTTGAAAAAAATTAATAATTAACAAAGGTCCTTTAGGTGTTGATTCACACATCCACCTTCACTGCACATGACAATGTCATTCCTTCACATTGCAAAGAACGTCAAGTAACCATATTCATACATTTCAGTTAAAATGCAAACAAACGCATTTAATGAAGCAGCAGGGTCTCAGTGAGTGCCATGTTGTCAGAGCGATTAGAAAACGAATGTATAGACTGGACATGATTCTCTACTTCAGCTCATGTCTGTTCTATGTTTTACAGGTCTATCTGAAAGTGAATATGCTTTCAAGATTATTTAGCTTTAAGAATAGTGCCTTTATTCAACTGTAATGGTTGGTTTGTGATCTCGTCGTCATTATTTCTTTTGCACTGCATCCAATGATGGCTGCAAGACTAGGTCAATTCGTCCATTTTATGGACATAAGCACAGGCCATCAAATTCAGTCAAAATGCAATAGCAACATTACATTTGCTGTTTAAAGTTGTTGAGTTCCAACTCAATATGAACGGGTTGAAACCCAGTAAATAAAAGTTGTTTGTATGTTATGATTTAAAGTTTCACGCAAATCTCAGTTCAACCCTCCAGTTGGAATGGCGAAATATTATGAAACGAGCAATCGGAAAAATAAACAACGGTCTGTTTTTCTCAACGCAAAGCAGAAATGTTACTGAGGCACTGTGAGGTAACACAATCATCATGAAGTAACAGATCAGTAGGTAACCAGGTCCAGGAGTATCTGCTTCCAGTACTAACATCTCAGATGTGTTGATGCTATAATGTTGGAGGACAAACACAACCCTGGGGGTGTAATGCATGTGTAATAAGTGCTACAAAATAGATGATGGTTTCTATAACCACATAATGCCTTGTGTTTTCAACAACCGCAATCAGACTCACTCCAGAGTCAGTCTTCAGCACCCCTTTAAGGCTGTTTGTCCTCCTCTGCCTGTATTTCAATGTTCTCTAGCAGGGTGTGTTTTTCGTCCTCTGGCATCAGAGTGGCAGGATTTAAATGAAGAATTCCCCTGGGAGGAGAAAACGCAACATTGTCAAGTTTCCTCATAAGCATCATACTTAATCAAGATGAGAGATACTAAGAATCAGTCATTGGCAGTAGAGTGGCCAACAACTAACGCACACTGGCCGGACAAATGTTTAAACTGAAAGCAGGTTTAGACGGAAGCCGTGGGAAAACATACTTGTGTTCACACGTTGGGAAAAGCAGGTCCAAGATCTTGACAATGACGGCCGACCCCACAACACCGATCACCACCACCCACATGACCAAGAAGAACAGTGGCAAGGACTCCGACCAGAAGCGTCGCAGGCGGATCTTCACGTCCTCCACCCATCGACACATGGCCTGCAAAACAGGCGGAGTTTCCAAGCACAGTGAGCGCACAATCCTGCAAAGGAACAGCGTGGGCCAGATTTGACTCTGGATGCGAGGCTCACTTACACTGTAAGAGGAGAAAGAATCCCTGGGGGGCGTGTCTGTCTGCATCTGATCCGACAGCACTCTCAAGTCATCCTCATCGTCACTGTTTTCGTACAGCAGGTCTGGGTCCATGCGGAGGGGGGTCTCTGGGAGCTTTCCTGGCGCCGCAGTCTCCTCTTGGGTGGTTTCGGCGTGCTTCAGAGGGTACTGACTAGTGGTCTGGGACATCACCTGGTCTTCTGCTGAGCAAAAGGATTGGGGATAATTAAAATGTACCAACTTAATCAGGAACATTGCTTTAGCGACGCAAATTAGTTGTCGTCGTCATCCGGGGTACGAGAAGAGAAGAAAATGCATTTCTTGCGTACCTTTCTTAGGATTCGTTGGATCTGTGATGACCACATCATTTTCCCTTGGGATCCTGGAAATCTCACTATGCCCAATTGGGTAGGTGTTGGTATACTGAGCTAGCTTCTGAAAATTGGGGCTCAGAAGTATCTTTACTTCACACATTTCTGGCTGCTGGACCTAAAAAAATAGAAAATAAATGTAAAATCCGTAAGATCACAGATTTTCCACCATTGTATGACAAATGTATGATCACAGTGCGAACATGCTCCTAGAGCAGTTATATAACTGTTCTAACACCATTATTATTTGTAGTGGTTGTGCTTCGACAGGCCAAGAGATTCAGAGCTGTATTAAGCTTCTGGGCATGTGTGGATCATGTTCTGGGTTTGTGTTTATTCTTTGGCCTACTCTGTGCTCATTTTATCAAGTTAAATCAAAGCTGCATCAATGTCTCACGGCATAGATCACACTGATCGCAGTTTTGTAAACAATGGAATAATATATGAAAAACATTTATGTCATTCACTACTACCTGCCCTTTGTTTAGGTCCAAAATGATTCCAGATCAAGTGTGCGCAGGGAAGAGCATTACTGACCCCTCCCATCCACTACTCCAAAACATTATCCTCTGGCAGGCCAGTGGGCAGTACATGTTAATCTAGCCCAGAAAAATGCCACAACCTGAAAGATTTTGTTCCCTAAGGTGTGGCCCTCACCCATAGATATTAACCAGACTATTCTTACCACATAAGGCCACTTCCACACTCTGAACTAAATAGCTGCAATTTACTCTACTCAAGTCTAAATTATCAACCTTGATCAGATCTAGATAGATCCATATACTGGAACTGTAAATCTGTAAATTAGTACATCAAGTTTATTTATAGGATATATTCACCTCTCTCGTCCAATTATTATATGTTCACCACACATTATGTGTCACCTCCTCAATTTCATGAGAGCAAATGCAGGCAATTCTGAATCTGACTAATGGCTAGTGAAGCCTGAACTCTAAGAGTTGAACAGAGACTGCGAAGAGAATCAATAGATGTGCAAAATGTGATCTGCAATATGCGCAGGAGTATCGGGAAGCGCCACATCCATTGGTCAACCGGACTAATGATACCGGAAGTCGAATCCGCAGTCACGGCCTGATTCCATGTCCCCGTCAACCAACTTCACCTTCTTTCCCTCCATCTCGATGACCTCGCTGAGCACCTGGAGAGCCACCACCTCTTCTAATTCACTCCACAGGCGATTCTGGCTCACCATCACCCGGGTGACCGTGGACACATAGTCACCAGATTCAAATTCACTGGTGCCATTGGTGGTATCCACTGTAAATGGAATTGGAAAGTTGGGTTAGTCGGGCAGAATGCAGGGATGTAACAAAGTTTAAGGCAGCAGAATATTTTCACTACTCACACAGCAAGGCTTGGCAGTTTAACCTGGTCACCCCAGACAACTCAACAGGGATGTCATTAATGAGCACCTGCTCCTCATCTACTGATATATTCAGGTTTATCTGAAAATAAATAATGTTAAAGTTTAGGTTCTATTACATTCTGACAGGGCTAACTAGGGACTACAACATACAACTTACCTGCAAATTGTTGGACTCCTGCACCTGTGTATCACCCAATGTCCCCGCTGTCACATTGATCAGTATGCTTTCCTGAGTGAAAATCAAGAATCGCAAAGCAAGATATTAGTGTACTGATCACCATTATATAATTACCACCTAATTAAGTTAGGTGTTAAAATAAACATCAATAGTATTGAGCACATGCCGTCTAACGGTAACAACACAGCCATTACTGTATTGAGTCAGATTATAGAAAAGAAGGTAACGTCAGCTTTAATGCATTCTTAGCTAGCTGGCTAACAAAATAAGCTGGCTATCTGACACAAAATAGATACAGCCAGTTGAATTATTGGTGGTTCTGTCCTTTCGTACCGTGTTCAATTGTCGAGGTGCAGACTCCACCCTAATGAATGACATAAACAGAATAAATAGAGCATAAATTGTTGTTTGTTTCATCGCCATCTTCTAGCTGTCGTCTATAAAAATTGTGAAGGAAACAACACCAAAGATGGTGGATAAATGAAAACAGTTCACTCACTAAAAGGACCACAGAGATTAACATGCCTACCCGTACGACCAGACCAGATTAATCGAATGTTTGAGGGAGTTCTATAAAGCTAACTCGATTTGAACTTCCACGCTCACGGGCAAAAGTGGTATGGGAGGTGGCCGGTTTTGTGCGGTTTTATGTTTTTAAGGCATACCTTGATTTGTAGCCGAGCAGGCTATAATTTTGTTCGTACAGTAATGCCTTCGCCCAATGGTGATTCGACAGAATAATTAGAGATGAAAACAGGAAACATTCCGATTCCGAGTCGTTTTAGTGACCCTTATCTTGTTGCTCCATTCACCTGAAAGAGACTGCTCATTTGACTCCCGAACGACCTTTCATTTAAAAGTCTTTAAAACAACCCCAGAACAATAAACAAAAGCAAGTTACTAGACCAGTAGTATGCATTTTTTTGTAACCACCACTGGTACTTAAGTGGGAGCTCCATCGCAACGGGGCATGCAAACCAAACATACTCTTTGGCTTGGAGCTCTTTGTATCGAGTCACGGAGACTTCTTTCCATCTCTATAGACGCAAATGAAACATTAACGCGTGCGTAGTATCTCCGCAAGCATGGCGGTTCTTCTTGAAACAACATTAGGTGATATCGTCATTGACTTATTTACAGAAGAAAGGCCTAAAAGTAAGAAATACATTCAACGCTATATGTCTGGTAGAAATTAATACATTTGAAAATAACATCTGCCAGTCGCATTTAAAGTTGCAACTGGAAAGTACTAGCGTGCTAGTTAGCAATATAGCTAACTATTGGCTACCCGGCTATATTAGTAAAAACAAAACCTAGTTAGCTGGGAATGCTAACTGTCAGCTAACTTTTAAATATTTGTTTCCGATTTGTAGTTAGGGAACTAACGTGTACTGTAGACATATTGCTGAGATTGTCATGTCATGGGCACAAGTCACTTTACCTTTTCTCTGTGTCGAGTGATGCAAATCATATTTGAAACTATACACTTTAGTGTATAAATATTAATAACTGCAGTACAGTCTTTCACGATATACTTGCATATTTGTAATAATTTAGCATTCTCTTTAGAGTTGGAGGACCATTTGATTTCCAGTATTTAACTTTTTTTTTTTTAACATAATAGATGATAAGAGGATTACCAGTGAGCACAATTATTTGAAAGATCCCTTTTCAACTATATCGGAAAATGTGTCAGACTGAGTCTTGTTAATGGTTTGCCCACAGAAGGGGCACTGTGTAGAATCCTTCCTCGAATGTTTACAAGACTGAATTTTAACAATAACACACATTGCCTCCTCCTTGTCTTCCTTTAACAAAAGAGACTAGAATAGTATTAGTTGGCCCAGGGTGGTTTAGAGAGGGGGGACAGTACTGCGACTGTCTAAAGCAAGTATGCAGAGACTTAACTAAATTCAAACTGATAGACAGACTGGCGAGAAAGTTTAAATGAGGAATATCTCAGGTACAATTTTAGAAAAAAAGTTACTTAAAACATTAACTACAAATGTCTTTGGATATATTACAGATATATTATTGCATTTACTCAAACCTTACTTGGCCCCTTTAAAAAGCCTCTGACCATATCCTTTGAATTTTGTGGCGTTCCCAAAGAAGGCATGAATTACTGAATTGTTTTGTTTTAATGCTGATTGTCCAATTTTTCAGCTTCCCTAAATTTCTTGAAGTTATGCAAAATCAAATTCTACAACTACTGCCTCATTCACAATGTCCAGAGAGACTTCATTGTGCAGACTGGAGATCCCACTGGGACTGGTCGTGGCGGTGAATCTGTCTATGGGCAAGTCCTCTTTCAGCATCTTCATAAATTTCCAAAATTGTCTTCAGTTGTTATTTTACAGAAATGTTGATACTGTCTTTTCTGAACTCTCAGTATACTCTACGGTGACCAGGCACGCTACTTTGATGCAGAGAAAAACCCACGGATCAAACACAGAAAGAAGGGAATTGTATCCATGGTGAATAATGGCAGTGATCAGCATGGTTCTCAGGTTGGTAAAACCTTTACAACACTCCCCTGGAGTATTCAATGCTTACATTAAGTTGCCAAGAATTGGCTAAAACTATAGTCCAGACCCATATGCATCCTGCTTTTAGCTGTTGTGCAATGGCCTTATACCACACTCCTGTGCTTTTTTGCATATATAACCTAGATTGTCTATCTTTCATATTAGTGGGAATACATATTTAAAATAAAATATACTTACTGTAGCTGAGGAACTACACACAGCGGTTCTGAGCATGCTAGATAAGTGGTTTAACTGTTGTGCCGCAAAACTTGATTGAAAATCTTCCAAACTGTACTGCAAGTGATGTACTGCATGATATCATTCAGACCGAGTGCCAGTGTATTTAAAAAATAAAAAAAAACTCCCTGCCAAATTGGATTCTATCGTAAATAGATTATAAAGGAGTTATTTTCTACAAATGGTCTAGAAAATAAACTTAGATTGGCATTGTGTATTTATCTATTACCAGTTTGAATTCAAGCCTCACCTCAGGGACCTTGATCCATTCCATGTATTTGATCAAGTCTAGAGTGTGCATTTGTGAGCCAATCACAAAGCCCTTGAGTGGTGGATCAGGTGTGCCCGGTGAAGGCAACAACAAATTGTGAAAGATCTAGGGGTCTCAGAGGAGAGGGTTTAATACCTGTGATTTAAAAGCTACAGTGTTAGCTGGATTCCTGCAGGATATCTTACAAGCGTCTGATACCTCAGACACTAGTTCATGTTTTTTCTAATTTCTGCTGTAACAATGTCTTTACACGCCAGTTCTTGATCACAACTGGTGAAAACCTGGACTACCTGGATGGAGTTCACACAGTTTTCGGAGAGGTGTCGGAGGGCATGGACGTCTTGGCCAAGATCAATGAGACCTTTGTTGACAAGGACTTCATCCCTTTTCAGGATATCAGGTCAGTAGAGCATTGTAAAATCATTGACCAATGTAGTGCATTTTACGGGTAAATTAAAATATAATTGTTTGAATTTAAGTTCAAGCAATCCCAGTGTAACATGGAGAGAAAAGCACTGTGATGTTTTTGTGTCACTGCAGGATAAATCACACTCTGATCCTGGAAGACCCTTTTGATGACCCTACAGACCTTCCAGTGCCTGAGCGCTCCCCTGAACCTACCAAGGAACAGCTGGATGTGAGTGACTGGGCATTCATATCTCCCCTTCAGAGCAAAAGTGGAACAGTTTGTGTACCAAGTTAATTAAAAACGAGTGTCCCTAAAAGTATTCATTTTGTGAAATAAAAAATAATGTCAGTGTAAGACACTTTTTTTTTATATTGATGAAAAATAATGACTAAAATACTTTGATTAGCTATGTGTTTGGGTCAATACATGTAAGTCTCAGGCAGTGATTCCATCTGTGAGTCTTCTTGGTCAAGTCACTTATAGCTTAATACACCTGGATGGTGCAGTATTTCTGTGATTATCTTTTCCTTCATTCTTTGGGCTCTGTTCTGGTGTTGGGCATTGTGGCTCGACAACACTAGGTCTCACAACAACAAAAAATTCTAATTAGTCTGAACTTTGTATAATACAGTAGAAACAAATACATTCTACTCCATTAAAATATATTAATTATCTGAATTGACTGCTTTAGAGTGTCTTCGGTTGTCTTAATTCAGTTTTCAAAGATCTTGACCTGGTATTTTCCTACCTCTATTGTGCTTCTGTTTAATTGTTGCCTGTACAATGTAAGAGGGGAAAAACCGCACCAATTTAACTCTCCAAAGTTCCAAATTTGTGGCTGTGTTCCCATGTGATTTGAGTGTGATGCTACGAGTTACAAGTTGCCATTTGAACGAGTAAAGTAGTGGACAGACAACTACTCAGAAATGTTGCTAGTAGCTAGTTAGCTATAAACTGATCTTTGTCAGTTTTCAATGTTGAGCTCTTTAGCTACTGTTTTGCAATCAATATATATTTTTGGACATTAACTGTTCTGTTTGGGCAGTAAATGGCTTCGAATTAGTGATCAACAGTAGGTCATGTCCAGGACCATTTTGATGGTGGTATTCTTGTAGTATTGAGTGTCATTATAAAGAGCATTTTCAAAGCCTCACCGCACTGTTCCATTTTCGGCATTCAGAGTGGTCGTATTGGAGCAGACGAAGTGATCGACGACACAGTCGGGAAGAAGGCTGAGGAGCTGGATGAGCTGCTGAAGGAGAAGGAGGCCAAGACCCAGGCCATTCTACTGGAGATGGTGAGAAGCGGGCATTCTTCTGGTTCCACCCGCCTAGTCTTAAACTGGATGGCCATACTTTCGGATTTACCACGCTTTTGTACAGGCTGGAGTTGAAGAACCCAAAGCTAGATAATTACCTTGCAGACATTGCTGTTCTAGAGATGTGGTTGATGTGTGCGATGTTCATATGTGGTTTTGTAGGTGGGTGATCTCCCTGATGCAGAAGTGAAACCTCCTGAGAATGTGCTGTTTGTTTGTAAGCTGAACCCCGTTACCACAGATGAGGACCTGGAAATCATATTCTCCCGATTTGGATCCATAAAATGGTAAGTTCTGGCCTATTTACAGTAGATGACTTGGGCCTGTGTCTTACTAGGTGTATGTCTATTTATTTTGAATAGACCCATGGGAATATTGAAATTGATATGAGACTCTTTTGAATTGAAATTTTGAATTTTTTTAACATAATTAACACCATCTCATTTTTTGGTACAGCTGTGAGATCATCAGAGACTGGAAGTCTGGAGAGTCCCTGTGTTATGCTTTCATTGAGTTTGAAAAGGTTGGTATTGGTTTGTCTTTCAATCAGTGTATAATGTTCCGGGGAATTATTTCAGGGATTCCTCTGGATTTATTTGTGACGCTATGTGACAGCAGAATAACTCCATTCCTCTATGGTCCAATTCTCATGGTCTTTTGCAAACTTCAGCCTGGCTCATCTTTGCTTCTCCTTGATGAAGGGCTTTTTTCTAGCTTTGCACGACTTCAGCCCTGCCCCTGGGAGCCTGTTTTGAACCCTCCTCGCCGTGCACTTCACCCCAGCTGCTGTTTGCCATTCTTTTTGTAGGTCACTTGATGTCATCCTACGGTTGTTGAGTGGACAGTTATTTTTGCTCTCGGCCAGTCTGTAGCTTTGTTGTCCCATGTCTGTTGCTTGACCTTGTTCTTATTAACCACCATATTTGAAATATTCAGGATGGAAGCAACCTGACGTTTACTGTATCCCTCTGCCAGTAAAGCCAAAATTGAACCCTTCTTTTCCTCACTCAAAGATTTTCTTTTGAACTATTTTGTCATCCTAAATAGTACTTTTTTAATTCAAATTACCTTTGAGGTACTACTTGCACTGTTTTGCCATCCAGCTGGTCCTATTGCAAGAGGATAGTGATGACCACACCAGTGGTTTTTATACTTTTCCTCATTAAATAAGATTTGGTTCATGTAATCACCTAATCAGTACCCCATTAAGTAAAATGAGATGTGCCTGTGTTGGAATTTAACAGACACTGGAATGGAATGGCTGCCATACATGTAGAGATGCTGATTTAAGATAAATTAGAGGAGTGGTCTCTTATTTATTTCCGGAGCTGTACATAAAACAGTTCACAAAGTATCACTAGAGGGCATCAGTTAGTCAGAATTGAGAGATTACATACATCCACTTGAAATAGTCATACGGTTTAAGAATAAACAGAGTGTTTATTTCTATTCACACGTAAAGTGGTCACGTTGCCCTGTTCTAGACATGAGGTATGTGGTGTCTGTTTACAGGAGGAGGACTGTGAAAAGGCCTTCTTTAAGATGGACAACGTGCTCATCGATGATAGACGCATACACGTGGACTTCAGCCAGTCTGTCTCCAAGATCAAATGGAAAGGCAAAGGTTGCTAAAAACAACTCACTTGAACATATTGAGATTTATTTTAATGATACTTTCAGACACTTTTGTCTAGGGGTTTATCGAGCACTTTACACAAAAGATGTGTATTTCACTTTCTCTCCCACGTAGTGTACTTAACCACGTCTTTTTTATTTTGTAGGTGGAAAGTATACAAAGGATGACTTCAAGGCCTATGAAAACCATGTGGGATCCAAATTAGGTCTAAAGGATAACATCAAACCTAAGCAAGAGTATCCTTCAATGTTGTTTTATGTTTGCAATCCAATGTGAAGTGGAACAATGGGGTTAAGGTGTATTACACTTTTAATCACAGCTGCTATGCCAGAGAGATTGCATCTAATTCCAGGACATTTCTATACTGGAGAAAGTACTTTTTTGAAATACATTTGTTTTGGCAAACTTGCTTTACTTCCTAATTGTTCCTTAACATTCCTGAAAGCTCCAAGTATGACCTGCTACTGGAGGAAGAAGGTACTAGCCGTCAGCATGCTGAGAAGAAACACAAAGACAAAAAACACTATCACTCAGACGAAGAGGACACCAGGAAATCCAAGAAATCCAAGGTTGACCGACCAGTGTCATTCCTCATTGTCTTTCCAATGTTGAGCTGTACTGTTTTTTCACAACAATGATCAAGTTTAAGCTAAGGTTGACTCATGTAGTCTGTAAATGGCCTTTCTGGATCCCACTTCCTGGCACTGAGGAGTCTTTATGACAGTCTTTTAAATATATCTCATAAGAAATTAAACATGCAATGCATTTTATTGCATGACATAAGCATTTGATACATCAGAAAAGCAGAACTTAATATTTGGTACAGAAACTTTTGTTTGCAATTACAGAGATCATACGTTTCCTGTAGTTCTTGACCAGGGTTGCACACACTGCAGCAGGGATTTTGGCCCACTCCTCCATACAGACCTTCTCCAGATCCTTCAGGTTTCGGGGCTGTCGCTGCGCAATACGGACTTTCAGCTCCCTCCAAAGATTTTCTATTGGTTTCAGGTCTGGAGACTGGCTAGGCCACTCCAGGACCTTGAGATGCTTCTTACGGAGCCACTCCTTAGTTGCCCTGGCTGTGTGTTCCGGGTCGTTGTCATGCTGGAAGACCCAGCCACGACCCATCTTCAATGCTCTTACTGAGGGAAGGAGGTTGTTGGACAAGATCTCGCGATACATGGCCCCAATCATCCTCCCCTCAATATGGTGCAGTTGTCCTGTCCCCTTTGCAGAAAAGCATCCCCAAAGAATGTTTCCACCTCAATGCTTCACAGTTGTGATGGTGTTCTTGGGGTTGTACTCATACTTCTTCTTCCTCCAAACACGGCGAGTGGAGTTTAGACAAAAAAGCAATTTTTGTCTCGTCAGACCACATGACCTTCTCCCATTCCTCCTCTGGATCATCCAGATGGTCATTGGAAAACTTCAGACGGGCCTGGACATGCGCTGGCTTGAGCAGGGGGACCTTGCGTGCGCTGCAGGATTTTAATCCATGGCGGCGTAGTGTGTTACTAATGGTTTTCTTTGAGACTGTGGTCCCAGCTCTCTTCAGGTCATTGACCAGGTCCTGCCGTGTAGTTCTGGGCTGATCCCTCACCTTCCTCAAGATCACTGATGCCCCACGAGGTGAGATCTTGCATGGAGCCCCAGACTGAGCGAGATTGACCGTCATCTTGAACTTCTTCCATTTTCTAATAATTGCACCAACAGTTGTTGCCTTCTCACCAAGCTGCTTGCCTATTGTCCTGAAGCCCATCCCAGCCATGTGCAGGTCTACAATTTTATCCCTGATGTCCTTAAACAGAGATTGACCGTCATCTTGAATTTCTTCCATTTTCTAATAATTGCGCCAACAGTTGTTGCCTTCTCACCAAGCTGCTTGCCTATTGTCCTGAAGCCCATCCCAGCCATGTGCAGGTCTACAATTTTATCCCTGATGTCCTTAAACAGCTCTCTGGTCTTGGCCATTGTGGAGAGGTTGGAGTCTGTTTGAGTGTGTGGACAGGTGTCTTTTATACAGGTAATGAGTTCAAACTGGTGCAGTTAATACAGGTAATGAGTGGAGAACAGGAGGGCTTCTTAAAGAAAAACTAACAGGTCTGTGAGAGCTGGAATTCTTACTGGTTGGTAGGTGATCAAATACTCATGTAATGCAATAAAATGCAAATTAATTATAAAAAAAATCATACAATGTGATTTTTGTTTTAGATTCCGTCTCTCACAGTTGAAGTGTACATATGATAAAAAATTACAGACCTTTACATGCTTTGTAAGTAGGAAAACCTGTATCAAATACTTGTTCTCCCCACTGTACAAACAAATTGTATATATATTTTTCATAATTTTCCTTTGAGTCAGAATAACCCACTTGGCCTTTCTAGTGTTAAGCCACACCGGTCCCTCTGTCAACCTTCTTCAACCTGTTCCACCAACAGGGTGACGGTGAGGTTCCCAGACGGGAGAAGAAGGCGGAGCGTCAGCGTTCTCGCTCCCGGGAAAAAGACCGAGACGGCCGCCATAAGCACAGCAGATCCCGTGAAAAGCATCGCCCAGAGGGCCGGGAGCGCAGCTACAGGGAGCGGAGTCACAGCCACTCACCCAGGAAGTCCAAAGACAAGGACAGGAGCAGACATCGATGAAGAGGGAGGGAACGGAACAGAGTTGAGGTCAGTTCCATTTGAGCTCCCGTCAGTGACCAAAATCCTCTTGGAATATAAATGTCAGTTCATAAATTGACATATTTTAAATGAAACTGGACTGCCCTGATACCTTACCCTGTGGCCCATTCCACACTACCAGAACACCGTTTGGGACTCCAGGGATTCATAGCAGACCCAGACCTCACTTCACATGAACCTTTCATTTTTCCTGGGATGTTTATGTTTATTACCTGTAAATAACACAGTTCAATCACCAGAAACCACCGTTTATTTTGAATAATAAAGAATAATACTTTTTCTTCAACATGAGTGTAGGGCAACATTCTTTGTGAGTCTATATAGTCATTGTCCAAATCCATTTGTCTACACTCATCACCTGTCAAGAATGAAACCCAGACAGTCTGTAAGCTTGCTTATTTGTCTTCCTTTTTGACTTATCCCCGCCCCCTTCTCTGTTAATCAAAGGCCGGGTGACAGATTTTTTTCCCATGTTTGTCTGTTTGACCTTTGCTTGTAGTAGTTACTGATTTTTGTACTGTAAATAAATTTAGTGAGCATGGAAAACATGAATGGTCTGAGTTATTGTACTGCACAGGGAATTCCCTGTGTCATCCTCGCTGTGGTTGATTAGTATTTCGTCCTGAAATCAGCATGCTACTTTACCCACCTCTCTGAGTAAAGACGAGTGGGAGGAAGCGGTGCTAGCTGAAGGTTGTACAGGCTACACTGCGAGCTGAGGGATCCAGTATTGGCTGTGGTTTGAAATTGTATTTGTCTGTGGTGGCTAATGTCAGAGAAGCAATGGTTCAGACCAACCTAAATCATGTGTTGGCAGTACAGTATATTGGGAACGTATGCTGGTGAAAATCCATGCTGCGCTGAGCCGGTGTTTAGCTTAATGGTTCCCTATCCAAGAATATTACGACGAGAAGTGCTTGCTGAGCATGCTAATCGTTGTTGAGGTTTCCACATGACCGCTCCCAGTGCATCGCCGTAGGTCACCGCTTCTAGAATGGAAACCCGGAGTTCCCAGAATTGTAGTACGGGACCCTGGCGAACGCTCGCCGCATTTCGTCTTTTGACATTTGGAATCGTTTCATATTTGGTTGTTTCTCAGAATGTGGTGCTTTTTTTTTTTATGTTTGTTCGTAAAGGGTTGTTTTGAAGATGTGCTCAGCCTGGGGGTGGATATGGAACCAGATGGTTGTGAGAGGACTGTGAAGTTGTAAAAAAATAAAATAAAGGTTGCGGGCTGAGTGGATATGTAAGCATTGTTTTCCACCCCCGTAGCAAACCACTGCCAGAGACTTCCCCCGGCAGGCCGCGGTACCTGACTGAGAACTGACAAAAGGAACGCATATAATGGCCCTGGAACAAAGTTTAACACCAACCGAATTAGGTTTGACTTTGATAGTCATAGTGATGTTGTTTGTTCTGCAGACAGACTGAAATGAGAAGTGAAATTTCTCAGTAAGAGCAAGAACGTATGCAGTTATTTGAATAGTAAAGACTAGATAATGTATTCAGATGATTGAGCAATGTCCTCATTTTTTTCTTTCTTCAGTTTAAGCACCAAAAACAATACTTTTAGTCAAGGCCGTATCTATGGGGTTAACGTTGGAGGGGATCTGCCAGGGGGTCTACGGCTCCCGAAAAGGACTAACCATCGATATTTGCACAGTCAGATAGCGCCATGTTGATGTTGTTCCCAAGACACCATAATTAATTTTGCTGCAGGACTATCATTGCAACTGACCTGTTGGTTACCCCAGTCCAAAGAATATTCCCCTGACCCCCACCCTTTGACCTAACCCTAACCTCAGAGACGCCTGTGCTTAAACCTAACTTCAGTTGTGCCAACATTAATTATGTTTTCGTAGTAACAACACCAACATGGCGATATCAGATGAGTCATCAATAATTGCTCCTTTTCTCGCTCACCTGCTCTCCCTGCCCTGTCGGCATCCTCATGCTCCCTCTCTCCCTCTCTCTCTCTCTTTACTTTGAACACACCAGAGGGAAGATGAAATAAATATTATCAGTAAACAACTGGTGTTTCTGACCATGAAGTTCAGGAATCGATTACTAACCATTTCTGATCTGAATGGCAATGATTAATATATCAAGAAACATTCTGTACAGTTCTGTCATCTGACTGGCACTCATTTTCTCACTGCTCTCAACATTTCTGAGGTTGCCCAATGTCACGAATGTCACTGCCACCCTTCCTCTTGCCCATAATGACACTCACTGGGAATGAAAGCTGACTGTAATCAAACTGCTTGCACTTTAATCAAACATTAATCATGCTATTTATCATAAGCAAGTACAGCTATACAGTATACTATGAGTATGCAATAAATGAAAGCTACTACTGTCTACATAAATTACCCATGCAGTACAAAATGACTGACACTTTACTCAATAATAACGTGGGCTTTCTGAAAAATATAACTTAATAAAGACATTAACCTTAGTTGAATACACCCGTGTACAGCATCCATTTTTGGAACATTATCATTCCTCCCCAGAAACTCTGTTCTTCCTCCTCCTCAGTCATCAGCCCTCCCCTGGTCATTCGTCAGTCCTCCCCTTGTCAATCATCCCCTTGTCAATCGTCAGCCCTCCTCCAGTCAAACATCAGCAATCCCCTTAGTAAAGTATCAGTCAAAAGTATACTATTTTCCCCAGCTAATAAAACTAGCAGAAAAACTGGAACTATTATCACATGGACTCAATACAGAAGAGGTGCTAGCTTGTCCAAGGTAAGATCACTTTGAAAATTATGTTATTGCGCTTTCTTAATTACAAAATGTCACTTTATTCAAATACTCTTGTGTACTTGCTTAGCTAGACTCAGTGGTGTAGTCAATTCTTTATTAGAACGGCTTAATAGGAAATAATGAGCAAGTACACAACAGCATTTAAATAAAGGTGACATTTTGTGATTAAATGTATATTATAATTACGGCCTTGCTGTCAGTTATAGAAGGAATGACCTGATATCTATTGGTTTCTATGTCCATGGCTTTGAATGTTTTTAGTGACTCATCAGTGGGATAACTACATATTTATATACTATCAAATTTGATATTTTTCTGTTTCAGGAATTAGATAATGAATTATTTGAAACACACACCTCTCTCTTGTTCTCCTGTTTATCTAACATCAATCTGCAAAGTGAAAATAGCGAGGGCGGGTCCTCCTGTGGCAGACAGCCAGTGGGTGTAAAGAGCTCTCTCATTTTCTTGGTTTCCACAACTGTCAAGTTATTTGAATACCACATGTGTTGTGGTTCTGCCTCTAGTTATGGCTGATGTTTTTTTATATACATTTATTTGGAGGGGGGGGGGGGGGTGAAGCGGTGGTTCCACTTTATTCCCGAATTATCTGGTGAGGCTACAACTTAAATTAGCCAGGTGGCGCTTATGACAGTCATATGATGACCCTGGCGAAGCCTGTTGTTTGTGGTGTCACACATCAACAGTTGTCTTAACTCTCTCATAAATGTTTGGAAGAAATACATTGCATTTTTGGAACTGAAAGCACAAATGTACTTTAGTGAAATGGTGAGTTACTATAAAAAGTATTTACAGATAATACCTCTACAATATGGTGTAGTAACAGGAAGGTAGAACCACATGCATTGATATTTAGATAAACAGCTATTTACTTTACAGTGTTTGATAAAAGAAAGGATAAACATAAGAAGATTCAGTTTGTGTTGCAAAACCTTCAAAGAAATATGACTGGTGTTGTTCTTATTAACTCAGGCCTATGGTCCAACTTGTATCCTGGTTGGAGGACTCAGAATGTCTTTCTAATTACCTCCTTATTCTGGGATTTTTCTAACCGGACTTCTCGAACCAGAGAATTCTGGTAAAGTTACTAGATTCTGGCAGCTAAACCTTTTTCTGTATTTCTTTGTTTAAGACTAATCACTTGACACTGTGCATTGAATAACTGTCACAATTCAATATCCATAAAAGGAAAGAAATGATGCTTGTTCTGTAAAATGAACCCTCTGCTGTTATGAATTACTGTTGTGCAAATGCAGGTAGATAAGAAAGCAAGTCTCTTTCCTAGGAATCTCAACCATTTCCTGGAACAAAGGTAACTGTTTCTGTAAAACCAGCTGTCATGCATGGTCTATAATTATGTCTCACCTCCAGCAGAAATGATAAGAAAGGGAGTTGAACCAACATTTGTGTGGCGCTGGGCTCAATAGCAGTGTCAATATAAAGAAAAAATCCTTAAAGACCAGTTTTGTCCTACGCTTTAACAAAATACTTATGAAAACATATAAAATAATTTAGTAAATTTAGAATTAATTAAATGTGTCAATCATTGTTAATTGTATGTGTTGTGATTGTAATGGAGGGCTCAGACAAACATTGGGGTTAACCAGGCTGTCATGTTCTGTCTCCAGACCATCTGAAGCAGCCAGATCAGGTGTACAGAATCAATAAATCAATTAAATGTATTTATAAAGCCCTTTTTTACATCAGCAGTTGTCACAAAGTGCTTTTACAAAGGACCCAGCCTGAAACCACCAGAAGCAAGCAACAACTATGTTGAAGCACAGAGGCTAGGAAAACCTCCCTAAGAGGGGCTGAAATTTAGGAAGAACCATGGTGTGTTACACTGGGATAACTCCCTGTACAATATCAGCACTCACGCTTCATCCCACTCCTTTGTAACGTATCTGTACAGTAAGTATTAAACTTCAAAGTACTGTATGTATTACATGTTGCTAATTTCCTGCTGTTTTAAACCTATGCAATGTAGGCCAGCTGCATTTGAATATTCAGTAGTTATGCTGGGTGTATTTGAATATTTCTTGTTCTCAGTGTATTATGTACTGTATGTTCTCAATTCAGACCTGCAAATCACTTCCTTAAGAGAAACTGTATTCTCAGGGGAATTCAACACAGGATATAGTGTCTTGCATTCCAGAGGGAAATGCTTGGTACCAGGGGGTGTGTAGGTGTGGTTTTCCAAGAATAGACCAGCTTGCCACTCATAACTGAAATCATCATTGTTATTTTGACAGATCACGTCACTGTGTCACAACATTCAAACGAAATGATCTTTCAATGTACCTGAAACTAATCCCCAAAGCTATTCTTCTGTCGTCAGATTCATGGGCACAGTGGTGCATTTGTTCTGGGTCTGCTGAAATGCTGCTCTGTGCGAATCCAATTACGGGTTGCTTGTATTTCAAAAATTACAACATTCAGTACTGCTTCTCCTACTGATCAAAAACAAGTGACAACACACAGAAATAAGTGGCAGGTTACTGGCTGAGGGTTTAGGGCAGACCCATTGTGTTGCAACCGGGAGAACGGAGGGTATGACAGCGTGGGGAACCCGCACACAACACACACCCAATCTAGCTAGGGGTTCAGATGAGGAAGTTCACTGGTTGCCTTTGCTTCCTTGCTGGCATTGGTCTAAGCAACTCTAAGGAGACTTCCTCATATGACTAATAGGAGTACAAACAGGCTCTGTGTCAGCGTGCCTCAGGTGGCTCACTCACGCACAGGCTGTCTGCCAGACAAGCAGGCTGAAGCGCCTTCTAACCGCCACTCACTGCTGTAAGTTCAGAGAGCGAGCGATTGGCACACAACACAGAATATCTAGAGCTCGTTCAGCTGCAAAGGTTTGCCGTCGCTACACTTTTTCTAACTTTGAGCTAATGTTGTTTTTTTTATGTTGCTGTTGGTTGTTGTTTTGTTTTTCTGTTTGTTTAGATAATTGCTGTTCACTGAGATCGTGTCTTCTTGATATGTGTCGGAAAGGGAGTTAGAGGGCAGTTCTTAAAGTTTGCGATCCTTGAGCTGCTGATGGTAACTGGTGTGTGATCGATGGAAGTCAATGGGAATCCTCATACCGTCTGCATTGAAGACCAGTACCTCAGGTCTGCTTTTAGACAGTTTGACACGGTACAGAAATCTTTTCTGGTTTGTGATGCAGTGGAGGTAGGGCGGAGGCGGGGATGTGGTTAGACTGCTGTAACTGCAGAGGTATTGATCAACAACACTTCTCACGTGGGTGGGTGGGGGTGTGTGTGTGTGTGTGGGGGGGGGGTGATAGGCGCCGTTGGCAAAATTGATATTCAATTTATTTTCCCCTTATGAGTTTTGCATGTAGATGATTTAACTGGAACTGTGTGCTTAATCAGAGGCAGGGTTTACTTCCAAACCTGCCAGTGTTTGTCATGAGCCGATATCTTCTTCCTCATTCTCCAAGGGGCGTTTATGATGGATCAGCAACGATAAACATGTTTCTTATCTAACTAAAAACACCACTGCCTATAAAAGTAGAATGCAAACAGAATGAAACGGTGGCAATGATTATGGGGGCGGGTTATGGCTTAAAAGCGTACCCAGTAAAAATTAAGATAAGGAGCTTAAACATGCGGTCGCTCATTGACCATTGTTACCATGATAGCTAACGATTGCTGAAAAGTCCCCTTGAAAACTATAACACGTTATATAACCATTCTGATAACCTATAACACGTTATATAACCGTTCCGATAAAGAGCTTTAATAGTAACAAGTTACTTGCCATACCCAGAATAGGTCAGGGGTGGGGCGAACGTTATGCATGTCACCTTTCATACTCACGAGTAGTCACACTAAATAAAAATTAAGAAAAAAAGGTTTAGGGGCTTTCAGTGGAGAACGGACTGGCGTAAATAAAGCATTTGCAAAACATTTCTGTGGTGGAACAAACGTGTAAAGGCAACATCCTCACGGATTCCTGCGGTTAACTGTGTACACGTTGCAACGGACCCCGGAACCGTCAGACGCGTTGACTAGGTGTTTAAATTGACCTAAGATTGCAGCCGGGGGGGGCTTTTTCAACCAGCGTGACGCGTGTGTGCGTCTGTAGTCATCAGGCTGCGGTGTCGCGAGCAGCTCATTCTGTCACTCAGCGCCTAACCACATTCAAAGTGTCTGAAAGCCCCAGTGACTTCACCATGTAACTTCCTGCCTTCACAGATCCAGAGGATGCCTCACCGCACCCCCCTGCCTTTCTGCACCTGTCAGATCTTCCATAACTGAAGCGGTTGCTATGGAAACCATGATGAGGTGATAGATAAGGGAGAGAAAGTTGGATTCCCCAAACACACAGAGCCCAAGCCGGTAGCTTAAAGGGGACACTAGGCCACTTAGAGACACCGACGAGAGGAGGCCACACTGAGAGACACCAGCAGCATGGACAAGCACCATGGTAAAGTGGAGCGTTTCCTAAAGCTGGGCTACTCCCACAGGGACATTACACGCGTGTTGGAGAGCCTGCACCAGGACGCCCAAACGAACGACATCTTAGAGGAGCTGATCAAGACCTGCCACACCACCACAGTCCCAACCACCACACTTGCCAGCCGCTCGGGCCCCTCCAATCCAAAGCTGGTCCCCCGGGGCTGCGGGTCGCCCCAGCCCAGCCACAGCATCGACTCCGATCCCACAGCGGGATTCCGACCCGTGGTCATTGATGGAAGCAATGTGGCCATGAGGTGAGTGTATTTTATTGAGGACTAAAGAATTGTCACCTTTGGATTGGTAGATGGACAGATTGCAGGTCCTGTGTGGGTCAGCTGTTGGTGCATGGAGCTTGTAATCCCAAGGTTGTGGGTTTCTACAGAGAGCCGGTACAGAAAATATATATATAAAAATGTATGTACTCACTAAGGTCATACTGGACAAGTGTCTGCAAATCGGCCAACATATTAATGAAATGCGGGTGTTTAAAAAAGTGTAATTAGCTAACAATTAGAAATGACAGACGACTGCTCTTACATAATTTTAAGTAATTATCATTTCTTATATTTTCAAAAGCTAACCTGAACAGTCCGTATATTACGGCAGAAGTGTGTCATGCTGGCTCATTTAACTTTGCTGATAAAATTCTCTCACACTTCTTCGATAATAAAGGGAAGTGAGAACGTGCAATGTTTTGGCTATGTGGATAAGTTGTGGGGGCTGTTGGTTCTTTGTAGGTGTATGAGGGGTGTAACTCTGTCCTCTACCTGAATAACTCATATTCAAACCCTATGGCAATATATTAAAAACAACAGATATGCTATAAAATACTAGAAAAACGGAAAGATGAACAACAGGTGATAGAGGGAAGTGATGATACTGCAATCGAAACTGAGAGGAACAAAACAAGAAGTTCACTTCTCATAAATCAGATGCTTATTTTTTCCGACACAGATCTCATGTATAGAACTAAAACTGTTTTTGTATTCATAAAAAAAAAAATCTGTTGTTGAACAGTGAGGGTTTGTACTTCTCAGAGACAGTCACTTTTCACAAATTTTGGCATAGGCTTCCCTGACAGTTTGTCAGTTTGTACAAGTCCTGAGTTTCCTTGTCCCTTTATGTCTTGGTCTTTCCCCAAAACGCTGCTTTGAGTACTTTTAAACCATCAAATGTATTTATAAAGTCCTTTTTACATCAGCAGATGTCACCAAGTGCTTTTACAAAACAGCTGGCCTTAAACCCCAAGGAGTAAACAACAGTAGTGTTGAATTTCAGTGGCTAGGAAAAACTCCCTAAGAATGCCAAAATTTTGGAAAAAACCTAGAGAGGACCCAGGCTCAGAGGGGTGACCAGTCCTCTTCTGGCTGTGCCTGGTGAACATATTAAGATAAAAATTGTTATAATTAATAAATGCGTGTGGGCTGAGTCTAAAGTCTATTTAAACTTAGTCCAGGTCGCAAGCATGTCTACTTATCATTAGGTATTATTTTCTCTAACTTTTTTGCTGGGTTTAGTTTCTTAACCCAGTGATTCCTTTAGGCAGTGGTGTCTTATCTTTGGTGTCCACAGCTGTGTTTAGTTAGTTTTTTGTGCTCTAATGTTTAATTAAACTAAAGATGCTGTGCTGAACTGCCAAAATGGGAAGGGGCCAGGTTGGGGAATGCTGTTAGAATGGCCGTTGTCATTTAAACATGTCATTCACAGCTTCAAGCCACACCTCACCACACCCACTAAACTGGAAGAAGCTTTACTCAGTCCATTCACGAACGTTTGCTGTTCAACACAAATAGCTTTTGTATTCCAGTGGACTCAATGGAATTTCTGTTTTTGCAAACCTGCCAACCATTGATAGCTAGGTCCAGGTGGTATGACAATAATTGCTTCTGGGGATTGACGGCAAATGTCTAAATTACAAAAATGATGGTTTATGTTTCTATGGTTCTAGCTAGACGGAGTAGGCTTTCAGCGCCATCTAGCTGTTGAATAAGGCACAACAGTTGTTGACATCATTAGGGATTTCTCAATTAAAGAAAAGCCTTTACTCTAATGATAAAGTGGTCATCAGGAGTTGCTACCTATGAATTAATTATATTTATCAGGTAATTCTTAAAGAATTGAACTTGTAGATTCCTCTTTAGTTTAGTTAAACTGCTGTTTCCAGTCAGAACCCAAAACTTCAACTTGTTTTACATTTACAGCAAAAAAATTTAATATAAACCATAGTTCATATTATATACTTTTGACATGGATCACTGCTTGTATAAACTCTCTGAAATACATAGAGCTACGGATACATCTCCAGCCCCATCCCTCAGAGCAGGGGCAGGGAGAACATTTTACTGTTTTAACTGTGGATTCCAGCTTTAAAGTAATTCCTCTAACCGCCATAAGGCCAGCTATGTTAATTATCCTACTCTCTAAGTAAATTCTTAACCTGCAATATTCATTCTCCTAACCAGCTACTTTAGTCCTCCTAACTTGCTGTGTAAATAAACCATCAGTATCAGTACACGGGGAAACCACCACAATCCATTTCCTGCTGGCTGTATATGCCAATCATTCACTGAGCCCATTGTCATGATTTTTTAATCACGTTACTGTTTTGGGTGTGGTTAAACACATTACCAAGATGAGGCAAAAAGAACCAGACAATTTTACATGAAAAAATAATTTTCCGCTATCATGGGCATTAGGACTTAGCTAACATATATTTTTCTAACATCACCTTGAATGAGTACAGTAAATAATATAAGCCTCCTGTTACGATGCATTTAAAATAAAAGCTGACCTAACGATTCCTGTTATTTGAATATCGAACATTTTCACGCTCTTCCCATACCATACCATCATCTTCCGCTTATCCGGGGCCGGGTCGCTCTTCCCATATCGGGTTTCATTTGGTATCCGGCCAGCATTTCAGAAACCGGGTGGATAAAGTGGATTGAGGTCACACCTTGACACGTAATATCACTGGAAGGCTCAGAATGTCCTCTCAGAGGAAGGCCACTGCCGAACACCCATGTCTACTAAAGAACCATAATGAATAGCTGGAGACATTACACCACCACTATGCAGGGGGCTGCAGCTCAGATGTAAGATACTAGGTTATCAGAGACTCTTTTGGGGGCATGGTTTTCTAAAGACTGGCATTAAAGAATACAACAGTCTCTTTGCTGGGGATCTGCAACAGGCATCACATGAGCTGGTGGCGGTGAGTCACACGTCTAGGTGGCTTCCTGGGAAGAGAGAGGTGGCGGACAGCTAGAGAAGAGAAAAGAAAACCTTATTCTCTATTCTCTGCGCAGCCATGGCAACAAGCAAGTGTTTTCGTGCCGAGGGCTTCTGCTGGCGGTCAGGTGGTTCCTGGAGCGCGGTATCCAGGACATCACCGTGTTCGTGCCCCTGTGGAGGAAGGAGCAGCCCCGTCCTGAGGCCCCCATGACAGGTAGGACAAACCCGTTACCACATGGGACCGCCGGTAGGTGGCGCTGTGAAGCTTCAGTGCCTTAAGGTTGTGTATTTTGAGACTTAACTGATCCGGTGTGAAATGGTCGAGGGGAGACAGACACCGTGGCTCTCAAAAGTATTCGCCCCCTTGAACATTTCCACATTTAGTGATAGATCATTTAGTTAGGGGGTTTTGAAAATTATAAATCTACAAATAGTTCTGATTTAATTACAAATACAAAACCAAGTATTCACCCCCTTTAGTTAATATTTGGTGGGCAGCAATTGCAAAACATGCCCATTAGTCTACTTGGAGTCTATGAGCTTTGCACACCAGGAGATACCAGTTTTTGCCTCTTCTTTGCAAAATTGCTAATGCTCCATCAGTGGGAAGAGGGGTTGAACAGATGTAATTTGGGTAAAGTGGGTTTGACTTTTTTCTTCTGCGCAACCAGATTTTACCCAAAGTTTACTTGCAAGTCTGTTTTACTTCTGTAGAACTGATCGATTGGTTGGTGTGATCCATCAACTCTCTGGAACGAAATACCCTTTTAATGGAAGTCCTGTTACGTCACCCTGCAGATCAGCACATCCTCCATGAGCTGGAGAAGAGGAAGATCCTGGTTTATACCCCGTCGCGATGTGTCAACGGAAAGAGGGTGGTTTGCTACGACGACCGCTACATCATTAAACTGGCCTACGAGTCAGACGGAATCGTTGTATCCAACGACAACTATAGAGACTTGCAGATAGAAAAGCCGGAGTGGAAGAAGTTCATTGAGGAAAGGCTGCTGATGTACAGCTTCGCCAACGACAAGTAAGTTCCAACAGTGCTTATGACGGTGTTACGCATCTCTGATGCTGGAGGGCAAAACACTTCTGGCTTTCGGCCTCTCCTCAGGGACTAGTTTAGAAAATGTGGTAGCAGGAGAGAGAAACCGATGTAGGCATGTGAGGGGGAAAAAGTGTTTCTGCCCTTCAGGACCAAAGTTGCCATCACCTGTGATATCCCGCTTTCTTGGAAAACCCCTGAAATGGTGACTTGACTTCAAGAAATCTGAGCATCCTGTCTACATCCTGTTCATATGATTTTTCTAATACAGGTTCATGCCTCCAGATGATCCTTTGGGAAGGAATGGCCCGACAATTGACAACTTCTTGAGGAAAAAGCTGTGGACCCCAGAAAACAAGCAGCATTGCCCATATGGTTGGTAGACATTTTAAAATACACACTTCTATTTGCAGTTTCTTTCATTCACCTTGGGGTTTTGACTGTAACTCATCCAATATGAGCCAGCTGAGAAAAATTTGATTTGTAGTTTGTGATTAGCAGTTGGGTCAGTTCTGATTTCATTTGGCTGCCTGTCAGTTGGCTGTTGGCAATAGAAGCTCAGCTCCCCTCCAAGGCTACAGCATACAGAACCACTCACAAACAAAAGGCCTTTTTTTAATCAACACTCAGGATAATATTGCCGTACTGCAAATGGAAGGCCTGGAATTATTCCTGCCAGAGAGGTGGGCAATTCCAAGGTAATAGAATGACGCTTAGACTTAAAATTATAATTTAAAATGTATGCTGAACAAAGAGGATTGGTACTGCAAAGTTAAACAAACCCCACAGCCCAATGCAAATGACCTACTTTTAACAATTCAAACAGCTGAAGAATAACGCAGATGTTTTGTGTGACCACGTATTCCAAAAAGATGATTTTGTGACCACTATTTCTGTAATACTCGGCTGTGCTACCTTTTGTTACATATTTCAGCAAGTCGTTCCGGCACCGTCATTTAGCTGATGTCAAAATAGGGTTTCTGGGACTAATTGAACAGAATTCATCTGCCTGGGCCCAATCAGAACGGTCTCAAAAGTTAGTTAGGGTGGTCTGGCTAATGACTTAACATTCTAAACTTCTGGGGTTACTTTAAAGTGGATCAACATCTGTAAACCACACTAAGTTACAGTTAATGAGCAAGATCGCTGATCTGTACTTTACAGAAATGCACAGTTATGTGACTGTCGCACAGACCCGAGTCCTTTTCACTGGAAATGCTTGAGTATAAAGAGCCCTCATAGAACTCTGCCATGTACCTAGGGGAACAAAAACAGGCTAAAGTCTAGACCTAATTTGTTTGCATAGCTAAGTGTGTTTACGCTACAGACTGAGAGAAGACTACAGTGCACTCAAGACAGATGCTCATCTTAGTTCAGTCTCTCTGCAGAGACGTGGTGTTCCATCTCTGTGTTTGGGAATCCCAGACAAAATTCACATTATTTGTTTCTTTCCAGGAAAGAAGTGTACTTACGGCATGAAGTGCAAGTTCTACCACCCAGAGCGTTCCAACCAATCACAGCTCTCCGTGGCAGACGAGCTGCGAGCCAAGAGCAAGCCCACCGTTCAGACCGAGGGTGAGTGGCCAGGCACCACCGCCGGCCAAAGACTCAGCCGGGAGGCCGGCGTCCACACAGGCCGCTGTGAGCCGGACCCTGCCGCGCCTCATCTGTACAGACATCCGTCCACGCCGCCTCCCCTTCGCAAAGACCACCGTTCCCACTGTAGGGCTCCTTCCGGTGATCAGTGCGTGGGCCACAGAGATGAAACGGGCAGCCCGGTTCTACGCATTCCCAGCCTCTGCCCCAGCCCCAGCCCAGACGCCGATGAAGCCTTCTGCTCCTTGGAAGCATCCCTGCCTGTGTCACTCTCCAGACTCTACATCCAGGACCAGACCAAGAGCACCAATGGGCCGACGGTGTCCCATGCCTACAGCAGTGGGGTAGCTGGCTGCAGTCAGACCAGTGGGGACTACTACCCCTCCAGCACTTACAGTAGCAACACGCAGAGGCTCAGCGCAGGTGGCCTCTCAGGGGACCCCTACGTCCCCCAGAGACTGCCGCAGTTTGGCCGTGATGACTCACCGAGCTGCGAGTGCAGGCAGTGCCCGTACGGCCAGCACCTGGGCTCTTGCTCCACTCACAGTAACCCGGTCCATTTCACTGAGTCACAGTACTTCCAGGATCCCAATCCACAACGACAGAGCCACAGCCTTCCAGACTGTAGCCTGGGACGGGTCTACCCTGGTGGTAATGCGGTGCTGACCAGGTCCAGCGGTGGTAAAGCCTCAGACAGTGAGCAGAGGAGGAGTGTGAAGAACCAGCTCAGTACCCTGTTTCCTCCCAGCATCGTGGACTATGTAATGAACGTGTATCCACACACACTTAACTTGACAGAGCTGGTTCCTCTGATCCAGAGGTTCAGAACCAGCCATGTTCCCTTCTAATGTGCGAGGCCTTTGTAAGCATTACATGTTGGTTTTTCCTCAACAGATTAGAGAAAGTTTAAAATGCGAATTTCTTACGTGGAGATGTGCAATGTACCATCTCCTGAATGATGCTAGTCAATGTTTTTGTCTGGCATTAACTTAAAGATAATCAAAGCACCACGTGTTGTTTTATAATGTAGCCTCAAACTGAGGAAGCTGTTTTACCTGTATGGTATGCAAAATAATGTTTTTGTATGTTTCTTATTAAAACATTGTTAATTGTTTTCATTTATTCACGGCCCACCTTTCTGCAAAAAAAACCAAGACTTTAGGTCTTTACTATTATCGAGCTAACATCCAATATAACCAAAATGTGGTTTATCCAATAAGAAATCCAAAAAATTTCAGAATAGATTTTTTTTATTTTTTACAAATAACTTATCTGTTACAAAGACAGTTTTCCCAGCTAAAATCAAACACTTTAGATATCCAAATTAGTTATTTTTAATTAATAAAACATGTATGAACCGACTTCACACAGAGCTGCAGATAAAGCTGAAAACTTGGTTTCTTTGGGGTTTTTACAGACTTGACATAAGTGCTTAAGAGACAACTAAGAATTTGGCTTTTTGACAATAATGTGCTTTTATGACATGACTGCATAGATTGTCAATGCAACTGCCATTCTAAGGCCATGATGTAAGGCAGCAGATCACAGCACGTAAATAAACAATTCACAACTAAGGCAAAATGAGTACCATGGTAATCTTTTAAATCATCCTCATCAAATAAAAGCTTCACAGGACAAAATTAAACCAAATAAAAAGATTATAGATAGAGGACAGTCACCCTGTCTCACTTTTAGAAATATAACCATGGAACTGTCCTTATTTTCTTTTCTTTAGAGAAGTTCATTTCTGGACTGGGGAAATCTAAGGAACATGGCCACCTTCAAAATCACCTATGGCACCTATGGAAAACATGAATAAAAGAGGCCGTATAAAATACTAAGCTAGTGTATGCTCGAAACACAGGAAAATATTTATTTTAATCTAAAACTATTTCTTAGATAAACAACAAAAACATTAGGGGGCAAATTTATTGGCAAACCTTTTCTATATTCCAACACCTCCATAAGCACTGATGAGGGACATCAAAGGTATGGATTAATCTGTAAGATCACTGCCAGTGGTTCCCCCCATCTGACTCTATGTACTTGTCGTTGGCCAAAAATAATAAAATGGCCCCAAATCTTTTTGCATACAATATAACTTACTATTTGGGTTTTGTCCATAGCCTTTTTGATTATCTTTACCAAAGGTGCCAGTCATATTGGAGGTGACTGTGTATAAATACTTGCTGCTTTGAAATAGGAATACTTTAAAACATTCACCCTGATCTTTGAAACATTCCAGAAAACCCAATTTATTATGCATTGCAAAATACTAAAATTCTGAAACCCCTACACGAAACCGCAGTCTTCCACCTAGCTGTACATGGGCATCATTCCCAAAGTTTGTCTTTCTCCATCAAAGTTGTTTTGACAAGTTTTACGATGAACTGTAAAATCCATGCGTCTCATGGCACTGAGGTGTGAAAGTCCCCAAATATTAAACCTACATTCCAGTTGTCAGATAAGATGGCAGTTCGTCGTACTGCGTTTAGAGCTTTCCTCTCACCAGTCCAAGAGCTCTGGCATCCTAAAAATAACTCCACCTTTTGACTTTGTTGCATCTGCAGATCGTACACAGGAAATTCAGCATTTACACAAGCGATGAACAGACAAAGCTTCATGATGGAATAGTTCTCATACAACTCCCTCTCCTGCAACTCTTCAGTTCTCACAGAAATCAAGTAAAAAGCTTAAAAAGGGAAACCGTGCTTATTGGTTCGAAAGTAAATGGAAACAAAACAAGACAACACAAAATTAATAAAGTCTATAAAGCTATACTTACAGGAAATACAAGTGATTCATAGTGTAAGGAAGAAGGCATTTAAGGCACATTCTAAAATTATGTACAGTTAAAACCACGAGGGCACATTTCTCCCTCCATGTACTGTACACAAAGCATGCAATTTAGTTTCCGTTTTTTTTCTCCTGTAGATCGAAGAGACTCTAAAAAACAACAGGGGAGGACAAAAGGCAAGCTCTGGCGGCAGTAAAAACACTGCTAGTTTCCCCTTGTCATCCTATAGAAACAGCAACTGAAAAACAGTGTCCAAAAGTAGTCTGTTAGTTTTCCCTTCAGGTGTCACGTGACGGCTGACCAAAGTTCCCATTCCTGAGTCAGCCATCACAGAAGAAAAAACAAAATGCAAAAAGGCATGTTGGCATCCACGTTGGTTGGTTTGTTTGTGTGTGTGTGTGTGTGTTTGTGTGTCACTGCAGGACAACACCGATAATACTGTAAATGGAAGCAGCAAGGCCTCCCCAGGGGTAAAGTCGCCTGTCAAGCGTCGAACAGGAAGTGAGCGGGTTGACCCCATGCATGCAGAGACTCCAAGATGAGGTAAATATCCAACTTTGCTGGCTTAGTAAAGTAACACAACCTGTAAACACTATCCAGTCAAGCTTTCAGTGGACAGCATTCTACATATCTTGAGAAAAAAAAAAAAAAAAAAAAGCTCTAAATAAAAAGAAACTACAAAACCCTGCCCGTTTTCTGACAACTACAAAAGGAAAGGAAAAAAAACCCTCTAATCTACTTCTCCTCAATCGGCACTGGTAAGCAGGGTGGATGTGGCTATTGTCGGTGAGCTCGTGGCTCAGAAGTGTCGTGGGAACTCGCACTGTTCACAGCGGTTGAGGGCAGGGTGGTTGAGGAAGGTGCAAGCCGTGCAACTCCACTGCACCCCCTCGTCTTCCTCCTGATCTGCTACCGTCTTTGGGCTCTTACTCCTCAACTCTAGATGAAGAGGGAAGGCAGACGCAAGTTATTCACCTGGCGTGCTATACAGAGAGAGAGAGAAAACACCCACTCAGCTGTGGTCAATTAACATCAGTTGAAGTGGGGTCAGACTGTTGAGGCGGTTCATTTCCTATAAGGAGTGCATCCAGCCATCACGGTTCACAGTTCTAGTTCCACATTTCAACTGAAACTGTGTCACGGCAGCATTGGTGGACTGAGTTGAAAGGGTTTGTTAGTGTTTGGTGAATAACTGTGTATTGGACAAGAGAGCAAAATGCTAAGCAAGTATCAGGAGTGTGAACAGAATCATGGCAACGGTAAAAATACCAACAGGCAGACCATTCATTCAGCAATATACTCTGGGGTGACTTGACTCTAGGGGTCTAAGGTGCTTTTTTCACCAGATGAAGGTCATCTGTCGTAAGGTTATTATGAAAAGGTGTGCAGGGTGGATGGACACAGGACTGACCCAGTCTGAAGGAAGAGGGACAGTGAGGAACAGACAGGAAGACAGACGGGGCAGGCAGGAAGACCGACAGACACGCAGACAGAGCAGGGAGGCAGGCAGGAAGACCGACAGAGGGAGGAGGCAGACGGAGGGAGGCAGGCAGGCAGGAGGAAGCAGGCAGGCAGACAGAGGGATAAAGCAGGCGGGCAGGCAGAGGGATAAAGCAGGCGGGCAGGCAGAGGGATAAAGCAGGCGGGCAGGCAGAGGGATAAAGCAGGCGGGCAGGCAGACAGAGGGATAAAGCAGGCGGGCAGGCAGACAGAGGGATAAAGCAGGCGGGCAGGCAGACAGAGGGATAAAGCAGGCGGGCAGGCAGACAGAGGGATAAAGCAGGCGGGCAGGCAGACAGAGGTATAAAGATTAACATTAAATGTTCTATCTGTCCCCTGACCCTCTGGCTCTGATAGGTCCCAAGCATGAGACAGAGTTCGGGTGTGGGGAGGGGTGGAGAAGATGAGTGACAGATGAGAAGTGGAAAACAAACAGGAAGTGTGAATAAAAACTCTAACAATGCCCGGTTGAACCAAGCGTGCCGCACAAGCCCTGAAAAGTGAAGCCAAAACGTCTCGATCGCCCCCTGGTGAGTGGTCCCAGTATAGGTCATAAACCCCGCCCTCCCCATGTTATTCAATGGGACGCGAGATCAACTAAACAATTAAATTACCCTTCAAATATATTTTTTCCGAAGCTGGTTTCTGTCATTTACTGTAGTTTGTATCACGCTAATGTAAATTCAAGAGTTTGTTTTTAAAATAAGTTTGTTTTTAGTTAGTTATTTAATGCTCTAAAAACGGTGGTGTGACGTCGTGATTCACAGCTGTGATTGACAGCTATCTGAGCCGAGGAGCCACTGAATCTTCGGAGGACTGAGGAGATTGGAACTTTACATTTAATCTCAAAATTTCTATAATTGATATAATTTCACACGGACATAATGGGTTGTTCTGCAGTACATTGTGCTAACCGATCTGGCATTTCCAATCGATCTTTGAATTTTTTTCGGTAAGTTACATTTATAAGCTATTTAATTAGTAAATAAATGTAATGGGCTAGCTAACGTTAGCTAAAAGACAACAAGCCTCGTTAACAGCCATGTTAATAGCTAGCAGGTGATCGTTAGCTAGAAGTTACCAATTATTTTTGTATTAGGCCTATTCTAAATTAAGGTTAAACATGATGTAAGTTAGGCTATAACATATCGTCTAGGTTTAACAAGCAAAGGTTGTACTGTACTTGGACTTGCGATTGATTACGGTATGCGCATTCTGCGAGGGAGAGTGAGGGCGGGGCACAGGGGTGGCGCCGTTGATTTCGCGGCTTTACGGCTTTACTTCCTTCTCGCTACTGCGCATAACTACTGCGCAGAACTGGTCCCAAGATCGCTATCTGCGCAGACGCAAGTCCAAGATGTCCGCGCCGTATCAGGACACTGGTGGCTTCATTTTTCACCAATGGAAAAGAGCGAAAGGGCGTCGTCCATTATATATACAGTCTATGGGTTGAACAGACACTTGAAGCGAAACTCTTAGGTTGAAAGGAAATGTGATGGGAATCACCCTCACCGCAGACGACAGACAGAGACAACAGACAGACTCTAAAGGGCACATCTTAATCAGATTACCAACTGAAAACAAAGATGAACACCAAATAATGGCTGAGGGGAAAGCCGAAACGAAGGGGTGTGTGTGTGTGTGTGTGTGTGTGTGTGGGGGGGGGGGGGGGGTCAGGCTGTCCTGAAGCGACCATGCATCCTTTTCTAAACTTACCAACAGATAAAGTACCTTTGGGTTTGGGTGGGACAGGACCTAGGAATCCAATGTTGTCATAGAAGTTATGAATGGCACTGGGATTAAAGTGTGGTCCTGCAACAGACAGAAACAAGGGATTGCAACACAGGACAGAGACCAGACCAACGTCATCACAGCCACAGATTAAAGTGAATACAGACTCGGCCTTAGGGCCACACATGCAGGCGTGAGTCCCAGTAGACAGATGAAACCCTAAAACACTGCGGGCCCACTCCCTAGGCTACACACCCACAACGCAGCACAACTCTCAGGACCAACCCACAACTGTCTACTCCTCACATATTTCTACGACAACTTCAGTACGGCGCGATATTCATTCGAGGTACTGCTTTCTCAGTCCACCTGCGCCGGGTCTATGAGATCCTGTCAGCCACAGCTCCCCGGGTGGCTATAAATCTGTTACCAGACACTAACAGGACACAATTCAGGAAACAACTGGTAGTTACATTAACAATGGCAGCACCTTGACCTCGCGTGTCCAGGGGACGTGACCCGACCCCCCCGCCGCCCCCGTGCAGAACACATGAAAATGCCAACGAACTGAGGACCGGGCCCGACCTTCAGCTAGGGCCCGGCTGCAGCAGAACAAACACGCCGCACGGTACAGAAACACACCCCAAACAGCACAGACAGAGGGGAAGGGGAGCACAGGTACAGACACCACGCGGAGCCGGTGGCCCGGGGCATCACAGCACTGACAAAACAAACGCAGCCCTCCTACCTCGTGTTTGAAGGAGATCGATTTCTTTGGTTAAGCAGTCAATGTCGATCTGCAGTCTCCTGTTTATGCATCGCAACTGCTGCATTTCCTCAATCTGACAAGAGAGAATAGAACAGGGTCATAAAAGGGACCAGTGACAGGCTGATGGGGAAGGCAGCACGGCCCCGCTGAGGAGTCCAGGTTGCGGGGGGGCGGAGAGGCGGAGCCTTGGCACACGCTGTCCTGCACTGGCACACAACACAAATGGAGGCAGGGGGGCTCCCATTGTCCGGGGGGTGGGGTGGGGTTCCCTGGATCCGACCGAGTGCCATACAGCTCAAATCCAGTTGAACTTCCTCTTTCACATGAGCCCTTTGCACCATCGACTGGCACACATTTCTGGCCGACCAGAACAGCTGATTCAACAGAACCCAAAGCACCGCTTGATTTGGGGTCTGAAGCATTTCAACAAAACTAACAGCTGCACGCTTAAAAGTAAACATGACGTTGGGCCCAAACATTACTACGTGGGGTTGCTTTTTACTGCCCAAAAGAATAATTATCCCTTTCATGCACAAACCAAGTGATTGGTAATTTAACTTGCCTGCATTTTTATACCAGCTTTCTTTTCGTATTTGAAAGGGGTAAAGGGAAAAGCATAGAAAAACAAAAGTCACCGAAAGACCTAGTCATGATTTGTACAATTTTTACAGATCCTGAAACCCAAACACAGCTACACGGTCTGTATGAATGGTTACCCCGCTTTCAAGCAGGTAAATTCATTAACACTTGTTTAACACCTCCTGGGTTTAAAATACAAACAGCCGTCACGGTTTAACAACACCCCTTCCTCCACCAATGCCAGTTCCCCAATGATAAATACAAAAAAAGTCTACACCTGCAAAGAAGTGGTAAAAAGGGGGTCTGTTTGAGAAAGGCAAACATAAACATTAGCCCATTGGCAGGAAACACCCCATGTAAAAGAAGTGAATTTCATAGACAGTACAGAACCAATACGCGACTGAGGGTTGAGATGTGGAAAGGGCCACAGATCTCCCTCAGACCCACGTGTGAAATCATGACACCGTACCGTAGTCATGAAATCCCACAAGAAACCATTCAGCGACAACCGCAGCAGGACCAAAGCCAACCGCGACTATTACCGTAGCAGAAACAGGAGAAGGACACGGACGCGTAGGAGTCGGCCGGGGCTTACCGAGGGGATTTGGGACTGGGAGTTTGATCGCTCTAGCCGCCTCCGGGTCAGGTCGTTCTCCATCACGTTCACCTCCTCTTTTAGTTTCTCCAGCTTCTTCTTCTTCAGCTCCAGCTCGTGCCACAGCCGATCCATGCGGGCCTTCTGGTGAACCAGCAGGGCTGCGAAAGGCAAAAAGGCACATTAACGCAGACCCACGGCCCCATTCAGAGCACAGCCCGACGGCGGTGTTTGGAGGACCCGGAAACAGGTGCACTTCCCCTTTCGTCACAAAAAAAAAATCATAGAGTTACATAAGCATTCGTCATTTCATGGGCTACTTTAGAAAGGGGTTTTTGGGGAGTCCACACGGTTGCTGGCAGAAACCTGGCTTATAACACGTCATTAAATGACTACGCTACACACAGGACACATGCAACAGGGCAATGCTACGGGGAAACTAGCATAGTCTGGGGGTCAAATCATCCCAACTGGAACTGTAACACTGTCCTCACCTGACCAACCGTTACCGAACCCAGGAAGACCGAAGTAAACAACCCCCCCCCCCCCCACAACCCCACAGAGTCAGGTGACCCAGAGAGGAATGCGTGGAGGCTGCAGCTGAGATAAGGACTAGAAGGCCCCAGGTCTGGGGGGGGGGGGGTGGGGGGTGGGAGCAGTCGTAGTCCCAGCAGTGCCACGGGTACTGACTCACGTGATCCAGTCAGAAGTCCTAAAAAGGCAACGCTGGGCTGCAACCGATTTGACTCATACGGCTGGAGGCAAAGGGCGTCCGTGTGACTCTGGGATTACGGCAGCCAAGCAACAGGCCAATCAATAGTTATTTTTGTTTTGTTTTTATGAGACCAAAGTCTACACCGTTTGGCTGAGAAAAAGCATTAGTGTCAACATTATGGAAAACTACGTTAAAACCAGGCATCGGTGGTACACAGCAGTCAAATTACATTCTTGGCAGAACGCAATGGAAAGAGAGTTCACGGACGGCAGACAAATCTATACTATTCCTTATTGTTGCTCTGTGTTCCCACAGCCTCTTTCAAACTCTGCAAGTGGATGTTCTCAGGGGCACTTGACCTCTGTTGCACACGTTAAGTCTACGTGTGACAGAGAAACACAGTGGTTCAATCAAAGTTGGGACGTACCTCTAGAAGAGTTAAGTTTGTCACATATTTTAATCTGACTTAGTTCCATATATTTCATCAGCATACTAAAATCCTGGACCACAGCCCTAACCCAGCTGGACAACACCTCCTGATACTGCACATGGAGATGAGAGGTACCTTAAATATAAATTAATATAAATTAAATATATATAATATAAATATAAATTAAATGACTGAAACGGGACCAGAAGGCTGTCATTTCAGTCAATCATTACCTTTTCACCTATGAAGTACTGATTGAGGCTCTCTAACGTCCATCGTGAGCACTACAAGACTGCCTTGTCCAACTACAGTTGGACCTTTTGTCCAGAGCAAGTTAATAGCGGAATGCTAAAAATGTAAACGACAAAAAACGTATAGCGCCCTGGCCCGGGACTGACCTTGGGTGTAAGCGGCGTCATCTGAGCCCACGCTCAGTCTCCGTGACTCGCTGGGCCTTTCCCGGTGCGCCGACAGCGGGTCGGAAAGATGATGGGGGTCCGGCTCCACAAAATGGTGGTCCGGGGGCAGGCTGAGGAGGTTGGTGGCCTCGAAGGTGGGTGACACGACCCCGGGGGAAACGGCCGGGGGCTTGTTGGGGGACACCGTGATTTTAAAAGTGTACTTGGTGTTGGGCTGGGTGACCACCACGCGGGGGGAGGTGGCCGTGCCGGCCCCTCCCACGGAACCGCGAGACTTGGGCGGGTGGTGGTGGATGTAAGCGGGGCCCATGCTCACCTGGCCCCCGATATTCCGAGACCCCTGGGACCCGTGCGGGGGGGGCTGAGCCGAGATGTAGACGGTCGGGGTGTTTCGGCCCCCTCCGTCCTCGTTGTTGTTGGCAGTGATGTAGAATTTGGGCTGAGAGCGCGAGCCGGAGGGGGCGGCGCTGACCTCGTCGGAGGGCGTGGCGGCGCTGGGCGGGCTGGAGGAGATGTAAACAGTGGGCTGGCTGCGGCTCAGGCCGGCGCCGCCGATGGACAGGGGGGTGCTGGTCGGCCCAGGGGCCGTCACCACAGAGGAAGAGGGGCAGGAGGAAGAGGAGGAAGAGGAGTTGGGGCGGGAGCTGCTGCCGGGACGCAGGACGGCCGTGGCGGTGGAGGAGGTGCTCCTCTGAGGAGATTCAAGTTTGATCTCTATCTGGTTCTTGCGCGGCCCGGTCGAGATGTTCTGTATGTTGTACTGGCTGAACGAGGGCGCGCCGGACGGGCCCTGGCCCCCGGGGGGAGGCTGCAGGATGGAGGAAGGGGCCTGCGGGTTGGTGGGGGAGCTGATGGGCATGTAGACGTGGGAGGTCCGGTGGCCCGGGGACTGGTGCTGTGAGGTATGCGAGGAGCCGGGCAGCGAGGTGGGATGGGAGATCTGGTAGACCTGCTGCTGGGAGGTGGGGCTATACTGGGCCCTGCCCGGATGCTGCTGCCGGGTCGTACCGCCAGGCTGGGTCACGTAGGGTCGGATGTAGATGGACTGGGGGCTGCTCAGGCCGGAGGTCGCGTGGGGCCCGCCATGTATGTGCAAAGAAGTCGGGGTGCTGCGGCCGGGCTGAATGTTGGGGGCGAGCGTCACGGTGATGGGGTTGAAGCGGGGCGTCGGCTGCCCGCTGGACTGTCCTTTGCCGCCCCGCTGGTAGAGTCCCAGGTGCTGCGGGGGCTGGGGTTTGCGCGGCGCCGGCTCCATCACGCCGAACACATTGAGGCCGGCGGGCACCTGCGGCGGGGCCGACTGGGGCTCCGGCTGGAAGAAGTCACTGTTGGGGGCCTGTCCGGCCTGGAGGGGCCCGTCGCTGAGGCTGTGGGACAGGGTCCGGCTGCCGTTCATCCTCAGGCTGTCCCGCCCCGGGGCCACGTGCACATTCTGAGACTGCAGGCCCAGGTTGAGCTGGGTCATGTGATTCCGGAGCCGGGTGAAGCTGGGGTCGTCGGCGTGGTTTAGGGCTCCTCCTTCGAAGTACAGGTAACCCGGGCTCACCTGGGACAGGTACTCGCAACAGGCATCCAAGTTGTTGTTGTTCTGAGGAGAGGGTCCAGATCAGTCATTCGCAACACATCAGAACTCACTTTTGAATAACAGCACCGGTCGGAAAAGGAGCGGACCTCAGACTCACCTGCAGAACACACTGGGACACGACACCCTCCGGGACTTCTGGGAACTTCTGGCGCAGGTCGTGCAAAACCTGAATGTCTATCTGGTGGCTTCCCTGGGCCATTCGTGTACTGCCGGGTCGGGACCGTTTTGCCTGCTCCGTTCAGCACACCGACGATCCCTCAGTGGTAGCAGAACCTCAGCCACAGCTTGAGCATCTTCTGGAAACAACAACAACACAGCGGTGCTTAGGGCTCCGCCCACAGCGGCAACCTAACTCACTGGTTTCCACGCACAACGACATTCGCGCACGCACGGATAGCCAGGCACGCATGCACGCACACACGCAGCTAGATAGCTACATACAAGCACTGCTGTAAACACAAGGATGGGGACAGAGACAGTGTGTACACTGTTCCTGTCAGACACGGTGAGGTTTCCCATTTCCCAAGTGGGAAACTTTCAAAACAGTTCAGAAGTGCTTTTAATATGTGATAAGCATTTATTTCACAGTCCCTCCCCCACAAAAGCATGTTAATAAAAGTAACCACTTCAGACTATTGAGGAAGCAAAGCATTTCCCACCAATTTGTACAGCAACATTCTCTTGTTAAGGACATATCCAGGTCCAAACAGTAGTTCACACTATTGCAGCAATCTGCCTATGATCATCAGCTAAGGCTCATAGTCAACGCCAGCGCTACAGACAAGCTTTCAGGCAAGCAGATAACTGCTTTACTTCTGACAGATCAGCTGGGCAACATTTAATCTAAACATACAGAGCCAAGAAGAATAGATGAGGTGAGATTATCAGGAGAATAACAGAGCGTAGCCATGGTCATGTCTTGTCCTCACTCTTGGGGGAGTGAGGGCCTAGGCCCTTTCAAATCCTACTCTCCTAAAATGTCCTCCTCCTGGTGGAGGCTCAGCCGATACCACCACAGAGTGACACTGGCATAGCCATCTCTGTTCTGCTTGTAGACCTGCTGTTACATGGCTGGAAACAACCTGAACATAAAATACAATGTGGGAAGGCTCCAGGCCCGGATTTGATGAAGATAACCCAAACTAGTTTACTGGACGTGACCCCAAAACAAATCCAGAAGCACCTCTAAAAATATTAAACAAAGTTTGATCCTCTGATTAGACAGGTTAGGGACACCACCGTGCTGCAAAATTCCCCAAAATCCAGTCAGAAGATTTAGCATTTCCTGCAAATTCCCTCCTGATTCTGTGAATCCTGCAACCAGGAATTCTGGAAAAGAGAACATGTTTTAAGTTGCAAAACCTTGGTACAGTCTGCATCTTAGCACATGAAACCTGTAGTGGCAAGGATGTGTTTTATTTCAGCTAAGCATATTCAATGTAATAATTAAAACATAAATGAATAATACAGCACCCCAATTAGAACTGAATAAAATGGGGAGAAGCAATGGGGCTACTGTCAGATGAGCCAGGGGCAACAGGGCTGTAGTTCTACCAGGAACGGCCTCAAACAGCACCAGACATTTTACCTTCAGAAAACTGGCAGGATAGTGGATGATTCAGTCTGATTGTGACATAATATTGCAATGTGTCTTCACACGGGAAAATAGGTCAGTCATGTCTCAGGCAGACTGAAACACATTAAATCAAAACAGAATGAGAGACTGGCACATAGCTTTCTGCCCCAGATACTCAAACTGTCGGTCAGTGCCTCCTTTTCTCCTTCGCAATACAAGAAAATGGAAAAAGTTTTGCAATCACACCAACAGACTGAAGAATTCCTGACAGTGCATCAAGGCAGGCGCGCGCACACACACGCGCACGCACGGTGAGGCTCCCTCTCTGTAAGCTAAATGCAAACCAGAGGAAAACTTTTCACTGTCTCTCAGACTACATGTTTCGACCCAATCCTACACCTCCAATGAATGGGTCCTGATTCAGCCTTCCCAAGTCATCCAGCAGAATCTACGAAGGTCTGTGGCAGACCTGGCTTCCAAAGACAAAAGTTGGCACTCTACAACACAAAACAAAGGAAACCTACAACGCAGCTCAGTTGTTTGAGGGTTGTGGGTCTGATTCCCATCGGACACTGGCTCTCCTGCCAAACGTAGAATGATCAGTTCTTCCTTTATTCCATCATTATCATTTTTGTGAACAGGGTTTATCCGCAAAAGAGACCTTGTTCTGAGTCTGACTTCCCTGCGAATAACAAATGAAAGATTTGGAATCAGTATCACAGGTTAGCCTGAAGGGCATTCAATTCTTATGATCCACCATTCAGACAACTTTCATAGGCTGAGCGGCAGAGGGAAAGGAAATTCACTACTTGGCAACTGACCCAAACACAGGTGAGCAGTGTTGTTCTGAGCCCCCCCCCCCCCCCGACTAAAAAAAGGTCCACACCTCTTTATTGCACATAATTACAGCCCAAAAAGAATGGCCCTGGTTTGGCTCAGCCCCCAGCCACTCCTGGGCGGGTGGAAGGGGGGGGGGCACTGAGGGGCCCTCTTCCCCCGAGGTGGTCTAATACGAGCCCTGAGAGGAGACCTGTGGAAGTCCGGAAGATAGAAACAAAGCTTCCATTGCTGAGCAGTTATTCCCAGTGCCAGGGCACAGACCCACAGCTCCAGGCTAATTTCTGAGGGTAACAGCTCCGCCAAGCTATGTCAATAAACCCATGCACTCAGAAAGAACGGGTGCACCATAGAAATGTCTGCTTCAATTACACACCAAACTAAACCGGGATTAACAATCAACATACACCTTTGGGTGATAGATCGTATCTGCCGCTGCAGAATCCCAAACTCATTAACGCAGTGTGTTTCGCACATTTACTCCAAAAAGAAAACCCTTAATTCAGGCTGTGCTATAATCGGGCACTTTAACACAAACGTTGTGGAGTGACACAACCGGCAGTGTGTAACCTTCCTAGTTTAGTGTACAGCAGTTCACGTTTTACGGCTCCTATAAATGAGAACCTAGAGGGTCGCGGGCCGATGGGAACTGTAACCGTGGGGATCAGATATCACAGGTTAGCCTGAACACAGGTGATATCTGATCCCCACGGTTACAGTTCCCATCGGCCCGCAACCCTCTAGGTTCTCATTTATAGGAACCGTAAAACTGAGGCCCTTCAACACAAGGCAGCCTTCTCCTTCATCGGTCCAAGACTCACCCGGGGTCCAAGGACCGAACTCACCCGGGTTTCAAGACTCACCCGGGGTCCAAAAATCACCCGGGGTCCAAGACTCACCCGGGGTCCAAGACTCACCCGGGGTCCAAGGACCGAACTCACCCGGGGTCCAAGTTCGCAGCCGCCATACAGCCGAGCGTGGCTCTGCCGTAGACACTCTGGGGATGTTACTGCGGCAGAAGAACAGAGATGCCCCGTGTTCAGTCCGAGCAGCGGCCTGCAGCGTCAGGCACCCGGCATTAGGACGTCGAAGGGCCCAGAAGTCAGACGAAATGCAAACAAACAGTGGGGCTAAGGGTAGTGTCAGAGGGCACCGTCCCAGTGACCCAGTGTGGCCGTGGAGAGACACGAACACACAAGAGGAAAGAAAGTGCACTTACACGCACCCGCAGACACTAGGAGACGCGCACACACGCACAGACTGTTTTTGTCATGCCCAGTAGCCAAGTCTCTTCATGGTTTAATCAACATCTGTCATTGACAGTAGAATAAATATGAAAACGCGAAAACAGAAGTGTAACAATTATTATTTTTAAGTTGCTATAATAAAGTCTATTCAGGGAAGTGCATCGGTGCCTTCACAGAACACGCCTCAAGGGAGCAGAGGAACGGAGGAAACACGTGGGGAAAGGCTCAATTCATCACTGCCTCTCTTCTAGCCTTGTTAAAAAGCCATTAGATAGGCAAGTAAGGAGGGAGGCTCCTCCGACCTCCCACAGTGGGTTTTGAGGAGGCGATAAGGGATGCAATGAATGTCAGAAATGCAATTGAAATTCCACCAAGACAACGCAGACAATTGACAGCTATTAATATTTCACAGTGTCTGAGTGTGTAAATAAGTGTTCAACCTTAACACCCATAGATGTCCAGAAACAACCCCTAGCCCCTACCACGGCATCTAAACACTGAGATCTAAGAGGGAATGTTGACTGGTGAGAGGCTTCGAGATTGGCCTATAACTGTTGAAACGCAATGGATCACCCCCTTTAAGCAGTGGTAAAACAAATGCAGACTTCCAGAACCTTGGTATTTCATTACATTCCAGGGTAAGACTGAAGAGATATGTAACTGGTTCAGCAATAAAATCAGCTGCCAATTTCAAAAGCAGGGCTCAAGAAGATCAGGACACCTAGGCTATTTCAGATCTAAGGATTTCAGTGCTTCTTGTACCAACTGCACTGAAAACAGCAAAAAAATGTAGCTTGACCAGCTTCAACAACACAGTATTGAACAGAGACAAAGCAAACGGAATCAAACAGCTCACTGGATGATACAAAGAGCATATCAAAACAATTCAGAATTACAGTTCGGTCATATACAGTGGGGAAGTATTTGATACACTGGTGATTTTGCAGGTTTTTCCACTTACTAAGCATGTAGAAGCCCAACGTACTAACCACTTACTAAGCATGTAGAAGTCCAACTTACTAACCACTTACTAAGCATGTAGAAGACCAAAATCTAGAAAATCACATTGTATGATTTTTAAGTAATTAATTAGCATTTTATTGCATGTCATACGTATTTGATACAACAGAAAAGCAGAACTTAATATCTGGTACAGAAAACTTTGTTTGGAATTAGAGATCATACGTTTCCTGTAGTTCTTGACCAGGGTTGCACACACTGCAGCAGGGATTTTGGCCCACTCCTCCAAACAGACCTTCTCCAGATCCTTCAGGTTTCGAGGCTGTCGCTGCGCAATACAGACTTTCAGCTCCCTCCAAAGATTTTCTATTGGGTTCAGGTCTGGAGACTGGCTAGCCCACTCCAGGACCTTGAGATGCTTCTTACAGAGCCACTCCTTAGTTGCCCTGGCTGTGTGTTCCGGGTCGTTGTCATGCTGGAAGACCCAGCCATGACCCATCTTCAATGCTCTTACTGAGGGAAGGAGGTTGGCGGCCAAGATCTCGCGATACATGGCCCCATCCATCCTCCCCTCAATACGGTGCAGTCGTCCTGTCCCCTTTGCAGAAAAGCATCCCCAAAGAATGATGTTTCCACCTCCATGCTTTGGAATGGTGTTCTTGGGGTTGCACTCATCCTTCTTCCTCCAAACACGGCAAGTGGAGTTTAGACCATAAAGCTCTATTTCTGCCTCATCACACCACATGACCTTCTCCCATCCCTCCTCTGGATCATCCAGATGGTCATTGGCAAACTTCAGACGGGCCTGGACATGCGCTGGCTTGAGCAGGGGGACCTTGCGTGCGCTGCAGGATTTTAATCCATGACGGCGTAGTGTGTTACTAATGGTTTTCTTTGAGACTGTGGTCCCAGCTCTCTTCAGGTCATTGACCAGGTCCTGCCGTGTAGTTCTGGGCTGATCCCTCCCCTTCCTCATGATCATTGATGCCCCACGAGGTGAGATCTTGCATGGAGCCCCAGACCGGGGGAGATTGACCGTCATCTTGAACTTCTTCCATTTTCTAATAATTGCGCCAACAGTTGTTGCCTTCTCATCAAGCTGCTTGCCTATTGTCCTGTAGCCCAGGGCAGGTCTACAATTTTATCCCCGATGTCCTTACACAGCTCTCCGGTCTTAGCCATTTTGGAAAGGCTGGAGTCTGTTTGATTGTGTGGACAGGTGTCTTTTATACAGGTAACGAGTTCATACAGGTGTAGTTAATACAGGTAATGAGTGGAGAAAAGAAGGGCTTCTTAAAGAAAAACTAACAGGTCTGTGAGAACCAGAATTCTTACTGGTTGGTAGGTGATCAAATACTTATGTCATGCAATAAAAATGCTAACTAATTATTTATAAATCATACAACGTGATAATCTAGATTTTTATTGTAGATTCCGTTTCTCACAGTTACCTATGATAAAAATTACAGACCTCAGCATGTTTTGTAAGTAGGAAAACCTGCAATATCGGCAGTGTATCAAATACTTGTTCTCCCCACTGTACATCATACACATTTTTTCAATGTGTGTAACAGTAATGTATTAGTATTTCTATTACCAAACAGACTTAAGTCTTCCAAAACATTCAGCAGTAATTCAGACTTGGCCTTCCTGAGCAGAGAACAACAATTGTTTCGTTGCTGCCTAAAAGTAATCCAGTCAGCATCAGAACATGCTTTCCTTGCATTAGCACAGGCTACAGTGTGTTGGAGAATAAATACAAGATAGCTCAGACAATAACTATGGATTATCCGGTCCTTTAACGCTGCACCGCCACAACAGGGCACGTTTGTTTATAATGTGTAAGAAACCATCACAAAGAATTTCCCGGCAGCTTCCACATCAGGAATGAGCTAAATCCTGCTCTAGTTTAAATAAAAAGTCATGAAAAAAATCCTGCTCAATAAAACTCTGTAAATTTGTCTTAGAAATGAAGCACTGGTTTATTTTAGGGACCTTAGTATTTCCAACCGCTGCAAAAGACTGAGCATAATGAAAACGATTCTGTGGTACCACACATCACTTTAATAAAACAGTAGTCCACATGACAAAAATACATAAAGTAGCTTGGATGCTTATTCAGACGAATCAGTCAAATACATCTGAAAATGTAAAGCAAATCGCTCAATACCAAGTTCTGTATTTTTGACCTATAACAGGTCGATACAGATTGCTTGACAATCCAACAGCGCAATCTTAATATCTGAATTTGTATTTCTTTCATCCTACATTTAGATTTGCAGATTTAGTAAATTTTTGTTACCCCTACTTTTGTTACTTATTATAGTTATATTTTCCACTTGTGGAAAACAAGTGCTTCCAAATGAAATTACACAGAATATATGCTTGTTTTGCAAAGACAGGCCGAGAGACAGAGACTGACAATGAGACAGAAAAAAAACACAACAGACATACACGGGTAAAGAGCATGTGTTTGTGCGTGCGTGTGCGCGGGGGGGGGGGGGGGGGGGGGGGGGGGGGGGGGGCGGAGGGGAGATGGGGGGCAGGAAATAAAACATTCTTCAGCACCACAGCCTGCAGCTGGTGGTTGATTGGAAGCAGGCAAGGGCACCAGCTTCCCAGGTCGAGTAAACCCTCCTAGGGCACTGTGGGAAACTGGGAGGTCTCAAACACAGAGGAACCTAAACCTCAGCTCCCCTTCTTGTCTTAGGGAGAATTCAAAAGGAGTTGTCAATGATCAATTTTACCCTTTTGCTTTCCCCAGTAAATAATGGTAGAAAAGCTGCCTAGCAGGTTGTGTCTTTCCTTACCGTATAAGGACCTGGTGGGATGGAAAAGAGGATTTAGAAGAGGTAAGTGGGTGAAGCGCTCTTGCTGCAGCTTGCTTTGAGCGTGTCCTACACATAGGCTAACTCACTGGTTCACTCCCACCTCCAGCCCCCCTCCTCCACCTCTTGAAACACAGAATGTATGTAAGCTCCAAACTGCTGAGTTCAGCAAGCAGCCACTACAGTGGAAACTAACATTTTATCAATGAATGTGCACACTGGGTTTACCCTGCAGTTATCTAGGCAGTGTAATCAGTAATAAAACACTGATAAAATCAGTGTTCCCTCTAGGATATTTTTCAGCATTGTTGGAAATGAAGGCAGACCTCCTTGAATCTCTTCTGGGATAGTTTATGATAAAAATTTACTGAACTTCCAGTGACTTCATAAAAGGATATCCTACACCAAAATGTATGAACATTAATGGCACAATCTAAAATGTTTTTTTAGAGCATAATATCTGTGACCCAGAACATTCAGATATCAATCTGTTGCCTGTCATCTAAAAACAGTGATGAAAATCAACAGCAAACTTTTTAATTTGGAGCTATGACAGTTTATTATAAAATCAATCATCATTTATCATGATTCATATTCCAATAAATGTTCCTGCCCTTACCCAAAATAACATGTTAACAAACAGCAACATGTTTTTCAGTAACAATTGTCTCACAGCCAAAATGCATTCCACAGAGAACAAAAAAAACAGAGTTCTACTCAGTGCACCTGATGCAAGCGTTTCCATATGACTCAAATTTCCATTAGAAACTCAGAAAGAGGGGGAACCTGAAAATACAAAAACTAGGAAGGTTTCTAGTATGACAAGGATTGTGCCTTTGGCTTCTGGACAATGCAGAAAGTTGCTATAAAAACAAATAGAAATGGAGAGAAACTGATGGCTCCAATGGGAAATGCGGAAGTCTTTATAAAATAATTGCACCCACATTTTTATATGGTCTGATTTTGGCTAGGCTACTTAGAAGTAAGGTAAGCCATGCCTCAAAATCTGAAGTGAAATATTCAAGTCTATATTAAATGCATACCCTATTGTCAACTCAAAGTGGTGGATAATGCACTGATTGAAAGCCTGCATACTGTGCCACTGCATTCAATGGGCAAATGGGAACCCGGCATTAATAAGAGAAATAAAAAATAAAAAAAGAATTTGGGACAAACTACACTGTTTTAACCATGTAACCGCATATGTAGCCCTTATGCAATGACTGACCATAATAGCACGTTTTAATCCAGCTGCAACAGTCTGCGTGAATAACTGAGCGGAGCACATGCTGTCAATCCAACAGGTGATTGATTAGTATCCCTCTGAAACCAAGCACTGTAGGCTGTGCGACTGTGACAGATCATTCCACTTAAGTAAACACATTAACCTATACGCCAGTGTACATTTTCTTGGCTTAATGATTAACCGTTAACATCCCCAGTTTTGTTAACCGAAATGCATTAGAAAGGTTTCCGGGAAGTTTTCACAGCGGTGTGTTAATTGGGGTTGTATCAATCACACACACACACACACCCACCCCATTTTTTCTGGTGCTAATTATTATAGGTGTGTTTTTGTGGATAGCATGGTGAAAAAGGCCAGGAATTGCCAAGAACCTCAAGATACAATGTTATCATGATAGGCGAAGACATGTGTTTTGTCAAGTTTGTATACATTTTGCAACTTGATAGTGATTTCGTTCTGATTCAGTGTCCAAACATTATCATAAAATCTGCTGCGTTGCAAGAGAGCCATGAGAAAACAGTTTGATAACGCAGATTAAGATTTGAAGGAAAAACCGATACGGTGCAGAAACAAACTAGCACAAACAAAACATTGTGATATTGTTGATGTGATATGGCATTTCTTAAAAAAACAAGATCACAATATGAAACTGAAATCAAAACAGCTGTGCGGGGGGGCTGAAGTCAGCAGAACATCATGGACAGTCACAGCACAGGCCAGTATAAATGGACATTACTGCTGATATAATGGACATAACGGATTACATGCTTAATGACCTTCCTTCAGTCCGCCCTCTACAGTTCAATGTAGAGGTTTTCACTTGGTTTCAGTCGGAGTCTGGAGACTAAGCTTGATTCAAATGTGAGCTTAGGGTAGCCTTTTGGTAGAAGATCCACATGTGGTTAAGTTTCAGCCTCCCAGTGAGACAACCAGGTTTTTGGCTAGAATATCCAGATACTTGTAAGAGGCCTTAATGTAGCTCATCTCAACAAGAGCCCCAGGATGGTGGAAGCAGAAACATCCCCATAACACAAATCAACCAGTGTTTTACAGTAGTAGGGCCCTATAAAATCTGCTTTGAGGAAAACATAGATGGAATCACAGAAGCAAGACATTTAAATGGAATTCAACAATACTCAAAACCGGTCTGCAGGGCCTTGGAGCTCATCAGACCACAGCAACCTGTTCACATCCATCTGAAATGGCTTACAGCCAAACCCAGGTGTTTACATTTAATGGTTGTGTTAAATAAATAATATTCCCATAGCAACCCTTTTTAAGTCTTTCAACTGTAGGAGGTTTGAAGGCAAGGTGACCCCACGAAGTGGCAAAGTTCGGTGTGGCCTTTGTACTTTTCTTTGCCCCCTGGACATCTTATCACACATAGGAACAAGATCTTTTTGGGTCCCCTGCCAGGCCAGTGTGCAGCAGTTCCAGTGGTTGTAAATGTAGCATTTCCCTAATACTGTAAAGAGGTATAATTGCTTACGTTGTTTTGACACTGCACTCATTTCATAAAGTAAACGACATTTCTTCATGTGCAAAGCTGTATATGCCTTTCCCCGTGGGAATGGATGACAAAGGACTTTTTACTTGGGTACTAAATTTCTAAATTCGCCTGTAAAATGTCTTTCCAGTCGAAAAGTCACACCTTATAAACCAGTCATTTGTTCAGAAGGCAAAATAGACGGATGAATCTGATGGGACACATTGAGAGCAGTAAATCCACTGCCCCAAATGGCCTGCTGCACATCTGAACCTTATTTTGATTGAGATTTTAGTTGGTGGTGATATGTTTGAGACTAGATTAGGTCATATTTAGACAAGGTGTGACCACTTTTTAAAACAGTTATAAACAGAAATGAACATAAAAAGTTTAATGTTAACAGATGTCATACAAAATACGATTTGCATTCAAGAATATAATTTACTATTTTTCATTAACACAGTGTCTCTAACACAGTGTCCATTTGTAATCTTTATCAAAGGTGGCAATTATTTTACATATGACCATGACAAGACATAAAAGACGTTCTTGTGAAATCAGAAACCGGCCTATTTATGATCTCTCCTAGCCCATTAGGTGATTGTAGACACGGAGGCCTGTGGATTTAATCTCACCGCTCCACCCAGCCAGACTAAAGTAGCCAGGACAAGTTTTGGTCTAGTCAAATGGCAACAATGTATTCAAGGGGGACAGTCCTGATTAAATTATTATAGAGTTGGGTCATTACTTTCTTAAAGGCTTTGTGGTCAAGAAGCCACTTAAGAACATGTTAGACATTCCTTGAGGCACAAGGCTAGATAAAAACAGGAACATTTGAAAATTAGAAGTGTAATCACTCTTAAAATAAGAGGATTTCACTTAGATAAAGCCACTTGTAGATACCCAGTATCATGAGTAAATGTAATATAAATGTATAGATAAATCAAGTAAATTACTGGAGAAAGCAATGATTCTGTAGACTAAATTGTAACCTTTAGACAAAACTCATCCTCCAACAAGTAATGAAGCCTAAGAGGAGACAGACATCAAATTCATGCACTGATCACCAGTAAAAACTACCATATGGAACACTTAAAAAAAACAAACACCATACCCACTTTAATTTACATATATAATATAGGCGACATTCAAGTCCAATTTTTGCTTCTGCAATAAAAATGTATGAGTCAATGCTTCAGACTGATTTGTTTACTTCCATCCTTCCATAGAGAGAGAGCGGGAGAGAGAGAGACAAGCTCATAAAGAAACCCTCCAATAGAGGGTTATGTAGGATCTATTTAAGGGAGGGGTAAAATGACTAAAACCCACTGTCTGAAAAAAAAGAAAAAGAAAAAGTATAACACCAATCATGCTGCAACAATTCTTTGGTCACTACATGATTCAATGTGTGTCATTTCATACTGTTGATGTCTTCACTATTATTCTACAATGTGGAAAATAGTAAAAACAAAGAAATATCTTTGAATGAGGTGTCCAAACTGAGTGGTTGCACGTGCACACGCACACGTACACACAACGAATGATAGTTCTTTCTATGAAGAAAATGGATGATAGCATGGAGGGTTATGAAGAAGGCCTAACCTGGGACTGAGGCCTAACCTGGGACTGAGGCCTAACCTGGGACTGAGGCCTAACCTGGGACTGAGGCCTAACCTGGGACTGAGGCCTAACCTGGGACTGAGGCCTAACCTGGGACTGAGGCCTAACCTGGGACTAGGACACATGGGAAATATTGGTGAGACACAAAGGCAAGAAACAGACGACTGACATCTGTAATCATTCCACCCATGTCATTATCCTTCCAAAGTCCCACCAGCTGTTGTCAAACTGTAACACAATTCGAGTCTCCCCAGTAGAATCTACAGTGGAAAGTTAATTTAAGACTGGCAGATTTTACTGGCGTGTTTCTCAGAACAGCTAGGCCTGGGCATATGAATCAGAGGATTGATTCTTATCAATATAGAAATACAAATGCTCAATATACATTGGACTGAAAAACAGAGCAAATACCAATAATAGACTGGAACAAGTAATGATGTGGGGCTTCATCCATTTAATAGTTTTTTTGTGGCGGTAGAAGTTTGACATAACATTTGAAGAAAACGCTTATTTCGCAAGCTCCGTCAATAACTGCCTTTAAACAAACTGAAATATATGTGGCTTCGCCACCATAATAGCCTTCTATTGTTGGATTTCAGAGGTCCAGAGTATTGACTGGCCCAGTCTCATATAGGCCAGCCTTTCATCACACCTAAAAACATGAGGAAATGTGCTGTGCACCACAGTGCAGAGTTCTGGTGAGAGTATGTGCAACTCCCACCTCTGCAGCCTGGTGGCCTGAACGCTCCGCACTCCAAAGGGCCCCCCCTCTCCCCCTCCTCCTGGCATTATATGTCAAGACCACAGCCCTAAGCTTAAAAATAGAAACTTCAGCAACACAAAAAAACGGTTCCCCTAAACCACTTATCTTTTTTGGGGGGTTGGTTTCTGCCAAGAAATGAAGTATGTTTGAATTAAGACAAGAGGGTGAGCACAATCATCAGAGTAAGACTGAATATGTGAAAATGGAGTCTAGCAACAACAGACTCAAACAGTCTTGATCCAGAGTTTACATTTTGTAAACATGAATTACAAGCTGACAAGCTTTAACAAATACTGAATTAGCAGGTATAATGTATAGCCAATGTTTCCAAATTAAGCAAAAAAACTATTCTGACAGAGGAACAGTGGAAATCTAAGAGTTAAAACTATGTATAGAGAGCTAGCAGTCACTTACCAAACACAAAACCCTAAATTTTCACACCTTATTAGGATAGTATGCTTACAATGATCGTTGGAACCAGAGCTTAAGAAATAGTTGGCATTCAATGGATGACACTGCCACATTCTATTAGTTATGGATACACTATTTCTGGCAGAGCTTGGTGTGGAATTCAATTCACTAAAACCAATCCGATGTAATTTTCCACAAAGTGCAAAAACAAACACTCAAAGTTAAAATACAACCCCAAAACTACACTGGACAGTCCTAAATGTTAAGCAGCATGACGCCGAGTGGCTTTGTACCACAGTACAGTATACAGTCATCCAATGATCCTTACCAAATATTTATTTTAACAAGCTTTCTGCTCAATATACTCTTATTTATGAACAGCCACGGCACATCTGGGCAGAACCAGTCACATATTTGGACATCGTATCGGTCAATTTAATCAGGAGATTCCTACACAGTCACGATCCAAACATCTCAACACGTCAAAGGCCGAACAACAAGGGTTGAACTGAGACCGTGGGGCCTGAGAGATGAGCCTAGTTGGAAAGATTCAGGAAGGAGGCCAGACAGATAGGACTGCTATCCTGTGGCTTTTAGGCGGAACTCACTCATAAAGAAGGAGTCGGAGGTCTTCCCCGCCCCCAATCAACATCCAACCCACCCTGAAGACTTCCCAGGCCTAAGACATCCAGAAGCACTCTGGCTCACGGTCCCACACCCTCAGGGAAAGCTTACGCAGCGGATGGGGGCATACACAATTCAGCCTACCCATGCAGTAGACTTCCAACTTGGAAATATGAAGAGTAACGCAGGGCGCTAGCAGACGAATGCCTGCAAGTACACAAGAGTAATGTACGCTATTATGTGGTATGTTTGACAGTCAAAGCAAATTATAAATAGGTTCAATGAAAGGTACTTAAGTACAGTATATTTTACAGCAGCCTTTGGCATAACAAAACCAACGCTTCGGCGTAACAACCTGGATTCTGGAGAAAGAAACCCGCAAAAAAAACTGCAGGAATGTTTCAACACAGAGTGACTACCTGTCATGTCACAAACAAAAAGAACGGTGAACTGAAGAATGTTTTCGAGAACGGCTCGTGGATCGCCATGAGGAACAGGAAGAGTAGGGGTGAGAGGGGGCTAAAAAAGGTTCAGACAGTTGGTTCGGACAGATTTTCCGACAGGCGTTTCAAACTGCTCAGCTCCATTGGCCCAGTGCCTAGCAACAGATTCCACCACTACATGATTCACAAATACAGATTTGTTGGCTTCAGAGCCATGGCGATGACCTTTTGATAGCACTTCCAGGTTTTAAGGAGGACACTCCTTTCCCACTGACCGACTAGAGATTACAACACCATCGGCCCCAGGCTTGGGAACTGCTGCAACCTTGGCTTAGCATCAAGGCGCCCCGGGCAAAAGGCATGCTACTACTGCTGGATCCACATCCCTCTTGGCTACTTAATAACCATAGTCAAATATCACTGAGGTACACATCTACAGGACTGCTGTAAAGATCCCACAGAGCTGTGCAAAGGCGCAGGTCAGCAATCTAAACAGAACAGCTCTCTGTCCTAGGGAATCACAACACAATGAAGGAAAAACCATAAATACCAGACATAACTTCCACTTCAATCCCATACCACAGCCACACCTTCTGGAGGAAGTTGCACATCTCCCTGAGTGGCGCAACAATGGTATAACTGACAATCACACCCCAAGCGCACAAGCACATTCTTCAACTGCAGAACACGGTTTTGTTATTGTTAGGCCAGGATAGGTGGGAAGCGATTGCAAAAGACTCGGAGGTCCCACGGTGTTGCAAGCTGTGGTACTGCGGTCATCTCGTCCCATGCACTGTTCCTGTAACAGAGCAACGAAGCGGCGCGCAGCAGAACGTTCACTGCTTACGTGCAAGGCACGCAGAGGCGAATCTTCACCCTCTACCCCTCAGGAAACGCACTTCGTGCATGTCATCACGCTCTTTAGAGCGGCCTGCGGGTTGTTACGGCAATTTTTTCCCAGCGGCTTCGGTTCATTCCACCACCAGACTCCACCAAACTGGAGGACAAATAGGCCCACGCACAACTGAGAAAACCCCAATGTGAAGCCTTTGGCCCGCTCCAGTTTATATTACCCCGGCAGCGCTACAATGTATCGTGGCAGGCAGGAGACCTCCATGTGCTCGGGGCTAAGGAGAAAACCCTCCGCCGGAAATGCTTTCCGCAGCTGCAAGGAGTATTATTCCCCACCTTGAGGCCAACCAAAAGACAGAAAAGCAGCCAAGACACGTGACCCGTCCGCAGCGAGAGACCACTGGCGGAACGACACGTTAATCCAGCCCGCTCACATTCTAGTCTCACCAAGTTGCTTTGTCACCCCATCACAGTTAACGGGGAGGGAAGGGGTAACCTGGGAGCTAGCTGCAGCAGAATGTCACGGCTATTATGACACGTTGAAAACGGTCCAGTCGTGACTGACGGGAATGCTGATCCACGATTAACTACGTAACAAGTTATTCATCCCTGTTGACAGTCTGAACTTAAGCCATAAGTGGCTCGGGTCCCTCAGGTGTACCATAACACAGTCCATGAAGGGTAAGCGACCCGGGGACGTCGCCTGGAGGTTTGGAAGCATGAAATGTCAATCTGCCTGCGTCTCTCCCCCCCCACCACAACACTGGGCCGGGCCGGGGCACGCGGCTCTGTCCAGACTGGCACTGACAGGTGCGCCCCGACAGGGTGCCGGCATCGGCCAGCACAGAACCAGGGACTATGGAGCAGCATGTCTCTGAGGAATAACCCCGCAGAGGCACGGCCACACTTATGTCCAACCTGGAGGGGGGGGGGGGCCCTGAATGTTGAGGTTAGGTACCCCCCAGATATTCAGTTTCCCTTTTAAGTCTGTGGTTTCAAAGCAAAGAAGTTTCACCGTAACAATGGGAGATTTAGGGCAGCTGGGAAACACTCTCACCCAATAGAGCGACACTGTAACTCGCCACCCCCCCCATCCCCCACATCTGATCTTTGTGTACAAACCAAAGGACTCGGGGAAGCTCTGCAGAATGCTACTTTTGTGTATGTTTGCAACCTGTGTAAAAAGAATGATAAAATAAACAAAAAAAAAACAAAAGAATGGCTCCAAGCTCAGTGGGAAGTATGACTTGCTTTCTTTCCCTGTGGCTCAGGGGTCTGCGTTTCAGATGAAAGAGCAAAATATAAATCGCCAAATGTAATTCAATAGGCCGCTACTGCTGCGAACATTTCAGAGATCCCCACACAGACAGTTGCTCTTGGCAAGTCATACTCAACCACAACAAACAAAAGAGATTTCAAATGTACGGACTCTGCCACACCCTGAGAGCAAGAGAGACGAACAAAGAAAGAAGAACAAGAGAAAACGATTTCAAGGCCCAGAATATTCAGACAGGGCTGCAGGGCCAAATCAAGACCTTTCACCTCAGTGAGTAGAAACCCGAGGAGAGATGAAAAGTCATTAGCAAATGGTGGGAGCGATGACGGACAGAGTTCCACAGTCTTCTCTGCATAACGGTAAAAAAAAAATAAAAATTAACAGAGTAAGAGAAACAGAAGTGATTTTTCAGCACACATGGGAAGTTTGCTGAGACACAGGGCAGAAACCTGCTCACAGGACAAGCAGCAGCGATAACTCACTGTCCTACGACATCTTGACCTCTCAAAACAAGCAGCAAGCAGGTCCACACAACCGGCCGGCTCCGTCAGGTAAACACAGGGGTGTGTCGACAACTCTCGTACCAAGAAGGAAGTACTTGTTTCTCACACAATTTCTCTTACAGACTGGACTTTGTGACCCGGGTAAAAACACGCTCTAGTAAATGAATCACGGCAGCGCCCCAGCGTCACTGTGAAACAGCAGTGTAAGGGGGAAAAAAACTGCTGCAACAATGCATTTTCTTTCCATTTTCACTCGTTGTTTCCACGGTTTCGCATTCTTCCTGGATATCTGGACTGCTGCTGGCAACAGCGATGAAAAATCTTAGTAAGATAGGGCTGAAGTCCCTTCTGAGTAATACAGTAGCCAGCAAGGAAGGAAGGTGCTCGTGATTCAGACCCACTCGGAGAAGGTGGGTGGAGCAGGGGGAGAGGGACAGCTCCTGCCCAGAAAAATGTGCAGTCAGCTGCCTGCAAAGAGACCACACGGCACTCGCAACACTCCTCTAAACCTTTCACGGTCACATCAGCTGGTGCTGGCGGAGTTGTCTATCTGGCTCACTTCCCCTCAAGTCTTTCCTGGCTTCCTCGCCTCCAAAAAATAGGAAAAAAACGTGCCGCCTCTCCTCTGAATCCAACACTGCCATGTTGTTTGGAGTGGCTTTAGGTGCCATTGTAGGCCTTTCGCTCTAACACACTTAGAGGCACCCACCCAGCAGGGGTGCATCTCTTGAGCTAGTGTACAGGCTGGCTAATGCAATGCCAGTGTTGACCAAGGTGGACAGGCCGGTGCTGGCCAAGTTGTCTATCTACAGTGAACTGGCACCACTGTTTGTGGAAAACAATCTTTCAAATTTTGAGGACAAGCTGTCAGCTCAGGGTTTTCCCCTGTAGGATGAGTTGTGTAAATGTGAAAATGGGACACAAGAAAAGATTTCCATTAAAATGCAGAAATGTTCCTTTTTCACAATTCTAAGCCTATTCATTCAGCAGCGGTGGTGGTGGGCCATTCCTGGTAAATAACAGTCCCCACTAAAGTTGTTTCTTTGATACAATTTTGGGACAAGGGGGGTTTATTCAGAGTAACAAGTAAACAACCAAAGCCATACGTAAAAAGAAAACATATAAAAAAAAAAAAAAAACATGAAGCTATTCTATTTTATACATGTATCAACTGTTAAATGCCAGAAAGAAGCTTCAATCTACGCTTTGTGGTCATAAGAGGCAGCCTTGGCACCGAGTGTGGGCAAATGAACTGCTTTGCTATAAACTTGAGACAGCCACGGTGCCAGCAGCACTGCAGAGATCAGCTCAGGGCCCCTGGTGGCAGAAGTGAGAACTCACACTGAATCCATTGAGAAGAAACAGTCAAAGGGGAGGATAATTCTTCTGATGATAGAAAGGAAGGAAAGAGAATTTCACATTTAAGGCTCACAAGGTCAAAGCGAACGTGATACTGTGTGTTAATGAGCAACAAAGAAAATAGAAAAGGTATGTAAATAGTGAGCATTTTCCTTTGTTTTGTGTTGAAATGTGCCCAAGATACAGCAGGCAAGTATAACCAGTTCAGCTAAGTGAGCACTCTCCATTTCTACAACACCACTAAAATACAAAAGCCAGCCACCCTTTTTTTTTTTTTTTAAACGCACTCATACTCATAAGCTATTAAGTAACGTCACGTCAACAACTGTATTCACAAAAGCGCATTTCATTGTTAAATTAGGCCTATTCTTTCATCAGCAGTGTACACAAATATTTCCCACAATACTGTCCCATATTAAATCAGAAGTGTCCCTGACAAGAGGGTGTATGGCCGTCTCACACTCACACACTCTCCCTTGCAGTCTGCCTTCTCCCTAACCCATGCTGGAGTGTTCTGATCACTGGTCGGCCTTCCTGTGTATGTGCTCCCAGCAGTTCCAGCCCACAGGCAGCCGATAGGCAACAGGGTTTCAACAATGGGAACATCTATCGGAACTTCCTGATGACGCTCACCCAAAGGCCGTCTTTTAACTGACCCACAGAAAGACAAGACCACAAAGAAAATTGGCCAAAAGAAACCAACTAGGAAACGCTCATCACAGTACTCGGTCAGATGGAAGAAACTCAAACATATCTGATTAGTCAAAAAAATATATATATACACATTTGCTGACCTTGCTGCCCCTCTCACTAGGACCCATCCGTAAATTGGGTGTTTATTACTTAAACAAACAGATACAAAACAGCTCGCTAACCCTCTCCCGCTTCTAACATGGCGTTGTTTATACCAAAATCGTATCTTTACCGTGAATCACAAACTGCAATACGTACCAAACCATGGGCCCACGGTACTGTTGAATGCCTAGCACAGACAGATCCTTGATGAAAACCTGCTCCTGAGCCCTCAGGACCTCAGAATGGGGTGAAGGCTCACCTTCCAACAGAGCCACGTCCCTACGCACACAGCCAAGACAACACTGTAGTGGCCTCGGGGACAAGCCTGTGAATTGCTTTGAGTGGCCCAGCCAGAATTCGGACTTGAGCCTGATCAAACATCTCGAGAGACCTCAAAATGGATGGGGAAAGTCGTTGCTGTGCATCCAACCTGACAGAGCTTAAAAGATAATCTGAGAGGGGAATGGGAGAAAATACAAAAACACAGCTTGTAGAGTCATAGCCCATATGACTCAAGGCTGTAACAGCTGCCAAAGGTGCTTCAACAAAGTAAGAGTGAAGGGTCTGTATACTGTGATATTTCAGTTTTTTGTTTGATAATTATCAGGTATGGTGCATAGAATGATCCAAATCATGCATTTTAGAACAAGGTGTTATAAGGCAGTATACATTCCTGTGAAATTTAGAAAAAAAGTCCTAATTTACTGTACATGAACATTTATAGCCCACAACACATTGTAAAACAGATGCAAATGCTCCTTAAACATGTTTTTTAAAACTACAATTTCTATCGTAAGAATCCAATATTAGCTCCCATTTAATTCGAAATCCACTAGACTACTGTTCCAAAACCCATTGATCCACTAGCCTATCGCTCGCCAGTAAATGAAAAACAGGAAAAGTATTGCTTAAGTGCACAATACAGCATTTCTCCAACAAATAAACATGTCTTAAGAAATGCACTGCTGTCTCTCCAAATATCCCTGCTTAACACACAAGGCATCTCTGGTTTTAATTAGTTTCAACGATACAACGAAAGAGACCCAGCTTAGGCACTCTCCTATATTTCTTTAATTGACAGTTGCGCTACTATCCCATTTCATTGCAGTTTCTCCCGGGCTACGGTCCAACCTGCACCATGTATCCTATAGCAGGCCCGTGGGTCACTGCTCAAAAGTAGTGCTCTATGTTTTGAATAAGGGGGCATTGGGAACATGGCTGCAGTAGGGGAAAGGAAACTTGAGAAACACTTAATTAGCAAGAAAACCCTGCTCTCTAATTATTCTGCTGTTTTCTATGCTGATTTACTGCTGGTGTTGCTGAGGAGTGCTATTTCGGGAACATTTATTCCACTGACTGAACTATTTACAAGTTTTTTTTAAAGGGTGCTTCCCAAATGACACCCTTTCCCCAACATAGCGCACTACTTACAGCTAGGATCTATAAGGCTCTGGTGAAAGGTTGTGCATTAAATAGGCAAGGGGACAGGCTGCCATTTGGGATGTATCCAAAGACATTCAGCAGAACCAGCCAATCTATTAAGAAAAGCATATGGTATACAGCACCCTCAATAGGTAAGTTCTGGTTTAAATAGGACACGTTACGTTAGTTAAGGGCCTTAACCAACTAAAGGGGGTGCATTGATTTCAGTCGGGTTCATGCTAGACTGATGTTTAATTGAAGGTGCATTGATTTGGGTTACTGACTTTAGGGTAAAAACACTACAGTGATTTGAGGAGAATACAGACAGATGGAAGTGGTGGAAAATACTAACCAAAGTCAACCAGAGGCGAGGGGGACAGTGAGCACGGTCTCACAGTAGGATGTGGTTCACGCTTCTCCCATTTTCTGAGGCAACAGGCACTGAAAGGGAAGGTAGGTCATAATAATACCTTGTACACGGTCACACTGTCTTCCACAAACTGAAGCAGGTCAACGAGAAACCAACAGAGCAGGACTAAATCATGAGATATATATGGTTGAGGTAAATCAACGGTTAACTGCACATTTTACTTGACCGTGTCATAGCAAAGTTAACACATTCTATTAATTAGAAATTCACAGGAAAACTGAACAAAGTTACACCCTTCTAGCCAATAAGCAAAAAAAGTTAAAACAAATTACTTATCAAAAAAGGCAACAGCAATAACCAGCAGATGACAAATCCTTACTGGATCCACCAAACACCATCAGGGGTGGAGCAGGTTCACTCCAACAAACACATCAAAATCCCTGACACACAGTCCTAAAGACGAGTTATAACTTGAGTTGAGGCTTGAAAAAGACAAATCATCACTATAATGACACATTTTATTGGACTTCTTCAATAGTAGAAGGGGAGAAAAAACAATAACAGGTGTTTTATCTGCGTCAGAAAGGATGAACGTGACGTTAACATCAGAGATCTAAAAACGGTCAGACAAGAGAGCATCTAGGCTCTGCGTTCCTGTCAACACACTACTTCCTGCATAAGGCACTACTTCCTGTACTACACGGACACATCCAGACAGAGGCCTGGTCTCTCTGTTAGTGTTTTCTGGTAAGACAAGCTTGGAGACACCCATCAAAACTGATGACAGAGGCCTTTCTTCTCCAATTTAACCAGATGAAAAGAAAAAGTATGCTCTGTAATCATTTCGATTTTGCCGCACAGAGGACTTAGATGCTTAAATTCCAAATGGCACAGTCCTATTCAACTACTTCTGTGGCCACAAAACTCACAACCTGTTATGTTACCCCATTTCACAACTTGGTTATTAACACCACTTCTACAGCCACTCTTTAGCAATGTCCTTCCCTTCTAAAGCTAAATATGTGGTGGTTCTACTGTTTTGGGTTAAGGCTAGTTTATATTTTTGTAAGATTATTGTCTTTTATTTTTTACTTCAACCACACTCCACCACAAGTGGCTGACAGGCACTGAATAGGGAGATAGCATGCAGCAGACTATGCAAAATCTACCAGTGGCATTCCAACAATGTGTCAAATAACCTTATGCCTCTCGCACGGCTTTGAAAGAGGTGAAGGCAGCAGAGACATCACTCGCGGCTTCATACCCAGTTGACCCCTGCAATCTGACCCATGGACTGGAACAGTCCACCATGTGAAATGGAGGATTTGCTGAAGCTAAGGAGTTAGGAGAGCCGCTTCACCAGGGGGAGGAGGGTTTGACATAAGTCTCTCTTCCTGACAGCCCTGCAGCCACACACAGAGCCGGGTGGGGGAGGGTCAGAACCAGAGGCTCTCTCTCTCTTCCTAAAACAGGCTGCAGTGCGGGCCATAATGTGTGATGTGGCCATAGTTTACTTACCATTGGCAACGGCTCGGCGATATGGCCCGAGGGTCATGTCGAAAAATAAAACATCCAAAATGTACAGGCGATTCGTTACGGTTCTCCAAATAAGCTCTGCAGTCCAAACTAAAAGGTCAGCAATAGGCTCACCTATTCGGTGGTAGGTGAAATTATAAGTACGCATGAGACCCACTGATAATCAAGCGCATAAAGGTTTCACATGTTTTGGGGCAATAATCATTGAAATAGCTTTGAAGCCGACAGAAATGTCATTTGTGTTTTAAAAGTAATAAGAACCATACCTAATGCACTATAAACTAGCAGGTTTCAGAGAAAATAAAAACAGATCACCGAAGCGATCTCTAAAGCACAAGCCCACCTGCTAGTGGGTAGCCAGCTTACTCAAAATAGGGAACAAATACAAAATAAAAATCTGTGACAATGTGAAACAAAAAGGTGGTGTTTTCACAAGGATTCTCAAAGACTTCATGTTTTCAAACAACAGGGTACATGGGTGCCAAGACCCCGACCAATAAGGGGACCAGGACCGGTGAAAGAGACCCCGACCAATAAGGGGACCAGGACCGGTGAAAGAGACCCCGACCAATAAGGGGACCAGGACCGGTGAAAGAGACCCCGACCAATAAGGGGACCAGGACCGGTGAAAGAGACCCCGACCAATAAGGGGACCAGGACCGGTGAAAGAGACCCCGACCAATAAGGGGACCAGGACCGGTGAAAGAGACCCCGACCAATAAGGGGACCAGGACCGGTGAAAGAGACCCCGACCAATAAGGGGACCAGGACCGGTGAAAGAGATCCCAACCAACATGGTGGAAGGCATCCTCACCAACAAGGCAAGACAACTTATTTTTACATTCCTCCCACTACAAAAAAAGGAAAATACACTTCAAGGACACAGATTAAACCTAGTTGTATTTAAAAATATATCTAACTAATGGAGAAACTGTACCAAGCTGGGTTTTTTTTGTCCGAGGGTACATTGGTGTCTGCAAAACCAGCCCTAAATCTTTTAGCATTTAGGTTCTGAGCATAAGCACAATGGCAAGTATTTATGGAAGGTTTTGTTTAAATAAAAAAAGGGTGCTGTCCAAAAAAGTCAAATGGATTTACCTTATACCAAACAATTTTAAACCACTAAGATAAAGTTGAGTAGTGAAGGATATTTGATAGGGTGTGTGTAGCAATACTTAAACAATAACAATCTTACAGAGCACATATCACAGACACTTTGGTGGTAACATCAACAAAACGAAGGGGCAGGGAAAGAGACTGACAGGAAGTTAAGAGAGCAGGACACCCCAGGTTAAATTGCCTCTACTATTAACAACTAGCACTAGTACTGAAGCAAACACTCGTTATCCCTCCCCGAGCCTAGTAAAAAACAAATAAAATAGAAATGGGGCAGGCAAATGATAAACCTCAAAACATGTTTTTCAGGAGATTCCAGTCTTGGCAATAATTCACAATAACATTTTGAGACACCCTGCTTACAGCCTTCAAGACAACCGCAACCTACCATTAGTGCATGAAATAAAAGGAGCACACTAATGAGTAATTCTTTGTTGCTCAGCTTGGGTTGAATAACATCCATCAACCTTGTTGAACGCACTTTTGCAAACTGAATATCACAACTAAGTGCCTTTTTAGACCTAAGAAAATAAGATACATTTCTGCATAACGATCACTTTGGATCCATATTTTAAGCCAGTCAGTCAGATTCTCACTTCCGTCCAAAGGGTTAAGAAGCAGTTACTATACGGATGTAAAATACAGTACATAGCCTAACTCTTGATTCTCAAAGACCACAACATGGTGGAGTGATTTCTATGTTATTGGTAGGCATCCCAGAAAGAACACATATTAGCTGGCAGGAACAGCCCACAAGCAAAGCCTGGCAGTGGGTAATGCTGTAGCCTCAACTGGCGTTACAGTTTCTGGGTTGTGGTGAGACAGTCATAGAATGCTGATATTGTCCTGGCAGGTCAAACTACAGGGCTAAACATAGTCCTAGATCAGAAGATATAGGCCCACTTCTCAATAACTAATAAGTCTGTACACGTATTATTCATTAAATGAGCATCACAAAGAACAATACCCCTTTATATTTTAGGGAGATAATGACCGACGTGAGCATGTCGAAGTACACACGTTAAGAGTTTAGTCGGCGTTTCTTAAAGAGACTACTGTGAAGTATTGTGAAAATCAAACCACTGCATGGTGCAGACAAATTTTTCAAAAGTAAAAAAAAAAAAAGTCATTTATTAAAGGGAGCAATGAAAATAATGATTGTCAGTGAGGGAATGGATGGAGAGCCAGGGGCTTTGGGGAATCAGAAGTGGATGAGGCAGAAATGTTGGACGCCTGGGCACTGAGGCAATGCTTAGTTGAACTTTGTATTAGCCTGTTGCCTTCAAAGAAGCATGCACAGCCTTCTCTAGATGCAGGTCCAGACACAGCAGAAGGCAATCAGGGGTGCGGACACGAACCGGCGTGGGTGTTGCTCCAGGACACTAAGAAGTCCTTCATTGAAACTCTGCCTCTGCCATCTGTGTATATGCCACCCAAATGCCTTCCATATTCAGCTGGAAGTAGCACAAGTTGTTAACAAAATTCATAAAGGTTGTTCTTCCAATTTGGAATATAGGGTTCTACAGTTTACATTAATTATTTAGCAGACATTATCCAGAGCACTTAATTGTGGTCCAATGTGCTACAGTTAGGTACAAGCTGTATGAAATAGCAAGCTAATACAAATTCAAACAGAACTAATCATTGGATATATTTGGTTCACATTTATTAGGTAATGTCAGCTACCATGCATAAACATTCGTCTAAATAGCTAGTAACCATTTCCATTCTTACAAGTCATATATGGGCTCAGCTACAGGAAAACAATTGACAATAGCACTCCCTTTTACGTAAGATCCTGGTTATTACTTTGCTTAGCTTGTACAAAAGATCACAGTTAACTTGCAATGTGAAATGTGAGGCTAGCTAGCTAGCTAACATTGGCTCCTTTCTCCAAAGCAGTTACAGTACTATGAACAAGAAGTTAATTAGCTATCGTTAGCTAGGTAACAACATGTTAAATACAAATCTAGTTTACCAAGTTAACAACTCAATGCATCTTGTTAATAGAAAAAATATCGACCCTTTACCATTTTAAAATCTAATGTTACTGGAGAGTCCAAATCTACTGCCTGGTCCATCGCTGGCCTGTTTCCTAGCAACACAATATTTAACTGCATAGAAGTTAACATTTAAAAGTTATCTGGGTCATTGGAAATACTAAAAAAAATAAAAATAAAAACTATTTTATAAAAATAAAACTGGTCATTCTTAACAGTCTTGGCATCTCTGTATTGGCTTAAGATTTACTTAAAATAAACCTTATCAAGAATATGTTGACTGATGCCCAAACATCCTGCATCTTCTCACTAATGTCACTCATCATGGAGCCACCTGACCCAATTGGCCCAGGGAGAAAGCAGGCAAGTTGAACATTTTGGTTTAACTCCCTCATAGAATTGCAGCATCACTCAACACCATATAAATAAATGCTTCCTCCCTTCTTTCACACTTCCAAAACACGAACAAAGCGTTTGAAAACACTGTGCTCCCCTCCTTGCATATCCAAAATGCTTTAGAAACTCTTCACAAAAAGATAATCCCTGATGAAGACCCTAGGCTACACGTAACACCCAATCCAACATTTGATTTATCTGTGGAATATCAGAGTTGGACTTGACTACAAGAATGGCAAACCAGCAAGATTTTATTTTCAACCAAGCGACATGTGTGAAGCTACATGCACACATGGTTTTAGTTTTCTGGGTCTGCACCTATAAACAGTTGGTCATGGCAGCTTACTGGTCAGGAAGTTCAATGTTGACTGCAAGTTAAGACAGGCACAAGCTGCTAATGAATGATACTCTACTACACACCAACCCACTCAACCCTCCCTCCCCCGAACAACGGCTGGAGACCAGTAGAGAAGGGATTCTGGACTGGCTAACAGTCCTTCAAATGGGCTCCAGTGAGTGCTTTACAACCTAGCTATTGACAAATTAACATGTTAACACATGGAACATCTGCAAAGCCAAAAATATATTTGGAAGAGAGTTAAATCAAAAGACCTGAAATAATACAAGGAAAGAGGACAAGATAGCAAGTAAGGTGGCCATGGTGTGCAGAGATAACTATCCAAGAGATACCTTTATTGTGGGTCCATAAAGTTAGTGGGTTGGAAGGCTTCATATTCCAAAACATGCATTTACCACAAATATTCAAAAACAAGAGCCGTGTCAGCATATTCTTTATTTCCAGTCATGAATGGCATATAAACTAAAAGGACATAAGAAACTATTAATGCCTTCATGAGCAGATCAGATGAATGTATGCAAAAGCAAAGTAGTCCTAAACTAAACAATTGCAAAGATTGCCTAAGTCGTTGATATCTTTGTACACAAACTCTTATTGAGGGAAAATTTTATGAATATTATTGTTTAAATATTATCCCAAAAATAATAATTAATCGTGTGTCCAATCCACCTCTACACACAAGCATACCTGCACACACACTGTACATGAGAGATGTCAAACATTGAAATATAGGTCAAGTTTGAAAAAAATGCGGATGATGAAACGGAATGACAACATTCACTTCGACAGGGAAATGTATCGCGTAAGTAATCCTTCAAACATTACCTTCTGGTGAACAACGTACACTTTAACATATAGCCAAATTAAGACAATTTATAAAAACGTAATAAATTCTACAGAAGGGAATGGCGGATTGAACTATAGCTTATGATACTTTCATTACATTTGACACATCAAGGTAATCAAATTTCTGCCCACAATTCCAATAAGGCCCAGTTGTATCTATCAGCGATCAGAATAAATATAAAGGGAGTGCTCACTCAAATGGACGAATAGTCCCTTACATTTCTATGCATTTCAATCCTATACGACATTCAAAATCCGGAGAGATAACTTAAAATCCAAACAGGGCCCAGGAGACTTTTCGATTAGCCTACTTATTAGGTTGGGCCTATGCTATGCCTTATATTTCTCTAGGCAATATTTGATGGAGGCCTATGTTAGTATCGATACAATAGATAAGACAACCCATCATTATATCACAACATAGCAATGATTTACACGTTAAGATAGCCAACTGTGACACAAATTCTATCTTTTTGGAAGTATCGAACGTCACAGTATTAATAACCAGCGGAACTATCGGCGAGTAGCAAGTTGCGTTGTTAGCTACGGGGCTAGTTTACTTTTTGACAAGTTTAAAATGAACGTTAGTTCTCCAAAAAAAAAAGCGTTAAAATGATTACTGCTCCACACTTGATATATAATCTATATTCACGCTTGTATAGTAAAAGTTGTGTTACAATTAAACTTAGTCGGGTACGCGAAACACACCATGGCTGACGAAGTTTTGCAAGAAACCTCAATGGAAAAATTTAGCCAGTGTAGCATTTAAGCTATAAAACATGCACTTCTGTTTTTAAATATAGCGTGGAACTATAAACGCAACGTAGAGTGCTATATAAAAATGTGTATTAATATATTCATGCTGGACAACAAATCACACATTGAAATAACTCACGAGACACCAGTTGCAGTCAAAAACGTTTTCACACATCTGTTTTCTTCGTTTTCTTTTTACCGGGGGGATGTGGAGTCGCACATATTTTCAACATGTTAATAAGTACAATTGTTGGACGGAACTGTCATACTAACTAAACTACAACCTGTTCTGGGCCTATTCTGAGGCATTCGCTTACCGTCTCCGCCGCCGCTCCCCGGGCCACCTTCAACACCCGAGACACAGCCACCGAATCTCCACAGGGCCGTGGTGCTGAAAGAAAAGCCGAGAGGTGGACTTCGTAGACGGAGTTTCCAAGGCACCAAGGCCTTCTCTGTTGTCACTCGAGTGCGGGGTTACAATAGCCCCCACTGTTTCAGAGACACTGGAATTATTTTGACAGCTCTTCTTTACCTCCTCTACTCCCCCTTATTTTCTCTTTTCTTCACTTCCAACAGATACGAATCAAAATACTGTCAAAGAATATGGCGGCTGCACAACCAAGCACCTATCGCGATACTTTATTTTCCTTCGAGGAGAAAGTAGATCTGTGAAATCGACGACATTAAACAACAATAAGTGCCATTGACGCTTCCAATTTGCGCAAATATCTTCAAAATAAAAGTTTACATTTTTTCATTAACAAATTAGGGCTGAGATGTGACTGTGCCTTTACAAATTCCTGGTTCAGAAAGTACAATGCCCATTAAGTTTTTAGACCTAATGGTTCACTGCTTTTAACCGATGAATTGAAAAGTAGAATAACCGGCAATGGTTAAAATGTCTATAGAGCAAATGGTGTCCATTGTCCATTTCCCAAAACAGAGAAGGAGGAGCCTGTGAGATGAATTGTAGTACATTTTGTCTGTTACAAGATGCACTCAGTTTCTCTTATTCTGCCTTTCTTTAATAATAGTTTATTATTATTAATAGCACTACTTTAAGTGTTGTGTACAGGAACATGTGTATAAATGTATAAATAAGGAACCAAATTTGCACCAACCCCTGTGCACTGTCAGTATGTTGCAATGACAAACTTCTTTAATTTGAACAGGAATATAACAGTGTGAGCTGTATATAGTTCTGTAATACAGGCCAGACCTGAAAATATAAATGCTGTTATCAAAAAATACACATACTGTAGTTTCCAAGAACCACTCTTCGTAGCAATGCCTCATTATCTTAGTTCCACTGTTTTAAACCATTAAAATAGAAAATGCAAGCTTGGTTTACTCAACATTTGTAAATGATCAACATTTCACCAACCACTGTATAGCCTCATACAAGTAAACTTTTGATTTCATGGATGGTTTGCCCAAACTCCTAACTCTATATGAATTTGAGAGCTGTTGAATTCCCTCCATTCCTCAGCTTTTAAAAAAAGTTTAGTGTTGGTGTGTTATTTTAATGATTAATGGATCTGTTACTTTCAATGAAATATTAGTTGTGTTTATGTTATTTAATTTAGAAATAGTGTGGAAAAAATTCAGATGGACCTTTATTTTGAACTTAAGCCACATGACCACTTTACCTTAATATTTTAGCTTTACAATGCTGGAGAAACACAAGCCATGGAAAGGAAGTATGATTGCTAAATAGTCTATAGAAACAGAGACAGAAGGGAACGTTTTGGTTGTAGTATTACAATAATGGAAACTCGACAGACGTGAATGCAGGTGGTGTCGGGGAAATGTAGACGGTGATGTATCTTAGTGCTATGGAACTGCAGTGAAAGTTAGGTTACTATACTGTGCTGCAACTGCAACCATACAATCAAATGGTAGGTACACACCCACAGTAATCTGTTAACCATACTAATAACAATAATTTAAATAATAAATTATAATACAAACCAATAAAATCTTAAAAAAAAAATAAAGGTATCCCACAGAAAGTAGTAAAATATAAGAAATAAAGATAATAAAACATGGTAAAAAATTTATTTAAAAAAAAAGTCTGTCCATTTCAGCTGGTCAGCTGTAACAAGTCCTCACTTCTGAGGACTGGTATGCTTGAGCTAGGAGCCAGTGGGAGGTCAGCATGGCCAAGTGGGTGGTCAACTGTGTGTGTTTGCCCGGAGGAGAGCAAGAAAAACCCAGTGTCCAAATGCAGCAATGCAGAATCTCTGGCGGTTTTGTAATGGGACTGGGATGTGTACATGAGAACTTAACATTCCTGATACCTGTCACGGTTATGGAAAACATATGACAGTGAGGAGGTCAATAGGGTTATGTGGCTCTTCCATTACGGTTCTCTCAGGAAAACCAACAACCTGTCTCTGAAGGGCAGTGTTTAGGGGGCGGTATTCACACTTTGGGATTGTTAAATTTGTTTGCTTGCAATCAGCAACTGACAACTGATAGATCCAAACATTTCTTTGCATCGTCAATGCCAAGTCATACGATGCATTAGCAGTTTAATAAAAAAAAAAAGACGAAAGGTTTCACACAAAAACAAGTTGCGTAATGCTTTGTGGCAAAATGTAATGTACATTCATCTGTAACAAATGCTTATTTTTCTGACTAGAAATTTCCATTGAGTATGTCAAGCTCTTATAGAACTACTAAGTGTACCCAACTACTATTTGTTTTTAAATAAATAAAACTTGCTGTGGACCACCTGCTTAACCCCTGCGGACAAACAATGGTCTACAGACCACAGATTGGAACGCACTGCAAACTAGACTAATGTCTCCCACATCCCTTACTGGAGACTGTAAACAAATAACACGTACGCAGGAGGGGTCCTCCTGTGAGAAAAGTCTGTTTCCTATTTCTGCGTGCTCTGTGTGTAGCTCTGTGTCATTTAGTCTGCCCTAACTGTTAAATTGGATGGTGGAATGTGTCAGTAAGGACATCATAAACAGGTGTCCCATTTATTTATTTTTTTACAACTCAACTGATGTGGATCAAGGCGATCGCTCTGTTGCATTAACCCACACACAGTGTGAGCGGGAAAACAGTTGTCGTGAAAAAGAATTTCTTCAGTGGACTGGGGTGGAAACATGGCGTCTCGTGTGTCTGTGTAATGCAGTGACTCACACTCACCCAAGTCTTACACAGGCGCACAGACCACGCTGTGGCCCCCGCTATCTGCACAGGCCATGACCTCCAGTCTCTGGGTCTGAGCAAGCGGAGCCAACTGAGCTGAAAGCCCTGAGGCAGAGACAGATGACACAGAGTGGGTTCTTATCCTCTCCACGCAGCCTTCTCACAGGGTGCTCATTTATATGTTAACAGTGGCTGTTACAAACGGGGTGGAGGATATTCAGATGTGTGTATGTCAAAGGGGATAGGAGGTCAGTGATTCAGCGAACAGCTCTTCAAAAAAAAAAAAAAAAAACATCCAACCGTCCGTTGGATCGGAATGTGGGAATGTTTAAAAAATGCCTTTGCCATTTTAAGAGGCCTTGTTTTACTCCATAAGTGCACAGGCAGACAAACACTGTACAGTGACACCTCCCAGTCAAAAGTGGAAAGAGGGAAGGAGGTTGCCCTGACTCGCATCACAGTGAAGAATGTGTCACACAGTGTTATAAGGAACTTCACACTGTTACCAAATGTCTTCCCATGTACTTGCTGTACGAGGCTGGAGTGGGCAGATTATCGCAGTGGCATCTTATTAGAGGAAGAGGAGGGGTGAAGTACAGCCAGTGCAACATTTCTGTCGTCGTGAAAACATTGCCACATCACTGCATGTGTTGATGCTACAGGGGGTGTACAAAATAATGGAAACGCCGGACAATATGGTAAAACCAAGGCCCTAATATGGAGAAGGGGTACCCCTTTGCCTTCCGATCAGCTCAAATCCTTCTTGAAATACTGTCATATAAGTCCCCAACCGTGTGTAGTGGGATTTGGCACCACTCTTCAAGAAGAAAAGCCTCCCGTCCTTTGACGAATGATGCGCTCCAGAACTCCAGGAACCCATAAAGTTTAGATTATGTTCAAATCTGGTGATTGGAGAGGCCGCGGAAGGTGTTTGATGTCTTTCTGGTGTTCTTAAGACCACTCTTAAAATGTGTTAAGCAGTGTGTACAGGGGCATTGCCATCCTACAATATTGGGAACAGGGTTTGCTTCTTTGGGAGCACCTGGTCCTGTAAAATGGCCTGATAATTCCTTGGCCGATATATACGACCATGCAGAGAAAACACTGGACACAATGACTCCCACAAGATGACTGCCCATACCTTTACAGTTCGCCCACCATGTTTAACAGTTGGCAGCAAACACTGTGGGCTGAAGGCATCGTTCGGCATTTTCCAAATGATAACCTGTCCGGACGTAGGAAATAGGATGTAAAAAGACCATATTACTCTTTTCCATTGTTCAGAGGTCCAGATTTTGCGTTCCTTACACCAACTTATACGTCTTTGTTGCGTTGACCTTGAAGACCAAAGCGATTTCTGAATATCAGACCTGCTATCAATTCCAGCTTTGTAAAACTAATAACATAGTTTTTGTTGAGACTGGTTCACAGAGTTGCTGAATCAATTCTGTGGAATTTTTGGAACTGTACTTTTGGGGCACTGAGCAACTATCCTGGTGAGTTTCCGTCTATCCCACGTGGTCAGCTTCGACTTGCTGCCACTGTTCCTCTTTTCCCGTGCAATTTCTCCACGTTCGGCATAAGCTGTCATGAGTTTTGAGACTGTTCCCCATGACACACTGAATCTTTTTTATAATGACCGATGTACCTGAAATTTGGACACAGACAATTTGGCCTCTTTGGAACTCAGTTAGCCTCTTGTTCCTTTGAAAACACAAATATCAAAGTGGTACTCATCAGACGTATGACTGTCACATGTGCACTGCTACTTGGCAATTAACCTAATGTGACCTCTGCAGCGGTGTTCATAATTATGATTCAGTTACTTCAAACCAAAAGTCCTTTTCCATGTGGTGTTTGTTATTTTGTCCTTCCCCCTGTATGTGCTGTGTAAGACAGGCTTCTGAGACAACTAGGCCATCCACCCACGTTCTTTGCGTGGAAATAGGCTCTTTTCTCATGGTCTAATGACAGCATGTCACAGGCCAATAGTGGGGATTTAGCTTGCATCGACTCTGGGTCTACGCTCATTCCTCCGCTCCGAACAAAAGGTGTTAAATGTGCCAATTCAATGTTCACTGACCTTCCGGCAGATGTAGTTCTACTGGTGAAACAAGGCTTGTGTAGGAGTGTGCTAAGGAAGTCATCTTGTGGGTTTGTCTGTGTGTTTCTTCTACAGGAGGCAAAGGGGGATGGGGGGGCAGGAATGTTGCTCAGTTCTCTTTACTGATCAGCAACATGAGGGGATATAGTACTGGACAATGTAAGCACACAATGTAAGCACAGAAGAACGGACACTCTCAGCTTGCTTAGAATTCTCTCTTATGAGTTTAACAGAGCACTAACAGAACCTTTCGGTAGAGGGAGAATTTGTACTCCATTAAAATGATTTTGTATCTTACCAAGCTATTATACCGTATGCCTTTAAGTGTCTGATGTTGTTTTAAATATAGGCTATCAACATTTATCTGTTGTTATCCATACGTATCAAGTGTTTACATATTTCAGGTAACAAATAAATCCACAAATACTTATAGATGCATATAGATTGAATGTGTGTAATAACATTTCGGTTGACAAACAAACCCAGTAAAGCAGTAGCCTGCAGTACCCCGCAAAATGTACACTTGCTGTTACCAGCCATGACGGTCAGTCTGACCCTCGGTAGATCTGCCCGGCATACCTTCCTTCCGGACCTGCGGGGTCCGAGGGAGCGCAATCAACCACAACCAGGAGCCACCATCTCTGTCCGATAATGTTCTCTACCAGGGACCAACAGCGCTGCCATGATTCCCACTAACAAGAAGAACGGAAGGGCAGTCCCTCTGGTATACATGACAGTGGCACCTCAAGCAGTGGAAACCACATCCGTAACAGATGCCAGCTTTTACCAATGTACAGAAGTGACCTCTCCACTGGTCCTGATAAGACAGGTGTTTTACTGTCTATTAAATGGACCACCGGGCCTCTCTAGCAGGGTCTCTGGGCCTCTCTGGCCGGGTCGCAGGGGCCTCTCTAGCAGGGTCTCTGGGCCTCTCTGGCCGGGTCGCAGGGGCCTCTCTAGCAGGGTCTCTGGGCCTCTCTGGCCGGGTCGCCGGGCTGCGAGGAACGTCAGCCATGTGTCCAGGGAATCAATATTTGGCTGCCTTATGGCAAGTCAGCCACTACTGTGCTACTATGATTCTCACTCGACTGAGAATCCAATGGAAAGACACTGGCCAAGCAGGGCTGTGTGTGACCGAGAGCCAGAGGAAAGGCTGAGAGAGAGGAGAAAGCGAGAGAGACGCAAGAGAGGGGAAGGTGTGGCCCAGTAACTCATCCTGGGAGGGGCTTTTTGAGACAGAGGGGAAATGGGATCATATGTGTTAATCCATTCTGCAGAGATCCCTCCAGCTCCTCTGTGTCTCTAGGTGGAAGGACAGTAATAAGTCACCCTGTCTCTATATCAAATAGCTCACTGCCTTACAGCGCTTGTTACCAGAGCCCAGGGCAAAATAAGTTCACTGTAAAGGTAAAATAGTGCTATTTGGAACACAGTTGCCGTGGCTGCACAGCTTTTATCATTTCTCAGCTTGCTCAGAGTTGAGATTTTAAAACATAGATGCGGATGTGAAGCCGGTGACATTTAGGAAAAACATTATTGCATTTTCGCTTTCTCTGATCACATTTGGCTCAGAAAGGGCTTGTGATAACGTGTCTCAAAACACGGCCCAGTCAAAAAGATCTCCCAATGAAATGTTTCCGTGTCACCTGACAAGATCGCAGCTGGAAAACCGTGCTGTGCAAATATACACAACGAGGACCCCATGTGGGGAACAAGAGAACACCACTTACAGTTGATCAGTGTTGCGAGGTCTACTCCTGTATCTGTAATGTGACTGTGACCATAGAGTTTTATTTCCCACATGAAGTAGTCATGGCAAAAAATCCATCTAAATCTAAAGCGTAAGGCCAGCTGTTGCATTTGACCACGCGTTCCAACTTGACACAAGCATCCAAAGTAGAAGCATAGAGTGGAAATCCCAAATGTCACTCAAAATCAGGACATTGGAAGCTATCGCTTACTTGAGAGAAACAAATACATAAGCTTCTCATTTAACAGACATTTTTGAAGAGAAATTAGGACAAAATAGCTAAAAGCAGTCAAATATGTACTTTTTATTTCCTACACTGTGCTATTGCCTTATGAAAGCTAGGAAAACTAAATACATTTAGGCCATGTGTGTATTTTGAATAGTGTCTGTGCGTGCACACACAGACACACACACACACACATACATACATACAAAATACACTGAAAAGGCTAGATTTGACAGACACTCAGACCTGCAAAGTACTGTTGTCTGATGCCATGGAGCCAGAAGAGAATGTTGACCACAACCAAGTGGTGAACCTCGGTTCTTAACACAACCTAAGCTGTGTCCTAAACTGCACTCTATTATCTATATAAAGCACTATTTATTTTACCTTTACAAAGTAGTCCACTACTTAAAAATTAGGACCAAACAATTATGTTGCCCTTTCTCTTTCAGAGTCTTGAATGCTCTGGTTAAATGGGTAAATAAAACGCTACAGGCAAACGAAATCCTAAGCGTCTTCTCAGAAGGCATCTTGGCATTACAGGAACACTTTGCAAATGGAGTGTCTGTCTGTCTGTACATACTGTTGAGACAGTCATGATAAGTGCTTAAGTTCTGTATTGAAAGGTCTGTTGCATGAAGCAGCCCTAGTAAAGGGAGGAAGTGAAGAGATGCATTATGGGTCATATGCGTAGCTACTACTGTGTGTTATAGATATCCACACAAAGGTAAGAAATCCTAAAAAGAGCGTTAATATAACATTAATATACCTGCCATATTTTTAGTGTCTAAACAAGACATAAAAAACAAATACTTTCCATTTACCACTAAATATTTCAGCAATAACAGTGCATTAAAATACAATTATTGTATCAATATGTTTCAATGACAATTATTAAAATGTGTTATGTACAACATTTTTGTTTCAGCAATGTCTGGACAATGTTCATTAGAACAGAAAATCCTAAATCATTATACATTGAACTTTTCGCAGTCATTAATTTCGAGATTGGACACATTGAACTCAAAGCTGATATTGAACTGGTTGCTACCACATTTTCTAAATAATAGGTTTTGTAAATAACAGACTACAGGAACATGAAAACCAAAAGAAAATATATAAAACAATCAAATGTAACTGAACTGTACTAAAACAAAAGGCATAGGACAAGTCAAAATAAACATGACCCTGAATATCCCATCACATGATGGAAACTTTTAACACAAACATACAGACAAAAAGGCACTGTCCACACATTAAAAAAACGCAAGTGTCAGTCCTGTGAGACTGAGGACGTGCAATAGACGCGAGAGAACGTCCACTGGACTCGACAGACTGAATGTAAAACAGTTTTTAAACAAAAGCACAAGCACGTTTGCAGCAGTGGTGGCCGATCAGGTGACACTGAGCAACGGCACGGTGAAGGGGACGACACTGGTAGTGCCCATTCTGCCACGTGTCACTGGCGTACTGTCAGCTTTTCATCACACAGCCAGCGTCTACCTTGATATGATTATTCCAATGTTTGTAGATAAGAATTCACGTGGAGCTGTCAAGTTTGAAAGCGAGTGGCGATATTCAAATTTTCCTGATTCAGGCTCTGTTTAACAAAGGGGCAAGCCTATAGCTGTTAGCTGTTTCATGCGTCGTTAAGGCAGTGAGAAGAAAAATCTGAATCCCAGGTAGTATTTATATCCTTACTGAAAACATAATAGGGTGAACACCTAAAGAACTTGGACAGCGACACCACTTTATTTGAAGTGCTCCGTTAACACTTTGGAATTTAAATAATTATGGTAAAGTGCAGACTGTCAGCTTTCATTCAAGAGTGTTTTCATTTCCATATTGGAATGTTTAGCAATGACAGTACATTTTGTACATTGTCCCCCCATTTTAGGGTATCGAAAGTATTTGGACAAATTGACAGCCTGAATCAATCAATGAATCAAATTAATTTATAAAAGCCCTTTTTACAACAGCAGTTGTCACAAAGTGCTTTTACCGAGACACCCGGCCTTAAACCCCAAGGAGCAAACAGTAGTGTTGAAGTCTACAACCCCTACCCATCATCAGAGGCTGGCTCTGGAAGGCCTATTCAGCAGCAAGCTTAAGTTCTTGCTAGTTTCAGGGGCCTTTTTACACGTAGATGGCATGCTCTATTGGATTTATATTGGGAGATTGACTTAAACAGTTAAAAAAGTTCTACTTTTCAACTATTTGGTTACTACACTGGATATAAAAAGTCTACATACCCCGGTTAAAATGCCAGGTTCTTGTGATGTAAAAGAATGAGACAAAGATAAATCATGTCAGATCTTCTTCCGCCTTTAATGTGACCTATAATGTGAATCTTTGAGGGGGAAACATTTTAAACTCTATACAATAACCTGGTTGCATAAGTGCACACCCTTAAACTAATATTTTGTTGAAGCACTTTTTGATTTTATTACAGCAATCAGTCTTTTTGGGTAGGAGTCCATTAGCATGGCACATCTTGACGTGCCAATATTTGCCCACTCTTCTTTGCAAAAGCGTTCCAAATCTGTCAGATTTCACAGATGTTCAATTGGATTCAGGTCTGGGCTTTGGCTGGGCCAGTCCAAAATGAAATCCCTGCAGTTCCTTTAATGTTGCTGTAGGCCTCTTGGAACCCTCCCTGACCAGTTTTCTTCTCGTCTTTTCATCAATTTTGGAGGGACATCCAGTTCTTGGTAATGTCTCTGTTGTGCCATATCTCCACTTGATAATGACTGTCTTCACTGTGTTCCATGGTATATCTAATGCTTTGGACATTCTTTTGTACCCTTCTCCTGACTGATATCTTTCAACAACGAGATCCCTCTGATGCTTTGGAAGTTCTCTGCGGACCATGGCTTTTGCTCTGAGATGCAACTAAGAAAATATCAGGAAAATCCTACTAGAACAGCTGAACTTTATTTGTGATTAATCAGAGTCACTTTAAATGAGGCAGGTGTGTAATGACTTCTATTTAACATGAGTTTGAATGTGACTGGTTAATTCTGAACACAGCCACATCTCCAGTTATAAGAGGGTGTGCACACTTATGCAACCAGGTTATTGTAAGGTTTTCATTTTCCCCCTTTAAGATTTCAGTTTGATTTTCAATTGAATAGTTCATATTATAGGTCACATTAAAAGTGGAAAACGTTCTGACATGATTTATCTTTGTCTCATTCTTTTACATCACAAAAACCTGGCATTTTCACAGGGTTGTGTAGACTTTTTATATCCACTGTATGTCAGTTTGGGGTTGTTGCCCCGCTGTATGATATAGTGCTGTCCACTGACTAGAGACATTAAGTGGCATCTGAGCAGACAAGATGTTTCTGTACAATTCAGAAGTCATCAGCAAGCCAGTTCCAGCTACACAAGACCAAGCCAAAATACCCCCTCCATATTTCACAGATGAGGTGGTATACTTTGACATTTTTCTCCACTCTCATCTTCCAATCATTCAGTTCTAGGTTAAACTTTGTCTCAACTGCCTGGAAGACTTTGTTCCAGAACCCTTTAGGTAATATTGGGCACTTTTTTAAGCGAACTGTTACCTGGCTTTTTTAAGCGAACTGTTACCTGGCCGTTCTAGATATTTACTGGTTCACCCATGCTTTTTTCTTTTTTAATAAATCAAACAGTTTGATTTTGGCATGTGTAACATGTTGGCTATGTCTCTGATTGGTTTATTGCCTGAGGGCGGCCACCTTGACTCGCACTGACACTTCTTTAGGCCGCATGTTGTCAAACAACTGCAACAGACTCCAAATGCACAGCCTTGAATCAAGACTAGACATTGACAGCTGTCTTGTGCACTCACTGACAATGCAAACACATATATAATAAGAAAAAGCAGTGAAGCCAATTGTAAAAATACTTTTGGTACCCAAAAATGTGATGAATATGTAAAAAACGCAAGATAATTTCTAAAAACTGATAATACACTCAAATTAAAACTGATAGTCTGCACCTTAAAGCTATTATCATTGTATAATTTCAAATCCTAAGAGAAGACAGAGCCAAAAAACACAAAATGCTTTGCTGCCCCAAATACATTTTAAGTTCACAGAATATAGAGAAACAATAAGTATGACTGGATAATGTATACCCTATCCATATATATATTATTTTCTTTACAATATTTCATAAAGTGTACAATTACCAACGCTGTAAGAAAAATCTGCCTTTTTAAATTCCGATATTCAAAATTTGAATTACAATCAGGAATTAATATCCCAATCATTGATTCATTTGAGAAGTCTGAACGGCATGCGATTAGAGTAAAAATTAAACATTGCACAAGTGAAAGCTTTTCTCAGATTTTGCATAGGAATTGTTTGAGCGTTATTTTACCCACTATCACCAGTTGGAGTCACACAATGAATAATACTTTTGACACCTCGTTTACGTAGAGATAAATTGAGGAACAGTATGTATTGTGACCTCAATCCCCTTCTACTGTTCTTCAAATATGCGCCATTAGGAAAAAAAACGTGAGAAGAAAACGTTAAATAGCTGCTGGTTTTGTTCCCGAGAAAACAGCACTGTTCTAGAAGGCGGGTTTGTTAATCCACTGGGCCTGTTGGCCAGAGCAGAGAGAAAGGAGCTGAGAGCGAGTGACCACCCGACCAACACAGGGACATTGTATCAACATCAGACAGAGAGCCAGGCCCAAAAAGCAAAACATTCTGGCCGACCGTAAGGAGCTGATCTGGAACAAGCAGGGAAACGTGCCTTTAGCTCATCTGACATGTCGGCATTCCACACACTGAACGCACCACTGTGTCTAAATTTCAGTAACCTGAACTGAACTGAATATCCAAAGACATCTGAGGGGACCGACAGACAGAGAACAACAGCAGGTGTTTCAATAGGATGGCCAGTCTGAATCCACCTGTTTGAATGAATCAGATATGACAGACCAGTGAATCACTGAAGGAACACTGTCAGAAGAAAACAGCCACACAGAGGGCAGTCTATAAGTTATGAAACACAATAGTAGCTGTAGATGTCCTCTTACTGTAGAAAACAGAATAAGAGTCCCTCTCCATCCGCTCCACAGCTATTGATCATCTTCAACGAATGCCAGTTGGCTGGTAATTTTTGAACATCAGAAAACTCTGTTTAAAAAAGAAAATCTCAAAGCAAGGTAGAGATAAAGATCGCCTTAATACTTGAGACTAAATCCCATCGCTGCCCACTTCTGTGAATGGCCACTAGATGTCTCTGTTTCCACACCCTTCCACTAATCATAGAACAAGCTAATGGATGCCTCGTCTCTCGTCTAGCTCTGTCTGGAAACACAGTGCAGTTCCATTCAACTTGTTGTTGTTTTTTTACGATAAATAATATAGAAACTACTTCTCTACCTGGATTAATACTCAGTGCATAACCAGGAGTGTGGATTGAATAAACTGGAGTAAAATAATTTCCTCCGTATTTGTTCCAGCTCTTTGCAGATCCGTTCAGCAGTGCAGACCCTTGACTATGTAGGGAAGTTACAAACTGACAATGTAAAGGGCAATCGTGAGACATTTAAATCTAGGTCAACCTGAAAGAAACACTGTCAGTAACAGTCTCAGGATAGCCCTGTTTAATGAGAATGCATACATTCAGTGACCTTTCAGTGACCTTTCAGTGACCTTGGTGGCTGTGACGGGTCAGGCAACATGGGGATGCCCAATGTTGCCTGAGACAATTAAAACTTACACGGTAGAATGAGGAAAGTGAAAAATGTTGATAAATATTTCCCATTAATGCAGATTTTCAGACCACAAATCTACACAAACGAGAAGACTGAAAGTGGAAAACAAGAAATATTATAACAAGATTAAGATAAATTGTGTACTTCACAGATCCCTGCAATCACATCAGCTAGAGAACTGACTCTTCTGTAGAAATGGGATTCCAAGCCAAGGGGGGAATAGATACTGTTATCTCAGAAAGTTAGGGTTGGCTCAGTCTTCTGTTTGCTTTGATTGTGATCTGGACATAACACATATGCATGGTATATAAATGTACAGTAAAGAAAATAAAGGATGACAGTAAAGGCTATTGTCCCATGTTTCATCCAATCTTTTTCATTATTGAACCATATTTACAAAAAACATTAATCAAACTTTAAGACTCTACAGAGCAAACAAGCAAAACAACGTCTCTTGTTAAACCAATAGAAAAAGGTGATATATAATATGTATATATATATAATTTTATATATGAACGGAGCTGCAATCCTTCCTATTGAAGAACACGTTTTTGCCAATTCCATGGTTCATAGTCCTTGTGTTGTTTTCATTTTTTGCACCCAACACGTTTCCTATTATCTGCCATCAACCGATTTTGTCAACTGATGATAATAAAAAAAGGCTGTCCTAAAACAAGGTTTGTTTTTGGTTCCTATGGTGAGTTTGCCTTCATATTGCAGTGCCCCAAGGTCAAAGGGCACTGGGTGGACTTGAGGTCAGTGGAATCTGTAGTAGGGCTGACACGAAAGGGAAGGAGCTCGTGACTGTTTTGTTGCTGAAATCTGACACATGACAAGGTGCGATCGGGACGTGGGGACAGTAATACCTCGGGCAGATTAAAATGACAGGTGGGTTTGAGGTCGAGGGTTGTTTTAGGAGGCCCTGCTGTTGGTTTGAAGAACAGCTCCAGCAGACTCAGTAGCGGTGGGACTGGTGGGGGTACTGTGAGCTCTGCTGCGATGATGAAGAGTATCCCTGGGTCTGACTGGAGCCTTGAACGTTGCTCTGGTAACCAAGGCGGGAGCTGGAGTGCTGAAGTGGACAGAATAAGAAAATAGTGAGGAAATAGTAAACAGTTGACGGCTAGCAACCACTGTCATCCATTATTTACCAGTTGACACGACTGGGAAAAAATACTATTGTCTATTCTGGCCTCGCTGGTAACCTGAAAATAAAATACATAATTGTTTCTGTAACTGTACCTTGAGAAACCTTGAAGAAGAAAATTACTTTTGTTGGTAATGTTTGTAATCGTAAAGCTGGTTAAGTAATTGATAGATCAAATTATTAATGTTAAAAATCATGACAGCCACGCGTCTGTAGTGTTTGTCAACACAATCCCACATCCTCCCAGGGTTATGAACTTGGCATCATATGGATTTCTAACAGAATCAGTATGCAACTACCAACCCAAGGAAAATAATATTAAACAATTGTGAAAAACACATGTATAATAAAATAGAACAGCAATAGGTTATTTTTCACCCATGTATCATTTGACTGAGACCTGTGTTTTGAAGTATTTACCGATCTGGGTTAGACCAAGCCACAGCATCGGTAGAAAAAGAAGCGCTAACTAACCAATTTAAACAACTGACTGAGTTCTGCCTGGCCGTGACTCACTCCAACCCGCTCAGACTGGGCCTAAAGCCAGATGTCTTCCTAAAAAGGTAATAAAAGGCAGAAGTCACTGGGCAAATGTGAAGCCCTTCTCCTGGGCCGTATGAGTGGCTCTGAGGACCTGCCGCTGCAGAACACGGCTGAGGTGTGGAGACCTGCACAAACTGCTTCCTGTCTAGCGGCCTAGCTAGAGGATGTGCGTGGTGCATGCTGGGATATGGCCTGGGACAGTGATCAGTCATGGGGAAAATAGGGCGCTGAATGTGACGCCACAGCCACGGCAAGTTGGATCTCGGTCGACTCAGTCTGCCCATCCAGAGGGCAAAAGGGTATTAATAGAACGGTTCTGCTGAGGTCTCGTTTTGAAGACCCCAGCAGCTGTTAACATGCAGCCTCAGCCTCCTGCTAAATATAGTCCTGCTCCCCTTAAGTCAGTCCAGCAGCCCTCCAGGCCTGGGCCTACCAAGGGAGAGACCCCTCTTCATCATACCCGCCTTTCTCTCTGCCATTGTTCATAGTCCCCCCTTTCCTCACTCTCTAACTGAAAAAATAACTCCTTCACTAACTACAATATCTCTACCAATTCACAAACCACAGTATCTCTGTCTTCACTAACTACAGAACAGGAAATAGGCATAGGAAAAAATAGGGCCGGCGCCAAGACAGGGAGCAGTGAGAGTTTGTGTTGTCGTTTTTTATATTTGCAGGCTAATATGAACTTGAGGGATATTACATTATCATCTGGCTGTAACATGACCCACAATCCTACCAGCAGGCAAATGCTCTGAAGTGCTTGTGTCTTTTCACTGACTGTACACAAACCTGTGCTGCATGCTCCATTCTGCTGCCTTAAATCTAGAGGGTGCAGTGGGGCAAAGTTGACCACCATTCATTTTTACTCTCTAGTAAAATAACACGGCAACAACGAACATGAGCAATTCATTAACATACAGTGGATATGAAAAGTCTACACACCCCTGTGAAAATGCCAGGTTTTTGTGATGTAAAAGAATGAGACAATGATAAATCATGTCAGAACTTTTTCCACTTTTAATGTGACTTATAATGTGAACAACTGAATTGAAAAACAGAAATCATCAAAGGGGAAAAAATGTAAATAAAAACCTTACAATAACCTGGTTGCATAAGTGTGCACACCCTTCAACTAATATTCTGTTGAAGCACCTTTTGTTTTTATTACAGCACTCAGTCTTTTTGGGTAGGACTCTATTAGCATGCCACATCTTGACGTGCCAATATTAGCCCACTCTTCTTTGCAAAAGCGCTCCAAATCTGTCAGATTGTGAGGACATCTCCTGTGTACAGCCCTTCTCTTACATCACAATAACCTGGCATTTTAACAGGGGTGTGTAGACTTTTTATATCCATTGTAGCTCCGGCTTTAGGCCAATCAACATAATTGTGACCAATCCATATTGTCGGGGGCAATCATCAACACAGAAACCGGGGCTTGTCACTAACCCTGGCTGGGTCTCCCAAAGGCATATTAAGAATGAGCATATTGTTTAAGTAATCTAGTGTTAAAAAAATCCCCAGCGGCCAACCATTTGTGACCGAAGCCATCACCTCCCGTCTAAGGATCAGTGACACGCAAAAGACTTTAACAACTCAGACCTGGTACTCTGACTGGTGGACTCCAGTGCCTGAGGAGGTCCCAGAAGGCCCAATGCGGGGTTTCTTATTGGGAGGCCCCTGCTCCTGCCCGTGCTGGAGGCCCCCACCGGCGTTGGTCCCGGCCGTCCCCGTGGTGCCATTGGTCTGGGCAGAGCTCTGCTGGGTGGGAGCCAGCTGGTTTTGCTGTTGGGCCTGTGTCTGGGCTGCCGTCTGCTGGTGCTGTTGGGTCTGGTTCTGACGGAGAAGAAACTCATGAATACTCAGAGATCCAAACCACAGACGGAGACCGTGATAACCTCCAGCTGTACCACAGCACCATGCCAGACTATGATAACCAAAAACACACACACGCTAAAAGATATTCAATACAGCGTACGCATTGCATGCACGTCATGAAAACACAATGCATACACATTATGGAAAAGTTTTTACTCGATAAAGCGGCAACAGTGTCACTGTTCAACAGCCAAACAAACAACGGCTCGCTGATCAATCAAGGTCACCGCTTCCTGTATTTGGGAACTGGCTAGGGTGTTTTGCGGAGTTTGAGAAAACAGCGAGCTGAGACCATTTACAGGAATTATGCCCTGAACCTTTAGCCCAGCTTAGCACTTCTCAACGGCTCCCAGGACATGAGGCACAGACACGTGATTGTCAGGGTCAGCAACAATGAGACTGTCGTACCAGGCCCGGCAGCCTTCCTGGCGGCTGCTCCAAGGCAACACTATCAGGTGTTGCCTACTTGACAACAGCTGCTAATGCGAAGCAGTGCCGGGGGATTCACAGGAACTGCTCAGCAGGGGAGGGGACTGGTAGCTCTCTGGCTCGCCAGTGTTTGAGTCACTTGCTTTGGAACCAGCCAGGCTCCCCGTTAGCGACGTCTGTACCTCAAATGAGATACACTAAGGGCTCAGTGAGATCTTCGTCAAGTGAAGGGGGAAGGTCTCTTCCTATTTCACGCATCCCCTTGTGTCCTATGAACTAAAGCCCGACACAAAGTCCAGAGTTTTACCCTGGGATTTACCTCCTTAGGTCATTCGGGCCAACCCCTCTCATGTGGGCCTTGATGAAGCTGTTGCTATTTGAGCAGCTTGTCCTCTGGTCTTTGAGATTTTTTTTAGCTCTCTTATAGCTGAATTAAAACTCTTAATGATTTCATGATTAAATCCGCCATTAATTCTCATGTGACGTGGAATGAAAACTTGTTACACAGGGTTGAATGCAATCTTCATCAAAAATAATTTACTGTAAAATACATTTTTAGCCCGTCTAGAAAACGTTCTAGGGGATTTTATGTGAAATGTAAATGTCGTGGTTATCCGTTCATTTCTCTTCTGTTGGTATTTCAAATTACTTACGTTTCAAAAACACACCTAGTTGAGGTTTTTGTAAGGGTTCTTGTTCAATTACTTGTGTGTTCATACATAATATTATTCTTAGCACTGACACAGACACAGGGTTGATGGAGGTATATTTATAATGCCTATTTCTAGCTCTGAAATTAATTGTCTATGTAAAGGACACTTCATTTAAAATAACAGTCTCTGTGCATGATTTCTACTTAAAGGTCCAGTGCAGTCAAAACTTGATAGGACTGTTTTTATATTTCTGCACTATAAAGTGTAATAATCTCAGAAATTGTAAAATGATGGGGATGCCCAAAGGAGGGAATTAGATGGTGAAAATATATTTGGGAGTTATCATTAAGTACAGAAACGCAATAATTTATTATACATAGTGATTATTTATACTGGGACTTTAAAATACCAAAAAGCACTTCTTTCATAATGACCCTGTTTATCACTCTGGCAGACCGATCTGTCATCCCCATTGTTTTCAAGCAGGTAGGCAGTCCCAAGTTCCAAGGTTTGACAAATCTAGGTCACTTAAATAAAACTGTGATTGAGCTAAAATAGCATGGGATGGGTTCTGATCCGGTCTGCAGTGGTATACATGATCCAGACACAGTCACTTAAACCTCTGTACCACACTGGCCCATAGACAGCTCAAGTTCCACAGGACCTTTACCCTGACCTTTCACCTCATGAAATTCCTTCAAGACAGACATTCTATAACCATGTGATGCTGTCAAGACGTTTTTTGGGTCTCTTAAGACGGCAGAATGACAGTGGCTAATAGCAGCATATGAACAGAGAAGAATTGTGGTGGTTTCTGAATGCACTTCCCAGTACTACAATGTCAGTGTACAGTTCAAAGCATTCCACCAAAACTTCATTTACCTTCTCTGTTTTCTCTTCTGGTTCATCTTCATTAAGAAACTCTCGTTTAGGATAAGGTATCTGACATCCGGCAAATACGCTGCAGGAAAAGAAGGAGATGAGGGATGGACACTGTAAAAAACAGAATATTCTGGATGAAAAGAAACAAAAAGGCCACTCAAGAAAAAAATAAAACTGGATACTAGTATTCAAATACCAAGATATGATATAATAATAATTTTACATATTACTCATGAGAGGACTATTTTTAGTTTACTGAATCAAAGAGCTCCATTGTTTGTTTATCTGTATATGTGGAGAGGGTGTCTACGATTAGGATTAAGTTAGGAAAATGTATTCTAGTAGTTCTCACTCAGAGGTCGGTAAGGGGTCCTCAAGGAAATACGGGTCCTGCAGGGCCTGTTCAGAAGTAATCCTTTTGGTGGGGTCCATTGTAAGGAGCTTCTGCAGCTGAACATTGGTGAATGGACTCTGGATTAGTGGTGCCGATCAAACACAACCAGCTAGCTCAACCCCACTGGTTTTACAGGCTAAATATGTAAAACTGGCCTTGGAAACTTACACTATTCCCAGTAAATTACTCAATGGTGTGGTTAAGAAAAAAATCGTAGCATCCCCCACTTAAACTGGCACTTTGGTCAAAGAATCTAATGGTTACTAGAGAATGTGTGCTTACCAACAAAAAAACCTTGCTGTCAGGTTTGACTTTATGCTTCTCCATGTATTTGATTAGACTGCTATTTGCATACCTGTGAAAGAGTGAAGCACAGAACAGGAGAAGCAAACCTCTTGAGAGCAAAATTCAAATGTCACATATTGGTCAAAGGTAAGGGTGTCTTTTGATGGCCGAGAAAGCTCAGGTATTGTCAGAATGTCTGCACTCACGTTGTTCTCCTGAAGTCTTTCTGAAGGGTTGGGTATTCCGGCATCTTCCGGATGTCTTCCCAATCCTTATCTGCCCAATTTAAACAAATAAACAAAAAAACATCAGTTACTTTGAGCCAATTCTAATTCTTAAACCTGTGTTTCCCCATACTGGTTCTGGGGACCCCAAGGAGTGCACGTTTTTGTTTTCACCCAAGCACTCACACGCCTGATTCAAATGTTGCCCTACCACTTACATACTTGATGGACATAATCATCCCATCATCGGATCTTTAATTTGAATCAGGTGTGCTAGTGCTGGGACAAAAACGTGCACCCCGTGGGGTCCCCCAGGACCGGGATTGGGAAGCCCTGACTTAGACGCTTTCAGAGGATAACGGAATCAAACTGTAAATATGGCAAGACAACATGAGCATGGGTACACGGTCAGTGATGACTTAATGACTTAATTAAGCTGAACTGGGTTTTCGCTGTGTGTTTTAAATGGTCTCATCCTTGGATATATTGGTGCGTGCGTGGTTGGGTACTGGTCAGACCTGCCGGGAAGCCCATGACACTGAATATTCGGTCCAGTTGGTCATGGTGGAAGGGGTTACTGGTCTTAATGTCTTCCTGGCGGCAGTGAAAGATGGGCTCCGACGTCAGCAGCTCGGCAAAGATGCAGCCAATCGCCCAAATGTCTGTGTCGGACAAACAAGCAGACAGAGCATTTAGACAAGGTGCTCAAAGACTTAAACTTTTTCCCATATCGGCGACACACACAAAGGTTGTCTCGATCCTTCACTCTGTTGGTGCGAAGTTTTTCCTCCCCTGTCAATTTCGGTCTTGCCTCATCGCAACAAGAATTTGTGTTTTCGGGACAGTTGCAGGAGTTTCCTTCTGATGGCTTTAGTGGATGCCTAGGACTTTTTAATGGGTAGTCCTACCACTATGTATCTGGGATGACAGACAGAAAGGCCAGCGCGATCCAGGGGATCTGGAGCTCCTAACGACTCAGATGAACTTGGAAAATCAATCAATGGCAAAATGTGTCATAAGAATATCTAGGGGTGCAAATAATGAAATAAATTCATTCTCAATTAATGGTTAGACTTTGCTAACATTTTGATAGTAAAATCGAGCTGATGAACAACACTGAAATTCTTTCATGCTGCTGATCTTTGCCAAGTAGCCAGCAATTCTGAAAAGTACTGAACAAATATTACACCATTTATTCTTTCCCGTTCCTGGCCAAGTGTTCCAGGGATGGCATGTAGTTAATTATACAACAAGACATACCCCAAATACAGATAAGCAAGTCTAAGTAAACAATAAAAGAGCAATGTCCCATTGCTAGTCAGGATGTCTACTAATTCCCAACTAATCTCTGTTCTTTCACTGTAAGATCTGAAACATGCCTTAAGTACTGTATATCAGGTCAACTAATAACCTAAACGCAAAAATCCAAATTATATCTGCGAACATCCTATTTGTGTAAAGGCAATACACTCAATATCTTACATGGAGCCTCTTTTTGGCGTGTGTAGCTCTCGCCTCAGGTCTAATGACTCACCGATTGCTTTGGTGTAATGTCGGGCTCCAAGCAGAAGCTCAGGGGCCCTATACCAGAATGTCACCACCACGGGGTCAAGGTCAGCCAAGGGTTTGAGTGGAGAGTTGAAGAGTCTGGCGAAGCCCATGTCAGCTAAAAGGTGAATAAGATAGTGGAAGAAACACACTGTAGCGTCAGCTGAATGACAATGGCTACTCTACTCAGGATGAGCAAAAAAGAAACCTTCCAGAAGAGACCTTGTGGTGACTGGCCGCGCAAGTATTCCAATGAGCCTTGGTTGTTTTTCTTCGACATCTCCATTACTTCATATGTTTATATTTGTACTACCCTGTTGACAAGCCCGCAGGTACACTTTGTTCTGTGATCTGTGTTCATGCAGAATAAATTGTATAGTGTATGTTTGTGAGGGAGGTTTTGTCTGATCTCTGTGAAGGAGGTTGTGTCCTATTTCAATGAAGGAGGTGGTGTCTGGTTTCAATGAAGGAGGTGGTGTCAGAAGTCATTGAAGGAGGTGGTGTCGGATTTCAATGAAGGAGGTTGTGTCTGGTTTCAATGAAGGAGGTGGTGTCAGATTTCATTGAAGGAGGTGGTGTCAGATTTCAGTGAAGGAGGTGGTGTCAGATTTCAGTGAAGGAGGTGGTGTCAGATTTCAGTGAAGGAGGTGGTGTCAGATTTCAGTGAAGGAGGTGTCGGATTTCCGTGCAGGATGATGTGTGATTTCAATGAAGGAGGTTGTGTTTCTCTCAGAAAAGCAAGAAAATAAAAACACACTGGTGTTCGTCAGTATCTCATGTGTGGGAAACCCTACTTATTGATCGTATTCTTTTGGGATGACATTTCCCTCTTATGGTAAAGTCCAGTGTCTGTGCAGGACCCAATGTGAAGTTTGGTAGTCTGGCATGGCGGGTGTTGTTATCATCCAGGGGAATATTGTGACTGTAAAACCATAAGTTAGCACTAATACTACACTCTCAGGGGGTGAAAAGACTGGCGAGCATTGCAGACCTATGACATCATCCTAGAATAGTCCCACGCTGGCAAGTGGGTAATGCACGTGTGATCTGTCTCATGTGGCCATTTTAAGCCCATTTTCCTGCCCCTGAGTTCAGAGCTTCTCAGAGGCTGGCTGGAATGTAAACTCTGTAACTACAATACACTACTTCAACAACCTCACAGACCTTTCTGTTGTATAGGTAAATGTCACATTAGCCGTTTAGCACACATTTTAATCACATTCACGTTTCAGACGTAAATACTGATGTGTCGTATAACACACCAAGTACACAAATATTATCTCAGCACATCTACAGTACTGACTGACAAGCTACGTCCTTACAGAGTTGTATGCCTTAAATGACCCGAATCATCCCTCCACTTGTCAATCATCTACAGAGTATTTACTTAAGCCCGTCTTACCGATTTTTACTCGTCCTCGTTCCGGGCCCTCCCCCATCACCAGAATGTTAGCCGGTTTCTAGAGGAGAAACAAACAAACAGAAACATGTGTTGTGTGTGTTTCAGCCTTCAGGGAATCCTTAGTTGTTAGAACAACGACTTCCACAGAAAACAACAGCATAGAAATGAGGATACAGGCCATGCAAGTCCAATGCTTTTAAAGAAAGGTCTGAGCTATATGACAACCATGACATGCAAATAACAGGGAAAGGCAAACCGTGCCCCATAGAATGTGAATTATGCTTTTGACCTCAATCCAGCCAAAGACCAGCAAAAAATAGGTCAAAATGTTATACAACTACTACTGGGAATGATTTGCTCAATAAATTAATGGACAAATCATTGATGACTACGTCTACCACCATGAAGAAATCATTCCTACGCCTTTGGGATATTCTTTTCATGCACACAATAAAGTTATTTTACTACGATCGTATTTGTGTTTTAGGGCTTTCGGGAGGCAGAATAACATGATGCCTGGCCTTGTTCTGCGGTTGGCTGCCTGAAACCAGATTCACCTAGCCAATTCAAACTTGGGCACATGGAGAAACTGGAGAAAAAAGGATTGTTGTCTGATCTACACTGACAGGTCTGGAAACCAGAAAGGAAGGAGTGGCACCATCAGCTGCGTAGAAAACATGCACTGAACCTTCTGGATCTCCATTCTGGGAAACTACAGAATAAAGAAAACCCAGATCCCCAGCCACTCAGATGTGAAAAAGCATAATGCCAAATGCCAAGTAGTCTTTTTTCCAAGAACTCATCTTGTTGAAAATATAATATTGTTTAGGTCTTCATTTTCTGCAAAAACACCCTGTGAGCTGGCAAGCTTAATACTCACAGAGTGGGCAAAGGGCTGATAAGCAATCAGCTTGTTATAGTGAATGGAATTTGTTTTAAACCAGCTAGTTAGCTAGTAATTTATGTCTGTTTCATATTAAGCCATTGCAGTTCTACAAGAGTGCATAAGACCACAGCACCACTTGTTAGGCTTGTTGTAAACATTTTGTAATTTGTACACAGTATGTCGCAGGCCCGTTAAACTTCTGACATGACTAGTACTAGTCAGTTTGTGGGGGAACAGTTTTTGCCTTCCAAAATGGCTGCTCTCCAAAGGGCAATAGCCCCCTTAGGAAATGTGTCACATTTCTAGAAACTCAGCAGGATTGTAGAACCCAGACAACTTTGTGCAGTTTGTATCCTCATCAACTGAATTAACTTATTTATTTTTTTAAATCAGCAATCAGAACTGAACAAATACTACCAATCTCAAACTGCTTTAGTAAATATTTTAGTAATCTACCAGTCTCTTCGTATTAAATATTAGTTTCTTCCTATCTCAGATTCAGAATATCAACCAACTCTTTTCACCTTGCATGGATTTTCTGCATTGACATTATGATTGTTGTTATCGTTAAGTTTGCCTTTTCTACACCCTGTCTACAGCTGCTTCCTGCTTTTTTGTGCTGCCTACTTGCCTCCAGGTATAGTTGAATCAAAAACGGTGTAGATTTTCACTGTGATCTTTCACTGCTTTGTTGATGCATTGGTCACCACTGACCAATGCAAACGCATCAAATTTTAAAAGGGTATACTTAACTCACAGTAAAATAAGACAAGAAATTATATTTTTTTAAATAAGGAAATACTTAAAGGGTGCTTTTTTGAAGATATGAAAACAGCAGATGCCTGAATTGCAATACAAATAATCTTTCTACAGTTAAATGAGGGAGAAACCTGTCTTTTGTACATGGGATGATTATTTTGACCACTACGGCAGACTGGGTGGATACAGCCATACAAGTTAAATTAATTCCACACACTATTAGATGTCACACAGACTACACTACTCAGGCACCAGTAGATTGTCTGATGAACGTCCCTCTGTGGAAACCACACAGCTTCACAGTTGTGTTCTCATTAACGTACTATGTTCACAGAGTCTGTTGTGTCCTCATGACCCATAATGTTATTTTGAAAAGAAAATTGTCAGCGCTCCAAGTGTGACACAAAATGTAAATTGATTACTAAGCTGTATGAAAAAGTTACTGGAAATCTACAGTGAGCTTGATCTTTTAACCCAGGACTACGCTTTGAGCCTCTAGCCCACAGAACCAGCGTGAAATGTACTACGACTGTATCACGTAGTACAAATCCATACTCATTATCCACACTGAACAATCAAGTCATCAGACAGCATGACGGAAGAAACACAGCAAACACACGGTACTAATTGTCAGTTCAGCGAGTCATTATAGTTCCAATGGCTTTATTCAAACAGTAGGCGACCCACTGTTTATTCCACCATGCGTCCCTCAGTTGCCTGTTGATCCCTAGAGTCTCTGTGTGAATATTAAGCCTCAAAGGATTCCATCTGTTTAATACACAGGGTCTGTTGCTATAGGAACAGCATTTATAATGAGCTCTACTACTGACACATACCAAAAAAAAAAACACCTCTGCCGGCCAACACAATGACGAGTCACACGAGGAGGGTCCCTATTCTAAGCCAGATGCACTTGCTCAAATAAAAGATTCTAAATAAATGAGATGAATAATAGAGTCAATCCAAACCCATTCATTTTACCCAATGTTCAAAGAGATCACATTTCCATAAATAAATAATATATTTTAAAAATGAAAATGAGCATTGAAATCAGGATGTGTTGTTGCCATCTGATACCTACAGGGATTTGAAGCTCAGTAAACGCCAACATACAGCACTGCCATTATGGATTCAGCATCACTTTCCAAATGTTTTCACTGTAGTCATCCATTTTCTTCAAAGTCTCTCATTACTTAGGCAATTACCATATTAGTTGATATATATACCATATTAGTTTAATTGATACCAAGACATAAGCCACTCTGATGTGACAAACACATTCCATACAACCCAGGTACACAGTTAATGGCAGCACAGGCCAATCACAGCCCACTGCACCCAACAGACAGGGAAGCAACATACCGTCACTGCCTGACGAAAATATCCAAAACATACGCTATTCAGGAAATTAAAACAGGACCAAACTTCACCATTGATTAACACACAACTTATAACACATCAGAAGCTCTGTCAAATATATTGTCTTAGTACTAGAGTCATGAAAGCTGAGGTACAAGGTTTTCAGTGCAGAGACGATATATATATTCTGACAGCCGGTGTGGATCGTGCGTTTCCATACAGTGGTGTGTGACCGACAGCTCGACAGCTCCGGCTGTGAAGAATATTCCATTACATCAGAGATAAGGGCACGTCCTTAGTGATCAATCAGGACAAAGGCCCACCACAACCAGGCAGCTGACAGAGGCTGGGAGAGTGAGAGTGAGCTGGCGTGCAGCTCAGCACATCCACACGATACACTGCAGCTGAAAACTGAAACTGCTCTCTGTGAAACGTGGCAACGGCCAGAACATAATGGCTTTCTTTCAGGCTTTTTTAACCGCAAACATTTGTTCTTGGCAAAGGTTGGTATTATTGCAGTGTTTATGTAAAAAAAAAAAAAACTCCAGGAATACGGCTGCATGGTGAAAGCCAATACCAGGGAGTCACCCAGAGGAATTGTGGGACCTGTGATCTGGGATCTAAATGCACTGGCTAGTATGGGTTACATAACAGACAGGAGGAGAGTGTGTGTGTGTGTGGGGGGGGGGTGGGGGCTGCCTGGCTCGCTGGAGACTGTGGAGGGGGAGGGGTGGGAGAGGCAGGCTGACTTCCCTGCAAGAGTACAGTGGCAGCAGAAGCACAAGGTTGAATGTTGCATAAGAGGCGTGGTGTGGCGGAGGGAGCCAGGGCAGATACGCGGTTCCTCCTATCTCCACCCATTAGGGGGGTGGTTAAGCCATGAGTCGCTTTAGCCCCACCCACCCCCACCCCCACAGGAGGGAATGGAATGTAGCCCACCTTACTCCCCGTTCAGACACACCTCCCCCCAACATGACTGGGGAGGAAAAATAATATTTAAAAAATGTCCACATGGCATTGAATGTGGCGTTTTCCATTAAGCAGCACAATCTGTTGTATATTTCTACAAAGTATTACGTAAATGGAAACTTGACTTTCATATTCAAGCCTATTTCAATGAAATAGCCAACAAACTACATGCAAAACAGTGCCCCTCATACCGATCACTACCACCACCAGCTTAAGCGTGTATTTGGATAAAACATCACCTACAATGGCAGGAAGTGTGTGTTTTAAAAAAGCACACAAAACTGCAGTACATCAACTTCCAGTAAATCAGATACAGAGACATTCCTCTTGTGCACTGGCAAAGAAAACAGTTAGGTCCGGAAGGTGGGTGTTCTGATAAGGAAAGGTTTGACCTTCAAGGCACAAACAGAACAAAGTTCTGTGGGAATGTTTTTTTTTTTTTTTATTCCAGCAGCAGTGCAGAATGCTATGCACAGTAGCAGGCAATGGACAAGCTGGCCTTCGCAAGGTAAAGACATGATCCTAAATCCTGCCATAACAGGAAGGTATGACAGGATTTAGCCTAAGCCCCTTTTAGTGTTGAGGCCAAACAAATGAAATCAAACACACAAGACCATGACCGGCCTTCTGCGGCATGCCAGGTGATTCATTAAGTACATCTATTGAGCAGGCATTAAAAAGCCGCTTATCCCTAAGGAATCTAAGAAGAATTATAGCAGTCCGCTATTGATGACATAGATGAAACACTGTGTCATAAACATTTTAGTAATCCACATGATCACAGTGACCCACTGTCTTCTGAATGTTATGAATCAGATTTGTCACGGGGGGGGGGGGCTGTTCTGCTATATGTTCCTTGTGTGTTAATGCCCTTGTTGTTTTGCTGGCGTGAGTGCACCATTCTAAACTGCATGTTTAGTTTCCTCGTTCTGATTGTTTAATAAGACGTACTTCCTTAGTTGTTTAAACTATATTTGTAATAACACCATATTTTAACCCAATGAGGAACAGTACGCCAAGTACGGCTCCACTCATACTATCCAGGTGCAGAGATGTAATGTGATTTACATTATCTGATGAAGATTTGTGAACTACATGTCCAATTAAACCCAGTGGGCCAAAGCACATTACTTGTGTTCAGGTGTGACACAAAGACAGTGCTTCGGGTCCCTTGCTCATTTAATCCATATCGACTGCATAGGGACAGCTGATTTTTAAAGTGGATGACCCTGTTCTCTGCTTGAGTGGCTGCAGTTAGATCTTCTCTAATGTCACCACTTGCGTTGCCTTTACGTAAGAAGCATAGTGTTACTTCACACATAGCAATAGGCACACCATAGCCATGCCTCCAAGCACATGGACACAGCCACGGTTTGTCTGATGTTGTATATCTGTTGTTGCCTGTGTCCTAGTTTTATTCCCCACAGGAGGCCTTGTCATTGTAAATATGAATATTCGTAATAACTAGTCTGTTTAAATAAAGGTTTGTTGAAATATTTACAAATTGCAATCATGCTTTTTTCACTGCTAAAATGTGGATAAAATGTCTAACTTGTGTCTGTTAATAGCAAGAACAACAAAAGGCTCTTCGTAAGCGATTACTAAGAAGTATTTTATGTTCATGAGTAGCCCAACCTTGTTGAATTTGAGCCAATCAGAAAACAAAAAGATGAGCAACCCAGATTTTCAGGTAATTACTGTGTTAATGTAGCCATACGCATTTCCATGAAAGTTCCTTCTTGCAAAACCAGCTGGGTTTGAGCCAATCAGAAGAAGAAAAAAAAACCTGAAGCTGATGAAAGAAATACCAATAGAGTGAGAAAAAGAAAAGAGAATGTAAGAATGAGAGGTCAGCAAAGGCCAATTATTAGTCCAGCCTTCCAGGAAGACACTGTGAGAATAGTGTGGAGGAGAGGAGAGGGGGCAGAACCCTTTCCTCCACAGCCAATGGCCTCAGAATTATAATAACAAATTATTCAAGGTTACAACAGAGCCTGTGTCAGACAATATATGATTCTGTCAGCCTGCAACGCTGCTCATAGCCGCTCCTTGAAATGCAAAAAAGTGACTCGTCTCCATGCACCCTATTGGCTGAGCAGCTCATATCAGTTTTTAGATCAATGACCAATTGCAAAAGGACGCATCAGTGTGCTGTGTCGTCGGTGAGCAGAGATGGCACCATGAAGAGACACCGGTATTACACTATACTCACCAGATCCCTGTGCAGCACCCAGTTAGCATGGAGGTAATGAATCCCGTCCAGAATCTGATACAGGAGAGACTTCACCATTCCTCTCGGCAGCTGCATAGGCTTCTTATTGGCCTTGGAGGCACGATGGAACTTGATGATGTGCTGAAGAGAGACCAAAGGGAGTTGGAAGACTAACAAAGGAGTTTAAACTCTCCCGGCCATACGTATTAACTTCAAAAAATGCATGGGTTTAAACCAATGGACAGTAATGGCTAGCTGCTAGCTTTTTTCGTTGGCCAACCTGACAAAAAGAGTCTGAATACTAACAGCTGACCAGCTGAGCAGATAATCACATACGGCAACGAAATCTTTATCAGGCAAATCAAGCAGTCTATCTAGCTGGCCATGATCCAACACTTTCCTACCAAGAAATCCTTACCACAAGTCCACTGTCATGTTCAGACAGTCAAATGAACTACATTATAATTAAACATGTGTCAGGACAATGATCTCACAATAAAGAAACCCAATTCTTGGAACTGATTCCCCACTTGCGGTGTGAGTTTTAATGGTTTCTTTCCCTTTGACATGTGGACTGACATTCATTGTGGCTGTGTGCTAAGAATGTAACTAATCGTAACACTGAAATTAATGACAATGAGAATTAATTTAATAGCGATCTTGGCATTCAGCAGTCTTCCCAAGCACACTACTGGAGCCAATAATATCAATGCATATTGCAAAAGACTAGCCCATTTATGACTAAGTTTGCAGATCTGTAATAGCATGGGGAACACACCCGATGTCTTTTTGGTTATATTTTTGCCATAGAACTGGGTTAGCTTCCCACTCTCACTGTTTGCCACAGGATTTATACGTATTTTTAATCATCAAGTCCAGTTGTTTTTCACACAGACCAGGATTAGAGAATCAGTTTTGCCAGTGAAATTCTACGTTTACAAACTGCAGTACATAAGTGCATTCATTTCACATGGTATGGTGTCATCCTGACTAAACAATGTCTTTATGCTTATGGTAAAACCATTTTGTATAACCTACACTCCAGAAAAGTTTGCAACTTTAAGGCAGACACTCAGGGCATTTAGCAGTGGTATTGAATATTTCAAACAAATGCAAAGTGCTTCAAAATTACAAAAATAAATCATAAGAAAATCATGGAAATGATAACTGACACTAAATTCGTCACTAAGGACAGAGGACAATTTTAGAAAATATTCAAAGTGAGACATTTTCAGGGCGGGCCCCGGGGCCTTGTGAAAGCTTAACGTAGCCCCCGGGCCTAATTACGTTTTGACACGCCAGCTTTTAGGCTGAATCTTAATTGAGGACCAGCACGGAGGGTTTTCTCCAGATATTGCCACGAATGGGATTCAAACTCACTTGGATCATCATAACGGATTAGAACACTTTGGTCAAAAGCTCTTTGTTTTAGTGGAGCTCGAAACCACCAATGACTAGCAGTTATAGCAGTGGGTGAAAGACAACACAACCAGCACCATTGCCTTTGACCTTTATAAAGTCTGGATCTAAAGGTACATATTCTCTTTCAGTTGCATATTCGGTATGACACTAACAGGTTTAACACTAACACCTTAATTGACTGAAAAACTTCATAATACAATCATACCTTGAACAAGGTCAGGTGATAGGACAAGCTCATAGATGCCATGCCTTCCAGATGCTATTAATGAGGTCTTCACCTAGCTGAATCTTTATTCTTTAGCGCACTGCGCAGGAAGATTCACATTTCTCTAGGACTTAATGTTGCACTCTGGGATCATCAGCACAGCAAATTCGTATTATAGATTAGGAATTGAAATCAAGTGAGATATTTTGTTGCCAGTTGTAAAATATCATACAAAATGGTTGACGTAGTAAAATCTTAAGATGTAGAACAGAACAAAACAGGGAACTCATGAGCACAACTACTGGCTGAAATCATACTATAGACTCTTTAAGAAGAAAACAAATTAATACGGGCAACCTAGTGGCATTTTATCCATTCGGGGTGTTGTTTGTTACAGTGGCTCTCAAAGCTAATCACCCCCTTGGACTTTTCCACACTGTATTGTTACAACAAGAAATCATAATGAATCAAGACAGAATGTACATTTTGTGAAATAACAAAAGAAATCTGAAAATTTTTAGAAATGTATTTCAAATTTATAACATAAAAAATTTATTGCATGAGTCACATAATTAGTTGAATGTTCACGTGTGAAATTAAGGTGTTTCACATTTCTGGTTTCAGGTTAAATATACCTGTCTCTGGGAAGACGAACAAACATTCAAAGCACATCCCATATAATGTTCTCCAAAAGGAGGATATAAGAAAGTTTCCAAGGTATTGAAAATCCCCCAGAGCAGTGTAAAGTCACTTATTAAGAAATGGAGAGAGTATGGCACAACTGTGAATCTGTTAACAACATCCTGTCCTCAAAAACTCAGTATCTGGGCAAGAAGGGCATTAGCCAGGGAGGCCACCAAGAGGTCTGTGTCAACTCTAAAGGAGTTAGTTCTCCACAGCTGAGCTGAGAGACACTGCATACTGCAACAATCTCCCAGGTTCTTAACAAAACTGGCATTTATGAGAGAGCGGCAAAAAGAAAACAACTCACATCATTCCATGTTAGAGACTCTCAGACCAAGTGGAAGATGATTTTATGGTCTGATGAGAAAAAGAGCTTTTGGCCTCCATGCTAAGCTCTATGTTTGGAACAAGCCTAACACTGCACATCATCCCGAAAACACTATCCCTCCATGAAGAATAGTGGTTGCAGCATCATGCTATGGGGATGCTTCTCTGCATTGGTGCCTGGAAAGCAAAGTACAGAGAAATCCCGGACAAAAAACAGCTGCTGTCTGCAAGAGACCTGGGACTTGAATCTTCTCCCATCTTCCAGCAGGACAATGATCCCAAACAGACAGAAAGATCCATACTGGAGTGGCTTAAAAACAAAAAGATCAATGTCCAGTCAAAGCCTGGACATCAACCCAATTGAGAATGTAGAAAGAGTTGAAAATTGCTGCTCACCAAATGTCCCCATACAACTTCAAGGAGCTTGAGCAATTCTTCAAAGAATGGGCAAACGTTACTGTGTCCACATGTGTAAAGCCAGGGCTGATAAGTCTCAAGCCAAGGCTGAAAGGTGGCCATAGGTGTGTATACCAAATATTGAGAAAAGGTTTGTTTTGCACTTGAAATACATTTTGAACACTTTAACATTCAATACTTTTTTATGTTGGTCAATCCCAAAATCTAAATAAATGCATTTAGATTTGATGGTGTAACACAAATACAATGTGGAAATGTCGAAAGGGTTGAATACTTTTCAGATTGACTGTAAGCTTTGTTTAGGCAATGTTTCTTTACAAACATAAACTAGTTTCAAGTCGGTGTCTGGTACCTTAGCATGGCTAACTGGTTACGAAGATGGTTAGTGCGGAAACAAAACTACGAGACATACCTTTCGAGTCAGAATCGCAAATTGCACCATGCCCTATGAGTTGCGGCTTTAGTTTGTTAAAAAAACAATACTCACAGTTGTCGCCTGGCATGTCTCAGCCTGGGTCACACTCGTGCAGCCCTTGTCCGACGCGGCTCGTACAAACACTGCTACGGGTTACGGGCCACACCCTCCTAAGACGAGCCGCGTCCCTGGAGGGTTTGAGTGCCGCTGGGGGTGATGCTTCTCTTATCCCCACTTCAGCGGGTGCCGAGCTGGAGGAGGAAGCAATAGGGCAGTGGTCTGACAATGTGGACTTTTTTTTTTTTCCTTCACAGGTGATCAGTTGGACAGGTTCCCGGACTTCACTCAAGGCCCATGTTCGGAAGCCGACGTGTTGCTCCAAGCGGGGTCTGGGGGCTCGTTTATGCCATATTTAGAGGAGTTGCCCCCCAGGCTGACTTAGCTCTGCGTTGTTGCTTTGGTGGGCGAATGTCCTGTCGACAGTAGCAAATTTAAGACTTACGTTGCAGAGTGCCCGAGTTTCTGAATGTTGAGTGGCTGTCCCCACCACCTGAATGCAAACACCTTAGTGGTGGTTTCCAGTCTCTCGTCCAGACAGTTGCCAAATCTACTCTGCCTCTATTCCCTGACTTCATTGACCAACTTAAGTCAACACAGTGAAACCTTCACTCAGCCAAAAAAAAGATCTCCTTCCCCAATGACGAGCAAGGGATGCAAGAAATCGACTACATTAGGCTGGCATATGTGGACAGAGGAAGGCAAGCTACCTTCCTCCTCTCTTAAACCAGGAGTACCCCTGTGCCCCCTTCTCCTCAATACGCAATGCCAGTTCACTGCCGAGGAACGAGAAAGACCCATAAAGCTGAAAGGTTGGCGATGCAAACACTCAACCAAATGAAAATGCTTTGGCTGAATCAGACTGAGTGGGAGGCAGAGCTGAACACAGCCCTGAAAGAGGATGATTCCACAATAACTTGTTTATTTTCATGTGACAATATTGTCAAAGTAATCCACTGCCACTCCACAACAGCGCCTTGGGGATGACGCTGTCTGTGGTGGCTACTATGGATGTGCCCATTCTACCAACCCAAGCACCGCGATGCATGTGGTTGTCCTTGTGGGATTGAACAGATATCATACGCACGGGCGAGGCATGTCCATCAGCCATAATGACACATGTCAACCTTGAGCATGGACGCTTCGGGCAAAATGACGCACACCTCGCCGACCCGACAAACGGACTACCCGCATGCACTGGTGTCTTGTCGGGTAGGGCCGAGGCTGTGTCGTGTGGGGCGGGGGGGCAGCACCACTACTTCCCACGGCTATGTTGATCCATGTCCTTATCTGAACAGGGCGCTCCAGGGTATGGCTCCGTAGCATAAAAAGATTGAGGCAGTTGCAACTCCAGGACGTAACATTGTGATTAGAATGTAGGGTAATATCAGCCGAATGCAAGGAATACTTTTATGACACGCCTTCTCCTAATTGCTTATGTAAAAAGAAACTTGGAGAAAGGAAGTCAGAATGGAGCAGAAGGTATCTTAAATAATAACACTGGCTTCTTTAAATTAATTCCATTGTGATGGACTATTTATCTCCTTGACGTTTTTCAACTTAACTTCAGACAATCAGTTTTTTAATATCAACATGTGGTAATAACCTTTCTCAATTAATTGTAATTGTTATAAGCATGTACAGTGGGGAGTATTTGAGCATTTTAATACACTGCCGATTTTGCAGGTTTTCCTACTTACAAAGCATGTAGTGGTCTGTTTTTATCATAGGTACACTTCAACTGTGAGAGACGGAATCAAAAAAAATATCCTGAAAATCACATTGTATGATTTTTAAATAATTAATTTGCATTTTATTGCATGACATAAGTATTTGATCACCTACCAACCAGTAAGAATTCCGTCTCTCACAGACATGTTAGATTTTCTTTAAGAAACCTTCCTGTTCTCCACTCATTTCCTGTATTAACTGCACCTGTTTGAAGTTGTTACATGTAAAAAAGACACCTGTCCACACACTTAATCACACAGACTCCAACATCTCCACAATGGCCAAGACCAGAGAGGTGTGTAAGGACATCAGGGATACAATTGTAGATCTGCACATGGCTGGGATGGGCTACAGGACAATAGGCAAGCAGCTTGGTGAGAAGGCAACAACTGTTGGCGCAATTATTAGAAAATGGAAGAAGTTCAAGATGACGTCAATCTCCCTCGGTCTGGGGCTCCATGCAAGATCTCACCTCATGGGGCATCAATGATCATGAGGAAGGTGAGGGATCAGCCCAGAAATACACGGCAGGACCTGGTCAATGACCTGAAGAGAGCTGGGACCACAGTCTCAAAGAAAACCATTAGTAACACACTATGCCGTCATGGATTAAAATCCTGCAGCGCATGCAAGGTGCCCCTGCTCAAGCCAGCGCATGTCCAGGCCTGTCTGAAGATTGCCAATGAACATCTAGAGGAGGAATGAACATCCAGAGGAGGAATGGGAGAAGGTCATGTGGTTTGATGAGACAAAAATAGAGCTTTTTTGTCTAAACTCCACTCGCTGTGTTTGGAGGAAGAAGAAGGATGAGTACAACCCAAAGAACACCATCCCAACTGTGAAGCATGGAGGTGGAAACATCATTCTTTGGGGGGGACAGGATGACTGCACCGTATTGAGGGGATGATGGATGGGGCCATGTATCGTGAGATCTTGGCCCTCAGTAAGAGCTTTGAAGATGGGTCGTGGCTGGGTCTTCCAGCATGACAACGACCCGAAACAGACAGCCAGGGCAACTAAGGAGTGGCTCCGTAAGAAGCATCTCAAGGTCCTGGAGTGGCCTAGCCAGTCTCCAGACCTGAACCCAATATAAAATCTTTGGAGGGAGCTGAGAGTCCGTAGTGCCCAGCGACAGCCACGAAACCTGAAGGATCTGGAAAAGGTCTGTTTGGAGGAGTGGGCCAAAATCCCTGCTGCAGTCTGTGCAAACCTGGTCAAGAACTACAGGAAACGTATGAACTCTCTACTTGCAAACAAAGGTTTCTGTACCAAACATTAAGTTCTGCTTTTCTGATGTATCAAATACTTATGTCATACAATAAAATGCAAATGAATTACTTGAAAATCATACAATGTGATTTTCTGGATTTTGGTTTTAGATTACGTCACTCAGAGTTGAAGTGTACCTATGATAAAAATTACAGACTTCCACATGCTTTGTAAGTAGGAAATCAAAATCGGCAGTGTATCAAATACTTGTTCTCCCCACTGTACATGTATAACCTGAATATTCATAATTAATTAATCTGAAAATATTATTTATATAGCCTAATAATCTGCTTGTTTCCTGGTAAGACTAACATAATAAATCAAAAAATGCAAAAACAGGCAAAGTCACAGGTTTTGCTTTGCACCGGTGTGCGTATTAGCACTGAGCAGGATGAATTAATACTAGTGTATGACTGTCAATTGCGTAGCACTAAAATGAGCCTTTGATTCCCACTACCAGCACCGTTTTACGTTGGCTTATATTTCACAATGAACAAAGTGGAACGCATTCCCTATTTGGGGATGCCTTGACCTAAAGAAATCTATGAATAAAACCTTGTCTTAGGCCTACCATTAAGGCTACCTCTTATCTGCAAATCCAGCACAAATTTAACCCACTCAACTTGGGCCACAATAGCAGTTAAAGGATCCAAACATTATTTACAAAATTTGGGCAGTAATAAAAGTTTACTAACGGAACTCTTCAAGACAATTTCAACTATCATATCACTTCAGTCATAACGTCACACTGGAGTTACTCTGAATATTGCGTTCGATGTTGATGGTTTAAGCAATGTTCTCAACTTGGCCAAGGGTCTCCCATCTTCATCAAACCCTTTAAACCGGTGTTGGATGACTTGATATCTTTGCAACAGAAATCGACACAAATGGCTGTGATCCCTGATTGGACTCTGTCTGGTTAGTATTTTGGGATTGAGAGAAACCATGTCATACTTTGCTGACTGTTATCCACAACAGTTGCATCTTCTGTCAAGCTGCTGTAATTCTCTTGAAGTCCTTCTTCAACATTCAGAGAAATGTCTTCACATTTCACATGGCAAGTTGGCATTTTAGTTTCTGCAGTGGAAAGTTGGCCAAATCATGAAATCATTGCAGCTTTTCTTACTTCCTCTGCAATTGTTTTAACTGCTCTCCCTTTGGGATTCAGCATTTTACTTCCTCTGTATTTATTTTTTGCTTTACAAGTGGACAGATAGCTAGGCAGCATAAACAACATATGCATGCAAACAGCATTAACCCATGTGATTCTTGGCACACTGAATTGTGTAAGCCACATCCTGGCAGTGTGGGCAGAAGCCGCAAAGGTAAAATAACACAGCAGAGTAATCTTGTCCGAAGACACTTCAGACCAAGTACCCTTTGTGCACTGAGCAATGAACTCGGGACAAAGTAGAAGCTTTGTGAATAAACAAAATTTGGTAAGGCAAGAACTTAACAAATTAACGTGGAAAATATTTGTTCAGTGTTATTATTAAATAAACCGGAACAGTACTTCATTATATTCCTCGTTAATGCAAAACCTAATATTATTAGTAACGCGTATCTACCAACACTCGTTGTGGAAGCTATTTTAATGGCATACACATTTGAGTGCCAAATTCGCCTTGGGGTAGGCAATGACCTGAGTATTATATTCAAAGGGTTGACAAGTGGCGACGATCTGCAACCTGGGCATCTGGACAAGTCACCGCTGCCAGCCTGACCGGCACGTGAATCAGGGTTCCCTGTGGGATGTGTGGTCTTCGTATTGCTTGTTGGGTCAATTCGTCTAGGCTATCAGGTCTAGTGTCCACTGGGCGGGCTTCAGGAGTGAGTGGACTTAATCAAATTTGTATCGAGAGAATGACTGAACGCCCTTCTCAGAGTTAAATATATGGCACCTGGAAGGAGGGCCTTCCCAGATCTTGTCCTTACACCTGGCCTAGTTCAAGGCATGATTGTATAGCGTTTTTAAGTGAGTGTCAAACCTGTTAGTGTCATACTTCCCCTCCCTCATGGAACAGGCGTTATATACATAATGAAAGTTAAAAAAAACGATGAATTCTGTGATGTCAGTAGCCTAGTCAAAGTAGAGTAGTCATGCAGAACAACATTATCTCATATCCACTTAGACCATAGGTTTTAAAGTATACCAAGCAGTTTAATGGTTTAAAATTTTTCCTTTGATAGACAAGTTATCACAAATGTGATTGAATGGTAGAAAATGCAGTTATTAGGATGATTTGTTATATTGTTACTGGATTTAATCAGCCTCAGCATTGTGGCAAATTCTACCAGGATGTTCCAAGAAAAGCTTGCAGCTAACAAATGGTTTAAACCAGGGTTTCTGAAATGTATTCTTTGGACTCTCCAGATATTTGAGAATTTTACTTTAACCCTAAACTGTCTGACCTTGATAATACATTCACTAATTAAATCAGGTGTGTCAGTTTAGTGTGAACATAAAAATGTAAAAGGACAGGGAAAACCAGACAAAAGTTTGGGAAACTGGTTTAAACCAATGGTGAATATTTATAACAAATTACACATATGTATATATAAATAACTATTTACAGAAAACATTTCTTACAAACAATGATTTTAAAGAGATAAGAAATAAAATCATGTTGAACAAAAATGAAAAATATCCTTCAATTGGAAAAATACAATAGTCAAGTAATATCCAATAACAGCTGACCTGAAATAAGATGAATTCATTAAATAAGATATGGGTGATTCCAGGTTTATGGACATAATTATAACTGCATGCAAAATCCCAATCTTGATGTTTCACCGAATGGACAAGTAAAATAAATAAACATTTTGATTTCTCTTTCTATATTACCTCTTGGGGAGAACTAAAAACATAAATTGAGTTTTGTCAAGGTGGAAAAATTAAGATATTAGAAGAATAATGGATTCCACATCAAACAGACAAGCTTTTTGGGAAAATGTAATATTCTAACAAAAATCATTCATCCTATAAGTCCTCTGTAAACATGTATTGCCGTTTCGAAGAAAAGGCTTCGCTGAACTTCAAAACTGTAATTCTGAAAATACTGCCATTTCCATTAATAGGTTTGAGACTGTAATTAATCCTATAATATTTTTTATACCCTTATTTATAAATTTCACAAACTCTGAAATAGACATAAAAAAATATCTGATTTCTAATTAGTTTTTTTTACAAAAGGTCAGCAGAAAGGAATGACTACATCTAAATACAGATGGCCAAAACCATAGCGGTTGAAGCCACCCTTACCAACCTTTTTGGTTCTGACCTTTAAAACAACTAAAAGTCAGTGACAGTGGATCGACCAGGCACATACTATTTACAAAGCATGTCAGATGTGTAGTCACATAGTGCTTTGAAAATCCATAAAGCATTATTTTTCACCGTTCTAATACTAACATGGGACCCATGCAGGGAAATTGATGCAGCAATGCTCTACTCCTGGACTTTGCAACAACGCCAAAAAGGTTGCTGCACTCTGACTTAATTGCAGTTGGCTATTAATATGTTTGGGGGTATATCAGAAAGTTGGACATTGCAACCATCAAGCCTGCTGGTGTCACCGTTTAGGCCTGGCACAGAAACACACTTTCGCAGTATTTCTTAATAGACGACAATAAGATTCTCACATTATGGATGTGGATTTTAAAATCTAGATCAATGTCTAGAATCACAACTAGGTTTTTAGCCAAGTGGGTTACATCTAGTGCCAGCAAAAGTGCCCTAATTTTCTCTACATGGGCCTTTGCATCAATAACCAGAACCTCAGATTTGTCTTTGTGACATTGCTATTCTGTACTAACACTCATTGGGTAGTTTATTCAGTACACCAACTTGTTCGTGAATGGATTATTCTTACAGACAGATTGTCACATGGTCATTGCTTGTTATAAAACCAGGCAGACTGGAATTCATGTATTTAATTACTATATTATTAAACATTAGAATGGGCAAAATTTGTGACAAAATAACTTTGAGCGTATTCCTCCTACATCTCAGAAACAGCCGTCCTTCAGGGAATTTCACTGCTGGTCACTCCTAGGAATTTAAAAAAATTCAACCGAATTAACAGGTGAGACCTCATTCTCTAGGCAAACAGGTTGGGGGCATTTTCTGAAGTCAACCGGCAGACAGTTCTGTCTGTGCTAGGTTTCTGCTTTTTTTCATTGCACATGTCTAGCAGCCAGTCTCTGGTTGACTTCTCCAGAGGCTGACCAGAGTGGTGTCATCTACAAACATAAGTAGAGAATGTGTGATAGCATGCATCCATGCAAAGCTGCACTGGTGAGGGATAAAGATAAGAAATGTCAGGGAGAGTTTGTCTTAAAGTAGTTCTAGGGTGACAGTGTTGAACACAGAGCCAAAGTCCACAAACAGTGTCCTTGCATACCTCTTTGTGTTGTCGAGGTGTTGGTGGAAAATGGCAAGAAATGTACAAACCTAACGGCAAATATTGACGCAACTACAACTGTGATGTGTAAAAGGGCATCTTGAAAACTAGTCGGTTCTTGTCGAAGATGGTCTATTGTAGCAGATGAGCACACCTGGATCCACTTAAAAACCAGAAGAAGCATCACCAGTGGTTGATCACCAACACTTGGACACCTGATGTGTTGGAAAATATAACCCAGTCAGCTAAATCCTGTTTCAGTTAATTTTGAGTGGCCTAGGCACTTCCAACCCAAAAGAGCATATTTGAGATGAGATGGAAAGGGCAGTTCTCAGCATGAATGTACTGTCATCCAATATGTAGCATAATGTCATCGCCTCAAAACGGACCAAAAGTCCCGTAGATTGTTTCCAATAAATTGCAGAGTCCATGCCCTGAAGAATTTAGGCTGTTGTTTAGGGAAAGGTACACAATACTCGATGGGTGTATATAAACTGGCCAATGAGTGTATAACAGTAATATATTCAACCGGGAGTTTTCTGGGCCAATATCTATTGGACACAGAAATATACAGCTGTGTTATCAGCACATCTGTGAAAATGAACATGTATTAACTACCTACCTCAATTCTTCCTGAGGCATGGTTACCTACGAACCAAATTGCTTTTGCTTTTGGGCATATAAGTCTGAAATCAGTTCAGTACTGAGCCTGAGGGGCCAGACCAATACTGTAGTCTTTCCGGGAAGATATCTGCAGTATGAAAAGCTCAAATTAAGTCCCGGAGTACAAAGACATAGGGGTTTTTAGCATTATTGTTAATCCTAAGGTCATTCACTAAATGTTGTAGGGAGTATTAGTTATTATTACATAGCTGAATATATCATGTACATGCTCAGTCCTTAGATGTAAAAAATGAATTACAAAATTTAAAAAAAGGAGGAAACAACCAAAGAGCTAAAACGGGTCCTCTGACTGGTGGTTGTCATTTCACACTTACCCAGAGGTCGTGCTCGGCATAATCGAACAGAAGCCACACCTTTCTGTCACTGTGAGACAGGAACACTTTCTGCAGGGCAATCACGTTGGGGTGTTTTAATTCTCTTAACAGCTGGAACACACAACAAGAGATGGCGTGAGTCTCCAACAGCAAAAAAACATCTCCTTCAATGCACTTTACTAACACTTAAAATAATGGCATTCAGTTCAGTGTATTTCGTAAATGTTTTGTTTGACTGTGTTTCGTTTTCTTCAGGACCTAAGTTATTTTCCTAGCTCTGCTGGTGCACCCTTTAAACATTCAACTGGTTTGTACTTCATCAAGCGTCACAGTAATCTTCAATCATTTCTTAATCCGCTATTCTCTGTGCTTTACATTCAAACATATTTTAAACAATGTAAGAAGGTAACGCACCAGTTGGACAAAGGGAAATGACACCAAAAAAAAATATATGAAACTGATTAGAAACTCCTGAGGGATTTCTAAACAGCGCCACTCTATTATTCAGATAAGGCGGGAAACTGTTGTTGTGAGCCCTCCATCTTACACTAGTACTCTGCACTAGCAGACAGCTGAACCATGTAGCTATGCGGCTAACTGAGCCCAGAGCGCTGTGTGCCTGGATCCATTACATAAGAGGGACGGGCCCCACGTGTGTAAAGTGCTCCCATCTCTGCAGTGAAACACAGTGTGCTATACCAACGGACCCAAAGCAGATGTTCCATCCTTATTTGGGGCAGGCATCACACAACCCCTTTCCAGCCGTGGCATGGAGACTGCAGTCTGCTGTCACTGCACTGTGCTGACATCATAATCAGAAACATCACCGGTGTGATACTGAGCAGCGAGACCAAGAGTCTGGCTTGGGGTGGGGCTTCCTGAATCATGTAAACGTGGGATTGCCGGTTTCTTTCAGTTTTATTGTGTTGGCCAAGGAGAAATAATGCGTGCGAGTCCGGAGTTCGGCCCTAACAAACCGCCCTGCGTGGGCAGGGCTTGGAGAAAACAAAGATGGCCATAGCCTTTGGAGGCACACGTACACCTATTTTCACATCTTTTCTAACGAAGATTCAATGTGTAGCCACCAGCCATAGAGCAACCCATCCAGCAGTCCCTGTGTTTTAATGACCCCGACTTGCTCCTGTGCAACCGAACAAATCAGCATAAACCCACGGCCATTTTAGTTAGAAGACTTCTGATTTTAAATTGCATAACTTAGAGAAATGTGTTGTTTCAATACTGCACTAAGATAGACATTATAGTCACTAATCACTAAGAATTATGTATTACTGCACTAAAACAGATATTATAGTCCTAGGCACTAAGTCCTAGACACCAAGTATTACCGCAATAAGATTGACAATACACATTATCTTCTCACCCGACTATTTCTTCTCATGGTCACATTCCTCAAGCTTGTTTAGTCAACAGAGGCCCTCACAGGCAACCAAATCCATAATCAATGGAGCCCTCTAGATAGACGACCATCTCAATCGGAGGGTGGGGGGGGGGTATAATGGTCTGTAATTCAGCTGTCCGGAGAATGAATTATTCACCCACAGTGCTAACAGGATTACTCTGTGTCACCTGACCTGAAATCCCGTGGAAAAATACCACCGTGAGTATACCTACCCGCAAAGCCTTTGCCAGGAATCCTGAGATCCCCGAAAAGATATATGCCTGGGCCCGCTCACTTATAGACAGCACTGGTATTATTACGATCAGTGGGCCCTGCCAAGTCAATCAAACCCACCTTTCCCCACGTTAGCTACAGCCCTGACTACACTAAACATGCAGCCAGGGCGTTGGCTGGAGCTAGGACAGGGTTAGCTATAATTTCAGAGACTGTAATATATCACATACGTGCGTGCGTGCGTGCACACACACACACACACACACATCTAGTGCATTTACTTGTAAGGTGTGTCTGTGCATTTAATACGTAGGTCTCTAAAATTACAGCCAACTATGCCCGAGCTATAACCAACTATTTGGGCCACACAAGGTAATACCGAATAGCCCCATCTGGACATTTCAAGCTAACTGTGTAATACGCTTATGTTCTAATTTTGTTATACATCTGCAGGATGGGAAAATGAGGAGGGGGGAAATGATGTCTTTCTTTTGAAAGATTTGTTCAAGACTTTGTTTCTTAGACACCAACTTTGTTTATGGACAGATGAACAGAACAAGGAAAGACTGATCGCGATGAAATAGCAGCGGTCCAGAATCACACTGTAACTCTAACATTTTGTCATTTTATTTCTATTCAAAATGTTAGTCTATCAGCGTAAGCTTTCACCCACAGCGACTTAACAGGAAAAATAAGGGTGAAGTGCCTTGCTCATAGGCACAACAGACACTATTGTTTGCTTTTTAGTCTCCAGTACTGGAACCAGACACCTTTCATTTACTAGCTCAACGCTCTAACCTATGCCCCCCCCCCCCCAACCCCCCCCAGACCTAGACTAACCCAGGCCACAGGAAGGGGGTTATTGAGTAGGATAGTGTTTAATCACAGACTAATCCCAGGGCTATGGCGTGGCATTGTGCTAATGAGCCGTGGGCTTACAGGCGTACTACAGACTGACCACCAACCACAGACGCCGGCAACGCTGACTGTACCCCCCCCCCCCCACCCCAGGGCAACCTCTGTCTGTCAGTTCCTTAGATCCTTTATGGGGACATCACCTCAGTCAAACCTCACGGCTGTAATCTGATGCCCTTAATCCTCTCTCTGGGACATACTGTATGAAGCAAAATGGCAGCCATCCCAGGGGAAACTGTACAAAACAGTGAACAAATACATTTCTGACTGAGGAGCCTCTTGGTCAGCCTCTTAGCCATCTTTGTTTGGGTTTTTAGGACTGATTGTGGTTTTCTGCTCCCCATAAAACAGTGTATCAATTAACAACTGTTGCATTTATGATGCTAATGAGTTAGAGGCATCGAACATAGAAGTAACATCTAACCAATATCTGCTAATGTGCTATGTTATACACATTTCCTTTTTCAGACATATTCAGAAAAAGACAAAAGGTAGGGTAAAGAAAGAAAATACAAATTGATTTAAAAAAAAATATGTAAACACAGTGCACAGATACCTAACTGAGAATTTGTGGTAAGAGTATATGAACAGGCCTCGTCACTGAACTATTCTGGGAGAACGTCTTTCAACAACTTCACATGGAATCAGATTTGGGTAATAAAGGGTATTTAAGACCTGGATCTGGCTTATATCTATTCTGGAGAATTGAACGAGTAACAATTTAATCTGTTTCTGTGGACATAAATGCCTTGTTAGACACTCCCACATTATACCATATTGTCACATGTACAATGTCTATGTTGGTTTTGTACTACATTCAACAAACTAGAGACTTAAAAGAAATCACAAAAGCATCTCTTGGCAAAGAGTGGGTAGACAGTGAGGAAGAGTGACCAATAGAAAACAGTTTCTACTTGAGTTGGGCCAGGAGAGGACTGGGTCCAAAACGGCACCCCTGTGAGGCCTGGGTCAAAAGAAACATCAGGGATATGTGCCATTTGGGATCCAGCCCAGGACCGGCTAACAAGCTGTAGTCCTGCATGAGGCTAGAGCATACTGGACCTATAAATCCGGAGCAGGCAGACTACTGTGTGTCCGGGACAGAGAACCAAAACAGGTCCAAGTGAAACAATGTGGCTCTGTGTGTGGAGACACGCCACGCCAAGCTGTTCCCCGAGACTGGACAAAGTCTCAAGTCTCAAAGGCAGGCAAGCACTCCGCGTTTTCGGCTCAGCTACCGCCAGCTGCGTGTTCTTGTTATTCCGTTGGGCCAATAACCTCCCGCCTCGGCTAGAAGCTCGTCTCGTTCCGGGGAACATGGTCTGTGGCTCCGGGGAAGATTAGTGTAACTGTATATTCACCGCAGATCATCCTAAACACTTCCTAGAAGAACCATTTTCATGGTCTGTGTGTCATTAGCTGAAGTGCAGGACAATCCAGTTGAAATCCCCAATGCTTTTTATATCATCATTAGGCTCGCCTCTCCCTATGACTTTATTAACTTCTGAAATAAAAGTCAAATGTAAATCTAACAACAGTACTAAAGATACCGCCGGAGCACACCGACTGTTATTTCATCCAGGGCAGCCGAGCACGGGGCCTGTCAACCCACTCCCTCAGCAAACACAACCAAAATATGGTCATGTTTACACAGTGATCAGAATCATGGGAGAGGATAGCGGACATCGGCTGGCTGACAAAGTTAATAGCCAAACAGTTCCAGATCAAGCAGAGGCTGGTCCCAGAGAGAATGCACTGGACGACCAAAGGATTCACAGAATATTCCCGGATAAGGTGTCTCAGCGTGGGCATCTGTTTTCCCTCTGTCCCATTTGGCAGTGTGACGTTAAAACAATGTGTAGCCTTTCACAATGTGGACTTATCTTAGAGATACACAATTCATGCTGAGTGAAAAACCCCCTGAGAGTGCCTTTTTTTCCACGACATAAATAAGATGCATGGGCAATCTTTCATTCGTCACTCGGTCAATTCCTTCTGGCGCTTGCACGTGTTTTCGTGGAACAAAATACATGTTTGTGCAAATCCCTGTGGTCATTGTTCGGTCTGAAGGACTTTTACCCAGGTCCCGTTAATTGTACTTAAACAATAGGAAGAATGGGTCTTGTTTCAGAGGAAACACTACACAATGTTTCAAACTCTGAGGCGCTAGGGTCAATCTAAACTGAACCAACAAGCCCACACCTGTTTATTTCAAAATTGACCCTCAAAATAGATTTGGAGAAATTGATGCCAGAATTGCACAATCCTGTCGTTTGTTGTTGCATTGCCAAGTCACAGCTCAGATTTTCTGCATGAGTCACAGACCAAAAAAGCTGTGGTACAACCAGTAAGAAGTACTGGCAAACCTCAGACCAAGCCATAGTAGTAATATTCCATTTATAAGTAGGCCTATAACAAAACCCCAAAAGAGAAAACAGAAGACAACATCCAAAGATCTGCAATAAAGCTCTACAACTGTATCTCATACAAGATGAGAAGCTAAAAAGTTATTAAAGAAACCGCATTGACCACACAGACACAGAGTACCCCAGTAACTGACCTCAGTACATGAGTATTCTTTCATAAAGGATGTTTCAAAATATGCTGAAGCCTTCATTTAATATAGGCCTCCACAGCACATTTAACATCCCGAGTATGTAGCCTGTGTAATCTAAAAGGTTGTGTCAAAGGCGTTCAAGGTGTGAGCAAGGTAAAATTCAAATCCCAGCTAATCGCTCCAGACTACATTATGCAAAGAGCTGCTTTAAGCTGTGTTTTAACTGCCAGCTCAGAAGCAGCACATAGACTGGTGGTTTAACAAGGATCCTTTGATATACAGGACCCTGCTTAATCCAGTACAATTAATAGGCCTGCACATCTAGAAAGTCCCAAACCATTAGTACCACTGATAAGAATGAGGGAAGACCAATACAATAATACAAACATTCAGCTATATGGTCTGCTCAAAAAATAAGAATATATTGATTTATATTAATACAATTGCTCAGTAAATAATATTTGGGGATGTCTTTTTTTAGATAGGGCTCAAATGTATTGGCACCTGTTTTTCTCTTTTCTTGAGGCAAGTGGACAGTCACTTGCTTTACTCAGTTTTATTGTTTTTTTGAACAGGTTTTATTGACATTATGACTCAGAGGGAGACAGGTGAGTGGAGACAGAGGCGAAGGCTGGGAGCAGTTATTGAACATTGGTTGTTGGTGCGGGAGCCAAATATGTGCATGGAGCCTGGAGTTTTACCACTGGACTCACAGCCCCCACACAGGAACATGGAACCCCAGAAAACAGAGGTTACCTTTTCCAAAAAAAAAACACCTCAATCAGATTGAAGAACACATTGGGCTCACATGCTCTACCCCTTGATCAGAGATTCTGGTTCATGATGTAAAATTGTCATTTATTGTCCTCATACACATTTCACACGATTAGCTATCCTTTTTTTTTTTTTTTTACATGACACATGAAATTATTGTTTCACTGTAGAGATCTGCCTACTCAACATTTGGAAGCATGATAACTAGCAATATTGTCAACATTTTTAAGGGGAGATTTAAAGATTCAATGAATCTGGTTTCATGTAGCAGTGGGAGACATTTTTCACAGAAAGAACATGATATCCAAAAGCTTGAGTCAATTTGTTAATTTGAATGACTGCTCAATTTCAAAAAGGTACAATACATTTTGCTCTGAAACTGAATTGATACTAATGATTTTTCCCCACATTCTGAAGGGGACAGACCAGCATGGAAAAAGCTTAAAACAACCTCAAGCCATCTGAATGCACAAAACCAATAACACATGGCAGCAAAACTCTCAGTCAGTTGTGAATATGCCGAACATTAAACTCTTTGCAAAAATAAATGGGGGGGGGGGGGGGTCGAGCTGGTGGTGAGACAAAGAGCCTATTGTTCTGTTTAAGCAAAGCTGGTCTGAGAGACTTTGAGCAAAATCCATTTCTGGTACCTCTAAACTTCAACAGGCACTACTCAAGGTGCTTTAGTGTGATGATGGACCCTCCTGTTCAGGGTTGCAAACCTACCAGTAATTTACCAAAGTTACCCGAATATTCTGTAAACCTGGTAATTAACAGGAATCTATGGAAATGCACATTCTTTTTGAAATACATTTCTGTTTAGTATTGATATACAGTATTATTTGTATAAATCAGTCTAACATATATTGACATAGTAAAATAAGAATGTGCAAAAATATATTTGATTCATTTTTAGGTCAATATTGATAACACATGAAAATAAGTGTGAACATATATTTAATGGTAAAACCAACATATTTGATAAGTTGATAGTTAACATTTACAATGTTTATATCTGTCATTCTTCATTTTATTTTAGCATCTCTTTACCTGATAATTGTAAGTAATTTAAAAATGTAGATTCTTATGTCTTTGTATTGTATTTGTATATGAAAGTTTTGTATATATATATATATATATATATATTTTTATGTTTTCTGTGGACCCCAGGAAGTAGGTCCTGCTTTTGATAGTCGTTAATGAGGATCCTACAAAATCTTACACAGGGCAAGAGTTAATGGGAATCCAAAAATCCTACAGAGCACCAAAGACTAGATGAAAAGGCCCCAAGATTGCGCTGGCCCTCCCATACACTGACCCTCCCATACACTGGCCCTCCCATACACTGGCCCCTTCCATACACTGGCCCCTTCCATACACTGGCCCCTTCCATACACTGGCCCCTTCCATACACTGGCCCCTTCCATACACTGGCCCCTTCCATACACTGGCCCCTTCCATACACTGGTGCTTCCATTCCCTCTTCATTCCCTGGCCCTTTAGGGCTGAGGTCCAACTTCTTACTAGACCCATCCGGATGCATTCTTTGAGAATATCAATGTCCAGGGGTAATTGAAAGTGTGAGATTAGATAGTATAACAATGTAATGACCAAGTTTAGCCTATCTGGAACAATGTTTTTGATACACAGCCACTGCTCGACAATAACCAAATCTTTCCTAACATGAAAAGTATTGTTTAATATTAGGCAGCCAAACAATAACATACACCTATATACAATGACAGTGTTTCGCCAACCATCACCCACTGAGTATGTTTGACTGTACTGTGTGAATGACAAGGCAGATTTGTCACCATAATATCTACTGTAACAACCGTACAAAACATGCATGAATCATACAGAAACATTACATAACATGGTCAGTTTCCCTGTGTGACTCTTAACCGCTGATCCACACCGATAACTAGATGAATGGCATAGATGCAGCTTGAGCTGACACCAAACAGCACAAATAAACACAATATTGCTTTCCGGGTCCTATTAGCTAGAAGAAAAAGGATATGCCTTGCCATTTTTAGATAAGGCAAAGCAACTGTACACTTGCTCTGATAGTAAACAAGTGTAATGCGTGTTCTTGGACTGCGTCTACTTAACACTGGGTTAGGAATAACCTATAGAGCAAGTGAAAAATGCTAAGTGAGAGCTTAATGTAAGCAAAGAGGAAGAGGAGCTGAGTGAATGGCCTCTTCAAGAAGGCCCTCGCAGGATGGTATTGATCTAGACATCAGAAGCCTGACCAGGATATAGTAGTTGTGTACTGTGTAGATGGGCAGAACTACATTGTACTCCTACAGGTGTATAACTCCAAGGACTTGGGCACTGGGATCTTGTCTACATGCCAGTGGCAATACATATCTTGCTTAGGCCTCCAGAACACTGTTCTGCACTGGACCTACTATGACCCTGGGAGCACGTTGGTGCAGGAACACGCCACAGCTAAAGGCTGCGTCCAAGGATCTGGCATTGTGTCGTGCCTAAGAACAACAATCATCTGTGGTAAAATGGCCACAAATAGATTTATAGTACCTATAAGGCATGTGGTATGGGGGCTTATGGTATGTTGACAGTACTCTGCAACATGTCGTGCCTAAGAACAGCTCATAGCTGTGGTATATTGATTATATACCACACTCCCTTGTGGGTTAATGCTTAAATATAGCACTCACAAGGCGCAGTGACTGCGTGTGATTGCACGGGGGTGGGGGGGAATTCATGGGTGGGGCATAAGGAGGAAAGAAAACAACATTGAGGGGATCCAGAAAAAAAACAGCACTTTAAGCAGTCTTACAGCGATTTCCCTGCAAGCAGACATCGATATTCCAGTGCCTTCAATTTGTTTCAGTGCATACTCCTTCTCATCTATCCTGCAGAGAAACAGACAGGGAGAAAAAAACAAAACATTTATTGGGCTATGTACTGTAGCACACTGTGAAATTGCATGTCATTAAGCATCATAGATAGTTAGGGCATAGGTTATTGAGGATTGTGTGTTTATGAGCCAGAGGAAGGAAGTAAGGTGATATGATAATGATAGAGTTGGACTGCCCGTCCTCAACTGGATGTTATGGCACAGCAGAATCCCTACCATTAGTGATATCTATCGCCTTGCTACAGACAGCTATTCCCTCACCACAGGAGTGGTCTGTTGTTGAGTGCAGCCTTTCCCTGGAGGCCACCCTCTTCCCCCACATGCTCCGGCTTTAACCATAGCCTACACACCAAGCCGGTTAGTGTTCCTTCTCGTAACAAACTCTACATGATGCAGTCTCAGGAATTCTGATGGCATTCCGGTGTCCTTGCGAGAACGTCCCGGTGTTGGAAAAGGGCCTTGAAAAGGCGCAAGACGTATCGTGTCTCGTGTACAACAGAATACAATACAGGGAACTGAAGAATATCTAACATAAGCAGAATCTGCCTTACAGGGGAATATAACCCAGGTATTTCAGAGAATAGTTTTGAGCCTACAAGCATGTGTATCCTAGCAGAAAATGGTTTAGGTTTCTTTTTTTTAAAGGTCGATAATTAAGAACAAGATACATTTTGCACCAGAATACAGATATTTTTACTAAAAAACCCTTGCCATACATATTTTGAAAGCTGTCCAGTCAGAACAATGCTAACGCGCAGCCACAGGGCACGGTCTGTTTATTTTATACATTTTTTGTAGCACCAATTAAACTGACTACTGCAGTCAAGATTCGAGACTGGACTGTGCCGCTAGCTGGTAAGCTCCACGGGTGCTGAGAATTCACCAGCGTCGCCTGGGGAGGCGGGAGGCACGTCAGGAGGTATTTCCTGGTGTCATCTAATTCAAACTTGCTCGTTCTAGATTGTGTTCAGGTGTAGTAATTGGTAGTAAATGGTACCCTATAGTCGTTGTGGCATGGTGAAATGCCCCTTTAATGTTTTCAATGAAAGCCCAGGGGACTTTATATTATGGATAACATATGCGCATGAAATATGTCATCAATGGTTGTTATCATTAAAATTACCACAAAAATCAATGTATGAATTCTGCTGTGTGTATATGTTGTTACTTAGCGGTAAAATTATTCATTGTGGTACACTGTCTTAATTCTACCTTTATTGTACCCATAAAAGGAAACCTGTTTATTAATAATTTACTAATTACACTTTCTGGCTATGGATACAGAGGACTTCATCAACACGCCAGAGCATAAATTCACTGGACTTGATGGGATGGGAGTTAAGCTCATATTTGTTTTGCCGAATTCTGCTTTGCCACTGAAAGCAACAGACACTGACAGTTGAATGACTGTACTGGTATGCTGATTATTGTTGTTAGAAATAATATGAATGATAATAATGGCTCCTAATAAGGTTATTCTGTAAGAAGTTATTGGTGTTCCACCAGTTAAAATTTTAAGAACCACTCGATTTGGACTATAACATTTATTAAATCGTACACATTCATCCTTGTGATATTATGTCAATATGCCTGTACATAACTAATATAGTAAGTGGCCTGCGTTCCTATGAACAGTCTGTGTCAAATAATAAACATCATCACACTGTTGTTTTGGGGGAGGACCGTTGTGAGTTGGTGATTGCGTACATAAAAACAAAATCACAGACACGGCGGCATTGCTCAGGGTGGTTAAAATATATTCTCTGTCCATCGTGCAAAGAGATATAATGTTGATTTGGCATTCTGCAATCAATTTATTGAGTAAACAATAACGTTTTGATCATCTTACCCGTCTTTTCGCTTAGCTTTATAAACGTGCCCGTAGGTGCCTCGACCCACTTTGCAACCTTCATATTCGAACAGATCTTCTACCTTCTCTCGTTCAGCCGCAAGCTTTGTTTTGAAGTCGTAATCCATTTTAACCCATAAATATTTCTTAATTTACAATAAAATAAAAAATTAATTATTACATGCATTAATTAAATAATCTGGTCGTTTTATTCCCCCACCATTTCCTTGTTTGGGATATTGGTCTGCTCCGCTTAATGTTCACTGGCTCGTTGACGTTTCTAATTGGCAAGCAAAGGTTCCTGGGGATGGTAGTTTACAAAAATACCGGCTTAACGCATCAATATTGAACTAAAAACTACAATCTACATTTCGCGCTGCATTTACGGGACTTGCGTTGTCATGAACGCTCTCAAAAAATGCGGGATCTTTCACATCATTTCATGTTTTAATTTATGCACAATTCAAACTAAAAATGTTCACCATATTAAAGTTGAATCCAACATTTGAAGGTCTTCATTATGATTTCCAATATAAATAATGAAGTGAGGTGTTTATCAAATAGCCTGAAATGGAGGATAAACTGTTAGATCATCCCTCATGTGACATATGTTTAGCCATGTGCGTAAACGTTAGAGCAAATCTGTATACAATCATCTGTTGAAAAATATGCATTAGGCTATCGTATTAGCCCAAACTTTTAAATTATGCATATAACTATTTTTTTAGAACAGAAATAAAACTAGCGTAGATACCTTTACCTGGATGCGAGTGAATCCTTCTATATCAGTTTTTTACTCTTATATTGGCCAACAAAATCATCGAGATTGGCAAAGAGGGAGTTCAATTAAGATGTCTCGGGTTGAACCGGCAATTATGCGTCAAGCGAGGAGGGAAGAGCGGCCGTCTCAATTTGAAGCATAATCTGTGTCGCTCGTTCATGTTGTAAATAGGTAACCATAGCACATCGTCCACAAACAGTAAAATAGGTATTTATATTCTTTAACTAATTTTAGTTTGAAAAATTAATATATAAAAAAAATAACAAATCACATTTGCATAGATGGACACAGAATCCTAATCACATTACTCCACGTGCTAATTACGTCACGTTTGTTTTGAGCGGAATTTCCACCTGGAAGACGATCCTGTAGGAGCCCTTATTCCAAAACGAATGTACCGGACTAGAAAAAAACACTCGCCTATAGGTCCTGCTGGGCCGATAATAAAACTCCCGCCGAGAGTGTAGACGACGAGAGGTTTGTCACCGTTCGTCACACGGACAGTTACAACGACCAATCACCAGTTCATAATCAAGACAACCCAATGCAATTCGCCTAACTTGTGGGTAACGTTTTACGCTGGGTGAATAAAACCACTGCGCAGCCCTCATTTTTGGGCTCTACACAGTATGGCCGGCGATATTAGCTAGCACACGCTCTACAGTATTCTCTGTAAAAGGGAAGACGGTTAAACCAAGAAATTACACCTGGATTGCTAAAGGACTGTACTTAATAAATTATAACGATCAAGCAAGGACTAATTAAGTTAACATAACCAACGTATAATTTCTGTTGTTGGTGTTTGTTGTCTCACGATGGAAGAGAACGGTGCACACTTCTTCGAGGGAACAGAGAAACTGTTGGAGGTGTGGTTCTCCCGGCAAGACGAGACCAAAGGAACGGGGGACCTCCGTACCATCCCAAGGTTTGTGAAGTGAGAAGATGGCTAGTTACATCCTAGTCGAACTACATGACTTGGTTAACTAATGGTAGCTAGCTACGCTGCAAGCTAGCCACTGTACTGAAGACATCCGTGTCTTGTATCTGAAGAAGACTGGATGGAGATTCAACCAGCAACACGCGCTATAAACGTTGTCATTTTAACCCGGCTTGCTTTTAATTATTATTCTTGTATTGACACAGAGACACGAGTTCTGTTAACTCGTGAAACACATTTTACTGACCTGTCATGATTTGGTGACTTAACAGCCAGCTAGCTAAAATGCGCTAACATCGTCGTCACTCCTAATGAATGGCCCACCATCCCCCACTCTACCACTCTGCTGGCTTGGCACTTGCTAGCTACTGTAGCTAGCAAGCTAGCTTGCGATCACGGGAGCTGTCCGAGTCGTTCGTTGTTCATTCATCGGTTAGGTTTAGCCAAGATCAAATTTCACCTGTCTGTTACTGGGTTGCTAGCAGTGTTAGCTAACTAGAGAATTGTTCCCCTATACAGTAAACTGCCATTCTCCATGGTAACAGGAATTATCCTTAATGGTTCTGAAACATAAATAATCCCCTTATTTCCATGTAATTTTTCCAATATCTGTGTTTAATATTAATTTAGCAAGTCATTTTGTCAGTGAGAAGGATCAGGATATGGGTAGTTTGACTGCGCGGTTTTTTCGCATGCTGCGCATGCATTGATCGACATGTTTATGGTGAAATCAACATGTTGTCTATTTCATTGTTTAGTATGGTGTTATGTAATTTTGTATATTTAACCAACTAGGTAGTTATACGTATAACTCAACTTCCGTGGAGTTGTAAGTGTCGAGTAATTTTCCATTTCATTTGTTCTCCTGCGTCACGCATGTGGGCCATAGCATGTGGTAGTGCGGTGTGGCCTCTATTGGCTATCTTTTTCTCTGATATGCCGCATTGGCGATCATGGTCTCTCACTAAAGATTTACAACATCTGCAGTGCAGAATAATCTACCGTCATTAATCAATAGGCAAAGAATAACAACCATTACATCTGATCTGTGAGTTGATTTCGAACTTGTTCCCTTAAAAGCAAGTGTAACTTCACTAACCTGGATCAGTCAAGTGTAACTTATTCAACTGGGAGCAATTAGTCAATACATGAATGAACAGTACTTTAAACTAACATTGCCTGGAATATATATATATATTTTTTTCAATGGACTGGAATTTTACCTTTTTGGATGTGACCGTATTATTGTTTTATGGTCATTAAGACACCAGGAAGGGTATGCTCAATGTGCTGGCTAATGGGGAACCTAATAAATACTAAACAATAATGAAACTCAATGTCTCTTTGGGATGCAGGAAACTGCTATTATGATATTGTTCATTTGACCATTTTCTGCGTTTGCATGCTAGTCGAAACTTCTATTTCCTAGTTATGTTGGAAACGTCTGCTTCATTTGCATGTTTGGAACAGTTATTTAACTAATATGATTACTGTTATGATATGATTTGTTGGATATGCTTAACATTGAGAATATGGACAGAGAAGTGAAATTCTGTATTAATACAGTTGTCAAGGATTAGTCATCTTTTGGTTGGAAAGTTATTTTAGGAAATGTTGTGAAGTCAGCACCTCGTACAAAGTCTTGCACCAACCATTTCCATCTCTACATGGGGATATTCTGTTCTTAAAACAAAATTCCTTTACTCTTCCTTAAGCCTACTCCCACCCATGCCTCTAGTTAAAGGGTTGATTAAGAACTTCTCAACATTTCGTCTCAGGCGACTTTGTTAAACCCGCAGGTGATTGTGGAATATTTCCAGAGACATGTACTTGGGACCTTTACCGTCTGTCCTCAGCTCTTTTTGACATGAAAAACTGGTTGAGTCTGCTGGTTTTTGGGGGTCCCTACCATTAACACGTTTTTCTGAAATGTCCACCACTCATTCCTCATCTAAACGTTGTTGTAGCTTGATAAGGTAAGTCGGAATGAAAGTGCATCTGAATATTTTTACTTTGGGTCTTATATTGGCCAACACATGGGCCCGTTTTCTGTTTGAGCTACTACTGTTTTTGCATAGTTAACCGTATTCGTTAAAAGGCCAATTTATGTAAAAAGTTGAGGATTGGGCTGCTGTTACGTAATTAGTGTTGGAACCCCATGATCAGAGCTGGGTTCGGAAAGTTGTGGCCTCAGGAATGAATGACGGCGGTATTAATTTACCGCCAGAGATTTATCAGCTCACAGGCAGTTAGTGGATCAAGGGGTCTGGGTGCCTGCCAATGTCCAAATAAGTCTACAAGGGCATCCGATTCACAAATCGTCAGTTCACACACTCACCTCGGTCTCTATGCTACAGACTTTCTTTAAGTAGTGGCTTAATCTAAGCTGATTGTCCTTGGGCTATTGAACAAGTAATTTTTTTTGTGTTATGGACATCATTCCCCTGAACGGTGAACGTCAGACCTGTCACTACTTGCAAGGTTCACTTTTATTTGGCACGACGGGTTTGGTTTTAACGCAAACATTGTTTGACAAATATTTAGCTTCAGACTTGCCTTGTATCTCAGTCTGAAATGTCTATGGTGATTTTATTTGGTGACATTTCCGTCCTGGCTTTTCCTTAATTCATACGTGGCTGGGAAAGTTGTCACTTTGTAACCTGCACTAGCTGGGCTTTGTGTCCATTTTGTGCTGTCATGTGAGGGGCTGGGGTCCTACGTTGACAGCCCTTGGTGTCGGCCAGTATGAGACTGGACTGGAATGTGTTACTGCATTTAAAAAATATTTGACCACCTGAAAGCAGTCCTGGTCATGTGAATTATCATTCAGTCTTTTGTCCGGGTCTTGCTCAACAGGATGTGATGGTAACTAATGTCGTGACGGGCGTGGCCTGAAATTGATGTGACTGATGGATGAGTTAAGCCTCTCTTAAAACCCCTGACATCTGTAGACTCCCAGTACATTTGACTGCAAAAGCTGCAGCTGAGTGGGTTGTTGGCCACTGATTTTTCTTTTGTCGAACGGTTTGATGATCCTGTCTTTTGTGGTTTATCATAGTCAACTCTATTCCCAAAAATGGACAAAGCTGTGCCCTGGAATGAGTATGGTCCCACCCTGCTGGTGACTCCACGCCCATGGATCATCTATAACAGTCTAAGCACACGTTCCTGTTCAAATGTCACAACGGCAAAGGTTTTTGAAGTCCAGCATGACAACCAAAGGTACCGTCCATTCATTCGTGCGGACTCCAACGGTCTCGCCGAGTTGCGCAACGCACCTAGCAAATTCCCCATTGAGTGCCGTGCTCTTCAGTCACTACCAGACTGCTCTACCGTGGTGCACACCACAGGCATGCATGCGTGCACACTCAGTGGAACTGCCTTCGCTCTGGGGTTGTAGTGTGTCTAGGACACGGTTTCCACTCCGCAGCTGCCCTTGTTCGCTGAATACAGGAGGGAAGAGCGGTAGAGTAGGCAGCTGCTGTATTTCTATTGGAGCACTGAGCCAGTTTAGTTTCATTTTCTGAGCCTGCTTGCTGAATGAATGGGGCAAGGCCCTGGACCCGGGTCAAAACCAAACCATGAGAAGTACTGGTTTTGACTGCGACTTCTCCTACTGCTACATTCCTCATATAAGGTGGAAAAGTCAGTTGGTTAGGCCTCGTTCTAAAGCCAGGTGTACTTTGTTTGAGAGCCTTGGTTGCTTTCGGCAAATATCTTTCCTGGTTGATTTCAGTGAACAGGCACCTGAGAACTGCCATGCCTGGAATTGTGACGTGCTCTGCCTTGATGTGAAATCATAATTTGGTGTCTGCTAGCATAAACGATAATCCCAGCTCTGACATTTCTTTAAATATTTTATATATTTATTAAATTGTGTTGCTCCTTTTTGTCTTTCAGGTTTGAGTGGGACAAACTTCTGGAGAATGTGCACTGTTTGATCATAAGTGTGACAAAGACTGACAAGCAGGAAGCTTATATACTCAGGTGAGTGGCCACCAAGTTCTGTTTAACTGTCACCTTAGTGAGCCTCTTCCTAAATTAGACTGCGGGGACTTGATTGGGTCATCTGTAATCTTTGCCAGTGGCTGCCAGGAATCAGGAAACTGTTCTCTCCCCCAAGATGAGAATACCAACTGAACAGATTGCATTGAGATCTCCGGCTCTATTCTGAAGGGCATTATGACCTGGGTCCTATGGGCCCAGATGATTCCTTGCAGCCCACACAACCACACCAGGCACCCATTGATTCCTAGAAATCCAAATTAGCAATCTGATTTGGAATTACGCCAAGGGTAGATTTCTATGTAACGAGCGTGACATTTGGGTCACATCCGGATTTCTGGGGAAAAGTACACATCTGATCTGGTGTGTTTCTTCTGGGCCTTCTGAGGTGGCTTAAAGAGGCAGTGTGTACTTTTCTGTGTGCTGAGGCCCATTTTGTAATCCTCTGGGAACAAGTGCAGATCATCATAACTGTGAGTGGGTATACACCGATCTGAACATTCTTGGTTGATAGCTGATGACCAATACTGTTGCTTTGTCATTTATGTACTATTGTGCCCTGGTCTAAATTGTATTAAATGTCACAAAATGTAGAGCCATTAGCCAATAATTAAATTGTTGCCTATAACCGGCCGATATAGGTTGCTGGCTGATAGAGCGGTGCCTCCCAGTGGGAGATGGGGAGGTTCTACTGGTTCTGGGATGACAGGCCTTGGACGCAGCTGACGAGTCTCATTCAGTGTTGATTCACGAGAGGTCTGCGCGTTTATGGTTCTCTGCTTAACAGCCCCAAATGGACAAACACTGGTGTCGTTTGCCTACTTGTCTCATTGCGCACTTCTTTCTCAGTTACTGTTCTGCCGGCAACTAGTTGTTCCGTAATAGAGAAGGTCATCCTGTCCTCTGCTTTGGGAATAGCCTGTGAGTACGGGCGCTGGAGCCATATCAGTTTCTAATAATAATAACCCAGATATGTTTAATCAGGGAGTCTAATCTTGTGGCCCTGAAAGCTAGACAGGCCTGCTGCGGTACACAATGAGACTGGTCTCTTGACAACCCCATTACCGTACGGGGCCTGTGCTCTGCTTGGAATCCAGGCTCAGACTGAGTTGATCTGTTTATAGCATTTGCTGATTAGTTGTTCCCTCTATAGAATCCATCCATGACCATGGCTGGTGTCTGCCACGTCATGGAGTCTTAACGCAGGCTCTCCTCGTGAACGCTGTCGTGGCTTCGGAATATCTAAGAACATGTGTGCGTGTGTAGGTACATATGCGTATAATATGTGCATATACACACACGCCCGCGCGCGCGCAGCATTAACATTGCTGTTCTCCTCCTGTCTCTTTCTTTCCAGTGAGAGTAGCATGTTTGTCTCCAAGAGACGTTTCATTTTGAAGACCTGTGGAACCACCCTCTTACTGCAAGCACTGGTGCCCCTGCTGGAACTGGCCCGAGAGTACTGCGGTTTTGATGCCATCGAGGTCAGTGTCACTTAACGTGGATAGCCACTTGTGCGCGGCCGAGGTTTCCATGTGTAATGCGTCGGAACGTAGTTGTGCGGCTTATATAACGTTTTGTTTCGTGATGCCGTCTTCTGGTTGCGGTGAGGTACCGTCGAAAGGAGGGGTCAGAGGTTCTAACGCCATCTCGTCACTGTCCGCAGAATTTCTTCTATTCTCGCAAGAACTTCATGAAACCCACCCACCAGGAGTTCCCCCATCGGAACTTCCAGGAGGAAGTGGAGTTTCTCAGCCAGATTTTCCCGAGTATGTATTTCTGTACATTCAATTCATGCCCTGTCACGGTCCGGAGTTCAGGTTTTCCACGGAGGGCTGAGTCTATTCTGTATTAGACTATTCTGCATTCAGGGGTCATTTCTTGAGATACTGTACTGTGTAAGATTGTTTATTCAAATGATGTCGTTCTTTTTCAGATGGAGCCGCGTACTGTATGGGGCGTTTGAATTCTGATTGCTGGTAATGTCATGACGCGATACTCCAAGTCTCTGCTTCGGTTGTTGACAAATGAAGGATGCCCTTTGACCTGTGCTGTCCAGCGTTGCTGAATATGCCTTTGTGTTCTGCAGGTATCTGTTTACTCTGGATTTGCCTGAGTTCTGGGAAAACAAGCACGCAGATCAGACGCTAGAAGTTCTGATGAGTGATCTTGATCCAGCAATTATGGACCAGTTCTTCATGAAAGACGGTGTTTCTGCAAATGATGTCACTCGTGTAAGTCCCACTAACTAGGAACATGGGGTCCTTTTTGTTTTGCTTCATTGCCTCCCCAATAATTTTCCTCTCACAAAATGTATCTTCTCTGCCTGGGTTTTCGTGTTTATTTTCCCTAGTGCTGTGTACTTAATTACGGTTTGATATGTCCGTTTCATATATTAAGGGAGAAATGCGTCCCCTAAATATTAAATTCCAATCATTTGAACTCAGTGCAGTTGATTGTTGAAAGTCCTGCCCTGTTCATGTTTTTTTTTTTTTTTGGATTGATTTCTTTTGTAGCTGAATCTGCCCTGCGCTGGCCCATCTCTAGCCCCGCTGGTTACCTGACCTTGAGGCATCTGCATAGAGTTGTTGTGAAAGCTGATCCGTCAACATCCAAATAACATCAATTTATTCAGTTTTTGAATTGTAGGACATTTCCCCCTTCCTGAATTAGTGTGCACATCTTGTTGAAATGTTGGTTTAAGGGAACCCATATTGAGAACAATAGGCAGAGTTTTTTTTCAGTGACGTGCCATATTGACATCTCATTTCGATTGACATGAAAATGGCTTTCTGTCCAAATGATTGCTTTACAGGCTTGCCTGTTTTACATTCTTACCCAACTTTCTCTCTAATCTAGACATTTTCTCAGGAACTGTGTGTTTTAAGTAAATATACAGATCTCTTGATGTCCCTAAATCAATAGGCTGCTCAGATGGCTAGTAGGTTGGCTTTTACAGCCCCCCTGATTTAAACTTTCTATGACCATTCTGATGTCGAATGTTAATCATTTAACTTGTAGTTGCTGTTTTGTAGCACATTGTTCATCCTATCGATCTTTCATCAGATGAGTGGAATTCGTGACCTGATACCAGGTTCTGTGATTGACGCCACAATGTTCAACCCTTGTGGATACTCAATGAATGGAATGAAGACTGATGTAAGTGGGCCTTGTCCGTAATCTTCAGGGTGTTTTCTGCAAAATCTCTCAGGCAATGTCAAACCGATGACTTTACTGTCTTGGTCTACCAGGGAACTTACTGGACGATTCACATCACTCCAGAGCCGGAGTTCTCCTATGTCAGCTTCGAAACCAATCTCTCCCAGACGTCATACGATGATTTGGTTAGGAAGGTTGTGGATGTCTTTAAGCCAGGAAAATTTGTGACTACCTTGTTTGTTAACCAGGTATGTTCTTGTTCAAAGTGGTGATGCTTTCTTTTCATGTTGTTTTTTTATGCAAATGATTTTTTTTAAATAACTCAACTCATTTTTTTCTTTTTTTTTTTGCAGAGTTCCAAATGTCGCAGTGTCTTTTCTTCCGCCCAGAAACTCGAGGGATACAAGCGACTCGACCGCCAGTTAGCCCAATTCAACGATTACAATTTTGTCTTTACCAGTTACGCCAAGAGCCGCCAGCAGAACCAGCAGAGTTGAGGATTAAGAATGAGAAGGAAGCGTAAAAAGAAATCCGGCTGCGTCTCGGAGTTCGGTCCCTGCGGTCATGCCTCCACCCTGGCCGGGAGGCCACACCTCCGCTGCCATCGTTCTTTAGGATCTCTTGGTTCCGTCAAGGCCACAGGCCCTACTATTTTAACCTTCAGTTTGAATCGTATGCATTGTTGTACCTATAACTTAGATCTCTTGCATGAGAGCTCTTTTCTCTGTTTAGATATTCTAGCTCACTCTTGCTGTGACCTTGAAGTGCATGTAGAGGAATTAAACAAGCTCTGTTCCAGGCTGTTCAGCCTCGCCCCTTATGCCCAGTGCCGTGGTCCCTTCCTGCAGGTGTCCTCCCTCATTCCCCACAGACAAGGCTTTCGTGCCCACTAGTCCAGGGCCCTGACATGCTCAGATGGGTCCACCTTTTATTATGTGCTTATAGTTAATGAAGACTCTTTCCCCCCCCCCCTCCCCCTCTCTCACTCATTTCCTGATTAATCACTCAGTTACCAGTTTAATGTGTCCTTGTTTTGTTTTTTTGTCTTCGTGGTTTCTGGGTGATATGAAATGTGTAAGCTTGGGACCATAAATGTTTTTTGTCATGAGAAGTCAACATTGAATGAATACTGTGTAAAAGCACAATGCCATACTTTATGTAAGTGTTGCACTCCCGGAGGATTGGATGGAGGCTGTCACCTGGTTGAATGTAATCTAGTTGCCTGTGGCTGTAAATGGCGCTAGGGCTGGAAAAAAATGCTAAAATTGGGTCAGAACCCCCCCCCCCCCACACCCTGTCCGTTATCGTTTTTACCACAGGCTTTGGATTTGTCCCAGGTGGTGGAATCTGTTAAGTGAATATTTTAAGACCTAACTTTAGGCACTTCATGGTCAGCAGTCTTGATACATGTGCACTTTTATTGCAAGGCACTTTCTAAAGTATACCAATGGGGAAGGCACTGTTTGTTAAAATGAGAATTTATGAAAATTGGGTTTAAAGACTTGAATGTGAGTAATTTACAAATAAAGGCTGTGCCAGCTGTGAATGTAGAGCTCCTTATTTAGCCTAATGGAGCTTAATGATAAAGGGGTCTTTTATCTGAATGTCAGTAACTGAGACCCAGTAGTCTTGTAGTGGTGGCATGGCCCCAAAAAATGCCCTCTGTCGTCCAATATGGTTAGCCATTGTCTCCCGGCCCAGCGGGTCTCTCCCGTAACATAACAGTGAGACTGTCCCCGGAACCATGCTTGGCCGAGTGGTGCTCCTGGCTGCACCATGTGGCCCTGAATGGAAATAATGAATCAGACTCTGCTTAGTGCAGTGGTTGCCCAGCAAAGCGTTTCTTTTTTGAAAACAATATACATCATCTGTCTTTCCCCTCCATACAGTGTTCGGTAAGCACACAATAGACGCCCACCAATCTGAGCATGCCAGGGTGGTCCCGGATCATTCCACACAACTTGCATAAACTGCCAGTTTATTAATTTCATTGTGCGTTGACATTTTGCAGTGAATTGGTCCAAAATGTGGCTCCATTGCAGTTTTTCTTTTCTTTTTTGGAGTACCATCAATGCCCTTTTGTGAGGGAAAAATCCTGTGACACTGGTGCATGTGACTACTAGTGCTGTGCTGCTTGACAGTTTAGTGTGCTGCAGTCTTTTCCTCCTGTGTAAGTAGATCAATGTGCTTCACTGTCCGCTTGTTTTATCAGCTCCACTGTAGACGGCACTGAGTGTGCCATCTGTAGCGTGGAAGGCGGCCGCTCGACAGTCTGGTTACTATACAGTTTGTCATTTGGAGAGCTTTTATTTGATAGGATGTTGAAGGCTGTTGTCTCCATTGGCTGGTCAGTAATGTTCATGATGCTTCCCCTGCCAGCGAATGCAGATTGATTTTCAATTGGCTGACAAATCTGGGGTGGATAGGAAAGATTTGACTGCTGTTACTTTAAGACTGATGGTTGTAGCCTGTGCTGCTTTTCCCCCACTGTTGGGAACTTATAAAATCAAGCTAGATCGGACAGCTCATTAAAGACCAGAAAATTGGGCTTCCAAAAAACATGATAGATATTATGTGGGCCACTAGAATAACTTCAGTTAAGGACCGGGCCAAATTTGACGATAGATACAGCATCCCTCCAGTCCGTCTGTTGTGGCTTTTGGAATGATTTTAAACTTAGTGTATTTTTTTTTTTTTGTGGACCAACCTTTGCCAAGCGATCCTTACCTGAAATTCTATTGGTCTGTGTGGCTGTTAAGTTACAGTCCTATGTGCTCAGAGCTGTAAAGGCCAGATTAGTAATATGTTCCAGCACTGTTCAAGTATAATAGAAACTGTTGGAAGTCGTATTTTGGTTTGAAGAGCTGCGTAGATCTGTCGTTGGTTTGGAACATTGCTTTTTCTTTTAATTCTAATTGATTTATTTGTTTATTTTTGCAGTTTAATGGTAGTGTGATTATTAATTTTTTTTGCACAAACTTTTGTGAGCAATGCATTTTTGTTATCGGACCAATCCTATTGTTATTTTAATTTTAAAACCAGTGTTCCAAATGTAACTTCTTTAGAGGCTTATTCTGTCATGTATTTTCCTTGCCTTACCTTTGTAGCCTGTGCTGGGTTTCATGGGGAAGGGAAAGTCAAAAGGCCTCCCCTAATAAGAGAGAGGGCGCCGTTGCAGGATGTGTCAGGATGTCATGAAGGGAAAGACTTTGCTGTTGTAATTCTTTTGCTATTCTTTGAATGGTCAAGATGTGCTAAATATATCTGTATGAGCTTGATGCGTTAATAAAGAATTGCTCTTTTCTGTGTGAGTTTGTGTTTGTCTTTGTTGGTCAATAGATGTGTTTTAGGTCTTGTTTGTTAAGTTAATGCGTTCATGTTGAGGATATTTAGGATAATCGACTGACCCGGTAATGGTAAGTACAGTTGACGAACACAGTTATCCCAGGAGCTGTTGCTTTCCAAAGGGAAAGTGAAGCACGGTGAGCAGAATCTAGGGAATAAGGTGGCCAGAGCCAAGAACAACCTACTGGAGATCCTATTGGACAATAAGTTGCATGCTCTGGCATTTCTTTTGTTAGGAAATGCCTATTTTGAAGGGCATGTGTGCACAACCTCAATGAGGCTCACATGCTTGACTTTACAGAGTTAAATGGCTGCACATTTATCCCATATACATTTTAGCAAAATTAATGGATATTTTGCTTTCAAATGTTGAAATCTAAAAAATGCTCCATTAATTAGAAATATTACAAACTGAATAAAAGGATGGCAAAACAATGTTGTACAGCATTGTTTTTAAAGCCTTGATCATGACAATTATCTTTATATTAAATGTTAAAAATCTGAAATTGCATGAAAGCGTGGAGCATCTGAGCCTCACCTTTTTTTTTACCTTGACAGGTCATCAAGTCAATTTCTAAGCTTAAAATATTCCAAATATTACTAAATAAATCCATGATGTGCAAAATGTATTCAGCATAGCTTTTAAATAAAAGTAGCTTGAAGAAATGTAGAAACATGAGCAAATCTTGAGAAATCTAACATTTACAACAGTGGAATGTGCCTTTTGCAGACAAGCAGTTCTTATAGATATTTATAGTGTACATTTTTTTATTTTATATTTTCCTCTATTTACACAAAGGAATCAAACTAAAACATGGGTCTCTTAAAGCTGTGTTACAATTTATAATAATGATATAAATGTCCAGTGCCAGTCACAAGTTTGGACTTTACTCATTTACTCATTCAAGGGTATTTCTTTAGTTTTAGTATTTTATCTACATTGTAGAATAATGGTGAAGACATCAAAACTAGTTAAAATCCTGATCAAGTGTTTTCATTATCATACCTAAATACATCGATCAGCCATAACATGACTACTGACAGGTGAAGTAAATAACACTGATAATCTCATTTTCATGGCACCTGTCAGTGGGTGGGATATATTAGGCAGCAAGAGAACATTGTGTCCTCAAAGTTGATGTGTTAGAAGCAGGAAAAATGGGCAAGCGTAAGGATCTGAGCGAATTTGACAAGGGCCAAATTGTAATGATTAGATGACTGGGCCAGAGCGTCTCCACAACTGATGACCCTTGTGGGGTGTTTCTGGTCTGCATTGGTCAGTACCAATCATATGTGGTCCAAGGAAGAAAAAGTGGTGAACCAGCGAGAGCCAAAGCTCATTGATGCACATGGGGAGTGAAGACTGGCCCGTGTGGTCCGATCCAACAGACAAGCTTCTGTAGCTCAAATTGCTGAAAAAATGTATGCTGTTACTAATTGAAAGGTGTCAGAATACAGTGCATCACAGTTTGTTGCGTATGGGGCTGCGTAGCCGCAGACCAGTAAGGGTGCCCATGCTGACCCTTGTGCCAAAAGTGCCTACAATGGGTACATGAGCATCAGAACTTGACCATGGAACAATTGAAGAAGGTGGCCTGGTCTGATGAATCACATTTTCTTCTATGTTACATGGACCAGGCAAGGTGACAGAGGCAGTGTGATGCTTTGGGCAATGTTCTGCTGGGAAACCTTGGGCCCTACCATTCATTTGGATATTATTTTGACACGTACCACCGACCTACCTGAGCATTGTTGTAGACCATGTGCACCCTTTCATGGCAACGGTATTCTGATGGCAGCAGGATAATGCGCCCTTCCACAAAGCAAAAATGGTTCAGGAATGGTTTGAGGAACACAAGAACGAGTTCAAGGTGTTGATTTGGCCTCCAAATTCCACAGATCTCAATCCAATCGAGCATCTGTGGGATGTGCTGGACAAACAGGTCCGATCCATGGAGGCCCCACCTTGCAACATACAGGACTTAAAAGACCTGGTGCTAACGTCTTGGTGCCAGATACCACAGAACACCTTCAGATGTTAGGTGGAGTCCATGCCTCGACGACTCAAGGCTTTTTTGGCGTCAAAAGGGAGACTAATATTAGGCAGGCGGTCATAATGTTAGGGCAGATTGGCGTATGTGTCTCTCACCAAGCTATGGCTAAATTAGCCTCGAACAATCCACTCTGGCAGGTTCCACCTTGTTAAAAATATGCACTCACAGGGTTGGACATTTTGTTAGAAAATATTTGAAATAAGTCAGTATTTATAGCTATTTACATAATATATTGATGTTTTATACATTTAAATTACAATTGTTGGTATTGCTTTTCACTCTGTTCTCCCCGTTCATAGTCATAGTTTAATCATAGCTTAGTAATTATTTGTCGAGAGAAAGATTAAGGGACACTTTTGAGTATTTATTTGCATGTGTAACAGGGTGATAATATCTTGTAGGAACAATCTGCATACGTTTATTAGGATATAAGGGTCTGAGTTTGACTAATTAATTTCTGACAGTCAACCTTTTCCAATTTAAAAATATTTTTGCAAGAATGTTGTGGTCAGCGAATAGTAGTAATGACCTATCAAATTTCTGCCTGCCCAAATTAAACAATGAATTACAGGGTTATATTCTTAAATTTAGTCTACTACTTTTTGCTAAAATGTACAACTGTTTGATAATATGGACCAGTATGTCATTTGGCCTATTACGTGAAGAGGAAACTGTATTTTAAATGTCAGCATTCATTCCATTTTAGGGATTTGACGTTTAAATTAGTAGCTAGTTCGCTCCTGCCACCCTGTGTCCATCAAGCGTTGTTCCGCTACTGAATGACGGATGTGACGTAAATGAAACTGCGACATTTTCTGCTTCTACATTCACGTGGAGTATTTGCAGTCTAGCAACAAGCACCCGATCGTTAACGAAAATGAAACAGGCCAACGGAGTTGTGTGAGTTGTTTTAACTTTGTATTTTCTCCCTAAATATTTGATGCTTCATGTATTGAAACTATAACAATAGTGACTTTAGGGCATGTGTGGACTGTGGTCATCGAACTCACTTGGCTGGTCTTAAAAACATCGTTGGTTGAGCTCTAACATTTTGCATACTATCCAATCCTGACTTTTCTTTTTTAGTGTCACTGCTGTCTAGAGCTGAAATATGTTTTTGATAAATTACTGTATCCCCAGAAAACCTAAGACGAGGAGGGCTAAGCGCTTTCTCGACAACAGAGCTTCCAAGCTTACAGAAAACGTCAAGAATTCCATGATAATGAAAGGGGGCAACACCAGTCTGACTGTCACTCAGGCGCTGAAAGATATTGTACGTTGTCTGACTTTGTCGACCTTCCTCCCTCTACAGAATCATAAAAACTGTCATGTTTTGAGCGTCCCAGCTACATACTAACTCGGGTTGTTTTCTCCTCACCAGTATTCCTTGAAGAAACCAAACGCAGTACTGTACAAAAAGTAAGTTATGGATTATAACAAAACGGCTGATTTAAACGATATCGTCTTTGGACCAAATGGTGAACAGAGACTACGGATGATTTCAGATTCGTCTAACATTCTCCTACTCCTACTAGTGATTTCCACTATTTAACAACCTTTGTTTCAGAGCATTTCCTTTATTGAGGGTTGTTCATTGCAACTAGACCAAGTCTAATCTGAGTGTTCAAGTATTTGTGATGCATTGCTGCAGTGTATGTTAGGGTCAAGGAGTGGGAGAGTTGTCAGAGACTGCATTCACAAGTATTTTGAGAGGAAAGGCAGAAGGGATGTGTTTTGAAGTCGGTTTTGGAGTCCAGTGGGTGGAAATTGACTCTGGCCTTATTGAAGTCAGAGGGGACAAAGCTAGTGATGAGGGACGTGATGAATGGGAGAGTGTCTATAGATCTAGAGGAAGGGATGGGTCCATAGTCTTTGTTTTTATCCTGTATATAACAATGTTGTCTTCCCTTCCAGAAAAAATATAACCAGGCCATTCGAAGATTCCACATCCTTGGTGAGTTAACTAAATATGCTGCATGTCTTAATTTCCTTTAATCAGTTAAACATGTGTTTTTATATTTTATAAATCAATTAAATGCATTGTTATCTAACAACATGTAAGGGGTAGACTACAAAGCAGGATCAAAGTTAATAAACAACAATGAATGTTTTTCTGGTTTCTTTAAGAGAGCTAGACATATTATATAATTTCACAAAAGATTTAGTCAACCAGACCTAAGTTAGCAAGGACCTATCTTAATTTGCCCAATAAACTCTGTTTGACAAAGTTTTGCCACTATGGCCGGATGACTACCCACCAGAACTCGCTTCACGTAAGGATATCGAATCTCCAATTTGTTTCTGTCTACAGGAATTCTTCTCAAAGAAAACAGACAGTTCTCTGTTTTTGTTTGGCTCACACAATAAGAAAAGGCCTAATAATCTTATATTTGGTAAGCACTTTTAGATTTTATGGTATTTAGTGTAAAATTGAGACCTGTGCGCACCACTTGATGTCTGGTGCGTTAAACAGCTTATATGTTTAAACTTTTATTTTCTTCAGGTCGTCTTTTTGATTTCCATGTGCTGGATATGATTGAGCTGGGCATTGAGACGTACAAATCTCTAAGTGACATCAAGGTGACTCACAACACATTTCTGGAGTTGTATAAATGTGATTTATTTTGGTTGCAGAATGTGTAATTTAACCTTGGTATTATGGTATTCTTGGTTTCCCGATGTTTGTCAGCACTCTGATACAATCCAAATGAGTGCATTTAATTGACAGACGTTTTCACAGTTTCAAACTTTATTTTGAAGAACAGTGTATTGATCACCATTAGATTGTCTTTTTGTGTTCACTATCATTTACTGTTTGGTTTCCAATGCATTGCAGACAAGTAAATGTCCAGAGGGAACCAAACCAATGCTAGTTTTTGCAGGGGAGGCTTTTGACAATGACAACGACCACAAACGCATGAAGAGCCTTCTTACAGGTACAAAGTAGTCTTTTATAAACATTGAATGTAGGCATTGGTCAGATTTCACGGGTAATCACTTATTTATTTTTTGCTCTGTTACCCAGGAATATTGTGGTAGCCCCAGTGTTTTGTATAATTGTGTAGTAATCAACCATGGTTTTGCACAACCTACAGTATTTTTTATGTTGTATTAACATTGTACTTCATGTCAACTCCGCCCTTCATGCCAATCCACCCGTTTCTACGTGTTTTTTATCTTCAGACTTCTTCAGAGGTCCTGTGGTGCCATCGGTTCGCCTTGCTGGTCTGGAACATGTTCTGCACTTTACTGCTCTGGAGGGGAAGATCTACATGCGCAGCTACAGGTATGTTTCACTGCTCTGGATGGGAAACTTTACATGCGCTGCTACAGGTATGTTTTACTGCTAGTAGCTGGGCCATTAATCATGGCCATCTATTATTTATTTTGAGGTTTTTTTTTTTGTCAGTAAAGGAAATGTATACAAAAAAATGAATTTTTAAGAGCAGATTTCAATAAGTCTAACTTATTTAACTTGTTCTCCCTATTACATGGTGCTTGTAGAAAGTGAAAACCACCTTGAGATTTTCCACATTGTCAGGCCTTCAGTGGTGACACCACAATATCAAAGCAATGTTTTATTATATTTCAGCTTGACTTGCGCGCTGCCAGACCCCAGTCAACTGCAGTGCAGTCAGCAACTACCAGGGCAATATGACAGTTGAGCTATTCCTTTTTTGCCATTAGTCTACTGTTTTTTCACGTGGTAGTTAAAACTATTGACATGAGAACCATGTAGGTTGTAGAAAGATTGGAGAGAACCAAGACATAGCAGTGCATAATTTCAATGGGCAATAATTAGTTTTTCCACAAGATCAACCAACTTTTTAATGGGTATAATGTCCCATTTCAGAATGTTTATGTTTTCAAAGTTATAATTAGAGCACAAAGGAAACTATTGCAAGATGGACTAATCAAATAGGACATTTAAAACAAACCTCAATTTCTGTTTTATAAAATATTATGCAAAATAAATGGGTAGAAATCAATCTTTGGTAACCAAAAATTTAATATACATGTGCTATTTCATCAGAGTAGTGAACTTGCCTAGATGATGGACTTGTTTTCTTTCTGACCATGTCTTTTCCTCCAGATCGCTCTTGAAGAAGTCTGGATGTCGGACACCGAGAATTGAGTTAGAAGAGATTGGGCCGTCGTTTGACTTTGTTTTGCGGAGAACCCACCTAGCATCAGATGATCTGTACAAGAAAGCTCACAAACAGCCCAAGGCCCTGAAGGTATGAAATAATGTCTAGTTGCAATCAACATCATTCTAAAGGAGCTGTGTTGCATTCGACACAAGGTTACTTCCACAAAAATTTTTTTTTTTTTTTTTTAAAACAAGCATCCTAAATGCTAAATGTTATGTGGTGTACCTTTTGGCCTAATTATTCGAATAAATGCAATGAGATTATCAATATCATGGCGATCAGTCCTAATGCTGTTCTTTGTCAATCGCGTTTTGTTTACAGCCCAAGAAAAAGAAGAACATTTCCCACAATACATTTGGTACCAAGTTTGGAAGGTTGCACATGCAGAAGCAGGACCTGTCCAAGCTGCAGACGCGCAAGATGAAGGGCCTTAGGAAGAGGGGCCGGCCCGTTGTGGAGGGAGAGGCGTCCCTGAAAACAGCAGATACAGAATGAAGTCTTCCCAGGCCTTTAAGGACATTTCACAAGGTCGTGTCATCAAGCCGCCATCGTTGAGTGACATTCAGACCTGTCGTCAATTATTGCGTTCTACAAATACCTTCCGCAGGTATGGTTGTTCTGTTTCACGACCACTATGTGGTGGTGCGCTTGTCAGTATCTCTAGTTAATGCCTTTAAAATAATCTTGATTTTGAATGCTTGTGAGCATGTCAGATGTATGTGCTTAGATGGTATTGTTCTACTGTTTAGTATGTTCATTTTCATCTGCTGGCGCATCAAGGAACTATTTTCTCAATTATTAGCTTTCCACATCTTGCGGTGTAGAGCTCCTGTATACTCTGGGATGTTTTTGTAATGGCAAGGGGAAAACTGAATGGTTGGCGGTTGTCAATAAAAACATGTAACTTTGTTGAAGGAACTGTAAGCATTGTGCTTTTCACTAACTTATTTGAGTCAGCTTTTAGGCATCAAACCCTTGCCTGCAAATGTGGGTATGTTATCAAAAGCATGTCAAACTGCCCTGCAAACCTAAAGGAGCAGGGCATTTAAATTGGGTAAATGTCCCCCGAGAAGCAATGTAATGCGGGAGCCATGAGAAAATGTTTCTCATGAAGTTAAAAGTGCTGTTAACAAATTAACTCCCAATGTAAAAGGATGGAGAACAAGCTCTAAACTAAAAACCAGTTGCAACAGTTGTGCTAATGATCCTGGTCAACAGTAATTCACAGAATCCCTTCCAAACATGCACGTTTCCCATTGGCCGAGGCAAATGCCGCCTCTCAAGATGGACGTTTCCTCCGGTAATGGTCAGGCAGGAGGCAGTGAGAGGGTTCAAGGGGGGAAGGTTATTGTGTTGAACAAATGCTACCTGCATCTGTCAGGAAGTCTCCTATGTAGAGGAAGTAAAGGATGGTGGGAGAACAGTTACCGTGACACAACAAGGTTTGTCGATAATAAACCAATTGAACCATCATCCATTAAAGGAGAAGCCATGTTGCACACACTCGCGCGCACACTGTTGTTATGTTATGACTTACCCGGGCCACTTACTGCAATGTGCCATATGTTTGGCAGATCAGGTGAAGTTTGGCACATCAGCGTCATACACAGGAGGTCGCTGTTCGACTTTATTCATTCACATCCAATATTCTCTAGAAACCTCTAGACTCCAGTGTCATACTGAAATTAATATAACATGTCCATCTCTTTAAATTGTACTGATACAGGTATTTGTGAAAATGTTGGTATTGGACTACTTCTAAACCCAAATTGGGTTAAATTATTCCCGACTGAAAAAACGTGCATTTTCCAGAAGATATCTAAATTAAATATACATAATAGCGCTGTAAGGATACTAAATTAACTGTCATACAATGGGAAGATAACTGTAGAACCAGATAAAATAAATGTATTCTGTAATGTTTTTCCATATTTACAAACACGGTAAGTAATTCTGTGCACTGGTGTCATACTTAAGGACAGCAATGCGTCCAATCAGCGAGAGAAACCGGTAAAGTACGCACGCCCCGTTCCCCTGCGGTATCTATTTATACAATGCCACACTGAGGTTTGCTACTACAGTGTGGTCTGGGAGTTAATTTTCAATACGGCTATTGTTTCTGAATGGATAGAACTTCTACATGACAGTTCACTGAAATGAGATGCAAAGTCTTCATATTTTTAGATAAACACGTTTTAGGGCATACCATCTGAATCTCTTCGATTGATCGGAGCTACAGTGTTAGACCACGGTGTAACTACGTTAGTTACGTATCAGCATAGTATTGCTGCCATCCTGTGTGACAGTGTAAAAGATCTGCAAATTATTGACAAGACATGACAGAAGGTACCAACATGACAGACAATGAATCTGAAACAAAAACAGTCGCCGCCGAACCTGCGGAGGAGACGCCAATTTTGAAGGTAGAGGAAAAACACCCGGACGAAGATGAGAAGGAGAACGGGGGTAGTAAAGGAAACATCCAAGAGCAGGTTCCCGTGGCTGTGGACGAGTCCGACTTCGTGCACCCAGAAGGAGGATGGGGGTGGGTGGTAATGCTGGCTGCCATGTGGTGTAATGGAGCAGTATTTGGAATCCAGAATGCCTTTGGCATCCTGTTCCTGCATCTCCTGAATGAATTCGGCTCACCAGACGATGAAGACCTTAAGTTCAAAACTGGTGAGTTCTCAAAGTGTGCAGCGGGATACCTCAGTACAATACGGACTTGGCTAAAAGCATTTGCATGCATCGTCATCAAGCATGTCCTTTCTGCATGCATATGAAAATGTGAGATTCATCCTCGCACTTCCTGGAATGATAATGTTGCCTGAGACTGTATTGCAATGTTCAGATGAACTTCTTATGAAGTTGTTTTGCTATTTACTCTCCGTGTCCTAGCTAATTACCCATCCCTGGTTTTGGTTGCCATCTGGTGACAGTTGAAAAATTGAACGTGCAACTGTAGGTGCTCGTCGTTTTAGCACTTTCATTGACTGTAGTTAACAATGCTGTTGTCTAGTTTAGGCGGGCATTTTAACTAGTCAGTCGCCTAGACACAGCGCATAGCTGTGGTATGTTGATAAATATACAACTATCCCCAAGATGCCTTCTTGTTATTATAAACCGGTTACCAATGCAATTTTAATATTGAAAACGTGGTATTCCGTCTTATCAACCGGATGGTTTGAATGCTGATTGGTGGTCGAAGGCGGTGGTATAAGTAGACAAAAAGACATGAGGGCGTGTGGTATATGGCCAGTGTACTACTACCGAATATTTTCATAGTCACAACACATGGGGGAGTAAGCCTGGACACAGCGCTTAGCTATGGTATATTGGCAATTTACCACAAATCCCAAGAAGCCTTATTGCTCTTACAAAGCGTTGTGTCCTAAGAACAGCTCTTAGTCGTGGTATATCGGCCGTATACCACACTCCCTCTTGCCTTCTTGCTGAGATACCATGACTTTCAGCCAATTAGCATTTAGTATTCAAATCACTCGGTTTATAATAAGCAATGTCACATTTTGACAAGCTTAAGCTCAAGTTGTCTTATGATATATTATTAACTAAATTTATTACACACAGGACAAGTGGGAAAAAGAAACAGTTGCAGGTTATAATATTTCATACAAAATGTGATGTCACACATAATGGTATAATGTAGTAAACAAAAAAATGGGGACCACTTTTTGTCTCCTTAAGACATTTTGTTGTGGATTTTTAAGCAAAAACTCCAGAATGCAGTGTTAATATGCATTCACCTGTCACTTTCCCTGAGAAAATGTACTTTAAATTTGACCTGATATAAATGCCTTTGGTGCTCCCTGGAATGAAAAGTTTTGGCAATTGCTGGCCCATTTACAGACCACTGTAGGGAAGGATGGCTGTATTCCAGCTCCAACTGACTCCAGCTCAATGAGCGGATTCAATTAATCCGACCTGGGTGCTCGCAGTGAAAATTTAGTTAATTTATTTTGAAACCAGTCTGCCTGTCCAGGTGTTCCCCTGCTTAAAGCCCACAGCGGGGTCGTCAATAGACAAAATGTAACAATTAGGCTAAGCATGTGGGATATAATGGAAAGGCTCTGTATATATTTAATTGATGTGAAAAACACAAAAATTTCATCTGAACAGTAGATACGTCAAACCTCCTTTGCGTAACCATATTTAGTTGTCCTGTCTAAGACTGATTACCAAGAAACTGTTAGTTACAGTCCAATGACAATGTTAAAATATAACTGGTAGAAACTCTGTTCAAAGCCAGACTAAAATGTTTTGTTTTGCAGAATGAACACACCCCAGGAGTATCCTCTTATTAACCTAAAGCATTGTTACACCATAATTACATTTAAACCTGTTTTGATAACCTTTCATCATTCAGCCCCAGGTCATTGTTTTACTCTGGACGACATCCTTTGGCCTACTGAATTTGGGTTATACCCCACTTTATTGTGTTACCCTCTGAAGTGAGTGGAATGGATTGCATCAGCATGCTTCAAGTCCAGCTGTCGCCAGCCTTCCACTCTCCCTGGACATAGTCCCTCTCCAGTTGTCCTAGAGGTCTCTCCTAGGGATAGCCGTAGTGGAATATTATTCAGTTTAGGCTGATTGCCAGTAGGGCCGGCAATGGCCAGCGACCTCACGATACGATATTATTACTTCACTAAGATGCCGATTTGACACGTGTTGCGGTTTCCATGCTCTGGTATGGCGTGCGATTCTGTCAATATGTGATTTTATTTTATTGCAATTCAATTAATCAAACACAGAGCTGACTGTATGCTGTGGGTCTGCGGCAGCCATGAGAAAATGTTTCTCATGAAATTTAAAGTGCTGTTAACAAATTAACTCCCAATGTAAAAGGATGGAGAACAAGCTCTAAACTAAAAAACCAGTTGGAACAGTTGTGCTAAGGATCCTGTTCAACAGTAATTCACAGAATCCCTTCCAAACATGCACGTTTCCCATTGGCCGAGGCAAATGCCGCCTCTTAAGATCGACGTTTCCTCCGGTAATGGTCAGGCAGGAGGCAGTGAGAGGGTTCAAGAGGGGAAGGTTATTGTGTTGAACAAATGCTACCTGCGTCTGTCAGGAAGTCTCCTAAGTAGAGGAAGTAAAGGTTGGTGGGAGAACCGTTACCGTGACACAACAGTCGATAATAAACCAATTGACCCATCATCCTAATGGGACTTTGTTCCTTCTGTCGTCTGTGGCGTGAGTTCGTGCAACAGAGATTTTTCCATTTGCAGGGAAGTCCGTGTGGTGTCTCAGTATTTACCTATTTAATTTTAGTGTCTAAGGGTAAACAAGCTGAACATGATTTAGATTCTCCGTCAGATTGGATTAATTCTACAAGCGATTCAGTTCATGTATATGAATAATTATATAAATCAATAAACATGACAAAGTGCTACTTTAAAAACATTGTAAATACATTTTGTCAACTCTAGGCTGGGCTTATATATAAATATAATATGATTTGAGCTGGTATTTAATTACATATAAAGGATGTATGTATGTTGAATGAAAACTGTTGTAAAAGTATTCAATTAACTGTTTTCTGATGCATCTCTGTGAAAGCACAGGCAGGGAAGGCTAGGGTGCACTGGGTTTCTCACTAGCTGTGGATCTGCCACTACAAGACAAGAACCACGTGTGTCTGGAGAACACAGATAGGGGTTTATTACATTCCAACGTGCTGCTGTCTGTCTCGACGGCTCAAACTTAGAGCCACAAACTGGCCTGCTAGGTGCTCTCCACTCATGTTGCCCGACTTTTATCAGAACGTTATGGTAGAGACCAACAGAAAGAACTGATAAGGTTCTGAATAACCCTGGGTGGGGTTTTGGATATTTGAGACAGAGAAGATATCGAAATGTTCGAATCAAGGCAATGAATGTGGTAAAGAGGTTGATGTAAATCAACCAAAACAATGGAAATGCCATGAAAACACCAGGGGGAATGATGCCAAATATTTTGAAGAAAAACTACGTGAGTTAAGAGTCTAAGCATATTGTCTTTATGCGTTGGGAGAGATGAAGATAGCAGCACGTCTTCCTCCTAGGCATCAGTGCCAAGCCATTCTGGGCTTTCCCACACTGCATACCCAACCATGTCATTCTGGCCAGCGTCTGTGGGGAAATACACTTGATTCTAATGTTATTTAATTATGTTACCCTGGGTCTTCCCTGGGTCCTTAGTGAGATGGAGAAAGTATTGAATTAACTTTTCTGTCAATTATACCTAGTAGAATAAAGGTTCTTAGACAACTATAAACTATAATTTGCTTCAACCGAAGGACTCACCAGCTCTTGCCTTCTCCTGTTGTGGTTTTAACAACAAACACATACATGACACCCCCCAATAGTTGACCCTGTTCTGGTTCAGGTTTAGTTTATGAAAAGTAGCACTTTCTCAGATCTATGTCAACAGATTTGAAAAGGCTTTCTCAGATTTGTATACAAATATTTTACAGTGGTTATATTCTGGTATTCACAGGTTTACAGTAATTGTGTCTGTATAGCGGTATTCACCACCAAAGTAAAACTTTTTAGTCCCTCTAACACTATCATTGAATGAATGAATATGTATCCTGTACATGTTAGGAATGAAAGCACACGTGCCAGGGCCTGTTTAATCTGTTGCACCTGTTGGCATCTGAAAAGACTGCTGTGATGTTGAAATCTGGGTTCATCGTGAAAATTATAAGCACTTCCTTGGAAGTGGATAGAAATGGGAATCACTTGAGCAAGCATGGTTGTTCTTTATAACCTGTTCATTAGCAATCAAGGGTGTCAAGCACCCCTTCTGTAAGCCTGTGATTTTGGGTTATATGGATGACCTGGGCGTAGGGAATGCATGGCCGTAGGGAATGCATGGCCGTAGGGAATGCATGGCCGTAGGGAATGCCTGGGGGTGTAGGGAATGCCTGGGGGCGTAGGTACTCTGGGCGTAGGGACTCTGGGCGTAGGGAATGCATGGCCGTAGGGAATGCCTGGGGGCATAGGGACTCTGGGCGTAGGGATGCCCTTTTTTGTCCCTGTGACACCCTGGCCATTAAGTCTTAAGTATGTCACCCTTCCTGTCCCTTAATGAGGTTAGTTGTTCATCATTGTTGATAAATAGCCAGTAACATTTTAGGTGACGTAATGACAATTGCACATTTCCACAGATCTGGCAAATCTAAATGGAATATCTTCTGAAGTCCCCTTTTAATCCAATTAGTATGGTCCATTTGTAACCTGTCCAGAGGAGGAGCATTGTTTCATGCCCTCTGCTTTGGCCCTCCTAGGCAAAACTCTAAGGAACGCCACTTGGTGCCTATTCAGCTTGCTCAATGACAAGGAAAAACAAATTACTAGTAGCTAATCTAGTGATAATAGCTGTGACAGGACAGCGAACGTGAAAAGATCACAGGTCATAAGGCCTCCGTAAACAAGTATGGCGTGTGTGTGTTTGGCGTCCCTGCCAGTTAACCATGGTAACACCATTCCGTCTCTCGTGAGTGGGGATTTGTACATTCATGGGGGGGGGGTTTCAATGGGCAGTTATAGTAGGTCTGATAGGTTTTTGTTCCTCCCATTGACCAGTACTGTAGATGTGAGGTAAATGGCACTGCTCCCATTTTCTAGCAGTCTTTTGATCTGTGCATTTCTGCCAAATGAACTTTCTCGCTTATCTTTTCATTGTAGCCAGAAAAAATGTACATGCTCCGACAATTGATGTATGACATGTTAATTAGATGTTTTTGTGATCAGAGAAATGTTTCTGGTAAATGTCAGAATTGTGGATATGTTTCTACCGGTGGCTTTTATGTGGATTGGAAATCATCAGAAGATAGGAAAAGCTCTAAGTAGCTCCGTATCTGATTTACGATAAGCCTTAAGGAGATGTATGAAGGGGAAAATACTGTGGCCTCTTCTGTGCTGCCAAACACGTTGCCTCAACTTGAACTTTTTATGTCCATTACACACCTATCCTCTCCATTTTCCTCCCATATGCCACTTTTTCTAAATTATCATATATTACATAATGTCAATTCCACATCAGATATTTCCATTATTCCTTATATAGTTTCTAATTATTTAATGGCCTTTTTCATGATTGCAAGAGGTGTGTAAATCAATGCAGGTGGGTGGTCTTAAGCCCCTGATTGGCTATCCCTTTACCTTTACCAGTCATGGCAACCCCACAGCCTGCCAGTGCCCAAGTTGAACACAGAGAGGACAGGAAGATTTGGAACCCTGATAAGCCTATCACGGAGTGGGATGTTGGGCTGGGTGGAGCGATAGGTTAAGGCCCCCACTTCCCCCATGCTGGGTCACTGGCCTTCACATCTCTCTCTCTCACTCCCCAGTGGGGAATGCCAGGTGGGGTTATTCCTAGTTCCTAGGCTGTAAAGACCTCCTTGAAGTGCCTAACGTTAGAGTTGCTTCAATCAACTTGTGCTTCAGTCCAGCAAGTAGGTCAATATCCCAAATAGTGTTTCGGGGTTTTGATTATTATGAAGTTTATGCATAAGATAAGCATATTGCAAGAAAAGTAAAACAGAAATGGACTGGGAGACTGAGGATGCTGATGAATTCTGTTTTCTCTCTGGGACACAAACGCAGCTCAGTTTTCAAGCGTTAAACTGAAAATATTATTTCAGGAACACTCACAGTGGGATCCAACTGCACTTCTCCGCATTTGACAGGTGCTGTGACTGCCCCCTGGTGCTTACAACTGGCTATAGTGTGAAGGGTCTCATAAGCCCCTGAAATGCAGATTTTCTGTCCCACGCCTGACGCCCCTCACCAGCATCATATCAGCACGATGGACCCGGTTCGATAAGATTGCATAACGCTGTGAAAACGCCTGTGATTCACTTCACAGCTGAACCCAGTGCTCCAACGGGTAGTCTGCGACGTCTCACTAGAAGGGATTTTCTCGAGAATGTGGAAAAGAGGAAGCAAATGAGGATGACGTAGAGGCCTGGGATCATGATTTCCGTTTGAGATAATCCATCCCGGCCACGCTGGGTGTTCCTCCCCAGTGTAAACTGCCCAGCTGTTCTGTGGGATGTCAGACTGAGCTGGTTTGTTTTCTCCCAATGTGAGTTGTAGCTGCTGAGTTGTGGCAGTACTTTCCTCTGTTTGGGTCCCACAGACATGCTGGGGATCTTTTTCTATTCCTCTGCTCTGCTCATACCTCCATATCAAGCTCAGGTTCTCTGGAGCCACACGGCAGTAAGCGGTTTTAAGGAAAATAATAAGAACACAATTACTTCAACTAGACCTTGACAATGGCGACTATGACCACGAGGCCTATTGCCTACTGGAGACTTAAACAGACCGTGTGACCATGCCTTGGCAGTTGAAACCGGCATTTCTTTTCAAACGCATGGACTGAACCGTTTAATTCGCACGACGACCCAGGTTAATTTTTGACAGAGCATTTGATCTCTGTCTCTTGTAAGCTTAACACTGTGTTTAGGTGAAGGTTGTTGTGAGATAAAAGGTAGGAGTATATAAACAAACCGCCGGGCAAACATGACAGAGCACGCCCCAGGGACGACGCACAAGGACCAATTGCTTGGCTTCCTGATAATGATCGTCACTGTCGGCCCATAGCCTGAGGGGGCAGGGTAAAGCACGCCATTTAATGGCTGTTCGCGGCACAGGCAGAGCACCTACAGTAAGCCAAAGTGACTCTGCCGCAGGTGTCTTGCTCAAATCCCCGAGCCGACAAGCTGAATAGTCTGTCGTGCCCTTAAGAATGGCACTTGCCCTGAGACATACCGGAACAATCTGGGTTCAGAGCATCTGCTGAATAACAAAAATGGAAAAGATGGTCTTCTCGAGTGTAGTAATTAAAATGTCCCGAAGCTTGACTTCTTGGGAACAAGTTTCCTCAAAAGTGCTGGCAACGTCTCTTCACTAATATTGTGTTAGTACTCCAGGCAATCTGATCTCAGTAAGAGACGTTTCTTTAGTTTGGAGGCTTGCCCGAAGTTGATAAACAAGAATTCAGAGGCCTTGGTTGGAAGTGAATGACTATGTTTGGATTCAGATGATTCCTGCTTGGTATCCCTCTAACTAAACATTCATTGGTGCAGAGAAATCATGTAGAGGGTGTGTCCTAATGTTAAAGTTTTTGAAATATTGCATCAGTTTGTTGGTTTCCGTCTCGCTCTATAAGGACACTGTGTTTTCAGTGCTGTCTCACTATAGCAATATATACTCTACAGACTTTAAACCCAGCCATTAAAAGCTTTTCTGATGGATTGAAATGGAGTTAAATCCCCTTTCCAGAAACCTTCAGGGTTTATAGTAAATGAAAAACCTAAAGGTTTTGTAGTAAGTTTTAAATACAGCTAACTGATATTTTTAAAAATTTTAGTCAGTGTATCAATAGAAAATGTTTAGTATATTATGAATATTTAGAAATCTTACATTCTGTGAATTCCTTTTGAATAAAAATCCTTAATGAAAACCATTGATAGTTTCTGGCCAGGCTGCATGGTAATAGTCTGTGTAGGCGAGGGAGAAACTCTCCAATCAGCATCCACTTACAGTACCCCACCCCTTCCTCATCTGCAAATGTAAAATACATGAAACATGGATAAAACATGAAACCACAGAGGAATGTCCTGCTGAAGGGTTTTTGCATTCACATGCACAAAGCCATAAATCAATTGCTTTGTTTGCACTGTTTATAAAATGTTTTGCCTTGTCAACATTCACAGGTTCTTTCTTTTTTTCCCCTCTCCCTGGCCATGATTGAGTGGATTGTTCACATTCAGGAAAGAAAGACAGAGCTGGACTATGTGCCAAGCAGAACACTTGGGTGCCTCCCCTAGAGCCCCCTCTAGACCAGGGAAGTCTAATGCTTTCCAGCTGGGAGTGTGTGAGGCTTGTGTTCCGAATACTGAAATGTGTCGAGCGAAACTGGGTTCAAACGATGCTTGAAGTCTTCGAAATGTCTTTTGCATTCGCTTCCTGGAGCCTCAGATAGACAGGGGTTGCAAGTTCACTACTTTTCTCACTGGTTCCGTTGCGTCAACCTCAGCCTGGACCAAGTAGCACAAAATAATCTGTTTCGAATTGTGTTTGAACCCAGGTCTGTTGTTGGATAGTGTACTGTGAGGCCCAGATGTGGGTCGGAGTAGTGAACTCCTCCCTCCCTTGGGACTGGAGGATTAACCAACCAACCGCACCAGGTTATTGGTGTAATTGCCGGACAGAACCTCTGGTAATGCAACGACTGGGATTTTCTCATTACTGCTTGACTTTACAGAAAAGCTGGGCTGGCGTGGGGGTGGATGTGGGGGCAGTTCCAGCTAAACACCGGGCAGGAGGGAACGGGCCAGCTGGTGGCCTGGTGTCAACTGGTTCAGGGTATGATGCATTTCAGAAAGTCCTCTTTCGGTCAATGAGCGTCTGTGATGTTGGAATGACTTGTTTTGTCTAGGTCACAAGTTCTCTTGGCTTGGTCATTGTCAAACCCGAAGGCCGGTTTCGCGGAGTAATATTAAACGTATTTTGAAAAATCATGCACCGTGGAAAGTTCCTTCTTTAAAAATGTAATTACATTTTGTTTTAAAAACAGAATTATGTAAATCATTTATTTGGATCCTACAAAGGTCTTTAAAAACCATATCTGTAATGTCTTTTGTTGTTGTTGTCTTGGAACAGTCACGTGTGTTGTGGCTGAACATAAAGGAGAGGATTTAACAACTGCTTTAGTTGATTCAGCACTGTGGCCATTAAACTCCAAGCCCCCCTTGGGGCACATTCAACATCGAGGCCTGGCCTTTTATGTTCAAAACATGCTCAAAATAATCAGGGCTGGTGTGTTAAACCCATTAACCCAACTGTAGTCTGGGCTCCTCCAATCTGGGATACCTCTCCGCTCTTTACGGCGGCGTACAGTCAATCTTCATTACAGCCAAAGGTGACTGGGTCTAAAATGTATTCAACAGACTGATTGTAATGTGACATGGCTGTGCTGTCTGGTGGGGTGGCGGACCCTCTTCTCCGGCGGAGGGCCGGCACTGTGCGCTCCTTTACTTCCCCCTGAAGGAGCCCTGAATGGGGCCTGTCCTGAGATGACTGGGCAGCGGCCGTGGCTGTCCACCTCCATGCGGCGTAGCGCAGGCCAGGCCGGGATATGTTCGCCCCGCGGGAGGGCTCTGGACCCGAGCCAGTTTGTCAGCATCGAGCAGCTTAGCCTGCTCAGATCAAACTCAGGAGCACGGACGGAGTTGGAGGCCCCATGGTTAGGACCGAAAGGTTGCAGAGTTGGGCCTCCTCCTGAACCACTCCTCTGTAGCTGCTAGCCCTGCATCAGCGACCCTGGGCCGAAACCTCTCCATCGGCCTAGTTATGTGGTATTTTTGTTTTGTCTAAAGGCATAAATCAGGGTTGCGTTATGCACAAGTGTTACGAGCAGAGAGGTCACAACCTAGTTCTGGAATATTGTAATCTTTGTGTGGGAAGTAAAACCATGATCTAACAAGTGCTAACTATTGATTTGTTACATGATAACTTCCACCGGTGGTGGTGGTAGTAGTAGTAGTAGTAGTAGTAGTAGTAGTAGTAGTAATAGTAGGAGTAGTAGTAATGATAGTAGTAAAATAGGTTTCACTCAAGTTTCAGGACACTTGAAGAAATATTGTAATAGTTGTTTCCGCAATGATTTGAAGAAAATAAGTCTCCTTTGATCAAAATAGTGAATAACGGGGCATGAGCATGTGTTGATTGTTCGGCAGCCTTGTGTCTTCTGTGGGACGTTGCTGGTCAGTGAGTCAGGATGGACAGTGTGATTGATGCGCTGTCAGGCAGATGGGGGAAGGCCTGGACATGTCTACCTGCAGTCAGACACCTCTATAATGGCTCTAATGAGTTACTCTGCTGTGCTCCAAACAAAGCCTGATGCCCTCCCCTAAAACCCTCACCATTCACCATACAGAGTACTGGGGTTAGTAATTAGACTGGGGAGTAACTGGTCATTCTTCTGTAGGTGACATTTCAAATCAACTGATATTCTTATATCATGTGTCTTTAATAACACCTGGACGTAATATGGAAACCAGAAAAAAAAAATAATAATGTTTTGTGTTCCAACCCAATTGCAGAGTGTAGGTCTGTGTTTTTCTCCTTTCAGTGGCTTAAGCGTTGGAGAGAATGATTGTTCTCCTTATAGACATAGACTGCTGCAAACAGCTTGATCACCACACGTACCAAGTAATGTCCTGTAGGCTGGACCTAACTACAAACAAATGGGTGCATTTTTGGAGACCTGAAGCTGTATCTGAGTCCAAATGGTACACTTCGTCATCTTCCCTAACAGACCGCTTGAGCTGTCTGGTGGTGCTCTGAAACGTTTTGTGGCCTAAATAGTATGGCGGCTCTGAGGTTATGTCTTTAATAACGGGTCTCCCAAAAACTTGTAGCCGCTCTTTTCCTTTTGCACAGTGTGGTCGAGATGTTTTCAGCCAAGCCGTACGCTAACGGCATCCACTTGACATGTCATCTGGGGTGTAGTGCCATTGTTATTTTTCCGTTAGGAGAGTGCTATTAATACATTCACAGTGTCTCACTGTTTGTTACAAGTGGGCTACTGACCCATGTAGCAACTTCTCCCTACACCTACTTAAATTTTTTAATACCCTCAAACACAAGTTGAGCTGAAATGTGGCCCCAGAAATTGTGTGCCATGTCACGTATTTCACAATGTGCCCCATGTTGTCAAAACCACTTGCTTTCAAACCTGGAGTTTCTTGGCTAATTTAAGGTAAGATGGTGATTCTAATTATAGATTATCCACATACAAATTGATTATTACATATCAAGCCTAAAATGGGATGTTTAGCTCTTCAGAACATCTTGACAATATATTGCTCTTAAGTTTTCCTTTTAGTTTAGGAGGGGTTAGGGTAACTATGTCTGTCTTTGATTTAACACCTGGATCTGTCGGGGGAGGGGCTTTTATGAAGAAGGGGAGGTACTTCTCTGCCCTGGTCTGTGTCGTGTCAGGAGAAGACTGTCCTTATCTTGTGTGTTGAAAATGTGTATAATTTTCCATGTTGCTAGGACATCCAGGGGCTTTTCTATTAAGCCTCTTTCCTTGAATGCATTATGAGTGGTTGTTTGACAAAAGTAGAACAATCATCTATTTTAACAGTGAATAGTGGCAATGTTGGATTCTCGGATTTGCGCTTTGTAGTAACTCTCCATTGACTTTGGTTAATAATTAGCCTCATCCTAGCTAATGGACTTAATGTATGTTTGCTGAGTTTAGGACCAAGGCACTATCTTCAGTTAACTAGAACATTCTACTTCGGTTAATGTTACGGCTCACTGCCAGAGAAGAGCCAAGAGTGGACTGACTTCCTTGCCATGTGAAAAGGACAAACATTTCATCCTGTTTTTGCTTTTATCCTGAGCTCAGTCAGTGAATCACAGGAAAATGAGAAACAAGCACAGAGACAGACTAGAGCTTGACTTTACATTTTTAGCTGCCAAGTAGGTACCAAGATTTATTTTCAATAAAGTCAAAGTGGGTTGTATCAAGCATCAACAACTTGGCTAAATCCAATTTAGAATAATTTATAAAAATACAATTACAGACTAACTATATTGACTATTCACTATCCATTCACTAGCCTTACCTGTCTGGTTCAGTGGATGCATAATGTTTGTTTTGATGTATCGGCAAGTTGCGATAATAGATCCCAGATTTGGAGGTTGTTTTAGACAAAGGCTTTTTTCATTACAGTCGTTCAGGTGATGTCAAAATGAGCACTGTTGTACAAAACAATGTCAAAGCTTAATTGGACCATCTCTAACCAATAAGAGCATAAAAGGCAATTACGAATTCTGTAAACGTTGCTTTACCCACCAGAATTGGTCTCTGTAAATGAGAATGTGCTCTCATTTAGTACACCCACTAGATAAAATAAGGCAAAACTTTGAAATAATGTCGGCTATATATTTTTGCAGACGCTCATAACCAGAGCGACTTACCGATTCAAAGGCGCCTAAATGCTTTACGCGAGGGCCCGTTTTCACCTTTTTCCGTCTCGAGAGTCTTGAGAGCGCGAGATGCGGGCTCAGGGTGACTGAGTGTGAGGGGATTGTTTCATGGTGCGGGGTAAGGCAGGTCTGGTCTGGCTGCCGGTGGGGTGACTGGGTTCACCAGACAGTCTAACAGCATAGCCAAGAAAACATTAGGGAACAGGGCAGAAAGGCCTGGTTTATCTGTCTTTCTGTCGGTCTGTCGGTGACTACTGTCTCTGGCACTAGTAGGGCGTCAGCTGGAAAATCATCCTGATATTACATTTTCAATTTGGAATTCTTCCCTTTGTCTGAAGCCTAAATGCTTTTAAATCAAGAAAGCCCACAGATGAAAATGGAACCGCAATTTCCTGTTGTCTTGTGAGTTTCTTCTTTAGTTAAATTCCATGTATTACTGGGTTTTGATTCCGCCGAAAATATGAGAGCTCAGGATCTTGAGGCGGTGTTCACAGTGCATTTCTGATATTTATTTCGCAAATCTCTTTTGACCAATAAAATCCAGCTCTGAAAAACATCTGATGTGATTGGTCAAAAGACCAGTAAGAAGGAAAAAAATCACACTTGTGCTGCTTTTTGGAGCCTTAAAAAATGCATTGAATTTTGAGAAATCCAAGTACACCATATTCAATACAGATGTTAATGTGGCCTTTGTCTGTTTTTAGACTGCAACTAGCCTACATATTACGTGGTATTTTTATTTTTTACAGTGGCCATAAACAACAAGAAGGGATGCCAAGATATTAAGAAATATGAACCCTTCAAGCCTGGTAGCCTAACATAGGCTGTCTATTAATAAGCAAGAAAGTAGGAACGGTCTTTCTAAAGAGTTTGAGAACGTTCTGACCTGTTTTTCATTATGTAGTATCTTTGCAACAAGCCAGCTCAGGTTACCCTCCATGACTCTACAAACTGAGCTTGCTCAGAGCTGATATGTCCGAACCAGACATTAAGGAACATTTAATTGACCTAGACCATCCTGCAAATCGTTAAAAAAAAACAAAAAAAACGGAGTGATAATAATGCTTGTCTCACCCACAACTTGTCACCAAATGTGAATATCTTTTTAGTCAGTTCACATGTTTGCCTTAGTTTGGCCTCTGGGAATGATAGTTCACTGACTCCCTACACTGACTATTTGTGCTGGCATGTTGTGCTCTCTTGAGTTGGCAAGGCAAAGAAGATATTCTTCTTGACACTTTATATTATTAAACTCATTATTATCTCATTATTATGAATTCTACTGTTGTATTTCCCCTTGACAACGGTTGAGGTTATCTGTTATCAGTTCTTCTCATAGCTGTTGGATACACTCAGCGTTTAAGACAATATCTGGTGGATTTGTTGGCTATGCTGTACCTGTTAACTGAAATGGAGTCTGTTTATGTTATAGATCCCTTCTCATTTTAGACTGTGACAGATTGTCATTACAAGCCTCATCTACTTGTAAGATCTGGAATAACAGAATTAACCTAGACAGTGTGGTTGGGATGAGGTATTCCTCGAAGGGGAGGAAGTACAAACTATGCGCCCTGACCCAGGCTCATCCACTGGCTGAAGTGGAACTGAGCTCAGCAGTTTCACATCTGTGAATCATAATTTTTGCTTATCCTGTCACATTCTCCAGAATGGCTCCATTCGGGAAACGAAATCGAGAAATGGCGCTGGGTCCCGGTGTCAGTCTCTGTGTCTGTGAATGACCCTGAACAGTGACTCTGGCCCCAACCTTGTTATTCAGCGGTTATACCTCCCTGTCGTGTCTCTGGTCAAAGGGCATAGACGGACTGTTGCACAATGGACCCGTGGAGTGGACGTGTGTGTTCTTAAACTGGCGCTGCTTGTTTTTCCTCTCCCCATCTTATGTTTGCTTGTTTCCCATGATTAGAATAAAGGCTGGAAACAATATTTCTGCAGCTCCACGCTGTGTTTTATTCCAGGGAGAGTTCCTAGGGTGTTGGTTGTTATAGCCATGGCGTGGTGGATGTTCATAGCTGGCTGGGACCCAAGCAGACATCAGACAAGCAGAGCAGCTCTATGAATCATAATTTAGAAGAAAAAATAAATATTGAAATTTACATATTTTAATAAAATCTTATTTTCTTGCCAATCATTTTTAGTATTCCTCTTCTGTTTAGAGGTAACTAGAAGGGGCCAATATATTGATTGGCCCCTTCTAGTTACCTCTAAACAGATAAAAAAAAAAATGTATTTTGAAATAAGTTAAATCTTGGCGGCCGTTCTGGGAATGTTATTCTTAACCGACTAAAAACAGAGAACCTATTTCATTTTTCTTTTTCTATAAATGGTATCTTATCTGTAGTGTCTATTTGTGTAAGTGTTTGGCTGCTCACCGCTTCCCCTTCCCTTAGTTCTCCATCCAGTGTTCTTCTGGACTGGTCTGGAACATCCTATGTTTAGTTCAAGCTGTCCATAGCCAAAAGGCATTGTTGTTGTCTGGAAGTGGTTTTCTCAGTTTGGCGGACGGAAGAGGAGTGTTTCACCTCAACATTTGTCACGTGCCAACGGGGTCTGTCTGAATGGCGACGCGCTGGCGTGTTATCGTGCGCCGGGTGTTAGCGTTCCACGTTCCGATGGCCTAACCCTCCTCTCTCCCTCTTTGTCCTGCAGCGTTGGTGGGCTCCCTGTCCATGGGGATGATTTTCTTCTGTTCCCCCATCGTCAGTGTCTTCACAGACATACTGGGTTGCCGGGTGACAGCTGTGGGCGGAGCGGCGTTGGGCCTGGTGGGACTGCTGGCGAGCTCCTTTGTCACGTCAGTACTTCTATTGCCGCCTTCCTCTTCGTCACTGATGTGTTCTGTCTGTGGGCGGTCTGGTGTGGCTGTGGAGGAAACCCTGTTTTGTGCTTAACTTTTGCGTGTGTGTGTGTGTTTTAGGTCGAACTGTACTCATGAGGCAAAAGTCAATTTCCAGCTCAGGGTTTAGGTTTAGGGTCGAACTTACAATTCATTTTAGAGTTAGAATTGGGGTTTCTTTAAGGTCCAGGTGTTATTTGTTAATTTTAGGGTTAAGGTTAGGCATTACATCTAGATAAAGTTTAGGCATACATTTTACTTTATTGTGGTTAATGTTAGGGTTAGGTTTAGGGTTAGATTAGGGTTAGGTTAAGGTTAGGGTAAGGGTTAGGTTTAGGGTTAAGATTAGGACAAGCGAGCATGCAATTTCCATTTTCTGGTCCCCATGAGGATAGCTGTACAAACTTGTGTGTGTGTGTGTGTGTGACAAAAAAGGTAGAGAGCCTAGAGCAGCTCAGGCTTAGTCACCTTCTAATTATTTTAGGTGACGTCACGTGACCAAACTGTTAGCCTACTCTATGGTAATTCACACGGCACATACACTTGAGTACTGTAACTACTTAGAAATATGTTGCACAAAGTTTTTACTGATATCACTTAAAATAGTGTTTATTAAAGAGATACGGCCCAAGGGGCTGTGGCATACAGCCAATGTACCACACCTAAGAGCTGTTCTTATGCAATGGCTGTATGCCACAAAAAACGCCTAAGATGCCTTGTTCCTATTAGAAACTGGATTCCGAGGCAATAACCACCCTTGAAAGAAAAACTATTTGCAGTGTTCTGTTTTGTAACGGACCAATGTTCTGCACAGGTAACTGTTATAATCCAGTGGGCTAACACCAACGGTGCCCCAAGGTCCTCCTGTACCCTGGAGTCCAGCACAAGGCCAGTGAGATTTGGAGAGATGGATGTCAGACACGGCTGCTTTGATTCATCGCTCTCTAGTGACCTCTTTGTTAGGGCAGGTGCCAGCAAGCTTTATTTTGGTTTCTGGCCAGGGAATGCTGTCACCTAGAGCTCCTATGTACTGCCGTAATTTGCCTGGTTGAGCAAGCAGTTTGCAAATCCACCTGGTTCTGGTCTCTAGGTGTGGTGAACCAGGACAAAATAGATGTAAAAGTCTTGTTATTAATGTAGCCCTAACTGAATGCCAGACCTGTGCTTGATCTGGGACCAGAGCAGGAGTGAATTGAGAAAACATTTGCCCTCGTCTTGATGACCGTAGGACTACGGCTGTTAGCCTTGGTACACACTGGCCAAGCTCCCAGCTCCAGTTTGACCCTTGACCTTATCCATTGAGCTATTTATTTAGGATTAGCGTTGTTTTAATGGCAACCCACCTAACCGTGTGTCCGCAGTTGGCTCACAGAGGACTGGGACGTAAGCAAACACACACACACACAAACTGACACCTTCCAGCATTTGAAGGTTTCTCTAGGCCATGATATTCACTGCAGTTCATCCACCTTGACTCCACAGTGTTGGGCCAGCTGTAGTGAGTTAGTCAGGACCCAGGTTTACTGTCTAGCCAGACTACTAAGCCAAGTTCATGTAAATTGTGTCATATCTGCAAGCGTAAATGTGACCGTGGGGGAAATCCCACCCTGTCCTGTTTCTCCTCCCCTCGACCTCACAGTTCCCTGGGTCCCATGTACTTCACCTACGGCATCATGTTCTCCGTGGGCTGCTCCTTCGCTTACCAGCCCAGCCTGGTGATCCTCGGACACTACTTCAAGAAGCGCCTGGGCCTGGTCAACGGCATTGTGACGGCCGGTAGCTCCGCCTTCACCATCACCCTGCCCTTCGTGCTGTCGTTCCTGCTGAAACGGGTGGGCCTGCATCACACCATGAGGGTCCTGGGCATCATCATGTTTGTCCTGATGATTGCCGGGCTCACCTACATCCCCCTGCTGCCCAAGCCGGCCAACAGCAACCAGCCGGGCCGCCGCTGTCCGCCCATGAAACAGGTGTTTAACGTCAACATCTGGAAGTCACTGGGCTACCGAATCTGGGCGTTCGGCATCCCGGCAGCCCTCTACGGATACTTTGTGCCTTACGTTCACCTGGTGAGTCGTTCAGGGGTGATGGGTGCGTGTGTGTGTTGCGTGTGTGTTGCGTGTGTGATCTTGTGTCTGTGATGCTTCTGGGGTAAGGGGCTAATAGATTATCAGGCACAGGGGGACATCGGTGTCATTTCTGACATGCCATTAAGATGCTGCGTGACACTACACGCTGCGACGGTGATCCCCAACTGTTCCGGACAGGATTTGGTTAAGGTGCCTCTGGCCTCGCATTACTTTCTCTGCAATTGTATAAATGTTATCATGGCGCACAAAAACGTGCAAATCTACACGTTTTCCTTTGGCTTGCGGCGTGAACAAAACGGAAGGTTGTCTGAGACATTCTAGAGACTATATTGCGGGCCATCCTTCTCTCTTAAGCTTAAAATGGGAGTACCAAGAAAGTGCAAGCACACCTTACCTGTTATGACGGACTGAATCTGCAATGCTATAACGTTGTTTAGTAACGGATTAATACAGCTCAATAATAATCAGATAATCAGACTTGGCCTGTACTATACTGTACACAGCATGCCAATGAGCATGAGGTTGTTCAGATCTCAGGGAGAACACACCTACTTTTAATCTGTTTAAAAACACATTTTCAATTCATTGTCCATTTAATTCTTAGCGGTTTCTAAACAGTTGCTTGAAAATGAACCAGTTGCCATACTCCAAAGCGGTGCCTTACCGTAGATGCTTTAGTTGTGTGGTCTGTGGAGAGTCAGTGAAGAAATGTCTGGGAGGTTTGGTCTGGGGGTACTAAGTGTCCAGTTTTATCCTAGACAGAGTTATGAAAACACAGTCCTATTATTCCAGTATTGTATACCATTTACAGGATGGGAAAAATGTCATTTTAGGAGCAAATATCTACTTTGTAGGGCTGGAGAGGAAGGGTCTGTACTGGGATACAGTAGGTCACTGTTTATTCGGATGAGATTACTGTGTTATTGGAGTTAGGTCACTTCTCCTGGGGATAGCTCAGGGTCCATCCCCAGCCCATCTGCCACCTACACCAGCAGGTAGACAGGAAACCAGGGGTTAAAGGCTGGATTGTTTAACCTTTCAGGAAGGGAGTGCTCACCTCCAAGTGTGCAGGGACCAACCCGGAAGAAATATGCTGGCTGTTTTTCTTTTCCCTCTCTCTGCTGCTCTGCTCAAAATGCAGACTTAAGCCATTTAGTGTTGCAGATCGCTGTATATGTGTTTTCCTCACGTCCAATGCCCCTTCCTATCAGCTCAAAACTCTGGGAGTCTAAAGTCCTGCAGAAGCTTTCACCTCTCACTACTTCAGGTAGGCTGTTTAAAGCGATGCACTGACATATTGGCATCAGACCTTTATAGGCAGTTAATAATTGGTATGGGCCTGTTGCTTTAAAAGGATTTATTTTATGAATTAGCTTCCAGTCTGCTCTAGTCATTTTTATTGGAAGCTATTGTTTTTTTTGCTCATGTCCTGTTGTCCTGTAGTTATAATTTATTCTCTATTGAAGTTTTGTTGATCAAGTCCAATACTTTATTTGCTAAAAACATTTCCAGACATTGTGTAATTAATAATTACAGGAAAGGAATGTGCGTTTCTTTTGACATTATATCCTTCTATCCATTTACCTTGGTGTGTGTTTTGTCCTTGGAGTATATAGAAAGATAACTTTTGTATGATGTATTGTATATGATTATATGATTGTTCCCACTTTAACCAGGACCTGGATGTGGGTAACCTGAGGTGTAGTTGGGTGTCTCAGAGCTGTGTGGATTTCACTAGTGTGAAAAAAAGTACAGACAGACAAAGTTCCAGTTAGTGTGTAAATTGTATTAAGCATTTTGGAAGACATTGTTCTGGAACACAGGGGATTACATTAACTCAGTTGCTAGCAAGGTTTCTCTAATCAGTACAGGGTCTTATTATTAGTATGAACAAGTATTAAGTACATTTCTCCCAAAGTATCACTGGCACAGATTTGTAAACAGTAAGTGTGTGCGATTCTGACTGCTCCCGCTAAAGCCAACCTCTGACTATAGATGGCTCTGAGGCTCAAGAATAAAAAAGGCGTTAACGGGGACAAAGAAAATGAACGGCATTAAGTATTTTCAATTAACTGCATGCGTTAACGTGTTAACTTAGACAGCCCTAATAAATACTTTAAAGTTTTTATTTGCCGAGTTTGAAAGTGAACTCCTGCCACGTTACGTTAAAATGTAACTTGCTTGTGTCAATAAAAACAGCTTCACGTCATGACATCACACCTTAAACCAATATCTCATAAAAAACATGTTAAATCCGAATAAAGTGGAACTGCTATTTGCCATTTAGCCGGTTTACACATTAATAATACACATCTATTTGTTTCATGCCTCAGGTAGCCTGCAAAAGTAAGCATGAATGTGACATGGGACTAGTATTTTTCCATGTTCAAATAATTCTAATTTGCCAACTTATTCCAAAGGTTGGTACCACATCTAAGCCTAAAGACCTGAAGACCTAGAGATCCGAAAATATGATGGTGAAACTTGAAAATGTGATGTCAAGACAATCGTTAATAGTTGGTTTTCAGTTGGTTTTGCAGTCATTTGCAAAGGAGTATATTTAGGATATTTTAGTTTTACTACACAGTGTCCACCAATTCCCTGAAGAAAGAAATTCAGACGAACTAATAATCCCATCCTGTCGAGTGCTTTAATTCCATGGTTAACATAAAATATGCAGTTTTATTATAGAAATGTGGCTAATTCTTTTAGTGGAATAAACCTGGGTCAGTAGGAACCTGTCCACTGGTGAATTTTTAACTCCCACCACTTTGACCACAAACAAACCAATTTAGGTTGTTGTTAATGGAGACCCCAGCTGCCGGGGGGAGGTTTTCTGGCCTGGGAAGCCGTACAATTAAGCTTTTGGAAATAAGTAGGCATGTTTTTGTCACTCTGAGCCACAGATGGTATTAGTTCAAAGCAGCTGCCTGCGTTTCTGTGAAACACAAACTGTAATAAAATAATAGTTACAAAATGTTCTAGCCAAATTGTTTTAATTATGTAAAACCCCCAACATTTCAACGTAGGAATGGTGTTGATAACACCACTAACAGGATTGTGCTCGTCTTCCTCTAGACAGCGGAGTTAAAACCACTTAGGAAGATTACCTTATCTCTCAAGGTCTTTTTTGAGATAAAACGTCCTTTTAAATGTTATTTCTTTCTGGTTTGTCTTCCAGCATTGGCCACATGTAATTAGGTCAACAAAACCATTTGAGTTAACAGAATATGTAGGGCATCGACTCAAGTCCCTGGTGTGTGTGTGTGTGTGGCTCTTGTTTTGATCCATCTGAATCTACATACACATAGCGCCCTGCATCCCACTGCTGGTTTGCCTCTGAAGCTCAGCAAGGTAGCCCTGGTAGTTGCCTGGTTGGAAGGTAATGGCCAGTAGGAGGCAGTCTTCTACCTGATCTAATTATCAAACCCCAAGGCAATGAAAGGGACATGGCCCTCTGAAGGGTGACGTCTTCCCAGGATTCTAATCATCCTAGAATCCTGTGGCACTAAATGGAAACGTTTTTAACCTTTGTGTTGCACCTAAATGTTCAATCTGGGCCTCATACATCACCATGGCCAATTAAACATCCCCAAATGCCAATACCTGCCTGCAAGGATAAAAAAAATTTAAGGTGCCATAGCTGTTAAATGTATCCAAATCAATAATGCATGTAAATAGCTCTGGATAAGCGACTGAGTGACATTTAATAATAACATTCAGTGTATGTTTTGGTATTGAAATGTGATTCCTGCTTAACGAACTGAGCAATTCACTGTATTTTTTGAAAAGTTGAAAGTCGCCTGGTGGATGGTGGTGGTGTGTGTGTTTGTGTGTGTGGGTGGTTATTTATTTAAGGAGGATGTTCCATATTGCCAACAGAGACACCTGGCGCATGGTAAGTCACTAAGCAGTAGGTCACGTGTTCTGTCCATGTGCCAGGATACTGGAGAATACGTGATCACCGACAGGAACACGGTCCCAGTTCTCAGTGGAATCCTAACTCTATATAGTCCACTACCTCAGACCAGGGCCCATAGGTTATAAGTAGTGCATAGGAAATAGAGTGCTGCTTGGGACGCAGAGTCAACAGTTTTTATTTTTTTGTTGATGGGGGAGATGATGCTGACTGGATAGACTGGTTGGCACTGCCTGCGATGGTGAATAGAAGGGCCAGCATGGAGTGGGGGCTGATGGGTAGTATAATGGACAAACACAGTGGCGTTGTGCGGGCTGAGTAGAGCACACCATGGACTGGCGTAATGTTTTAATATGCCCAGTGAGCAAACCTGGTTGACATTTGGGGCATCACAAATTCGTATATTCATGTAGATGCCTCAACCGTCACTTCAGACGACTGTCTGTCCATGTCTGCCAGTCTGGGCTCCAAACGTTTGCCGACTCCATTTTGTTAACTAACCCCGCAATGTAAGAAAGATATTGGAATCAATAACAGACACTTGGGAAAGATGTATTCCCTCCAGAATACCTGTCTGTTTTCTAACACAGAGAAAAAAAAATTAATAGTTAAGAGTTCAGGGAGGCTCATTCACAGCCTTGGGTGTGACCTAATTCCACAACACCCCATCAGGAACTGCCCTGTAAGCGCCCCATTACTACCCACTGCAATATACTACAATTACAATGAAGGCCTACTTAAAAAATAAAATTACAGTTTGAATCTTAAAAAAAGAAGTGTGTTCCCTATTTATCAATTGGGTCACGGCCCATTTCATATTTTAGTCACTTAGCAGACACGTCCTCCAGGGTGATTTACAGGACTAATAAGCGTTTAATGCCTTGCTCAAAGTTCACCTGTTTAACATGTTTAACCACCAGTCATTTGGTCACATGCCCAACATCGTTAGTAACAGATTATTTAATGCCTGTGGATTGTTTTACATTGATGTATGAGCTGACTAAATTGAAGTTGGAACTAAGAACCTAAACTGATCTACATTGACCATGCCTCCAGTAATGGCTGTCTTTTTGCTGTTGCTTATCCGAGATGTGAACAGAGATGTAAACTAGTATGGGTTAATGGGGCAATCGATGGCTACAACAACCAAACTCTTGGTTCAGTAAAATAGCGTGGGCGTTAATATCATAAATGTATTAATCAATATCAAACCAGTTCCTGACAATTTGTCTTTTTTTCCATATTTGGCCACTGTGTTATGGACTGTCAGCTGACCTGAACCAATATCAAGGGGAAGTATTTTCTAGTGTTGATGGTCATGCCTGTCACATGATGCAGGGACCAGGTCTGGGGACTGATTCAGCATGGACACTTCCCTAAGAGAACACGCACACACACACACACACACGTTCTGGTCAATGGTTTTATTACAGTTCCTTATCAAATGGTCTTGTGCTTGTGGTAAACCATTTAGATTAGTGTGCTTTGACATGGATATATCACTGCAGACATTCCTGCAACTCAAATAACAATGTGCAGAATTTGTTCCAGTCTGAGATATTTTTATCCTTTTTTTACACAGTGTATTGTAGGAAATACAATAAATCCTTAAGCTGGTAGAAATAGATGGTCAAAACTCTTACCTCATGACCTGGCACTACACCTGGGTGTTTATGACTGGTGATGGAGGCACAGCACAAGTCCATGACACGTAAACCTTTAACCCCTGTACAGTAGGGCTTCTTCCTTCCTGACCTCCCTCCAGTGTAGCTCAAGTTTGTGGTCTTACTGACAGTTGACTCGTGCACTTTGATGTCGACTGTGGCAAGAGAGGCCTGTACATCCCTTAGAGAATTCTGTGATCCTCTGTCAGCTTTTGGGCTGAATTTGGTGGGACAACATGTCATATGTCAATGGCCAGTGGTCTGGAATTTCCTTCATTTGTAGATGATCCATTGGAAAGTGGAATGATGTACTTCCAGAAGTTTGGAAATGACCTTGTAACCCCCCCAGACCCGTGGACATCAATAACCTTTTCTGCATGAGGAAATTCCATTTTTGAATATTACATAATTGCGTAAATGCTTTCAAGGTGTTTCTGTGATGTCTTAAATTGTGTTACTTTTCCCAATGAATGTACGTGGAGGTTCACTCTGTGTCTAAATGTTAAAAACAACAACAGCAACATTCCAGGGCTGCAGAAGGTCAGGGTATAGAAGAGATGTGGAGGGAAAGGGAGGCTCTTTGCTTGGGAGGGGGGCAGCAGCAGGAAGGTGTTTGGTTGATCTGATGACGGTTCTCCGGGTACTGGGCCGGGCCTTCCAGGCAGCCTTCCCAGCTCTGGGGCCTGGCGATTGGTTCACCCTGGTAGGAGGGACTGGCAACAGCCTGTAACATGTTTATGCTGTTATAGCTGTGACCGCGACGGTGTCACTGATGGTTGGGATAGTGCCGTCTCATTGCCTGTGTATTCACCATAAGGAGTTGGTTTTGCTATGAATATGATATAGGGATATGGAGGACCGTGGAGGCAGTGAGATGGGGGCGGAGGACCGTGGAGGCAGTGAGATGGGGGCGGAGGACCGTGGAGGCAGTCAGATGGAGGCGGAGGACCGTGGAGGCAGTGAGATGGGGGCGGAGGACAGTGGAGGCAGTGAGATGGGGGCGGAGGACCTTGGAGGCAGTGAGATGGGGGCGGAGGACAGTGGAGGCAGTGAGATGGGGGCGGAGGACCGTGGAGGCAGTGAGATGGGGGCAGAAGACAGTGGAGGCAGTGAGATGGGGGCGGAGGACCGTGGAGGCAGTGAGATGGGGGGCGGAGGACCGTGGAGGCAGTGAGATGGGGGCGGAAGACAGTGGAGGCAGTGAGATCGGGGCGGAGGACCGTGGAGGAAGTGAGATGGGGGCGGAGGACCGTGGAGGCAGTGAGATGGGGGCGGAGGACCTTGGAGGCAGTGAGATGGGGGCGGAGGACCTTGGAGGCAGTGAGATGGGGGCGGAGGACAGTGGAGGCAGTGAGATGGGGGCGGAGGACCGTGGAGGCAGTGAGATGGGGGCAGAAGACAGTGGAGGCAGTGAGATGGGGGCGGAGGACCGTGGAGGCAGTGAGATGGGGGCGGAGGACCGTGGGGGCAGTGAGATGGGGGCGGGGGTTTTATGTGTTGTGTGAATGGTCCCCCTTCCTGAAACACATTGGTATGGAGATTAGGGCCAGGGTAACATGCCTGATCATGTCCGAAACATGAAGAAAGCTGTGCAGCCCCCTTTTACTGGCCCCAACTCAGACAACTACAGACATACCAGGGTCCCACAGGCCTCCCGGCCCCTTTTTAACCCTTGACTGATTTAATCAGGGTCTGCCGGTTTGTGGTTAAAGCGCCAGAATGCTCAGAAGCAAACATAGGTCCCCTTAAAGATCCCCACAACCTTGTTCCTGCACATTCCCCACAAAGTGGGTCAAGACATTGTGTCCTATGTCCCATATACTGTATGCACCATGTTACAATCCTTTGAATTACACCTAAAAACAAAGACATTCTAAATGTGTACTGGTCTTTTTTCCCACCAGTATATATTGAAGCACTTCGCACCGTATTCCATGTGTATTTCCAAGTATTACCTCACACAGTAACATGGCAGCGGAGCTCTGACGGTTATTTCCCATGTGTCCGTCCTAAAGATGAAGCATGTGGAGGAGCGCTTCGGAAAAGACTCCAACAAGGAGGTTCTACTCATGTGCATTGGCGTGACGTCCGGCGTGGGGCGTCTCATCTTCGGCCGCGTGGCTGACTACGTACAGGGAGTCAAAAAAGTCTACCTACAGGTAGGGCCCACTAAACGCCAGACTGAAATGACCACCTGGTCGCCGTGTTGGCGCCCGGCTACTGACCAGTTGACTGTCAAGTTTACCGGGCGGGGCTGCATGTGTTTTGCCGCCGTTCAAGGATTCATAAAGCTGATGCCCGAGATGCGATGTGTCCCCCCAGGTGTCCTCGTTCGTGGTCATCGGCCTGATGTCCATGATGATCCCTCTGTGTAACGTGTTCGGCGGTCTCATCGCTGTGTGCCTGCTCATGGGCCTGTTTGACGGCTGCTTCATCTGCATCATGGCCCCCATCGCTTTCGAGCTGGTGGGCTCTCAGAACGTGTCCCAGGCCATCGGCTTCCTGCTGGGCATGATGTCTGTGCCCATGACAGTGGGTCCTCCCATTGCAGGTACGTTAGGGTATGCTGGTGGGAATGCCTTGTAGTCTAATGCTTTTGAATTTGTGACTAGGAGTTGGCAAGCGATGGCGCTCGGATCATAATGACATCTGCCGGGGACAATAAGGTCAATCATAAAGCCATTTGGCTGTTGTGCACCCGTTGGATGATCTGAAAGATACCTTCATGATATAAAACGTGAATGCATGTCTACCTGAAGTGTGCTTTTTGGCGCATGGGAGTTTCACTTCTTCAGACATGTCTTGGGAGGCCAATCTGCCCCGAACAAAGAGGTGAATGGGATTTTTGACTCAGTGGAGGGGGTGGAATCTGCATTTCTAATTGCTGCATGCTCCAAGAAGAAACCTGGGTTTGTGCTGGTGCCTACCGTTACCTTTAAGCCTAATTTAAACACAACCTTATCCCTAACCCAGGCGATTTGGATTTGAACTTAAACTGAGTCACTTCAAAGTTTGGATGTAAGCTACGCCTTCTAATGTGAGTCAACCAATCACACTGATTTCTGCCTTCGGGGCAGATCTGCCTCCAAGACAGATGTTTGTGAAAGTAAAACTTCCCTACATGCCTACATACCTCTGGCACCACCTGGTGTTATAGAAATCACACAGATGATAACGAGAATCTCAAAGTTTTATATTATTAATAGCTTATTTTGACCTGTGAAAACGCAGCACTTAATTTAAAATAAAGTATAATAATGAAATCATCAAAACATTACAACTTCACCCCTACAATTAAAACTTGATATGAGAGACATTGTGTTATGAATATAAAAATATACCCTGTGGAATATCAATGTCCACTTGGAATTATAAGCGCTCAGACATCTATTCATGCATATATTTTCAACACTAGTCATGTGCAAACCTGCTTGCACCGTACTACAGACAAGACGTCTGTTTTTCTCATGAAAACTGGCGTTGCAGGAAAAAGGTGGATACTGGTAGAAACAGGAAGTCACCCTGCTGAGGAAGGGAAAATGGGGGATGGACAGAGGGGCCTTCACCCTCATCCACCCCACCTTTACTGTCTAGTAAAAAGTTAGGATGTCAGGAGTGGGTTTGGACATACCACTAAGGACCCGCTCAGATAAGCCCGCCTAGCTTCTGCATCTGAAAAGGCAAATTGTCCACTCAGGATCCCTGTCTGTCCCTTTCTCTGTGCCTCCTCGTTCTAACTCTCCTGCTGTTGTCCTCCTGCCCCCCCCCCCCTCCCCCCTCAGGGTTCCTGAGAGACAGGCTGGGGAGCTACGATGTGGCCTTCTACTTGGCCGGTATCCCTCCCATAATCGGCGGGGCCGTGCTGTGCCTGATCCCCTGGGTGGAGGCCAGACGTGTCCAGAGGGAGGAGAAGGAGGCGGCCATGCAGCAGATGCCGGAGCTCGACACTCGGGGAGGCGCAGGACGGGTGAAGACAGCGGACCCCGACTCAGTCATCTAAGTATTCTAAAAAATAAAGTGAAACCCCTAGACAGACAGACACGCAGACAGACAGACACGCAGACAGACAGACACGCAGACAGACATACACGCAGACAGACATACACGCAGACAGACAGACATACACGCAGACGCAGACAGACATACACGCAGACGCAGACAGACATACACGCAGACGCAGACAGACATACATGCAGACGCAGACAGACATACACGCAGACACAGACAGACACACACAAAAACAGTCACACACAAAGACAGACACACACACACACCACACACAGACAGGCAGACAGACTCACTCGGAAATGCACATACTAGGTGCTGCTGATTCGTGGATTTATGTTCTAAGTATGGATGAAAAATGCATAGGCCTGTGTATGTGTAGACAATCATTTTTAATGGCTGCTTTGCAGGAGAAGGCGGGGAGAACTCTATAATACATATCGGGTTATACTCATAGATACGCAACATACACAGTTGAACATGAATGGTATCATGAAGAATTATGCATTGGATTGTTATTTTCCATCAATCTTCCTGCTGTTGACATGACTTAAGGTTAAAAGGAAAAATGTACAAGGGAACACACTTTACATGGGTACTCTTTGAAGGAGGAAAGCACTTATTTCCTTAAGAAACCAGTGTCTGGTCTTACTACTCAGTTCTCATGTTTTCAGTTCTCTCATGGCAATCGGGATCCTACTTGTTATTGCCTTAAATTGTCCAATACAACCTTGAAAATAGTTTTTAGATATTGCAGGATTTGGAAAGGAGAAAACTAACTTGAGTCTTGGGTTCGTTTTTAGAATTGTGTTTGCAATCAGCACTGGGAACTTAATTGACCATATGGTCAAAGAAACGTCAGTTTCTCAAATGATTGGGAAAAATTATGCTTTAGCTTTTAAAGTTTAACCTTTTACTTTTTATAGAACAGTGTGATTTTGGGGGGTTCAATACTCTCTTAAAACATGATTGTGAATGTTTAAGGGAATTAGTGAGTAAATGTTTTGATGTTTGACCTGAGCATACCATATCACTTCAAAGAAGTGCTTTAAGAGATTGTCGATAAATGAGATGGGTTGTTTCTAGTGGGGTTAGAGTTTACTATTGTCTTAGTTTTAAAGGTGCTTAAGCACATCTTGAAGCACAATTACAGTATTCCGCCCATGAAATATGAAATGTCATCATCGTCATCTCAAGGCTACAGTAGTCCGGACCTGAAATAGGCCTGACTTCACCCCAGGCTGGATTTACGGTAGATATGATCTTTGATACAGTATAGCCTGGGTTCTTATTTTGCCTGCTGTACTCAGTGCCTGGATGTGCTTTTAAGTGTTTTACATCACAACTGCTATTGTCATTTTTTGTATGCATAGTTTATAGCTTGCACAGAACAGGACCCAAAAACAGAAAGTCTGCTTGTCTGACTATGCAATGTGAGTGAAGGATGAACGTCAATGCTGATTTCTAGGGAGTAATTTACATGAAACTTGATGTTTAATGAATGAATATTATGAATAGGTTTTTATTGTTGAAGATGAATGGTGTTTTGTCCAGCACATATAGTAAACCAATGTTATACTTTCAACATATTTTCTAATTGTTGTATACTCACCATCTCCAAGATACTAGAGATATGAGCTCAATTAATTATTGGCAAATGTGACCATTAGTCAAGTTGAGTGAAGTTAACCTTTGACTGTGTGTTTGGTTTGTTAACCTCTTGTTAGAAAACATATTTGTTTTACAGATTTTTCATATTTGTATTTATTTTTTTCTAGTACATGTTTAGCGGCTGATGTCATGCCATCATTAATGAGTGTAAGCCTTTCTCATTATTTTATGTATTCAAGACAAAATGGTCCAACCTTTTCTGTTGATTCTTCTGGTTGTGACCTTGAAATGTAAAAAATATGGCGGATTATCTGTGGCCAGTTCTTTGCCAAAGCACCACCCTCAGGGTAGTTTAATAGGCTTTTAAACGGTTTACGTTTCAACGTATCCTTCAGCATTTTAGCAACAATCATTGATAATTATAAAGATTGCTCTTGCAGAACTTGAGAACCCACAACTTTTACAATGAAAGATTTTGACTCGATAATCACTTGACCACTAAGCATGCAGAAAAGTCATAACTTCTCAAAATCCAAACTATCCAGCTTTGTGGGTAACTGGTTTCTCCAAGGCAGGACTTGTGACACAATCTACCTCAGATGTCATGCAAATGTGTGGTATCTAGTCCTAGCTGTCATTGTGAGACAGAAACAGAGCTTGAGGTTCAAACCACTACAAAACATGACCCGCATAAGTGTTTGGGCAACATTTCCCTTCCACACTGTATGTTCTTATAGATTATCCAAACATAAGGAGACTGTGTCTTTCATCTGCCCAGACTTCACTGTTCTCCGAAAGGTTGCTACATGTCCGTACACTATTGAGATCACCAGTGCTTCAGTGGAATTCTGTGAACAGGGAAATGCAAATAAATCAGAAATTCTGAGAACCTTGAAATCAAACATTGCTGTGGAAATTATGTTTTCTATGCTTCTAAATGTACACTTTGAATTTCCACCATTTATATTTTTGCTAGTAATTAGATAATACCCCGTGTCACAAGAAATGCTAAAGCAAATGTTTTGTCTCTAACCAGAAAATGCCTTTGTAATAAGCAATGTCAAATTATATAATTTTATGAAGGTGTTTATTTTTATATGTTGTGTTAATTTCATAATTAGTTATTAATGCTTTTTTAACATCACAGACATGCATACGTAGGTTCACAAATCACCAATAAAAGCCTCAGGTAATTTCTCAAGTAATAGAAATTCCTGAAATTGTACCTCTGAGGTTTACTGAGATACCTCTTTGCCATACACACCATACTAGTTATTTTAGTATAATTATTGTCGATAACAGAAAGTATCTTGTACTGAATGAATTCCTTGCCATCCAAAGATGTTTGTTGTCACTTTTTGGGAATGTCCCAGTATTTAAGGCATATAAAGAGAATGTAGAGATGAGTCTATGCATGTAATGTTTTGATTAACTGACTAAAGACCAAATTCAACATCATATTGTTCGAAATGGTGTAACAACATGTTTCTACTCGGTTATATCTTATTCAGACTTTGGCTGTACACGAGTGTAGTTCAGGGTGTATTGATGCCTAATATTGAATTATATCACTGCACTTGACAGCATTCTGTTTAGTTTCATACAAATATCAGCTTTGCTACATTTTACCCCATTGTCATCCCTGCATTCTGTTCACATGGATGTTATTTCTTTAAATGTACACATTGTATATTACTGATCATTGAAATCCCTCATAGCTTTTTGCAGTCATTTAAGCACGTTCTTGCTTTTCGTGTTTATCTTTTTATTTGCATGATTTCATGTTTTAATTTGATTGTATGATATGTTATGTCGTAGTACTATGTAACTAGTACTATGTACTACAACTGAAATTAAAATACATATTTTTAACAAAGTAATAATTGGTTCCTAGTTTTTTTGTTGGGTTTATCATCGTTCATCACTATAGCTGCATCTTGGTAAGCCTAAAACGTGTCAATAGTCGACATCCGCGGACAGTGCTCATTTGCATAAATATTTATAAAAATAGAATCGCCATAATCGTCCGATTTCAATGGTATATTATTTGTAGCCACTTTCGTGAAGCGTTCCGTTTATAATTTGGGTTGTCTGTGTATTGTTTGGGTTGCTATGGGAACTTTTCACCAGGCAATGACATTGACCATGCATCTTAGAAAGGCTAATGTGTAGACAAGAATAGGGATTACAAGGGTGTAGATCACTATATATGATGTTTTGAACCATAATACATCGTTTGTATTATAAATATGATATAAAAATAAATATTTAGTCAACATAGTATGGGGGTGTTCTTGAGTTTTTGGGAAGAAGTTGGTAATTTTTCTGAGTTTATAAATTATATAAGTCCAAACGTAACTAGCGATCTAGTGCTTCTGCGTCATTACATGCAAAAAGAAGTTATATAAGATAATTATCTTTCATTTTGTTGTGTTTTATTTCTATTTTTTGGGGGTGCCTATATTTTTTACCTTCTATTATTTCATTATTTCATTATTTTCAACCCAATACAGTGTAATTTGATAGTAAAGGCATGAAAGTATGATGAAATACCATTGACACAATTCTTTATAATGCTTTAAAAAAAAATCGTTATGCTGAATGACAGAAATGTTTTCCGAAAAATATTATTTTTGCCTTTCCAATAGATGAGTTTTTTAAATGGGGGTTGTGATTACCAGAATACATCATAATAGGTTGTATCTGTTACAGAAATGAATCTACGACCTAAAATGTCCAAGTAGTGAAATCCGGCCAAAATCCCCACCGACTACTTAGGGTTGAGACACAAGATTGTAAGACTTCCGAGAGCGACTGCGAGGTAGACTCTACAGACCCAGCAGACAGCCGAGATTACGCAAGTTAATGTGTCTTTAATTTTCTAATTCTAAATGAAAAACCTAGTTGGAAACAAGACAGTAGAGGGTAACATACGAGCTTTTCGTAAAACAACAATGATCAACAGCGTACCTGTATGTTGGCAGGGGTTTAATATACATATTTTTTACTGAGTCCGATACATTTAGGGAGAGCATAGAAAAACATGCTAAAATTAGGACAGGAAATACTTAAAAATTAATCCAGGCATCTAACTTCAGATGAACCAGGGAGCTGGAAGATAAACTACAAATTTTTTATATACAGTTCCCGAAAGAAAGGTATCTTATTTTTTTAAGGAGCTGTACTTTGTCACAACGTGCCTGTGGCCCACACAAAATGTATGGTCAATTTTGTATTTAAATGTTTTCTGCTGTTTGAGAGAAATATTCGAAATGCTAATGTGCAGGTTTCCTATTGAAATGTGCTTACGCTGACTGCCGTCAGTCGGAGGCGGTGATACAATAAGCCACACCTCCGGTGAACAGATTCTTTAGGACACAGCTGTTGCCATGGTGTAGGGGTCTGCCAGGAAGTCTAGGGGTCCCCCAGAAAAAAAAAGACTATTAACCATCAGCATTTGCAATCTTTTAGCGCCAGGTTGATGTTGTTCCTACGACATAATTCATGTTGCTCCACCATCATTGCAACTGACCTGTCTATAGTGTTACCCCAGTCGAAAGACTATAATGTTCCCCTGCCCCCCACCCTTTGACTTAAGCCTAACCTCATACACAGCTGTGCCTAAACTTAACCTCAGTGATACCTGTGCCTAAACCTAACCTCAGTGATACCTGTGCCTAAACCTATCCTCAGTTGTCCCAACATTAACCAAGATGGCGATAGATCAGTATTCAATATTTGCTCCTTTTGTCACTCACCTCCATGTCACCTGCTTTTTCTGCCCTGTCGGCATCCAGATGTTCTCGCTCTCACTTTACTCTGAACGCACCAGAGTGATCATAAAATACATATTATTAGTAAACAAGTGGAGTTTCTTGCCATGATGTTCAGGAATGGATTACTACCCATTTGTGATCTGAATGGCAATTATTATTTGATCAAGAAACATTGTGGTACTGTATACTTTTATCATCTGACTGGTACTCATGTCCTCACTGCTCTCAACTTATTTTCTGAGGCTGCCCAAAAAACTGACGAATGTCACTGCCACCCATCTTGCTCATGATGTGAGAACAGCAGGTATAGAATACAACTACACAGTATACAACTACTGTCTACATAAATTACTCATGCAGAGCAACATTAATGATTGACACTTTATTCAGACTTCACGTGGGCTTTTCTGACGTGAAGACATTAACGCCAGTGAGCACCGTTAGTCGCTGGGTGAATGTGTGGCTCATTAACTTTCCTGGTAACTTAGCTGTGATAGCTAATGCGTGATGGTTTATTAATTAGCACTCGCAAATCGGCCCGTTTTCACCAGAAACGTTTGTCTCCACATACAATTGCTGACACTTTTAAGCATGCTTGAATATTGGGGGGGATATGTGTTTGACTAGCAAAACCCCTCGTTTATTTTCAGTCGCAAAAAGGACTCGATTATACACCACAAACTGTATGGCAAGCATCTTAGCATACAACGCATATTAATGTGTTATAATTATGTTTGATATCAACAATTCAGTACTTGTATAACAATTAATTACTGATGTAAAACGATAAAGTGATTGTTAGAGAATATAATAACGTTAAAACCGTTTGCCATACCTCTAGAGGTCGCTGTTTTTATTGCAATGGTTACTTCCTGTAAACTAAGGAGTCCGCTGAACCTGAACCGGTCATCCATATGGAAACACGGTATCGTTGTTTTAATCTTTTACCAGCAGCTAGCGTCCTTCTTGTCCGATTATGCAATGGATATCTGAATGAACCTCAACCTACAGAGACAGTACGATAAGTGTCGTTCGCGGTAGGTGCAGTGCGGTCAGTGTGCGCAGTTTGTTTAGCAACCGCACTGGAGCGAGCTTGTCAATCTTGCCAACCCCCAGCAAAATACTGACCGGTAACTACAATTTAACCGCTAGATCATGTCTGCCTCGACGGCCAGGGTTCCTGCTGTGAAAAAGAAGCACGTTCGTTTTGCTAGAATGAGGGAGGATAATGATGACCAAGAAGAAAACACGCTGTTCGACAAGAGGAAAGACACGAGACGAGGGCTGAAGAGTGTAATGAAAGGAAGGAAAAGGAGTTCGAATTCCGGTTTCGACGACGAGGTCGAAATAATCGGCAGCGGTGACAACTCCAGTGGTTCTGGAGGCTGCAGCCGTTGGCTGATCACGTTGGCGCTCTGTGCATCATTCCTCGGACTGGTAATGACAGCTACTTGTATATCGTAGGGAGGCCAGCCCAAGGGATGCCTGAATGGACCGTCATAATAAAGGCCCGGAAATATGCAGCAGATTCCACTTTAAATGAACTCTTCATAGGGAAGGGGGCCTATGTATGTGATTCTCTTCGTTATAGTATAGTAGCGGACAGTATGTTAGTACCTACGTCACACGCGATACCAGTAGGCCGGAATTTGAAGCTAGGTAGAATTATTATTACATTATGCATATTTCTATAGATCCGACAATTACAAAATGCAGCTGCCACAAGAGGGACGTTATAGTTATGAATGTGCTACGTTTTTATCTCAGTCATAATTCAGCGACTTTTTCCAGTAGGTCTTTTCTGAAATGCAGGTTCCCTTTATTTTACATTAGTCTCAAATTAAGAGCTGTCCATTTCGAGAATAAATCGATTCATTCTGTGGTTCTTTCACTAGCATTTTAAGAAAATAATTACTTCTCAGGTTATCAATAAAATATATATTATTATTATCATTTAAAACCATGTAATGCTTTTTTGTTCTGCCCTTATCGCTCAACTCTGCCACTGAAATGTGCAGGATTTACATGTCATATTTGTAAAACCCGTTCTTCAACATGAGGACAAGTTAAAGCGCTCTCTTCCTTGCACCTGTGTAAATGCACGATTTGGCATTACTTTCTTCCTACCAGAAGGGATATTAAACCACAAAAAGTATACTTTGCAACACAAAAGGATCTAGAAAATAAAAGGGCCCTATGGACACCAACTTGTCTGTCTGAGAACTAGAGCGTTTCGAGATACACTGGTGTATATTCACAATGTATTTATGTCAATGCTTGATATGTGTCTTGTTTTGGTATTACAGGGGATGAGTATCTCTGTTTTAGGCCCTACATTCCAAGACCTAGCCATCAACGTCAACCAGGACATCAGCAACATCTCCTACATCTTCGTAGGCCGCTCAACAGGATATATAGGTGGCTCTGTCTTGTCTGGGATTCTCTTTGACTGCATGAACAGTCATCTCTTGCTGGGTATGTCCACAGCCTAAAATATACCCAAACTTAACTCAGACCACAGATTCACGCTGTCCACAGAAGACGTATCAGATTTACACTTAAGTAATGTTCTGGTCCTGAGTGTCTCTGCTGTTCGAGCACAGTGCTTGATGTTGTAATGAAACAAACATTTGCTTGATTTCCACCTGGCCATCCAAATTAAAAATGTATACTCAGTTATTCGGTTTAGATTAAAGCGTCTGCTAAGTGTCTCAATCGTGTTTTGGTATTAGCCCTGTCGTTATATTAGTGTGCAGTATTAACAAAATAATCTTAAGTGAAATACATCTCTTATGTTGATAGAGGAATGCTGTGTGTGTTTTTCTTTTTATGGGTGTCCGTGATCTTTACACTGTTCTTGGTGCTTGCTAGCTACATACCCTGCAGTATTAACTCCACTTCTCTACAGGTCTCTCCATGTTGGTCACAGCGTTTGGGATGTTTTCCATCCCTTTTTCTAAGACGGCTCTTCTCCTCACTATTCTGATGTCCAGTATTGGTGTTTCCATGGGTTTTTTGGATACAGGTAGGCACTAAATAGTCCAGCATCTAGCAATGTTCAAGTCCCGCCCATCTGAGGACCTCATCTTTTTAATAAGCCATCAATTTCCTCAGTGAGTTAAACACATCCTGCAAATACCTTAAATGGGCTATTATAAATGAACATCTAGGTACATCCTCAGCCAATCAAAACATTTGAAAGGTGAGAGCAATCCACAATGCTATAATTTGCTCTTGGGCCTAAAGATAATGATGACTTAATAAACGATGTGGTCTAAGTTCCCGAGTACTGGGTCCTACTGTTCCTCAAGCAAATTTGGAGTCCCATGACATCACTGGGCACCTTCAGACCAACTTCTTATATACACTGCTCAAAAAAATTAAGGGAACATGTAATCATCACAGTATAACACCAAATCAATTAACCTTCAGGGATATCAATCTGTCAAGTTAGGGAGCATATATGATTGGGAATCAATGTCACCTGTTTTGGTGCAAATGAAAGTGACAACAGGTGCACTGGAGAGGCAGCAGCAAGACAACCCCCAAAAACGGAATTGTTTTGCAGGTGGTGGCCACAGACAGTTGCTAACTCCTTATCTTTCCTGACTGATTCTTCTCTAGTTATGCTAGTGTCCTTGTCGTTACTGGTAGCATAAGGCGGTACCTGCAGCCCATTCAGGTTGCACAGGTAGTCCAGCTCCTCCAGGATGGCACATCCATACGTGCCATTGCAAAAATGTTTCCTGTGTCCCAGTACAGTCTCAAGAGCTTAGAGGAGATACCAGGAGACGGCTGTTACACGAGGAGAGCTGGACAGGGCCGTAGAAGGGCATCAACCCAGCAGCAGGACTGGTATCTGCTCCTTTGTGTGAGGAGGAACAGGAGGAGCACTGCCAGAGCCCTCCGAAATGACCTCCAGCGGGCTACTGGTGTGCATTTTTCTGACCAAACTGTCAGAAACAGACTCCATGCGGGTGGCATGAGAGCCCAATGTCCTCTAGTGGGACCTTTTGTCACAGCCCAGCAGTGTGCAGCTTGATTGGCATTCACCAGAGAACACCAGAATTGGCAGGTCCGCCATTGGCGCCCCGTTCCCTTCACAGATGAGAGCAGGTTCATACTGAGCACATGTGACAGACATGAAAGAGTCTGGAGACGCCATTGTAAACGTTCTGCTGCCTGCAACATCATCAAGCATGACCAGTTTGGCGGTGGGTCAGTGATGGTCTGGGGAGGCATATCCTTGGAGGGTTACACAGACCTCCATGTGCTAGCCAACGGTACCCTGACTGCTGTTATTTACCGGGATGAAATCCTCAGACACATTGTCAGACCTTACACTGGTGCAGTGGGCCCTGGGTTCCTCCTGGTGCAGGACAATGCCCGGCCTCATGTGGCTAGAGTGTGTAGGCAGTTCCTGGATGACGAAAGCATTGATGCCATTGACTGGCTCTCGTTCCCCAGATGTGAGTCCAATTGAGAACCTCTGGGACGTTATGTATTGGTGTATCTGACACCGCCAAGTAGAGCCACAGACTGTAAAGGAGCTCAATGATGCTCTGATGCAGGTCTGGGTGGAGATCCCACAGAACACCATCCACAGTCTCATCAGGAGCTTGCCCAGACATTGTCGGGAGTGCATACAAGCATGTGGGGCCCATACACACTACTGAGTCACATTGGAACAGCCTGTGATTTCAATTGTTTACTATGATTTTCGTGTGAGTTTGAATACATCCCTCAATCGGTTGGTTATTTTGGCTTCCATTGACTGTTGTTACGTAATTTTGTTCTCAAAGAATTACACAATCTACAGTAAAGATTTTGATCTTAAATTTCACTCGATGTGTGCTCCCTTATTTATTTTTTTAGCAGTGTGGGTATATATATATGTTAAGCCCAAAAGTATTATTACCCATTTTTATGAGAACAAGTATTTGATACACAAAAATCCAGAAAATCACATTGTATGATTTTTAAATAATATATTTTCATTGTAACAAATACTTGTTCTCCCCATTGTGTGTGTGTATATATATATATATATATATATATTTCCTGTAATCTTCCTAGCTAAGACCACACTGTTTATACTGTTTATACATGGGCAGCTTTGAACAATTGCTGGAGCAGATCTTAAAGACAGTAAATGAGAAAATACACTACACAGATCAATAAAGTCATCAGTCCTCAGCATCCCTGAGGCTGTTAATGAACTGTCCTCTCTGGCAGGTGGTAATGTTCTGATCCTGCAGACGTGGGGGGATCAGGCTGGCCCCCACATGCAGGCCCTGCACTTCAGCTTTGCAGCCGGGGCCTTCGCCTCACCCATCATTGCCAAGCTGCTCTTCGGATCAGACCCGGACGTGGCTACGAACAGCAGCACGACAGCCTCCCCAGGGCCCGTCTCGGACCAGGTGCCCTGGGGCGAGTCCTCGTCCACCATCATTAGCCTCGTCCACACTAGCACCACACTCTCGTCCATGTGGGCCTACGTTGTGATCGGCGGCTTCATCCTGTTCGTCTCCTTTCTCTTCTTCTTCCTCTATACCCGACGCGGTCCCTCGGGCAACGGGGCCCAGACCTCCGCGGGGAAGTCCCTGGTGTCCAAGCATCACAACGCGTTGATCTCCATGCTCTTCGTGTTCTTCTTCTGGTACGTCGGCGCAGAGGTGGCGTACGGCTCCTTCATCTTCACCTACGCCAAGAACTACATACACATGGACCGGTCCAGGGCAGCATGGCTCAACTCGCTGTTCTGGGGGACGTTTGCCGCCTTCCGTGGCCTGGCTATCTTCTTCACCACCTGCATGCACCCGGGCACCATGATCCTGCTGAGCCTGGTAGGGTCCACCCTGTCCTCCCTGCTCCTCACCCTCTTCAGCAGTAACCAGCTGGTCCTGTGGACCTGCACCGGGGTCTACGGCGCCTCCATGTCCACCATTTTCCCCAGCGGGATCTCTTGGGTGGAGCAGTACACCACGGTGACGGGGCGCTCCGCCGCTGTGTTTGTGGTGGGCGCGGCCCTCGGGGAGATGGTGCTGCCCGCCCTGCTGGGCTTCCTGCAGGGGAGGATCCACAGACACCCCCTGCTCATGTACCTGACCCTGGGCACGTCCACTGTCACTTCCATCCTCTTCCCCTTCATGTACTGGCTGGCTTCATCCCCTGGTGGTGCCAGCAGGACACTCCGTATTAGGGGTCACAAGGAGCCTGATGACAGCGAATACCGCCAAGCCCTGCTGGACTCAGGAGCCAATGACGAGGAGGAGCAACAAGAGGAAGACGAAGAGGCGGAACAGTGGAACGATGCCGACTTTGAGGTCATTGAGATGGATGACGCCAGCCTTATGAACTCTCCCACTAAAGCACTGGTGTCGTCTCCTAGTGAAGCGCTTTCTTTAATCCCTAACAAAGCGCCGCCATCGCCGAACAATGAGCTACCACGACCTGATGTTGCCGGGACATCAGGGGACCCCGCTGCCAAATCGGTCGCTACTGGCCAGTCCCTAGAGCCCACAGACGGGTCATCTTTCTCAGACTCTCTCTCTCTGCTCGGGGAATCGCCAAGGAAGGAACTGCAGCTCTCACTGGACCGGGAGAAGAGGGACTAGGTGTGTCATGGTGTGATTAAAATTTAAAGGCAATATTTCAACATATTTTAGATGTTGGCAGTAACTCCATATGACTCAGACGTAGCAGCATTAAATAAAACTGGAAAAACATCTGTTTTTCAGGGATACAGTATTTAACCTAATTTAACTTAATTCCTCTGAAAACCGGATGTTGAGACGTTTCTGCTACATTAGTGGCTCAATTCAATCAAACCTGCACTGCAGTACTTACGGTTAGGTTCAGAAATATTTGGACACGACACAATTTTCATAATTTTGGCTCTATACGCCACCCCGATGGACTTGAAATGAAACAACCGAGATGCAAATGAAGTGCAGACTTTGTTTTAATTCAGGGGGTTGAACAAAAATATTGTACGAAACGTTTAGGAATTGCAACCATTTTCATACACAGTACCCTTATTTCAGGAGCTCAAATGTAATTGGACAAATTAACACAATCATATATAAAATGTTCATTTTTAATACTTTGTCAAGAATTCTTTGCAGGCAGTGACTGCTTGAAGTCTGGAATGCATGGACATCACCAAACGCTGGGTTTCCTCCTTTCTGATGCTTTGCCAGGCTTTTACTGCAGCTGTCTTCAGTTGTTTGTTCGTGCGTCTTTCTGCCTTAGATTTTTGTCTTCAGCAAGTGAAATGCATGCTCGATCGGGTTAATATCAGGTGATTGACTCCATTGCAGAATATTCCACTTCTTTGCCTCAAAAAACTCCTGGGTTCCTTTCACATTATGTTTGAGCCATTGTCCATCTTTAAAGTGAAGTGCCATCCAATCAACTTCGCTGAATTTGGCAGAATCTGGGCAGACAATATATCTCTTTACACTTCAGAATTCACCCGGCAGCTTCTGTCTTCTGTCACATCATCAATAAACACTAGTGACCCAGTGCCATTGGAATCCATGCATGCCCATGCCATCACACTGCCTCCACCGTGTTTTACAGATGATGTGGTATGCTTCGGATCATGAGCCGTTCCAAGCCTTCTTAATACTTGTTTCTTCCCATCATTCTGGTACAGGTTGTCTTAGTTTAATCTATCCAAACAATGCTGTTCCAGAACTGAGCTGGCTTTTTTGATGTTTTTTGGCCAAGTCTAATCTGGCCTTTCTATTCTTTTGGTTTATGAATGGTTTGCACCTAGTGGTGAACCCTATTTATTTGCTCTTGTGAAGTCTTCTTCATGGATAAACTTGACTTGGATAATGATATGCCTACCTCCTGGAGAGTGTTCTTCACATTACTGGAGGTTGTGAAGGGGACATCCAGGCCTTTTTGTGTTACAGAGCTCACCAGGGTTCTCTTTTTCTCAGAATGTACGAAACTGTTGATTTGGCCACTCCTAATGTTCCTGCTATCTCTCTGATGGATATTTCTTGCAGCTTAAGGATGGCCTGTTTCACTTGCATTGAGAGCTCCTTTGACTACATGTTGTGGGTTCACAGCAACAGCTTCCAAATGTGAATGCCACACCTGGAATCAACTCCAGACCTTTTACCTGCTTAATTTATGAAGAAATAACAGAGCCCACACCTGTCCATGAAACAGCTTTTGAGTCAATTGTCCAATTACTTTTGGTCCCTTCATATCAACTCAGACTTGACTTAGGTTCTGTACAAAAGCGTATTTCTACTGCCAGGGCGATTCCCTTACAGGTACTCTCTCACTGTTCAGAATTAGTGTGACCTCATAATGCACATCGTAAATGAAAGACAATGTGTAAACATAGCGGTGGCAGCTTTCAACAAGTGGAGTTTACACACTGAGAACTCTACATGTTGGCTCAATCTAAAATTACCTTTACATTTCAATCACACTATCTTGTAACACTTTAAGCCTAGGATTCAATCTGATTTTGCTTTGTCCGCAAGGCAAGTTTGGAAGACTTAGTTCACTTCACTGTAAACGCTGCTTTAATTTTTGAATTGGCGCGTTTGGCTGAAACATGATAAGAATGAGTCCTGGTCAAAGGGCTGTAGTCTGTATGAGATACCCCACGATTCCAAGTGCTGTTAAAACACAACTGTATTCTAGAACAGCCATGTTTCTCCAGAGATGGTCATGTCCTGTGCTTCTATACTTCCCATTAAAAATGTTTGATACAACATATTTACAGTGCAATATGATTAACCCCTCTTTAACATAGCGTATGTGTACATTATTCTACGTTTGGGGGATATGTATATGGTTATTTAGGCCCCTAACAACCATTTAATAATAATGTAATTAACATTTTACTGTGAAGAATCACTAATGAAACACTACTGATATTTTTCCGTTAGATATACTAAAGATTTAAATTGCTCTGGTATATCCTATTTATGAATTATAGGCAGTTGAAGATAGGTTTTTAGCCACCAATGTGGCCTGATGAATGTTGTCAGACCGTTTGTTTTTGCACTTTTTGTAAAAAAAAATATTTTTAAACATAACCGTATGTGCTGTGATGAACTGTCTAGTGATTTGCTGTTGTTGTTTTATTCAGATGTGTGACCTGTTAACTCCATCATTCTGATTTTTTTAATTAAAACAATGCAAATCACAATCATGAGAATATTTTTAGAAATGCAAAGGCCAAAACATTTTATACATTGAGTTTTATTATATCAATCTTCAACCTCCACCCACAGCAAGGTCCATTAAAAACAAACCAAAAAACACATTTCCTTCATATTTTTTTTTTACATTTATACAAATACACAGATCCTGTGTATATACTTCTGTTATGTTTGGTAAATAACAGAATCAATTTTGAGATGGATAAATGATATGCGGTTTTGACATGAATGAATGTATTAAAATGTTTACAAAACAAATATGCACAAGGAAATATACTCTTGCCATAAATTATCAAAGTACAGTATTGCAACAGTCCCAGAAGTAAAAACTGAAATGAATACTCCTTATCTTCTTGATAAGCATTTGTGCCTTAGAGTACAAGGATATGCTTTGCAAAAATGGACATAAATACAATCAAGGCTTAAAGAAACAAATGTATGGCACACTGAAACAGAATGCATAAAAACCACTTGATTTGTCCTCTGTAGTAAGAGCTTTTTTTTAATGCTGATGCAGAATGAGATTTCAGGTGGGCAACTGTACAGTAAATATTTACAAAATTGTATTTGCTATAAAAAGGGATATGAAGTTAAACAGTGGCGTTTTTAATCAATCGTTGTGTCGTAAGGAGCTCCTTAGAAATACTGTTCAGACTTCTGAGTCTAGCATTTACAAACTGCTACAGCGCATACAAAATAAAACAGGGTCGTCTTTGATCGGAGTTAATCCCACCCCAATGACGCGGACCTACGTTCAGATAAAACATCTGAAGAGAAAAACATCAGCTTCACTCACAACCAACGAATAGCAGTTAATGAAGACAACGAGCAAGTGAGAATGACAACAAAAACACAAGCCCTAAAAAACTGACCTCCTTTGCCAACCCCTCTCTCACGACAGGAGGTGAAACTCAGCCAGTCTTGCACTCAGATCAGAAACACTTGTATAACAAATAACGACGGGACAAAATGAAAACCCAACAGGGTTCAATCAAAAGCACCATTGAAAGGAAAAGACAGACAGACACTGAGCGGGGTGGGACAGCGTTGGTTTAGCACCAGAGTAGCGGTGTGCTGTTCTGGGCCGTACGTTCCGATTCAGAACTGCTCCAGGAGCTGCCGGAGGTAGGGGGCCTTGGAGAGCTGCCTGTTTGCCCGGGACAGCTTGTAGAGCACGGGACAGTCCAGAGATACACACGGAACCTGTCGCTCAGCACTGCCGCTACAGTTCCTACAGATCTGCACCAATGGGAAACATGAGATTGGAGGTTTAAAAACCGATGAGTCTTTAAAAGCTCATATTCTAGCTACAGAACGTCACGTGCTGATTGGCGAGAACTATCCCTGTAATTTTTCAAGGCAATTTCAGAATATGAACAGTGCCGAAAATACAATCCTAAGCTTCACTGCGTTTTCCATTAGTTGTTTTTAGAAACCAAAAATCCAGACACGCCGCTTAGACTATTTAGCATCATCTAACCCAGAAATGTCCAACTGGATCAACGGAGGGCAGAGCGTTTGCAGGTTTCTGCTATCACCTTGGGGTGAATTAATGACATCACTAGTTAGCGTCTCCCTTTACCTAGTTTTATTTTTTTTAAAACAGCATACACTAGGCCCTCTGTGGAATCGGTTTGACACCTGTGAGTCACCCATTAGCGTGAGGTGGCTTCAACGAGGTCCTGGCTCCCAGCTTCTCACCTTCAGCAGCTGGTCTTGCTGGCTCTCCCACAGCCTCATGTCCTGGTAGAGTGTCACAGCCACCCTCTGGGGCTCGGCCCGGCAGCTGGCACAGACCCCCAGCTGGGTGAGCTCGTCGCACACCGGACAGTGTAGCGTGGTGAAGTACTGGGAGATGGTTCCCTTCCTGCCCACATCCTCCCCGCGGGCCACCGTGGGGCACGACGCCTTCTGGACCTGACGGAGTGGACACGTTAAGAGCCATGCCATCTGGCTGACAGAAATCTACACCCAAACCCAGAGGAAGGAACCCCACGACGGCCCCCTACCTTGGGTAATCTGCCCAAGCCGCCACAAGGAGTCAATAGAACGTGACAAGTCAACAAAAAAAATACACTAAACGGAATGTTTTGAACTGGGGTGGATGTTTCGGGAGTTGGTCCCCACCGGACCTCTCAGCATGTGTTATGTTACTACTCTGAACAGTTAAAGAAACTGAAATATGAAGAGAAAAAGATGGTTGTTTCTGAAGCTCTTATTTGGCTGGCAATTTGTCTAAATTACAATAATCTTCTTGAATTGGACTTGCACTGTTCTGGTCTCAGGCTGGACGCTCCACCCTGTCTGTCTCGGCCTTTATTAAGGTGGTTATGGATGCTTCAGTGCCCTTTACGTACTATACTGTACTATATAGTACGTACTGTACTACAAATGACCCGCCACTAGATGGCATCAGTGACAGTTCAGAAAGGCAGTGCCTACAAACATGACCTGGGTACAGTGCGATCCGATTCGTCTCATTTTGACTCCTCGTCACGCAGCCCTCGTTGCGTTCATCATCCATCCACAGAAAGCTTTAAAAAAGAATCTTGGCCTCGGCAGTCTGCGTATGTTACACCCCCCCCCCCTCCCCCCCCAGAACCTCAACAGAAAAGCGTCCCGGTTGGAGACGGATCCGTGCATCCTTACTCTGGGCAGCTCCTGGTACCAGCTGAGCACATTGACGCCGATGAGCTGGAAGAGGCGCTGCAGCGGGGGCAGGATCTGCTTGGTGATGTAGTAGGTGGCGTTCAGCCGCAGGCCGGAGTCCTGAAGCACCTCCAGGGGGCGCCGCACCAGCTGGATCAGGGGCATGCCGGGCATACCGTAGACGATCACGTAGGGCACCCGCTCGCCCACGCGCGGTTCCAGACGCCGGTCGTAGGCCATCATACGCCTGGGGGGGGGGGGGGGGGGGGGGCGGTGGGGAGAGGGGGGGACTGTCAGGTCACGGTTTATCACCTGGACCCATCTCTGAGGTCACGTTTGTAAACGCGTTACCGTGTTGGGATTTCAGCGAAGATGTATCACATTCCGCGCGTTCGAAGGGAATACACCCGCAAATGAACACGACGGGGCCGATCCCTTGTGTTTGCACTGCAGCGAGATTAGACGCTGTAATGAATTGTCATTCTCTTTATGAATCGCCCAGAATATTTTCCCCTTTTAACCTAGTCTCTGAAATCAGATTTTTCCACAAATTAAGAGCTGTGTTGCTAGGCAACTGTCTCAGGTACAGTCGTCTGAGCTGGGCCGGTTGTAGCGCAGGCAGACAATGGGCATTGTGGGAGATCAGCAAGTGGCTTCACAAAGAGCCAGGCTGGGGAGGGAGGTCCCTCACCGTTAAGCGGAAAAAACACTACGGATCTCGACTGAACCCCCAACCCCCGCCCGTGATCTGTCAGAGAAGCCGCCGGCGGTTGGAGACGCCTCTGACGGATCGCGGGCCCGAGGCTCCCCCGACCGGGGCCGGCTGTTACCTGGTGAGCTCCAGAGCGGGGACGCAGGCTCCGGGCCGGTAAGTGCTACTTCCCCGGTACTCCTTGGCGAAGGTCAGGTCCTGCATGCTGGCCTTGGCCTCCAGGACCTTCACACACTGGCGCTGCACATACTGCTTCACCTGGCTGACGTCCCGCGTCTCAAACAGCAGCTTGATGGAACGCTCCAAGATCTACAGAGGGACGGGGTCGTACAACAGGTGCATTCTGGCCGCTGTCCACCGTATCAACAGTGCTGGTGTAAATGAGTGCAGGCGACGCGCACACGCAAACCTGCCTTGGATTCGCATGCGTGTGTTCATCTAACGGAGATTCGGCACGACTGGGGAGGATGAAGGCAGAGAGAGCAGCCAGAAATGGCAAAATGTTGCCGGTTACCTTGGAAACAGCGGGGCATCCGTCTCGGCGCACCGTCTCAATCCCCTTGGCGTCGAACACTGGGTCCTTCTGGTCCAAGCTCTCATACATGTAGCCCACATAGCGCTTCTTTGTCTGGAGCACACATGGCAGGTAGACCTGGGACCAAACACACAACACAGAGGAAATCAACGAATGCCTCTGGAGTACCCATTCAAACACCACACACAAACAATAAAATGTCAATGTGACCTAATTCACAGAGTCCTAGCGAATGGGAGAGGTGTGGGCTGGTGATTGGCTAAAAGAAAGCCTGTCTAGACACTGCAAACTGTACTGCACAGAGACTACCTTCTCAAATCTCAGTTTGACAGGTTTCGGGTTGGTTGCAGTCACGGCCTCTGCGATCTCGTTGCCGATCTTGAAGGCCTGCTCTTTCGTGGCTCCTTTAAGCAGGACAAACATGCTGGGGACGGGGACGAGCAGAGTCAGAGAAGAGCCACGTTGAAGACCCAGTCGTGACCCTGAACTGGCTGCGGCCTTACCTGTCCGTGTCACCGTACACAACATGGGCTCCCCATTTCTTGGTGTCGTTGACCAGCTTGATGGCTCTCTCCAGGGTCTCCCTGGCCTTGTGGACGATGCTGTCACCAACCTACCAACGCACCAGGACAAAAGGGCTGCCAGCTTAGATTTAAACACACCCAGCTGACAAGTAATGGGTAAGGACACAAAGAAACAACCACAAATGGTTTCAGTAACATATATTTTTAGGCATTCTATGCCAGGAAAGTGATGGAAGATAAAGAGGTGGGTTTCGATGAAAGAGCAGACTCAAACACTCGCTAGACCCCTAGACCGCCCCTAGACCACTAGTAACTGGTTCTGATGGTTCTGTAGATAGTAACTGGTTCTGGTAGACAGATGATTATTGTAATGTATATAGTGTCCTTTTAAAAGGAGATTGTGTGTACAGCTAACCTGTCCTTCATGAACAACAGCTAACGGTGAGGACTGTTGGTGACTCTCACCTCCACGCTGGGCATGAACAACAGCTAACGGTGAGGACTGTTGGTGACTCTCACCTCCACGCTGGGCATGAACAACAGCTAACGGTGAGGACTGTTGGTGACTCTCACCTCCACGCAGGGCATGAACAACAGCTAACGGTGAGGACTGTTGGTGACTCTCACCTCCACGCTGGGCATGAACAACAGCTAACGGTGAGGACTGTTGGTGACTCTCACCTCCACGCTGGGCATGAACAACAGCTAACGGTGAGGACTGTTGGTGACTCACCTCCACGCTGGGCATGCGTCCGCTGTAGTTTGCCGAGGTGTAGCCGAACGTCACGTTGGCAATAAGCTTGAGTCCCAGTTGTCTGGCGTCGAGCAGCCTCATCAAGGCCTTGTCCTGCTTGTAGGTCTTCATGGATCGCTTCACCATGAACCGCGTGTTCAGGATCTCCTCCAACATACTGGGCAGGACCCCCTTCCTCACCGTGCGCTGGACCAAGACAACACACACACACACACTTCATTTTAGGTCCTTGACAGATAATTCCATCAAAATCTGCTCACGCCAGGAGAAACACGAGAAACGTGCGACGGAGCCGGTGGGCGAGGCGTACCTTGACAAAGGCGATGCCATTGGGAGAGACGGTGATGTCGTTGCGGAGCTGGTACAGGAGCTCGGGTGGGACCCTCAGGGAGGTGCAGCCAAACTTGAACTCGTCATGCCTGAAACGTCAAAGCACATGTGACGGGTGATGACCTCTGAACCTGTACAGCTCACACCACCCAAAGGGCAAAGTCGCGCGTTACTGTGGGTCGCTCCGCCCTTACGTTCCCAGGTTCTCCACGTGGCCCAGACACGTGGAGTAGCAGTAGTTGTACGCAATGACGATGGACGGGTAGAGTGACTGGAAGTCCAGCACCACCACCGAGTTGCTGTAGAAGCGAGACTCGGGCTCCATCACCAGTGGGATGCACTGCGGTGTCCTCTGCTGGGCTCTCTGCTGCACACTGGGTGTCACCGGGATGTAGTTCATGGGCTTGGCCACGCGCAGCATCATCGACTCCACACGGTACTGCGGGGGGGGGGGGGGGGAGAGGAGAGAGTGGACCCGTCACTGGCCACTCCCCCTGTGGTTCTGCTCAGTGTCTGACCGGCAAGCTAACACTGGCTCTGTGAACATTCATTGGTTGGCTACACTGTTCAGTCAGATCGTGCTATGGGTGTAACCTGTGTGAAGCATGCACATTTTAATCACGTCAGCTGAAACCGTCATATGGAATGCAGTAGACTGCCATTGGAGTAGCCATTGGAGGTGATGCGAGCCAGGTTTACGTTACCCGTTCAGATCTGTCCTCTAAATCACAGTGGGAAGTCGCTGGCCAATGACAAACCATAAACTCTACCAAACTGACCCACGTGTGAAGCGCCAGAATCACTGTAAATCCATCTAAACAGGCTGTCCATACACTGGCCAACAACACCAGCGCCGACAGCCAGGCATCTGTGAGGTCCAGGTTTTTTCTTTTTTTTTTTACCTGGGATCCCCTGGTCAGCACGTGGTAGAACTGGATCCCGAACACCCGGGCCAGCTCGCTGGTTCTGCCCACGATGTCGTGCTGCTGGAGCAGCTGCATGGTTCCACACAGCCGGCTCACGTAGTGGTCCACCATCTTCCACCTGGCACAGACAGTCTGGGTCAACTGGGCACATATGATCAAAAGGTTCTGCAGACAACGAGGGGCGCTCAGTCTGAGCTTGGCACGCGGAAACCAAACACACAGTCCATCGCAGAGATGGCTTCAGGTCAACGGGGGGGGGTCGTTCCTACCTGTACAGGTCAGTGGTGTGGTCGAACCAGTCCGACAGGGTGCGAGAGCTGTACAGGGGGAAGCGCTGGTGAAGCACGTGGAAGGCCACATTCTCAAAGCTGTAGTTGTTTAGTGTCACCTAACACAGAAAGAAAAAAAGTGAATAAAACGCCCCTACGGACGACCTCAGATGAACGGGAGACAAGTCATATCCACATTATCTGCAGCCACTCGGTAATTCACCCAATCAGAAGGTGAACCAGCTCATTTGTACAGTAGGCTGACAGCACTGATCCTCAGGGACTGAGGTCTGTCGCACCCACAGCGGTCAGGCGGCTCTACCTCAGTCTTCATGATCCTCCACAGGTTAAGGATGATGCGCCCGACTATGTGTATCTCTGTCATGGTGTCCGCTCCGTACTCGTCCCTCTCCGCAGCGAAGCGGTTCTCCTTGGTGTCACCTGAGGATAACAGCCGGCCGTTATTAAACTCGCGGCAGAGGGTGTGTGTGTGTGTGTGTGTGTGGGGGGGCAGCCAGACGACAGGAGATATCTAGTCACATTCTCCCCTGACCTGAATGGGAGAGCCTGGCTGTAGAGTAGCAGAACAGACGTGGGCAACCTGCTTAATGTTGCTGTACACGGCAATGCGTTTTAAAGCAGAGTTCAGCATATTCACCCACACACAAGCACAGCATTTTTATGAAAACGGATTTAAAACTCAGCATCCACGCACAACCAGACAATAATCAACCTAGAATTGAAACATCTACACTCTCAATAAAATATCTCAAGCTGTGGATTCACTGCATGCCAATTTCCTTTACTTAAAGAGGTGCTTAGCCTTTTATTCTCCAACCAGAACAGTTTTATATGCGCTAACAGGAGAGCGGGAGCAGTGCTTTGGGATCAGAGGAGGGCTGGGCTCAGAACCACCCACCAAATACAGAACAACTTCATCGCATTCTACAATGGTGTTTGGGCAGTGTGGTGACAGCAGTGAGAAAGCAGTGTTCACAGTGCGGTGACAGCAATGAGAAAGCGGTGGTGTGGCAGTGTGGTGACAGCAGTGTTCACAGTGCGGTGACGGCAGTGAAAAAGCAGGGTTACGGCAGTGAAAAAGCAGGGTTGTGGCAGTGCGGTGACGGCAGCAAGAAAGCGGTGTGTTGACAGTGCGGTGACGGCAGTGAGAAAGCAGGGTTGTGGCAGTGCGGTGACGGCAGTGAGAAAGCGGTGTGTTGACAGTGCAGTGACGGCAGTGAGAAAGCAGTGTTGTGGCCGTGCAGTGACGGCAGTGAGAAAGCAGGGTTGTGGCAGTGCAGTGACGGCAGTGAGAAAGCGGTGTGTTGACAGTGCAGTGACGGCAGTGAGAAAGCAGTGTTGTGGCAGTGCGGTGACGGCAGTGAGAAAGCGGTGTGTTGACAGTGCGGTGACGGCAGTGAGAAAGCAGGGTTGTGGCAGTGCGGTGACGGCAGTGAGAAAGCGGTGTGTTGACAGTGCGGTGACGGCAGTGAGAAAGCAGGGTTGTGGCAGTGCGGTGACGGCAGTGAGAAAGCGGTGTGTTGACAGTGCGGTGACGGCAGTGAGAAAGCAGGGTTGTGGCAGTGCGGTGACGGCACTGAGAAAGCGGTGTGTTGACAGTGCAGTGACGGCAGTGAGAAAGCAGTGTTGTGGCCGTGCAGTGATGGCAGTGAGAAAGCAGTGTTGTGGAGTAATGGGAGGAGCCAGGTTAGTTACGCCCTACCTGGCACCCGGGAAACCTGCTGGCACAGGTCCACGCTGAGAGCCGAAGCCCGCTGGAGGAGGTAGCCCCAGGAGCGCATCTGAACCTCGTAGCCCACCAGGATGTCTGGGTCAAACCTGCAGCCCAAGACACGGCCGTGTTAACAACATGGAGTCACCACACAAAACATTTAACACAGAAACAATGTATTAAACACTAGCAAATTACATAGAAACCAATGAGTCCATATCCGGAATTCTATATATTGTCACATAGATATAAACTCCTGTTCATGCCTTAAAAAAGGAAAAATGTGTTTTGTTGTGCTTTGTGCTGTAAGTGTTGAACATGTTCTAATGAAAAGCACAGGTTGGCACGCAGCCCAAATAGAGGTGCAGACTGACAGAGTAAACTGCAGGCTATAAAAACAGTGTGTTCTACTCTCTTTATTACGTTTTACAGCCTACAGTGTTGGGAACATGAACACCCAGCTAAATGATTTACAACAACAAAGCTACTGGGAGCTTTTAGATCTCCTTTATATCGTCACAACACAACGTGAAATCATAGAGACGAATAGAGGGCACAACCTGAATGGAATGCGTATTTATAGGGACACTGCAATTGAGGACTTAGACTCTTTCAAAGTACTCAACTGCAAGCATTGACTGATCGCTCCCTCATATGATTCCAAGCGATCACCAGGAGATCCGCCCATTACATTTTATTTGTTACAAAGAAAATGGACTACTTCAAAATTGAGATTTCTTCAACGACACAGCCCGTGCTTCCACAGACGCCATAAGGAGACCGAGAAGGGGTCTCGATCAAAATCGATGGGTCAAATCAACAGCAGCCAATGCAGTACCTCCTCATGATAGTGACAACTTCCTGGAACAGCTGTTTCTCATCCACAGTGTAGGTGACCTGCAATCCTGACACTCCTGATCTGACCAGAAGGGGGGCAGTTCTTCTGACACCTGCAAAGGAGCACACAGACACAACGCTCTTCCCGTCACACAAGCCTCTTCCCAGTCACACAAGCCTCTTCCCAGTCACACAACCCTCTACCCAGTCACACACACGTCTGTTAAAATCCAAGCACAGTGAGGGAGAACACAATGACGACACTTAAAGGTTTGGAGTCCTCCACACATCGTGACCGGAGGAACTGAGGGAGAGACCATCACCTTGGCCGTAGTCAAGGCAGTCCTTGTCTACTACAATGGCCCCGGTCAACTCGGTCTTGTCCGAGTCAGGTAGAGGTGCGTCGGAGCTGAAGCAGTAGAATAAGGCACATATGGGGTCAAACTCGGGGTCTGGTTCCAGGTCCCGTCTTGTTAGAGCGTGAAGCTCCATACCCATCAGCATCAGGTGCTGCACCTACAGATAACAGGCCACCAGGATGTCACTTTCACTCCTTATCATTGATGTCTGTCTGTGACAGTGTCTCTCTGTGATGTCTGCCTGTCTGTGACAGTGTCTCTCTGTGATGTCTGCCTGTCTGTGACAGTGTCTCTCTGTGATGTCTGCCTGTCTGTGACAGTGTCTCTCTGTGATGTCTGCCTGTCTGTGACAGTGTCTCTCTGTGATGTCTGCCTGTCTGTGACAGTGTCTCTCTGTGATGTCTGCCTGTCTGTGACAGTGTCTCTCTGTGATGTCTGCCTGTCTGTGACAGTGTCTCTCTGTGATGTCTGCCTGTCTGTGACAGTGTCTCTCTGTGATGTCTGCCTGTGACTTCTACCTGTTTGTGATAATGTCCCTCTGTTGTCTACCTGTCTGTGACAGCATCTCTCTGTGATGTCTGCCTATCTGCATCAGTGTCTCTGTGGTGCCTGTCTGTGACCGCCTGTCTGTGACTAACCTCGTGCAGGGCCTTTGCTTCCTGGAGGTTCTGCAAGCTGACTTTAAAGCCATACGAGTTGCAGATGCTGGGGCCCTCAATCTGAGTGTTGTCTTTCTTTGTAACGTTCAAAGCAGCAAACTGGTTCTGGGGACGCAAGACACACAGGAGCAAACCATGTTCACATAAGAAACAACAGCATATCAAGGCAGGTCCATTAAATGCTAAATGCCATTTGCGGATAAGACCGATTAATTACATTAGCAAATCCATAATATTTGTCAAGGGCTATGTATTTGTCTGAGGTTGTTCAATATTCCAAAGCTGTACATTGAACACCAGGGTGTACAGAGACCAACAATTAAAGAGGATCTTTGGCCTAAGACAAGCAGGAGTTTCTATTGTGTGTTCTGTCCTGACCTTCATCTGTGTGGTCAGAAGCACTCTCCTCAGGGTGTCAGTGTGTTCCCCTCTCCTGTGCTGCAGCCTCTGGGACATGGACTCAGTGTCTGGGGAGAGGACAGAAATCCCAGAAATCAGGGTGGCGGCGATGGGCTGTGTGACACATAATGACATTCCAGAGGACAAAACAACTGCATGCAGACAACCTGTTCCCATTAAAACTAATTCAATGAATTACTGTGACAGATTAACAATTCTGGTACGCTTGATTAGTCAATTATGCAGCCATTTATGGCAGCCATAAAAATGTCACACTGAGGTAGGAAAGAAAGTTGGGAGTTAAAAAGCTCCCAGCAGATGGGTAGCGGATGCGATCGGTAATATAATTTCTCTGCCTGAATTAGCGGCTGAGGCTGGATGAAGAGTGACGGCTACTAAACGGCCGGTGGTCTGGGGAAGGACCTACCTTCCATCACTGGGCTGCTGCACACAGGCTCCGCCTCGCCTCTGCCCCTGCGTCTTCTGAGGACCGGTGTGCTGTGGAGCTGGAAGTTGGGGCTTGTCCTCCCCCCGTCCCCCTGGGCGGACGTGGAAGGTAAGGGAGAGGGGCAGAGGAAGAGCTTCTCCTCCGTCCTCCCCGGGGAGGCGCAGAGCCTGGGGGACAGCGGTGATCCTAGGTCCGATGCCCCCCTCTCCCCATCTGCGTGGAGTCCTGAGGGGCTGGGTGGCGTTGGCTGCTGCCATGGAGGCAGGTCCAGTGAGTCTGGAGAACTAGATTTACAATAGCTTTCATCCTCCGACAAAGGCTTCACTCCCCTGGGGCTGTCCTGAGATTCAACCCCACCGACAGGTGATATGTGCCGGGACAGATTGCCCCTCCTCTCCCTGGGAGTCCTGATATCGGAGGGATTCTCTAACCCTTCCTCGTCCTTTACAGCTTGACAGTGGAACAGAACGGGCCGTTCAGTCCTGTTAGTTTGCTGCTCCTCTCTTGGCCGTTCTAACCTTCCCCTCTCCAGCACGCCTTTTCCTCTTCTGCACAGGTGCTCGTACTGTTTCCTGGCCTCCAGCCACAGCTGGACACGCTCACGGCTGGGCGCACTTCGGCAGGGCAGCAGGATGACCTTCTGGTCCCCGGCTGAGGATGGGCTGAGCTGATCCTGATCTCCTGTGGCCTCGGGTCCCATGGTGTGAGTGGAGCCGGGTCGGGTCATGGCGGAGAACGCGGTCTTCCAGAATTGCAAGCCTTCCAGGGACAGGTCCCCGTTGAACTCCGCCAGCTCCTTGGCCAACCTCGTCTTCACCGTCAGCCTACGTCCACCCACCTCGCTGGAGGTGATTTAGAAATGGACATTAGTGATTGATTTACAACGTCACGCCTCAGCACTGCCTCATCTGTCATAGATCTCTATTGTGTGTATTACTCAACCTTTAAATCAATCAAATGTGTTTGTGAGGCTGTCTTCACATCAGTGGTTGACATAAGAGGCTATTAACCTGGTGAGGAAAGTGATTTTACCTGGGTCTCCCTGGAGCGTCTGAGGGGTTGCTGCAGAAGGGCTCCTGGAAGGTGGCCTCGGACATCTCCAGGTCTAAAAGGGTGGTGAGGATCTCGTCCCGGCTGGGGGGGGACATGAGGGGCTTTAGGATGTGGCCCCCTCCCCCGGTCCCCCTGAGGAGCTGGCTGCTGGCCTTCACCTGGGAGAGAGAGCTTACGGAGCGCGGAGAGCTACTGGCCGTGGTTGACGTCAAAGTGTCGTTCCCCTCCAGGAGGTCCCCAGTTGGTGACCCTTCGTTGTCAGCAAAAGAGGCAGAGGTCAAAGGCAGAGGTAAGATGGGGTCAAGGGCAGAGAACAGCAGCTCTTTCCTTTCACAGTGAAAGCCCTGGAAATGGCTGAGGCCGTGCAGTTTGCCTAGAGACGTCCCCCACTCTCTGCTCCTCAGCAACCTCTCAGAGTCCAGAGGAGTCAGACGATTGGAGATATAGTCACCATTTTCCGGCTTGTCAAAGAGGTCAGGACTCAACGGTCCAGACAGGCTCCGATGAAGTTCCTCCCCTGAACCAGACAGTCTACTGGGCCTCTTCTCAACACTCAGCGCTAGGGAAGGGATTACCTCCTGGGTGATGTCACTCAGGAACTTTTGAGGCAGGTTCTTGTCGGTCAGAACAAACTGGTTGCCCATGTACAGGCTGGAGAACTCAGCCTGGCTGCCGATACCAATGGTGTTGATGTCAAAGTTGTAGTTGTGCGGGAGCTCTGGGGAAAGGCTGTCCTCTATGGAGTAGCAGCTGTCCAGACCTGGGTCTGACAGGAAGACCGGGCTATCGTCTGACATGGTGGGCTCCAGCTTCACATGTAACTCCGGCTGCGAGTTTGCCTTCCCCTTTCGGCTTCGGGGCTTCCTTTCCTTGGGCGCTGTAATTTTTGGGGCCCTGGGTTTTCGTTGGACTGGTAGGGGAGCCTTCCTGGGCCTTGACGACTTGGTTGCAGCAGCAGCAGGCTGTGATTGGGTGGACGGGGCGATCTCTGTGCCAACCGTCTGGGTCGGGAGACACTGTCCACCTTTCTGCTGCCTCTTTTGCAGGAGCTTCTTCAGAACAGCCAGGCCAGATGTATCCTCGGGTAGGGTCTCACCGTTCCTGAGGCGTGAGTGAGGGGAGGGTGATTCAGGGGTGCCCTTGGGGGATGTCACTTGAGGGAGTGTGCAGTCGTCAGCATTAGCGTCTGCCTTCAGAGCGCAACCCTGCAGTTGGTGGGGCTGCAGTTCAAGAGAAAAGCTTTGGTTGATCTCCATTATGGAGCTCTCACTGCCTTCAGACTTTGGTTCAATGGACTGGGAGGACTGGGACAGTGTTTTAGGACCAGAGCTGGCCTGGGAGCAATCAGTGCGGTCCCTGGGTTTGTTAGCTGGCTGCTGAAAGGGAGGGACTGCCTCTGAAGAAGACTCAGTACGACAAAGCTCATCCTCTGGGTAGAGTAGCTGAGAGCTGTCACAGTCCCTGGGGCTTACAGGCGCTGGCTGTGCAGGGTCCTCAGCTTGCTTCTTCCTTCGAGGCTTACGCATTTTTGTGGTTTTAGTAGTAGTAGCAGAGTCACCACCCACACTAGTTTCATCACCTTTTTCTAGATCTTTTTTTCGCCTTCTTGGGGTCCCACTACTTTTCCTTCTCGCAGTGCACTCCTTTTTTACTCGCTCGGAAAGATTTTTACCATCCTTATTCCGCTTCCTTGGGCTGCTGGATTTGACACTTCGAGTTCGGCTTCGGTTCCGTGCACCTCGGCCTAAGGACTCCAGGCAGGTGTCCTGGCTAACAGAACTGAGACAGGGATCATTAAAAGGGTTCATCAACCCATCAGATGACATGGCTTCCATAAGGGGATCACTGGGGGACCAACACCGAGGTGGCGTTGAATCAGCAGGGCTAGGGGATCTCTCAGACAGGTAACCCAACTCCACCATCACGTCAGTGTACTCGGCGGTGTGGTCATCGGCCAATTCACAGTAACATGGCCAGGGGCATGGCAGTGAGGGGCGCGTCATGGCCTTTCTAACGCCTCTAGTCCTTCTGGGCCTCTCAACCCCCTGCCTGACCCTGGGTTTGGGAGGGCTAATTATCGTCTTCTTAGTAGCGGCGGGGTAGACCTTAGCTTTCTGTTTGACCTGTTTCTTAGTAACCTTGGGCTCACCGAGGGGGACCTTGACCGCAGAAGATTCTGGAACCTTGGGCCAAAAGGTCTTGAGCGGGGCCATTTTAGTGTACGTCTCCAGTCGATCAGGGGTCAGCACCACCCTCTGCTCCTCAGCACTCACCTTGGCCATCTTCACTAGCATGTTCTTTTGACCCTTGAACCTGTTTATGATGATGTATTTGATGATGATGGGTGGCTCTCTCGGTTCCTTCCTGGAAATCTTCCGTCGTTTCTGGTATTTGAGCCCCTGTGTGCTGAGGACGTAGCTGTCTTTGAAGCGGTCTCTAAAAGACAAAGGGTGCTTCACACGAGAAGCCCCAGAATGCTCCCCGTCCTCACTGCTGTCGTAGCTCATCTTTCGCTTGGCCCTCAGGGTGTACTTGCTGCCGGGCAGACCAGAGGCTTTCGTGCAGGTCACTTTAGCAGGGAGCTCGGGCAGTGGGGCCAACCTGCCTTCCCCGGGCGCCTCAGTGGGAATGGCAGAGATTGGGACTGGGGTAGAGGACACGACTGTGACTGGTAGAGCGGTAGGGGACATAGCTGGGGCAGAACCTGGGGATTCTGGCAGTGATTCTGTGAGTCCGGCCTCCTCTGCGACTGACTTCACCGCTAGCTTCTCCTCCGTGTTTGTGATCTTCTGGCAGGCTGGCACGATGGACGTGAAGGCCATGTCTACTTGGCCCTCCGTGTCAACTTGACCAACTGTGCCTGGGCTTTCTGCTGCGTTTGCCTTACCCTTTTGAGCTACTGCCACCGACCTCCTCTTGCTTAGCTTGAGCCTGGACCGGCGGGGCTCCGCCTGCTCTAGCTTAGCACAGCTGTCGATGACCTTATTACACACCACCTTCTTGGTGGGTCTGCTAAGGCAGTTAGAGAGAATGACACTGGGGAAGAACTTGTAGTGTGCCTCCTGCTGGGCCACTATGGTTCTCTCCGTCTTGTTCTCCTGATAGTCCTCATACCGGATTTTCAGTTCTCCCATGTCCCCTTCCTCGCTACCTTGGCCCATCTCTCCCTCCTGCGGTGCCAAGAGCTCATCCTCTTCTATTGGGCAGGGAGCTGGGGTTACGCTGTTTCTCAGTATGGGGCTTTTACAGTCTTTCTGACCCAGCTCCAGATCGGTCTTGCTGGGGCAGTTCCTCAGCTCAGAGTAACATAGGGAGAAGCTCCTATGGTTCTGCAGGATGGACAAGCGATTTTTCTCTACATTCTTTATACTACTGTACTTTTTCCTGCTCTGGGTGATTTTCCCATTACTGAACGAAAAGCCATCCAGGTCCGACTCATCCAGAGCCATTGACTTCTTGTCATAGGTGTAAAGAGGCCGAACAACGTCCATTTTGTCAGCACAGATCTGAGAAACCTCGGCCTGGTTGGCAATGTTACAGGGGATGGGATGTTTGACCGGCTGAATGTAGGGAATCTCTTTTTTCACTTTCAACCTTGTGGAGCACTCTTTACTGTTTTGGCCGAGAAAGTGCTTTTCAGTTGGCTCCTCCGTGTCCAGAGACATGGCCTGCCGGTGCTCCGGATGTTTGCACTCCAGGAGGATCTTGGCTGAGGGTGGAGGCTCCAGATGGACTGTCTCCCCAGGAAAGGGGTTCCTCTTCCCCAGGATCTTATCAGTGACAGTGAGGGACGAATGGGTCCTCGATCCTTTGTCCGTTAAAGATGAATCTATGAAGGAGAAAGGAGAGTAAATATATATATTTTTTTATACTGACAGGATTGAAAGGAAAGCACAAATTATTTGTAGATATGTTATATGTAAGCAATAAGGCATGGGAGGTGTGGTATATTGGCAATATACCACGACTAAGAGAAACAACATATCGCGCATTGGCAATATCACAAACTGTGTTATTACTGTTATAAAATGGTTACCCACACAACTAGAGCATCATGTACCACAGTTATCAGCAAGTCAGCATTCAGGATTCAAAACCACCCGGTTAATATGCAGTTTTATATCGTGATCTTATTATTTACCACTGTTTTCATCAGCAGCACCGTCAAGCTGAGGAATGGACAGGTTGGCAAAGAGAGAATTGTCGCCGCTCCACTCCATCTCATCATCGGAGGAGTCCTGGGGTTCTTCACTGGAGCTCTCCTCTGCGTCTTTCACACCAGATCTAGGGAGGAAGGCACTGATTAAACAACGATGCAGTGGTTACACCGTTCCCATTCACGGCTCACTGCATGTGACCTTGATCTCGCTGACGAACATCTGTATTCATTTATTGAAATGTAAACATTTAACCGCAGTTCTGTTGTGGTCCTCATTTAATAGGTATTCAACTTACAATAGCGTGTTGTTATTGGACAAAACATGAACGGTAAAGTAGAGGATCTGTCACCTCTGTCTGAAAGACTGTTCTGGAAGGTCGTTATCCCATCTCTGTGACATCATCAGACTGAGTTCTGCCTCCTCCCTCTCCAGCTCAGGCCCCTCCTCCTCCTCGTCACTGTTGTAGTGAGTGTACCCTCCGCCGGGAAGAGAATGTTGTGAGTTCTGCCTCATCGGGGCCGCCCGGTACCCATCATCCTCCAGGCCTGCTAGCAGGTTGACCATAGCATGGTCCTGGCTGCCATCTGTGTTACATACAGACACACAAACACACGATTGGGGGGTGGGGAATCCCTGCATTAGCTATGCTTTATGAACAATAATTCACTAAAAAGACTTAAAGGTCAGTAGGATAAGCGGTTTTCCGTAAACGGTATGAACACAGTAATCATTACAATCAGTGTGTTCACTAACCGAGAACGGGGGAGTGGTTGGATCTCTGTGAGCGGGGAAGGAAGGTCTGACTGCTCTCCAACAGACTCAGAATAGCCTCCTCATCCACAATGGCCTCCAGTTCTTCACCCCTGCTTCTTTTAGCGTCTGAGTGGAAGGAAAAGAAAGAGCATTTTCATTACTGATAGACTAGGCGTTCTCCAAATGGCAAGCTGATATCCTACATGGCGTGCTACATTCGACCAGAGCCCAGCGCCACACTGAGCGGCTCAGCGTAAGGCCCAGACAGGCTCCATTCTGGCTCCGTGTGCACCAGTTGCTTTGCCTCGCTGGCATTTCGACGGACCCGTCGGGATACTTGGCAGACAGAGCGATCTGATTAGGCTAATGTAAATCAATACTTGTGAAACACTTGAAATTCAGCCGCGGTTTGGACAAATGCCGACCCACCTTCTCCTTGAGGCAGAGGGACTGACACAGAGGAAAGCTGTTGGTTATCACCTGTCTGGGAGTCTCTGTGCACCTCCGTCTGGTTGGCTGGGGTACACCGCACCTCCTCCGGTGTCAGGACATCAGGGTGTAGAGACAGTTCAGCTGAGAGCGGATCCTCCAGGGTGTCATCTGCAGGCCCACACTGAGTCCTGTTTTTAAGGGAGATAGATTAAAGGGAGCAGTGCGCGGGCCGTGCCAAGGTTATCACCCAGGTCATAGGCAGGGCAGGGCCCGTGGAACCCAGAGATCCAGCCGCCGCTTCTCATCCGAATCACTTCCTTTATCAGGAGATACATGTGCAAGGCGTGAGACCGCACTAGTGTGAGAGTGAAAGAGAGAGAGCGACACGCTGTTTGAGTGCCTATGTGTGAGAGAGACAGAGGAGGTGGTATGAATGGAAGCTGGGCTCTCCTCCAGATGCCTCTTGGCTAAAGACCGCCTATCAGGCTCCACAGCCTTGCATCGCTTAGCAACGCTACATAGCAACTGAAATAAATATTGAAAAATATCCAAGGTGGGACACAAAAGGTGGAAATAGCAATGCAGCAATTAGCAGAAAACCTACATTTCAGGCACATTTTCCATTGCTCTCCATAAAAGAATTGAACTAATTAAAAATTCTGTATGTCTTTATACCTTATTGTGGGGCGGATGAGCGAGTGCAGAGGTCCTCCAGAGAACAGCCTGTGTGTGCATGACTGTCTCGCTCGGTGTTAATTAGTCTTGTCACTAATGACTTTGGTGGCTACAGGGGGGGGGGGGGGGGGGGGGGGGGGGGGGCAGGTGTCAGGAGATTCCTGCAGCGATTAACACATTTTAGCTGCTAACTCTGCCTTATCTCCGCCGCTTCGACGAAATAGTGAGAGACTGTGTGTGTGTGTGTGTGTGTGTGTGTGTGTGTGTGGGGGAGCAACAACAAGTCAGCCCGTGAGAGTTGAGCTGTGCCCCCCCCCCCCGTAGTAGACGGGTCCGATGCCAAGGCCCAAACTGCTTCCCATACCGGCCCGTCTGATTGAGACGTTATATTTTCCTCCCCCTGCTTTCATCCTGTTGGTATCAACTTAGCTTTGTGAATCGGAGCCATCTGGACCTGATGGAACACAACACACCAGGCCAACTGTACTTTTATTTATAACAGGAAATGATTTCTGCTCTGCGAGAGGGGGGGGAGCATGGAACAAGGGGGGCGGGGCACAAGAACATCCCCCCCTGTTCTCTGGCACAGCCGTTGACAGTGATGAGATGAACCAGGAAGACAGACTGTACATGTACACCGACGCTGACAACACTAACCAATAGAGCGGAGGAGAGAACCAGGAAGACAGACTGTACATGTACACCGACGCTAACAACACTAACCAATAGAGCGGAGGAGAGAACCAGGAAGACAGACTGTACATGTACACCGACGCTAACAACACTAACCAATAGAGCGGAGGAGAGAACCAGGAAGACAGACTGTACATGTACACCGACGCTAACAACACTAACCAATAGAGCGGAGGAGAGAAATACATAGTTTGGTTTAACATGAACAATGAAAGGCAGACCCCATGTCAATTCTCTCTAGATGTGGTCCCCTGAGTAGACATATTGACTTGCTTATGCGATCAGAAACAATGTGTGTTTACTCTCAAAGGCCACCACTACTGCCCTTTAAAAACACCTCAAACCAAGCAGACTTACGGTCAAGGTGTCCTAAAAAGTGGGAAAGTGGCAGGACTGACCTATGGTCTATTAAAAGCAATATGGAGGGACAAGTTGCTACTTACACTTCAAACTCTTTTTCCTTCAGAATCTCCTTGAATCTCTTCATGAAGATTCTCTCACTCTCCGTCAAGGCGACAAACCCACGATCTGAAAGAGGATCAAACACGGGCAGCGATTCAATTAGTTCACTAAGATATACTGACACAAGGCCCGTAGTGAAGCTCAGACATACACGGAATTCAGGACAAACTGAGAGACAGTACTATATTAGCTAACAAACTATGCCCCAAAAGCCGATTATGGCACTTTTTGTGCCAGAGAACTCCATAAAGTACAGTATTCAGTCAATAGGTATACACTCCTGCAAGACATTTGACTGTAATATTGACTGGTTCACTCACCCTGTGTCCGTGGGGTCCCTATCTGAGATGACTGGTTCACCCACCTTGTGTCCGTGGGGTCCCTATTTGAGATGACTGGTTCACTCACCCTGTATCTGTGGGGTCCCTATCTGAGATGACTGGTTCACTCACCCTGTGTCCGTGGGGTCCCTATTTGAGATGACTGGTTCACTCACCCTGTCTGTGGTGTCCCTATTTGAGATGACTGGTTCACTCACCCAGTGTCCGTGGGGTCCCTATTTGAGATGACTGGTTCACTCACCCTGTGACTGTGGGGTCCCTATTTGAGATGACTAGTTCACTCACCCTGTGACTGTGGGGTCCCTATTTGAGATGACTGGTTCACTCACCCTGTGACTGTGGGGTCCCTATTTGAGATGACTGGTTCACTCACCCTGTGTCCGTGGGGTCCCTATCTGAGATGACTGGTTCACTCACCCTGTGACGGTGGGGTCCCTATTTGAGATGACTGGTTCACTCACCTTGTGACTGTGGGGTCTCTATCTGGGACGACTGGTTCTTCTCTCGTCGTCTCTGCTTCTCATCCTCCCAGATGGCCTGCAGTCCAGGATTCCTGCCAATCTGATCTAAACACACACAGTTTTAGAATAGATCACCGCACATAAACCTATGCACCTCCCAGTCATTCCATCAATCGAAAGTCGGTTGAATGAGGGCCTTTGTTTCAGAGACTACATTGAGGCTACATTCAGATCACAGATCCAGAGCCAAACACTCAGAACTAAACACAGGCTGAAAATCCTTCCTTGTTTCCTTTTCAACAGAGTTAGTATCCGTTTTTGAGGTTGATGGAAAATGAACATGCCAAGACCACATGTAGACTGTCCTGCTGTGACACGTCTTTCAGCACTGTGACCGACACTCTGAGCACACCTAATCAAAAACACACCCGAGAGTCATCCTGTTCCCAGCGTATATCAGGGACGGGCTGTAACCAGATAGTTCATTCTGAATTGGCATGTCTTGGGGCACATCCCAGCCACAGATGAAAATCACTGCTTGTTCTAAACACAGTGTTCCCTCTCAGCTTCCAGTTCCCACTTCAATCTGGTCTGCCACTCGTCCACCCTCCCCCACCTCCCGCTCACCCTCCCTGGACAGAAGGCCTGAGGCACCGGGAGGACACGGAGACACGGTGAGCGGACAGCGTCTGAATTGGACCCGGCGGTCAGTGGTCTGAGGCGCTGGAGAGCAGAAGCCTGGCGGTAGGGTGTGAGTCAGACACTTTGAAGGCCTCAACTGTGTTACATAGGCCACGTCCCAAACAACATCCCTACAGCCTAAGCAGGGCTCCTCTGGGCCTCCTCTGGGTCAGTTGTAGTGCCCTATGGGAAACTGGCTGCCATTTGTGAAGCGGCCACTGTCGGATGTGGAAGAGCCTCAAAGGACATCCCCGTTACAGATAAATTATAAAAAGGGGGGAGAACAAACTATAACAATATACATAAATAAGATGGACTCAGCGCTAATGCCGATCATCTGTCTGTCAGTCTGACCCTGTGTGGTCGTCCTTACTCTCAATCTCCAGGCGGTTCAGGATATCAGCAGCCACAGCGTCCGCCTCCAGCTCACATGTACTCTGTTTCTCCACATCCTCCAGAAACAGAGAACTGCATAGAGAAAGAAGCAGACAGGGAGGACGGGGGGGGGGGGGGCGACGGGGAGGGATGGAGGCAGGGAGACAGGAAAGGAGGGAGGGAGACAGGGAGTAAGACGTGTGTAAACATCATGAAAGAACAGTTGAGCTGACACAGACAAATAAAAAGCTCAATGTACAAACAAGACATAAGACCTAGCAGTGTAGAGGCCCACATCATCAGTTTGTGCAGGTGCAGCTCACCTGGGCAGTGCCTCCTCCTCCCAGCGGGCCAACATCCCCCCCAGGGTGCTGTCATTCAGTAGGGAGGTACTGGGGCTCTTCCAGGGGCTGGTTCCAGGATTGTTGGTTGACCCTTCTCTGTCTGGGTGGGATTCTTCTGCAAGATGTGGGACAAACACAACACAATGCCAATAAATGACTGTGTTTTGGCAAACTCACCAGCACCCTTAACAGAGCCGTCAACCTAAGAGAGAGAGAGAGAGAGAGAGAGAGAGAGAGCCGCCACCAGGACACCAGCGGAATATTTCAAACAGAAAAAAAATCGACATTTGAGAAATTAAGCAGACGTTGTTATACTAAAAGAAGTGATTGCATATATTGTCCTACTGCCACCTCTTACATGCTCTACCAAGTAAAAGCTAGCTAACATGCTCAACCAAGTAAAATCTACCTTACATGCTCTACCAAGTAAAAGCTAGCTTACATGCTCTACCAAGTAAAATCTACCTTACATGCTCTACCAAGTAAAAACTACGCTCTACCAAGTAAAAACTACCTTACATGCTCTACCAAGTAAAATCTACCTTACATGCTCTACCAAGTAAAAGCTAGCTTACAAGCTCTACCAAGTAAAAGCTAGCTTACAAGCTCTACCAAGTAAAAGCTAGCTTACAAGCTCTACCAAGTAAAAACTACCTTACATGCTCTACCAAGTAAAAACTAGCTTAAATGCTCTACCAAGTGAGATAAATCCTAAATCCTTTTGTCACGGTCTTCACCTGATCCCAGATTACCAAATCACTTTCAAGTTGGAACAATCATAAGAAGAGTGTAAACAGGTGACAATACATTCTTTTTTGGTCTTTGCAACCCTCTTCTCCATTGATTGGGTTAAATCCAGAAGAGGATTTAACTTTCAAGGCTTCTCTTTGTCTGGGGAGAGTGTTGTGTGAACATCTTTTTAGAAGCAAGGGTGGGTTTCTGGTTGATTTATTAACCCCTCCCATGCGTGGTGCTGTCATGCTGAAGTGAAAGTCAATCAGGCACGAAGAGCATTTCAAAGTGGCCATACCTGCCGGTTCTGTAGCATCAACACAGACCGGGATTAGCCCTCAGTAAGCCTCAGTCAAGATCAAACAGAAAGAGCCTATCTGCTGCTTTCTGTGAGGCTGGAAAGGCTGGAGACGAGTGCGATGTCAAAGCCAAGTTCACGATCCGACCCGGGGGGAAAGGATTCAACCCTCCCAGAGAGGTGTCTCAGCCCACGCCGCTTACCGGTGTCATTCTCATTAGGCGATATCAGATGTCCCGAATTGGCTTGCTGCCGGCCGTTTGTGTTGGTTGGCAGAGGTGAGCGAGGATGCACGGCGCAAACGTCAATGAACACCCCAGTTAAAAAGTACGTCATTAACAAGGGCTCCATATTAAAGCCCCCTGTCGTTTATTTCCCCAGACGGACGGTGTTTGTTTTTTGTCCAGCTGACGAAGAGACCCCTGACATTAGCGCAGAGAAGCGGAGCTGACTGACGGTCTCTCCGGCTGAACGACTGGACAACAGACGGGGACGTGCGGCCTGGATCTCTGGGGCTGGTGGATTGGTCCTTGTTGTCTGCATGCTCAACAGGCTGGCGTGTGGTACCAGACAGTGTCTCCTCCTGGTCGGGAATCTATGCCAGGCCCTGACTGGTCCCATGCGGCCTTTAGCAGTGCCTTTCTCTACGCAGTCAGGGATTTGGAAAGTTTCCGAGGATGAAGACAGCGAGGGATGTGCGTGCGCATGAGCACGCGTCTGTGTGAGATAGTGCGAGAGCTACAGGAGAGGTATCTCAAGGCCAGTGTACAGAACTCTGCTAATACATCATGACACAAAGCATGGCAGCCCCCCCTCCCGCAGCCTCCCTAGAGGAGTACAGGACTGTGGAGGAGGAAGGAGGAAGACTAGCTCTAGAATGGGGCTGTCTGTCCAGCAGAGCAGAAAAATGCACAAGCCTCAATCCGTTGTGACTTGTCGGCCATACTGCAACTCCCCACACACACACACACACACACACACACAAATCAACAGTGCGGAGCGGAGGTGACAAGCCGTGTCCCACACCAAACGTCAGTGTGTCACACGCCGGTACCGCCCCAGCCTGCTCCTGGCCCCCCTACGGCACCTGGCTGGAGTCGGCCCACCGCGCTGATCCTGGGTCAGTTTCGGCTAACCGTGGGCGGTGTAGGATAGGGGCCAGGCAGCGCCGCCGCTGGACGAAACACCTCCCCTGGGCGTCTCTCACCTTTGCGCCGCGGGTCCCGGCGGAACTTGACGGCTGCCAGGCTGAGCAGGTTCATGCCGTACAGGTTGTAGTCGATGAACAGCTGCAGCAGGTAGGGGATGTGGGCCTCATGGGGCTGGTAGCTCTTGTTCATGACAGCGCCGCCCTGTAACAGCTCACACACCCTGGGAACACACACACACGCGCCGTTAGAGACACACGGCGGCTTCTATTCGCAGATGTTTTTACAGGTCGAGGAACGACAATCCATTCCAAAGTCCACACCGTCTCAACACGCACAAAAGGAAACGAAGCGAGTCGGAGGCGGTCTCATTCAGCAGCGGATATGTTTTTTTATTTCATCCACCTTGAGGTCTACAGTGATCGCTGGTAAATGATAAATGGATAAAATGACAACATGCCGTTTTACATTAGAAACGTAAACTTCCCACCAATCGTCCTCTGTCATTTATTCACATAGTAATGTAGGCGGGTGACTGACTGAGGTGAAACATGACAGGGGCTCTAGACACCAGCTCCCAACACTACGTCAGAAATTTGTATTCCTGACCCCACCTCCCTCCTCTTCACTCCCCTCCTGCCACGCCCCCTCTCCTCTCACATCCGCTCCCACATCCACGTCCCCTCCCATGTTCCCGGCATTAATAGATAACAGCTGCAACAGAGTGCACACACTAACAAGCACACACCTTCTCTGTAAGCCTCCAACTGGAGTATGCACACACACACACACACACACAAACACACACAATCACACACCTCTGTAAGCCTCCAACTGGAGTATGCACACACACACGCACACACACACACACACACATACCTCTGTAAGCCTCCAACTGGAGTATGCACACACACCCTTTGTCGAAAACACAAACACACAGCAAGTGATTTGAACAACCAAAGTGTGGCGGTCAGTATAATTAGTAAGCATCAAGCACACGCATTCTGGCCAATAAACAGACAGGTAAAGAATGTGGCGCACCACTATCTAGTGAGAGAAGAAGAGTAAAACGCCCTCACCTTTTGACCATCTGAGGATTGTACAGATATATCTTCATAAACTGCTTCTCCTTGGCGTGGTATCCATAAAAAGGCCTGTAGAGAGAGACCACAATCAACAACCTCTTGGGAATACATCATAATACCAAATATGGACTTGACCTACTGTTCACCTTCTAACAGGAAGACTGTCCGCCTCTAGACTAAACCCTGGCCCCTTTTTCAATGTGTCTTCTCTTGATTCCTCAGGTCCTCCCTCCTCCCCCAAAACTACAAGTTGAGTGGTTCACCAACGCCCCAGTTAGGTACATTATCGCCTCCCCCCCACCCACCCCACGACTGTAAAGCTGTCATTGTTAATCAACCGCATCGCTGTGCGCGTTTGCCAATTCAATTAAAACGTTGGCTTTCTGATATAGAGCGAGTGCTACCTCAGACGCCACGGTTACGTGCACAGACGTCTATAACCAGACCTATCGGTCTAGAGGAGACTGGCGCTGTCAGGCAGGCTGTATTCTTATTGGACGAGATGACACACCGTTAACATTTCGACCAGGAATTTCTGTCCATCTGTAATCTACAAGTCAAAACGGCCCCAAACGTGAGATTTTAATGACAATTGAGGATCCCCCGACTCTGGTTTATCTACACTGCTGGCTGTTGTACAAAACCTCCAGCACCTCACAAGAGGTCTGTTTGAAATACAGCAATTAAGATTTACTTTTTCCATGTAAAACAAGTCACACATGTTTGACCAGAAATAGCCTGAAATAGTTGTTTCATTTGAGTTTTACTAAAGCAACAGGCCTAAAACAGTGTTGTCACACCACCAGAATTTAGACTTTGATACAAATATCAGGTAAATTATGATACTCAATAACAAAACAATAACCCAACCAAATGATCAACACAATAACCAGTCAACATTTATTCATAAAATTTTTAGCAGTCCGGAATTTAGTTTTTTTTCAAGGATTATGGATATTCACTCTCAAACCACACATCCAAATCCTTGAAGATTTTAGTTGGTTTTTCAATTGAATTGTTCACATTAAAGGTCACATTACAGATGGAAAAAGTTCTGACATTATTTAACTTTGTCTCATTCATTTACATCACAAGAACCTGGCATTTTAACAGGGGTGTGTAGACTTTATAATATCCACTGTACGTGGAGCTGTATCATTACCACTGCACCCTGTGCTGTTTTCCATCCTATGTTCAGAACCAAACAGATTCTATTTTAATGGTACCGATAAACTGTGTTCGGACGTACAGTGGGTGTGCTGAGGAAGCCGACAACATGTAAGTACTGTACTGTAAAGGATGAGGAACTTTTTCTCCATACGATTCTGAAATTCTCTGTGATAATAAAGAAAACGAGTAATTCCGATGCAACGGCTACGACTGGCCCTCTACAAATGAAGTTGGCTTGCTTGGCTGTCTGTACAGAAAACACTGGGTAGGTTGAGCCTGCTGCCACGATTGGATAACAACGAGCGCTGTTCCACTTCCTCTCGGCACGCGCACGCGCACACCCCTTTCCGCTCAACTTCAATGTTGTGTGAATCAGAATTCCCAGTTGTCTAAATGTTGATCTAGCTATTGATCTAGTTCTACTAATATATTCTGCCAGCGTTGCAGAGGCAGTAACATTGCTTTCCCTGTCATCGTGGCATTGCAGATAGTAGCCAGCCCTGTTCGCCGGCCTCCCACTGCCAAACGTTGCTGCTGCGTTGTAATCTAAGCCTGTGCTTACTTCCTTGTGTTATGAACGATTCTTCCCCAAAACATGTTAAGAGAGTGACTGATCAACGGAAAACAAAATACAGATAATTAATTGTGACTCTGTGATAGTTCTGGCATTTGTCCGCCGAGAACGGTTTTCACCTAAGCGAAACGTGGAGAAGACACGGCCTTAGCAGTAAATACAGACACCAGCAGCCATTCATTATTAAGGCCTAAATCAGTGCACTTTGAGCTGTCTGAATAATCTCTTCATGCCACTAGATGTGTGAAAAAGAAGACAGACTTTTCCTCCAATACCACAATTTCTGATCACAGGTAAGTACAGTGTATGAAGTGGATATGCCTACATCTGACGAGGTCAACGCCACTAACACACACCCTACCCACACCCCCAACGCATGTCCTACCCACACCCCCAACGCATGTCCTACCCACACCCCCAACGCATGTCCTACCCACACCCCCAACGCATGTCCTACCCGCACACCTAACGCATGTCCTACCCACACCCCCAACGCATGTCCTACCCACACCCCCAACGCATGTCCTACCCACACCCCCAACGCATGTCCTACCCAGACCCCCAACGCATGTCCTACCCAGACCCCCAACGCATGTCCTACCCACACCCCCAACGCATGTCCTACCCAGACCCCCAACGCATGTCCTACCCAGACCCCCAACGCATGTCCTACCCACACCCCCAACGCATGTCCTACCCACACCCCTAACGCATGTCCTACCCACACCCCTAACGCATGTCCTACCCACACCCCTAACGCATGTCCTACCCACACCTCTAACGCATGTCCTACCCACACCTCTAACGCATGTCCTACCCACACCTCTAACGCATGTCCTACCCACACCCCTAACGCATGTCCTACCCACACCTCTAACGCATGTCCTACCCACACCTCTAACGCATGTCCTACCCACACCCCTAACGCATGTCCTACCCACACCTCTAACGCATGTCCTACCCACACCTCTAACGCATGTCCTACCCACACCTCTAACGCATGTCCTACCCACACCTCTAACGCATGTCCTAATCACAGTACAGGTGAGTGCTGGTATCTCTGTATGATTGTGCACCATGCATCACATTACTGAGCTTTTTAGGCTTCATGGGGCTACAGATGCCAATCAATTCCATGTGGAACACATTTTTACTGGCGACGGTTTATGCTATTGTGCTGATCCACTACATTTGCATAGATGGAGCAATATTTTCCTTTAAAAAATGAGCACTGTCTCTTTAAGAGATGTTGGTCCCTGAATAGCCAGAAGCTACCGGTACCTTATTAGAGTGTAAAAGGGCTCTTACCCACAGAGATGGTTTTATGAACAATTTCAACATGTCTACATGCCATGTTGCATTATCCAGGTGTTTAGCTAAGCTGTGTGCGGCCTGAATGGGGAGCAACACATCCCGGGCAGCTCCAGCAGATAATCAGAAGCCTGTCCTGGCCAGCACAGTGTGGGCCAGCACAGTGTGGGCCAGCACAGTGTGGGCCAGCACAGTGTGGGTCAGCACAGTGTGGGTCAGCACAGTGTGGGTCAGCACAGTGTGGGCCACAAGCTCATCAATTCTCCAAATCATGTCTGATAGAGGCATTAAATTTAACAAACAAAAATAAATAATTGAGAAAATTGGGAGTCATGTGGAGGAGTGTGCAACAGCAGTTGTGGGTTGAGGAGAAGGAAACACGAGACTGCGCCGGACCTCCACTGACCCAACCAAACAGCAGCGACGCGTCTCACAGAAAGGCAGCGGCTACTCACATGCCAGACACCAGAGACACTTTGAAGACGTGCTGCGCGTTGGAGGAGGGGTTTCCCATGGACACGTTGAGGGCCCTGTCGATGCTGAAAGCCACCTGACGCAGGTAGCCTTCCGTCTGCCGCCCGTGGCCATCGTAGGGCACGTAGAGGTACGGGAAGACACCGTGGAGGTGGAGGCACGTCTTCTGACCTGGGGGAGACAGAAAGGGACGGAACGGACGGGTCCGGTTGAGAGGCTGCATTTCAGACATACGTTGGTGTTTGTAAACGGGAGAGCCTGTAGTGAAAACGGCGGAGCGGAGTCAAAAGGCATGGTGCATTATGGGTTATGGAGTTAGGGTTACGCAGGATCATGAAACAAAACAGAAGTAGCAGTCAAACTCTTAACGGTGGTTTAACACAGAGCAAAAAATCCGTTGCCCACTTTCAACATATCTGCAGTCAGTCAAGTGACATGTTTTTACTGACAGGCTAGTAAAACAAAGACCTGCATACAACATGGATGGACTGGCGCCTGGGCCGGGGGAGGGGAATTCACCCAGGCCAGTAAAACAGCTCTTACACAGTATCCAACCGCAGGAAGACCAACGCTGCCAGCCAGCGCTGCTCCGACAAACCCACGGAAACAACAAAGACCTATAAAGATGCTTTGACTCATGAATGCACTGCACGCCGCCACAGCCGAGAACAGGCCATTAGCTAAATCACTGGATAGCCGAAGAGGTACTCTCGCTCTCCATAAGTAAACGGAATGGGTTGGGGGGGGGGGGGCTGACATGGGATGAGGTCATGCTGAGGATGACTGATGTGGGAGTAGGGAGCCTAGGACAGCCTTTCACACACGCTGAGCTGAAATCCAGACGGGCCGGTTCTGGTCCGGGCTACCCCAGTGGCGGCCTCGTCCTCCCCAGGCTCGGGGTCGTGGCCGAGGCGTGTCCTCAGGCCTGCCGTCAGACCCGCGACGCGACACCGTGCCAGCTCCGCGATCACACCTGGGAGCCTGTGTCTGGGGGCGGGCAAGGGTCGGCGCAGAGCAGATGTCATGAGACGGCTGGACTGACAGGAGGCTCCTCTCCTCTCCCACGGTCAGCCTCATCAGTCTGCCAGGTCGGCATGCACCCCTCATCCTGTAACCTAGTAACCTTAACTCACCCATATCAATGAATGTTTCATACCTCATATCATTGCACTTTGACTCAACTAATAGTCCCGGTTCAGTCATTCAACTGGCAATCGTTTAGTTGGTACATATTCCTAGATTATTTAAAAATTTCATAATAATTAGATTTGGTTTATGTAGGGCTGCTATATGAGAAGGAAATAGGAAAATAATGTAAAACACTGAATAAGCCATTTTTGATTTACTGTGACCAAACCACTCATCTACATAAAACCGGAGACAAAAGTAAGATGAAAAAATGACTCAATGTGGCCAGAGTGGACGCATCTTACTACGAGGGGGAACTGTCCATCGGAGGCCAACAGTCGGGATGCCATCCAATCACAGCTGATCATAACGCCAAAACACAGTGTAAAAGGGGCCAGTGTCTCTCCTCTAGGGACAAACCAATGGAGGGACAGGTAGTCTGGAGAGGAACCAGCCTGGGGAATGTGTCAGTATGGTGGGTACAGCTGGGTGTCTGTGGGGTGGAGGTGTCTGTGTGTGTGTGGCAAAGGTAGAGACCCACTTGTATGACAGTGACACAACCCAGAGAGCCATACAAGGCAGCCAGCAGCACAAAGGACGCCCCCCCCCCCCCCCGCCCCCCTGAAAGGCTGAGAGAGTCTCTCCGAGGGATGCGTGTGCCGTGCTATCTAACGTTGAGTAGACACAGCCAGCGCTGTTTGTGAAGCTGCTACTGCAGTTGCTAGGCAACGGGGGCCAGCGAGCAGCGCAACCC